>NC_138774.1:112081466-112688966 GCF_965119305.1 Pelophylax lessonae | reverse complement strand
AAACATGTGACACACAAATATATTGGACCTCTTCGTAGGTCAAATCTTTCCTGATGTCTGAGTGAGCTATATATAATCCAAGCAAACACACCCAGAATGGTAACGCCCAGTCCAAAAATTAACTGTGTGTATCCTGTGTGTTTTGGAGCATGCTCAGTTGCCAAAACAAGGGAAATAGAAATGAGGAATAGAAATGTATGTAGGTGTGTATAGTATATGTGAATTGAAAAAATTCTCTCTTGAAGTTTGCTAGTCATTATTTAGAATGTTTAGATACAGGAATACATACATATATATACAATTACGTGAGAGAGAGAGAAATATATATTTAGGGAAACAATTGAAACACACCTTTTGGGATTTGAGAAGTGAGATTGTGACGATTGACCAGATATGTAAGCCAACAATCTGACTCATCACTCATGAACATCCCTAAATTTGGCGTGGCAATTATATCAGGCGTTCTTATGTGCATTTTGGCTGGCGTTTTCCCAGGCGTTTTGACATGCATTTTTTGGGCAGGCATTGTTATATGAAATCACCTACAAAAGCCCCAAAAACAGACCACAAACACGTACATGTGAACGTAGCCCGTTTGGGGGCGTTTGAGGGGGATTTGTCCAGCTCAAGGATCAGCTCCCAAAACAGGCAAAAAATCCAATCCTATTCAGTTCAATGGCCACTGTTCCCATGTGAGCATTTTGACGGCATGAGGAAAACACCCAACGCTCACTGAGAAATAGCACAATGATTAGGGAGTCTGCCTTCCTGCTGTAGGTTTGTAAGTTCGAATCCGGAAGGTGCCCTCTGTATGGGCAACACTTGGATATCTCCAATCCTCCAAATGTTGACATCATTAATTTTGTTCATGTTTGAAAAAGGCATGTGTATCAGCAAACTTTTAATCCAAAGACATGAACAAAATACAAAAGATGCCCCATAAAGTCAATATGTAGCAATATTGTGAGCTAAAGCTCTATTTGTTTGTTGGGCATACTTTGCTAATTAGCCAAGTATAAGGGATATATATATATATACCTTCAGTTAAATGTGTAGTAAAATGGTAACACTTGGCCATACCCATATGGAAGAAAAGGTAGTATTTGCAATATATTTCTAAAAACATTCTTTGGAAACACATAAAATATTGTCAAAATTGTGACATTTCCTTGATATGTGTGAAATGCTAATAATCTTTCTTTGAAATATGTTTTACATCTATTTTTTTTCTATCTGACGACCAATTCCCCAATGTAATATTTTGTGGGTTTTTTCAGAGAATGTGGAGGTTCTATATAAACACTGTAGATTTGACTGCTATGATTTCGGAGTTAGCAGGAAAGGTGTATGGAATGTGATGGTGTTTACTAAAGGATCCCTTGTTGGAAGTGTGCATGTTTTTCCAATTCCGCCGGTTTTTGCCATTTTCTATGGGCGAGACAGCGGATTTGCAAGCGGTATTCAAAAAAAAATTGACCCAAAATCGCGCTGGCGAAATTTTTTGAGCCAATTTGACGTTGCGCATGCGCACATTCGCGAGTTCGCAGCTCGCGGCTGGAGGAGCTGTTTAACCTTTCCACACTTTCGCAGATATCTCTCTTTCTAAGTCAGTTTTTGAGATTTTTTAAACGCAAGTCATCTCCAAATTGACTTCCACACCTTCCACAGTGATTTGGGATTTTTGGGGGTACAGGGGAAAATTTGGCTAAACTTTAGTCGAGCTTTTAGCTGGCGTGGTTTTAAGTCGCGCTCTGACCATATTGCATCTTAATGAATCTCACACTAGGCGCTATTTTCCGCCCGCCGTTCTTTGAATGCCAATTTCAGACTTAAATAATCGCCGCTTCGCAAAATCACGCCGAAACGCCAATTCGCCGTACTATGAATCAGGCCCTATGTCTCTAAAATAATAAATGTAAAATAAAACTGCAACTGCAACAACAAACTTGAATATTTGCAGCCTGTGCCACCAATCATTTTTTTTTTTATGATAATGCTGGCCTCAAAAGAAACATTAAGAAGAATAAATGGGATCCATCAAATCTATCTCACCTTTCTATTTTACATTTTAATATAATTTATGGCCAAATAAAAGTTCACAAATCGGCACAAAAATGCAAAGTTTTTCTACCTTCTTCAGTAGGAATTACAGTGAATACATTCTCCCCATTACATGTCATGTCCACCGGTTATTTTTACATGAAAACAACTCAGACAAAAGAGATAAGTCTCAATTAGATGTAGCAAAAAAGGCCATGGCTTTTCATCATCACATATCTGAAACATTTATTAAATTCCACGGGACATTTCATGTGTGTTAATTAGTATATCCTTAATATAATAGTTAAAGGCTGCCAAGGAGAAGTACAACGGCAATGACTTTATTGGAATGTCCTATGGCTCTTACTTCATATCTAGATTTTCCAGTAAGCCCTGTGTAATAAAAATGCCCATGGCTTTCAAACATGACTGCCAAGCTAATTTGCCACTGTATATTCCCCAGGTATTGTAGATTGGTAGAACTAGGTGGTATGAAGTTTCACCATTAATAGCATTTTTAATTCATTTCTATATTTATATTTTTATGGTTATTTTCTAGATTCAAAGTTGCTCAAAGCTTAAAATATTAAATTTTTTGGGCTTTAGCAGGATCTTATTATTTATAATTACTACACTTTATTACTATTAAGTTTAAAAATAATATTTTATAATACACTGATAACAAATGCTGCACAATGTAAAATGTTTTAGAATATTTACAGATGGTAAAAATGTTGTCTTCATCTAGGATCATGCAACGTTTCACAAGCTAATAATACAGTGATCAGATCAAATCTAACATGGGTGAAAGAAAATAATATGACCTGCTTGGCCAACAGTACAGTCTTGGAGGAAGCGGATCTGCCTAGCAAACAGTACTGGGAGTGAGTGTGTGCTTGGAATATTTCTTTATTGGGGGGGGGGGGGTTGTATTAAGGGCTTTACAGCCCTTAGCCCTCTGACATCAATGGGATAGGCAAGACCTAAGAACTGGGTACCATCAAAATCCGGCTCTACAATTGTAGGCTGCTGGATAGGTGAATTGTGGCCATAGAGAGTTGTCCAGATCTATAAAAATCCATGAAGCTATCTCCTATTCTGTCAAAATTGCCCTGTTAACCTTAGAGTTGTAGCTGGATCTTAAACAGCCTTACTTTCCACATTTTATTGAGGAGAATATATATATATATATATATACAATTTTTATATTTTATAAAAGTATAACTTTCTTTTTTTTTTAATATGGTAAGATCTAAAATGAAATTGTTACATAAAATACATATCTTGGTCAGGTAAATATGAATTATCATATAGTCTTCTATCCCCTCAGCGGGTGGAGCCCTAGCCTCCTTTTCACATTATAAGCATTGTATCACTTCACGTATCCTGAAAAAAAAAGTATGTAGTTTACACAACCAAATAATTCAGCTGTGGCTCATCCTGTATCGGATGGCTTAGTCCGTATAAGGCATGTTGTGCTCTCTTATTAGCTAACCCATTGTGTTTTGGAAATCCTTTGGCATGTGTTTTTTTTTGCTTTCCATTGTACTTGGTAAAACAGTTGGGTCCTGCTTTACATTTCATAAGTGTTGCTCATATTGTCTAATAATACCTAAAGAAAATAAATATCAATAAGCTGCTGAACCCGCAGGGCTCTAATAAGGAATGTCACAGGGTCTGCATCCCTTTAGATGTGATTCCCTTTGGGAGTATATCACCAAATCTGACTTTTCTCTTAGTGCAGGCTTCTGGGAAAATCTGTTAGCCAATCACACAAGCAGGAAATTACATTTTCAGGGGGCGGTCTGTACATCATCTGTGTACAGAACACCTCCAGGATATTGCATTGCATTTTACAAACAATTACAGTGCTGCTGATTGAAAAGGAAAGGTACTTTTTAATAACACTTAATTCCAATATGACTTGAGTTGCAATTGTATACACTATATTATTATTATTATTTTTTTTAATTGCGTTTTCTTCCCCGCAAAAGTGGAGTTACCCTTTAAAGCTTTATCTTATGGAATATTTTCTTGTTTTTTAGAAAGGTGGCACTTCGCCGCTCTAGTGGGCTGCATGAAACTGGTGAAGTGGTTTGGTACTTGGCACTTTGCTTACTTTTAGCCTGGATTATTGTTGGAGCTGCGCTCTTCAAAGGAATTAAATCATCTGGGAAGGTACATAAACAATTAATACCTTTATAAGTAGCATTCATTATTAATTCCAATAGCGGTTTACTGGTGTTATTAAAAACAAAATTGTTACTTTTGTCTGTCTGTCTGTCTGTCTATTTAGTTTCAGATTATTGTATTGTTTGGAAATGAGAGGTAATCTATGCCTTAAAGTTTTAAATATGTCCTGATGCCAAATAAGGAATTACCAATGTCCCAATGTCTATTTCATTTCAGGTGGTTTACTTTACTGCAGTGTTCCCCTATGTTGTCCTTATCATATTGTTGGTTCGAGGGGCAACTCTCGAAGGAGCAATTCAAGGGATTGACTATTATATTGGAACACAATCAAACATCACAAAGCTAATGGATGCAGAGGTGGGACCAATGTGCCTTTTTGTCTCCTATAGATTGCTTACACTTATGTATCCATATTTAGAATATTTATTGGGATTACTATCAAAGAGTAGAACATCAATCTTTCATCAGCATTTCAGCTTCAGCTACACCTGATGTTTTGCAACATGTAAACTCAAACTCAGCATACACAGGTAGAATGCAGAGAACTGATGTAAAGTAACCTATAACAACCAATAAATCTTCACTTTCCAGTCAACAGTGGCTTGCCATTTATCAATATGAACTACTGCAATTTAGAAATGTCTCTTTATCTTAGTATATAAGTATACATCCTATTGGGTAATAGACTCCCTTACAAGATTGTCCATGTCGTGACTCATAAACATCAATAGTAAATCTCTGCTGAGTTACTCTTTTCTTCGCTGGAGCTTGAGCTGCTAATGCTAGATAGAAAGGATCCATGGATTCATGCTGTGGCCACAAAATGTCCCTATTATTGCTTTTTCAAATAGAAATCTGCCAGCCCAGTTATTAGCTTCCAATATACAGTATAGTTGTCCTGATTTGGTTATCATGTGCTCCCTATAGTTTTGTGTTCCTGTTCTTAACTGATTGGGTTGGATCCTAGGTAGCCTCCTACAGCTGTAGCCCATCTTCTTTATTGTTCGATATGCTGTGCCATTCTGTATACCTTTTATTTAAAAAAAGTATGACTATGTTCCTCTCTCTCAATTGTTAGGGAGACAGAACTGCCACTTGCTTTACATTTTTTGTTTTTCACACCATTTCTTGCACATAAGTTGGTACAAATTTAGCTGCTGAATGTAATTTTTGAGATGTTGCAGCCACTATATCTCACACCAACACCACACCTTCATTCCATGGTCAAAGTTGCTAAATTGTTGTTAAACAATAATTTATTATTTTTACTTTGACGCAGTAGTGGGCTTGAGCATGATATGGTCAAATGGTGGGACCAAACCCCCATTTTTATTTATGGATTGTCTTCAGATTTGGTAGTAATTTCTTTTGCATTTGCGCGCTATTCTTTTTTAATATACATGTCTTTTGGTTCATAGCTGCAGCAGCTTTAGAAATACATGGGTATGCTCCCCCAAAAACATTTTTTGCCTGTTTATTATGTATTCGGTCTGACCAGACTATCGAGGTTGAGCAATCCTCCCCACCCCCCCACACACACCTGTACTCAATCAGTGTCCACCATCAAGTGGATATAGGAGGAGTCCCCTGTAGTGCATTTGCACAGCTTTCCCAGCAAGGAGTATTGTCTCCAAGGGTTAGAAAGGCTGGATTCATCTCTTTTTCATGGATAGTGTAGGACCCACTGATAATGGGGTACTTTGACGCAGTAGTGGGCTTGAGCACGATATGGTCATATGGTGGGACCAAACCCCCATTTTTATTTATGGATTGTCTTCAGATTTGGTAGTAATTTCTT
The DNA here is from genome assembly GCF_965119305.1 of Pelophylax lessonae. Taxonomy (NCBI): domain Eukaryota; kingdom Metazoa; phylum Chordata; class Amphibia; order Anura; family Ranidae; genus Pelophylax; species Pelophylax lessonae. The sequence continues at coordinate 112,682,935 of NC_138774.1, read as the reverse complement.
TTGCATTTGCGCGCTATTCTTTTTTAATATACATGTCTTTTGGTTCATAGCTGCAGCAGCTTTAGAAATACATGGGTATGCTCCCCCAAAAAAATTTTTTGCCTGTTTATTATGTATTCGGTCTGACCAGACTATCGAGGTTGAGCAATCCTCCCCACCCCCCCACACACACCTGTACTCAATCAGTGTCCACCATCAAGTGGATATAGGAGGAGTCCCCTGTAGTGCATTTGCACAGCTTTCCCAGCAAGGAGTATTGTCTCCAAGGGTTAGAAAGGCTGGATTCATCTCTTTTTCATGGATAGTGTAGGACCCACTGATAATGGGGTACTTTGACGCAGTAGTGGGCTTGAGCACGATATGGTCATATGGTGGGACCAAACCCCCATTTTTATTTATGGATTGTCTTCAGATTTGGTAGTAATTTCTTTTGCATTTGCGCGCTATTCTTTTTTAATATACATGTCTTTTGGTTCATAGCTGCAGCAGCTTTAGAAATACATGGGTATGCTCCCCCAAAAAAATTTTTTGCCTGTTTATTATGTATTCGATCTGACCAGACTATCGAGGTTGAGCATTCCTCCCCACCCCCCCACACACACCTGTACTCAATCAGTGTCCACCATCAAGTGGATATAGGAGGAGTCCCCTGTAGTGCATTTGCACAGCTTTCCCAGCAAGGAGTATTGTCTCCAAGAGTTAGAAAGGCTGGATTCATCTCTTTTTCATGGATAGTGTAGGACCCACTGATAATGGGGTACTTTGACGCAGTAGTGGGCTTGAGCACGATATGGTCATATGGTGGGACCAAACCCCCATTTTTATTTATGGATTGTCTTCAGATTTTGTAGTAATTTCTTTTGCATTTGCGCCCTATTCTTTTTTAATATACATGTCTTTTGGTTCATAGCTGCAGCAGCTTTAGAAATACATGGGTATGCTCCCCCAAAAAAATTTTTTGCCTGTTTATTATGTATTCGATCTGACCAGACTATCGAGGTTGAGCAATCCTCCCCACCCCCCCACACACACCTGTACTCAATCAGTGTCCACCATCAAGTGGATATAGGAGGAGTCCCCTGTAGTGCATTTGCACAGCTTTCCCAGCAAGGAGTATTGTCTCCAAGGGTTAGAAAGGCTGGATTCATCTCTTTTTCATGGATAGTGTAGGACCCACTGATAATGGGGTACTTTGACGCAGTAGTGGGCTTGAGCACGATATGGTCATATGGTGGGACCAAACCCCCATTTTTATTTATGGATTGTCTTCAGATTTGGTAGTAATTTCTTTTGCATTTGCGCGCTATTCTTTTTTAATAATTTATTAGCAAAATCTTCTGAATAAAAGGTTTAATTGATGCATTTTTATCACTTTTCCATTTTGTCAATTTGCAGGTATGGAAGGATGCTGCCACCCAAATCTTCTTCTCTCTCTCCACGGCCTGGGGTGGACTTATTGCTTTGTCTTCATACAACAAATTCCACAACAACTGTTTTTTGGATGCCATCATTGTTTGTGTGACAAACTGTGGCACCAGTGTATTTGCAGGATTTGCCATATTTTCTATTTTGGGACATATGGCTCACATTTCTGAAAAATCTGTATCTGAAGTAGTAGATTCAGGTATGTACAAGTGTAAATATTGTATATATATAAGTAAATGTAATTACAACAAAGCATTTCTCTATTCCTGTTTAGAATAGCATCAGTTACTTTTTTTAATTAGCTGACCTTTGTTAATATCTATAGATTATCCTTTTGCTTCTTTTTTTTATAAAATTTCCTGCACTAAGAGCATCCTTGATCTTTGGAATGGATAGAAAAAAAGTTTTCTAAATCAATAGATATTTCCAAAAATTGAAATTCCACTCAGCTTTGGTAATCTAGTAAAGTTAAAGTCCAGTTGTTTGGGCTGAAGAATGTACATGTGTGACTTGCATCAGGGCATGTCCCAATTATACAGGAATATTGCTAAACATTTTTTATTTTATATTTTCTCAACAAAAAAAGAAAAAAAAAAAAAGTAAAATGTGTTTGCATTTGTCAATTACATTTTCAGGTCATGCATGACTTTTTTTTTTTTTACTGGGTTCTCTGTTTATTTGTAAGGTGCTTTAGATATGCCAGATGTTTTATTCTGTAAGGAATCAAACCACAAACGACAAAGACATTACAAACATTTCTAAATCTATGATCAGCAGGTTGCACATGTAGTATAAAAAGCAAGGTTGTACAGTGACCCCCCCCCCCCCCCCCCATAGCAACTAATTATGTTTAATCTTTCAGTAATTTAACTTTGATCTTTGAAGGTGCATTTAAACTGAAAACAAGAATGCAGTATATTGCAGCCGACCAGTCCTTAAAGGGTATTTCCACCTAAAGCTGGCCATAGATGGAGCTTTGTTCCCTCATCAACACAATTAGTGTTAGGCTCGGTTTCCACTAGTGCGACTTGCGGTGCGACTTGACACATGTCAAGTCGCACAGCAAGTCAAAACCCATTGTTTTCAATGGGGCCCGTTTCCACTGCCGCGGCTTCAGTTGCCACGACCTCAAAAGTAAATCGTGTACTACTTTTGAGCGCGACTTCCCTCTATATATGAGGGACAAGTCTAACTGAAGCCGCGGTTTACTTTTGCTACGAAGTCGTGCTAGAAGTAGCACGACTTCGTAGCCGCACTAGTGGAAACCTAGCCTTAATGGGGGAATCCAATGGTGACACTGAATAGTGATACTGTATTACTCAGGGGAGGTGATCAGTATTTTTTTTTACTATGATTGCTTATTACAGTGATGATCTGATCGCTATAATAAGCAATAATTTTTATAAATGGCATCCATTCATGTGCCATTGTGTACTATTGTGATAGCTGTGATTGGCCACAGTTTCACATGGTACAGGTCTGCTGTGACTGGTCCAATCACAGAGATCACAATAGTACACAATGAATGGCTATGAATGAAAGCCATTGTGTGGTCACAGCAATCACATGGTACATAGACCAACCTGGTACAATGATTTGGCTGGGTGGACACAGCAGATGACAGACTGCACAGCTGCACATCCTCTTAGGAACGCACACATGCGTGCAGGTGGAAGGATATCATGCAACATCCTCCTCGGATAATGGTGTTCCCACCCAGCCGTATTATTTTAATTGGCCGGGTGGGGGTGGTTAAATGTAAAACTTGGGGTCAGGGACATTGACTCACTTATCAATTTTTAAGTGAGGATCCCCAACCTGTAGATGAATGTTCTTTACTCCAGGCTGGACCAGGGTCACTTTGTCCATTATAATGTGTCATCCCAGACTGAACTCCCTAAAACAGCACTTGTCATTTGACATGAATGACATAAAAATTCATACCAACACGCATTAAACACAACATAAAACACCACAATATGCATGAAAATGCATTTTAAATGCAAATCAATGCACATGCATTTTTGATGCTTTGAGGTGTGTTTTTATATGCAGTTTGGTGTGAAAGAACCCTTAGTTGGTTTCTCACAGCTTACAAACATCTGCTGTGTGTCTAAAGACCCGTACACACAATAGGAAAATAAGAAGTAAAATTTAGTCTGACGAAATGATTTTTAGATCGTTAGTATGGTGCTTTCGACAGCCGATCATGAATTTTTGTACGACAAAAGCTGAATGTGCAGGCTATAAAATATTTATCGTAAGTGAACACAACGTCAAATGTTCATTTCTTTAGTACTGTTTTCGTCCGAAAAAAATCGTAAGAGCAAGACTACGCAAGCTCGGAAATTAAAGAATACATACAAACGGTTCAACACATGACATCACTTCTTAAGTGGAATTCTATCGTTCGAGAATTTTTGTATGTTGAGTAACCTCTTCACTTTTCATATGAGACTAGCATGCAACAAAAAATGGACGAGAATTCGTCCGATAATCTGATCGTGTGTACGAGGCTTTACCTTAGAGGGTTTGCAGACTGCCAAGATCTGTTCTTATAGAAAAACACTGCCTGTGTTGTGAAATTGGAAATATATTTTTTCACAATGCTTATAGATACACAGATGAATGAAGATTTGTTTTAAAGAGCTTTTACTGCTTGTTCAGATTATATAAACACATTATTGTGCATAAACTGTGAAAAGGTTCACAGTGGTAGTAAATGCTAATGATTTTTTTTTTTTTTTAATGGCTACAGGGTAATGCCAGAATGTTCTAGTATGCCCTGCATACTAGCACATTAGGACAGGCTTACCTTTTGAATTGAGCCCTCCAGCACTGAGCTGTCACCAGCGATTCCATCTTTACTCGGTCTTCCTTTGCACCCTCCAGCCATGTGACTGACCGGGCCGCGATGGCATCACTCCTAAGCATATACATGGGAGTCATGACACATTGCTCTCTGCATTCAGGGCACATGAATAGAGAGCCACTATGGGATGCCATCAGCTGTAGCCAATGTGAATATCTTTTAAACGGTGCAAGCTTGGAACATACTCAAGTTACCTAAGGCTTTCTTGTAGGTACAAGTTTATAATAAGAGTTTATTACTGCTTTAAAGTTGAACTATAAACAAAAATGCATATAAGATGCAGTCTATGACTAACATTGACACAGCAGTTTTTGTTCTCCCCCCATCCCCTCCCCCCCCCCCCCCCCCCCACAACCTAATGTTATTATCTGTTGATTTTGCTAGTAGGTCATTCATGTTTCCACTTCCTGGGAGACAACACTGTTTGTTCTGCAGTAAAATCACACAGCAATGTTGTCACCCTGCAGGCTGAGTAAGTGGGAACATAAGGGGTCGATTTACTAAAGGCAAATTGAATGTGCACTTTGCAAAGCGCAGTTGCACTCTGCAAGAGAAGTTGCTCCAGAGTTTAGTAAATGAGCAGAAGCTCTGCTGACTTCCATCATCCAATCATGTGTAAGCAAAAATGCTGTTTTTTTTTTTTAAATTTCCTTCTCTGTGATAGGATATTCTTTGCAAAGTGAATCTTTACCTCATTTTCTAAGCCTTGGAGCAAAGTGCACGTTGTATTTGCAATTAGTAAATCAACCCCATAGTTTTAAATTGACTTTTAAGTGTATGTATATTCAAAACGATTTTTTTTAGTTTTGAATAAAGCAGGGAAACGTTAACATCCCAGACAGGTCTTTATTGCTGTCAGTGTTGCTGAGGAGATTTATTCTCTGTAGGTCCTGGCTGCCATGTTCAGAGACAAAAATAACAGGAATGCAATTCTCATGCTACCGGTGCAAGAGGTTAGACTTAAAGAGGTTGTAAAGTCAGAAGGTTTTTATTCTAATACATTCTATGCAATAAGATAAAAAGCCTTCTGTGTTCCCCTCGCCCCCCACCCCTAACACTTACCTGAGGTCCCTCCTGTCCAGCGATTTCCATAAGTGTCTCAGTCATCCGAGATTCTCCCTCCTGATTGGCTGAGACACAGCAGCTAGCCAATCAGGAGAGAGAGAGGTGTTGGGGCTGGGTCAGGCTCCGTGTCTTAATGGACACCGGGTGTTGTGACTTGGCTTGGGTGCCCCCATATCAAGCTGCTTGCTGTGGGGGCACTCAACAAAAGGGAGGGGCCAGGATCACAGAAGAGGGACCTGAGAGAGGGAGGTTCAGGCTGCTCTGTGCAAATCCACTGCAACAGAGCAGGTAAGTATAAGATGTTTGTTATTTTTATAGGAAAAAAAGTCTTTACAATCGCTTTAATCTCCCAATGGGTACAGCTGTTCCAGTGACAGCTATATAAAGGGGGAATTCACCTTACTTTGTAGAGATTTCCTCTTGCATCCTGTTGCATCTTTGGAATAAAACAATTAGTTAAATTTCCACAAGAGGAAACAGAGAGCAGAAAAGAAGGAAAAAGCTTGCATTTAAAAACACTTGAAGTGAGGGACAAACAAATTAAAACCAAACCCTGCTGTACACCTTTTAGCAGCAACTGGAAAGGGTGTTCAAAACATATGAATAAAAATTTACCAGAGCCCCAGCGTTGTTATTCAGTTTGTCCCAAATCCTGTTTCCGCCACTGGACAGCTGGTTTTGCTAAAGCTGAGCTATACCCACCTTCTCTCCAGCACCGCAATGTCCTTACCCCCCCCCCCCCTCCACCGGACGCTGAAATCTTCAATTGGGCCGAGATGATGTGACACCCACTAATGCAGGAGTTGCCAAAATTCTACACGCAGCTCAGTGTACAGTGTGTACAGGCAGGTGAGGAACTTTAAAGCAGAAGAGACAATGGGGTTGATTTACTAAAGGCAAGTCGACTGTGATCTTTGCAAGTGCAGTTTCTCCAGAGCTTAGTAAATGAGGTAAGGCTTCACTTTACAAAGAATACCCAATTGCATGCAAGGAAAATTAAAAAAAAAAAAAAAAAAATCTGAATTTTTGCTTGCACATGATTGGATGATGGCAGTCAGCAAAGCTTCCCTCATTTACTAAGCTGTGCAGCAACTGCACAGTCAGTTTGCCTTTAGTAAACTAACCACAATATGTCTCTTCTGCATTTAAAATCCTTTCTGTTTGCATTTATTTTATCATTACCGTTCCACTTTAAAGGACGTTTTGGGAGACTACATTTAAATTGATTTAAATTGAATAGCAAACTACAGGCCAATGCACCCAAAATGTAAACTACAGATAGTTTGCTAACACACTGCAATACTTTGGCCTGATGAGAATCTATTGAATAGTTCAACAATGTTTTTCCCTGTCCCAAGCCTTTTGTTTACTCTAAAATATTCTGAAAATTATATGACAATTTATGTGGAACCAGCCCTCTGCCATTTTTCATTACATATGTAGATGCACTGAGGTGGATTTACTAAAGACAAAAAGACTGTGCAATTTGCAAGCACAATTGCACCGATTTTCCCTAGAGCTTACTAAATGTGGTAAAGCTCTGCTGTTTTTCATCATCCAATCATGTGCAAGCAAAAATGTTTTTATTTTTTTTATTTTCCTTGCACCTGATTGGATATTCTTTACAAAGTAAAGCTTTACCACATTACATTTACTAAGGAAAATGAGTGCAACTGCACTTGCAAAGTGCACAGTCCTTTTGCCTTTAGTAAATCCACCCCATAGTGTCTAGTTACATTTGTTTTTAACCTCTGCACTATTTTAACATGCACTGAGTTTACTTCTCTTTGTATTATAATTTAGGTTTTGGTTTGGCATTTATTGCTTATCCTGAAGCGTTAAGTCAACTGCCGATTTCCCCACTTTGGTCATTCTTGTTCTTCTTCATGCTGCTTACTTTGGGCCTGGACTCACAGTTTGCAATGATTGGTAAGAATCGGTTTGAACTGTTATTTTTAAATTTGAAACTCAAGGCATAGAGAACGATAAGTCCTCCAGCTATCCTTATGTTGAAATATGTCCCTAATACTAAAGTGTCCCCTAGGGGTTAACATAAAATAATGCCTTAAAGCTGATCTCCAGGCAAACATCTAAATACACAGATAAAATATATACACTATATTATTGAAAGTATTGGAGCGCCTGCCTTCACATGCACATGAAATTTAATAGCATCCCAGTGTTAGTCTGTAGGGTTCAATACTGAGTTGGCTCACCCTTTGCAGCTATAACAGCTTCAACTCTTTTGAGAAGGCTGTCCATTAAAGTTCATGTGCGTGCAAAGGCAGGCATCCCAATACTTTTGGTAATATGGTGTATATGAAAGCTATTTTACCTGTCAAAAGATTTGTAGTTCTGTCATTTGAGTTCTGAGATTTACACAGCTCAAAACACAGTCCTACGTTGCAGGAAATAGCATCTAATCTTTCTCTGTTGCAGTTTCACTTTCACTTACAGTTCTTCTTTCCACCACACCATGCGACTGGGAGGTTAAAGGAGAAGCAATGCATCCATGAGCTCATCTCTGTCACATTGCATACTCCTCCTATCAGTATATTCCTTGTACTGCAGCATGACTATTTGACTCTTTGTGCTGCTTCTCCATCCCCTTCCCTGACCTCTGCTGTAAAGAGATTGCAAGAGGCTGAAACCAAGTCAAATTCAGGTACCTAATTCTTTTATTACAAAAACACATTTATTAAATAGTTACATAGTTAATCAGGTTGAAAAAGACACAAGTTCAACCAATACAGAAAAAAACACACACACACACACACAATATGATATAGAAGACATTGGTGGAAGTGGCAGTAGAGGAGCTTATAAGAAGATACCACTTCCCGGGGTCTGAGTGAAATAGCCTATCCAGACAGCCATTTGTTACATCCTGATCGAACCAGGAAAGATATCCCATGCTCATTAACTTTTACGTCCGGTAAGAGGCTCTGCTGTGTGGTCACACGAGGGTGGATGTGCATGATATTTGCGGTGATACACTGCTTGAGATATATTTACATCTGGTAAGCAGGATAATCAGCTGGTGATGGGATCCTAACTCACGTGGATGTCACTGTATCTTGGAAAACATTCCAATATTTAATCACAAGTCACGTCTCAATTGAATTTTTCAACACAATTCGGATAATATTTGATGGACTTGTTTATTTTGAATTTAATTTTAGCCCCCGTTCCGTAGGTCGCCTTCCATAGAGAAGCTGCGGACTCATTCTAATAGGAGCGACACAAGTGGCCATGAAATTGTGATAGGTAGTGAGGGGTGAAATCAACAATTTACGCCTTTAGAAAGCCTGAAGGCAGTGATTTTTTTTCGGGGTCCTGTACACGGATAGACTGCCAAAAGATCTCACACATGTGGTATCCCCATACTCAGGAGATGCAGCTGAATGTATTTTGGAGTGTAATTCCACATATACCCATGGAATGCGTGAGCAATATATAATTTCATTGACATCTTTGTCATTTCTCAAACACCTGTGACAAAAAATTAATAAATATTCAATGGCCTCAACATGCCTCTCAGGAAATTCCTTGGGGTATCTACTTAAAAAAGGGGTAACTTTTTTTTTTTTGGGGGGGGGGGGTTACGGCCCTGCCATTTTAGCACTTCAAGAAATGAAAAAGGCAATTATAAAGTAATAGCTGCGTAAATTCCAGTATATATACACCATGGCTTGTAGACGCTATAGCTTTTGTGCAAACCAATAAATAAACCAATCAAAGAAATGTAGCTAAATACATTTTGGCCTAAATATATGAGAAAAATTGAGTTTATTGGATATTTTTTATATGAAAAAGTAGATAATGTAATTGTCTTCTCCAAATTTTCAGCCTTTTTTTGTTTATATCCCAAAAATAAAAACTGCAGAGGTGATCAAATACCATCAAAAGAAAGTTATATTTTTTTTGGGGGGGGGGGACGTAAACTTTGTTTGGGTACAGCATTGCATGACCGCGAAATTGTCAGTTAAAATCACGTAGTGCCAAATTGCAAAAAATGGCCTGGTCATTAAGGGGGGGGGGAACCTTCTGGTTCTTAAGTGGTTAAAAAGGGTTTTACTCAATGGATGGAGAATTTTATCTCCATTACTTCTTGATATGTTTACAGAACATGAAGTGAAGGGGAACTTCCCCATTGAGATACAAATATAGAAAAAAAGACTTGACAAAAGTTTAACCATTCCCTTCTGAATCCAAAATAAAAAAAACGTTTTGGCTTTAGATGTACTTTAATCTTTACCCTCATTATATATAGCACTTAGTGGGAGCCCTTAACATTAAACTTCCCTGTCCTTGACTTGTAGACCTTACAACCTTACGACCATCACCCTTCTTGTTTTTTTTTTTTTTTAAAGGACATACAGAGAACCATGGGAAGGACATACTATCCATGCAGATAATTGGGCTGATTTGCTAAAAGAGTTGAGAATCTTCACACAATTAATTGCGTGAAATTTCACTTCAATTATTAATTTAGGCGCAGAAGAAACAAGTACATTTTCTTTGATTGAAAATCGGTGTGAATATTCACACAAGCTTTAGTAAGCCAGACTCATTGTCTTGACTGGGAGCATAGACCCAGAACCTGGTGCTTCAAGGCAGAGGTGATAATCAGTGAATAAACAAGAATATTATAGAGCGCTCTGGATAAGGTGGACCCTCTGTGGGTCAAAAGTTAACAATGTAGCCCAACGAACGAGCAGGCAGATGTCTTGAATAGCAAGCACCTCAGCAGCACTCCAAAAGAGGGAAGCAAACTCTTATGAAGAAGAACACAAAGAAGGCACTTCTAAGTGCAGTAAAACCAAGACTTTAATAACCCAAAGGATGATTAAAAACATTTACAGGAATTGAATTGTATGCAGGATCATCAGTAAGCATGTGGCATCATGCAGGAGATTTTCCTATGAGATGTGGCAGAAGTAGCATGTATTCCAGCTGATCAGTGGTGAGGAGCTGCGTGACAGAATCCAGGAAAGCAGCCGTGCCTACGGGACCAGTGTGGAACCCGTCACATCCAGGTTCTTACGTTCCACGGTGGTCCCAGCATTGTGGCTGCTCCTCCTGGATTTTGTCACGCAGCTCCTCACTGCTGATTGGCTGGAATACATGTTGCTGCTGCCACATCTCACAGGAAAATCCAGCATGATGCCACATGCTTACTAATGATCCCATATACTATTCAGTTCCTGTAAATGTTTTTTATTCTACCTTTGGGCTATTAAAGTCTTGGTTTTATTGCACTGAGAAGTGCCTTCTTTGTGTTCTGATAATCACTAAATGAACGTGAGGTCCTGTCCTCAGACTCTAGGCATTTAAAATGTTTATATTCTCTTGCAGAAACCATAACAACCTCCATACAAGATGCATTTCCTAATGCCATGAAGAAAAGACGGGCTATTATCACAACAGGCTGCTGTTCTGTGTTGTTTCTTCTTGGATTGGTCTGTGTAACTCAGGTAAAGGTGCTGTTGTATCACTGATCTCCCTTGTTCCATCCAGTTCTCCCCCATGTCATTTATTGCAAAGGAAGTCACAATTCAGCTGGACCACTGAAGGTTCACGACAAAAATGAATGGTTCAACAAACAAAAAATAAATCCTCAGTGTTCCAAAATCCTTAGAAATGTGCTGAAGTGCTTCAAGTAAACATGTAAAAATGAACCCTCAGCTATTCAGTCTGGGGGTCAAGCATGCATATGTCTGGTGTTGGGAATACCAGGTCTCTTTGATGTCCTAAATGAGGTCTCCAAAAATCTGCTCTTTGAGGAAGCCCGAATATCCACAAGGCTCGATGAAAGAAAAAAGTACTCATAGTAAAGTACTGTAAGAAAGGTTTATTTGCGCAATAAAAAAAAAATTCACTACAAAATCTCTGCATAAAACGGGCATTGAGGCAATAATGAGGCTCTTCCGCATTCGTCGTGGCTCGACTTGCCTTCCATGGAGGACAGAAGTGACGTCTTAGGTCTTAGGAACCGGAAATTACGTCATTGCGTGTCACCCTTCCAACAGGGTGTCATCAAGGACAGAAAATTCAGTTTCTTGATACTTTAATTCATACAGGAGGACAGAACCCTCCCACTTGTGTCAGCCAATTGGTTTCACTTTATCCTTTAAGTATAATAGCTTGAACTCCAGCTAATATAGCTGGACTTCCTCCACTCAAATGACATCACTTCCTGGATATAGTCTAAACAAAATATCTGCTTTACATCTCATAACTTACATCTCTTATAACTATGCTGTTTAATTCATACCAATCAATTAAAAACACTATAATAATAATAATACCTAAAAGGAATCCAGGACATAAATGTGAGTACCACTGGCATATATATATATGTATATATATATATATATATATATATATATATATATATATATATATATATATATATATATATTTATGCAAATTGGTTAGGACATGTATTTAGAATAAAAAAATTAAATGAAAAAATAATTGAAAATGAAAATGAAAAAAATATAGAGTATCTAACAACAGTGAGTACACCCGTCACAATTTTGTAAATATTTGATTATATCTTTTCATGTGACAACACTGAAGAAATTACACACTACAATGTAAAGAAGTGAGTGTACAGCTTGTATAACTGTGTAAATTTGCTTTCCCCTCAAAATAACTCAACACACAGCCATTAATGTCTAAACCGCTGGCAAAAGTGAGTACACCCCTAAGTGAAAATGTCAAAATTGGGCCCAATTATCAATTTTCCCTCCCCGATGTCATGTGACTCATTGGTGTTACAAGGTCTCAGGTGTGAATGGGGAGAAGGTGTGTTAAGTTCTGTGTTATCACTCTCACTCTCACTCTGAACATAGAAGATCAACATGGCACCTCATGGCAAAGAACTCTCTGAGGATCTGAAATAAAGAATTGATGCTCTACATAAAGATGGCCTAGATTATAAGAAGATTGTCAAGACCCTGAAACTGAGCTGCAGCACAGTGGCCAAGACCATACAGTGGTTTAACAGGACAGGTTCCACTCAGAACATGCCTCGCCATGGTCGACTAAAGCAGTTGAGTGCACGTGCTCAGCGTCATATCTAGAGGTTGCCTTTGGGACATAGACGTATGAGTGCTGCTGGCTTTGCTTCAAAGGTTGAAGGGGAGGGGGGTTAGCCTGTCAGCACTCAGATCATATGCCACACACTGCATCAAATTGGTCTGCATGGCTGTTGTCCCAGAAGGAAGCCTCTTCCAAAGATGATATACAAGAAAGCCCGTAAATAGGGTTGAGCGGACACCTAGATGTCCGTGTTCGACGGGTTCGGCCGAACTTTAAAAAAAAGTCCGGGTCCGTGTCCCGGACTTTTACCGAACTTTTCCCGGACACCGAACCCCATTGAAGTCAATGGGGACCCGAACTTTAAGGCACTAAAATGGCTCTAAAACACCAAAGGAAAGGGCTAGAGTGCTGCAAATGGCAGCAAAACGTAATTAAGAGCATGGCAAGTGCTCTGCAAACAAATGTGGATAGGGAAATAACTTAAAACAACAAAAAAAAACAGAAAAATAAAACAATGTTCTTCTTCATCTCTGAAGGACGAGGCCCATATGGAGTAGGAGGGAGGTTGAGGTGGTGGTGGATGTGGCGGTGACATAGGCGTGCGCACAGGGTGTGCTGGGTGTGCCTGGGCACACCCTAATCACCTAGGGCACATAGCATTGCCAGTGAGGAGATGGGAAAGATCTCCCTGGGACCTGCTCTGCTCTATTTCTCCTTGCCTACAGGTACATGGCCCCGATACATTACTCTCCCTGCTGGCAAACACATGCATGTGTATTTCAACTTTGGGGTGCACACCTTAATGCAATAGGCTGCGCACACCTATGGGCGGTGTAGGTGGAAGCGGCGGTGGAGGAGGACCAGGGCCGGATTAACAGCATCATGGGCTTGGTGCTGAGGATTTTGAAGGGCCTTAGGGCCGTGCCTTGCCATGCACCCAGAGGAGGAAGGGTGCAGCCATGCATGCCTAATTCAACATGGGATGCTGTCTCTGAAGCCCATAAACACATCCATGCATCGCCAACTGTCCCTCCTTGTCCGGCCTTCACGCTGTGTGGGGAGGTTCTGAGGGTGCTGCCTGGGGAAGCGAGCATAGAAGCCAGACTTCTGTGTTTACAAGTGACAGAAGAGCGGTAACAGTGAATATGGCCAACCCGGGGCCTATATAAAAGGTAGGGGCCTGGAGCTGCAGCTCCAATAGCCCCTACATTAATCTGGCCCTGAGGAGGAGGACGAGGTAGCCAACACTGCTTCTTTTCACAAATTTTAAATGAGGGTACACCCCAAAAGAGTGAGAAAGAGCAAAAATGGAACAATGGGTGGGTAAGGTCGGTATCCATTGCTATTCTGCACAAGGTACGGAAAAGTCCCGTGGGATCCATGCCTGGTTCATTTTAATGAACGTGAGCTTGTCCACATTGTCTCTGGACAGGCGGCTGCGCTTGTCTGTTATAACGCCCCCAGCCGTGCTAAATACCCGTTCAGATAATACACTGGCTGCAGGGCACGCCAGCACCTCCAAGGCGTAAAGGGCAAGCTCAGGCCATGTGCCCAATTTGGAGACCCAGAAGTTGAAGGGGGCAGACCCGTCATTCACTACATGTAGGCGTGTGCACACATACTGCTCCACCATGTTGGTAAAATGCTGCCTCCTGCTAAGACGTTCCATCTGAGCTGCTGGTGCTGCTGTTTGTTGTGGCGTGCTGACAAAGCTTTTCCACATTTCGGCCATGCTAACCCTGCCTTCTGAGGTGCTGGCGGTGCCCTGGTTGCGTTGGCGACCTCCTCCTCCTCCTCCTCTGCCTTGTGCTTCCACTGTGGCCCCGCTGTCAGATGGGAATGCCAGCAGCATGGCGTCTACCAGCGTGCGCTTGTACTCGCGCATCTTGCGATCGCGCTCCAGTGAGTGAATTAAGGACGGTACGTTGTCCTTGTAACGGGGATCCAGCAGCGTGGCCACCCAGTAATCAGCACAAGTTAGAATGTGGGCAACTCGGCGGTCGTTGTGGAGACACTGCAGCATGTAATCGCTCATGTGTGCCAGGCTGCCCAGAGGCAACGAAAGGCTGTCCTCTGTGGGAGGTGTATGGTCCGTGTCCTCTGTATCCCCCCAGCCACGCACCAGTGATGGCCATGAGCTGGCCTGGGTGCCACCCTGCTGTGAACATGGTTCCATCTCCTCCTCCAGCTCCTCCTCCTCCTCCTCATCCTCCTCATCCTCCAGAACTGTGCCCCTGCTGGACAATTGCGTCCCTGGCGTTTGCGTGTGCAGGAACCCACCCTCGGAGCCCCTTGCGAATGACTGCCCTGAAAGCCTTGGAAATGTTACCTCTTCATCCTCCTCCTCCTCCTCATCCTGTGCCACATCCTCTTCCATCATCGCCCGAATTGTTTTTTCAAGGAGGCATAGAAGTGGGATAGTTAAGCTGAGAACGGCGTCATTGCCACTGGCCATGTTGGTGGAGTACTCAAAACAGCGCAACAAGGCACACAGGTCTCGCATGGAGGCCCAGTTATTGGTGGTGAAGTGGTGCTGTTCCGCAGAGCGACTCACGCGTGCGTGCTGCAGCTGAAACTCCACTATGGCCTGCTGCTGCTCGCACAGTCTTTCCAGCATGTGCAAGGTGGAGTTCCACCTTGTGGGCACGTCACATATGAGGCGGTGAGCGGGAAGGCCGAAGTTACGCTGCAGCGCTGCCAGGCGAGCAGCAGCAGGGTGAGAACGCCGAAAGTGCGCACAAACGGCCCGCACTTTCTGCAGCAGCTCTGACATATCGGGGTAGTTTTTAAGGAACCTCTGCACCACCAAATTCAGCACATGCGCCAGGCAAGGGATGTGCGTCAAACCGGCTAGGCCCAGAGCTGCTATGAGATTTCGCCCGTTATCGCACACCACCAGGCCGGGCTTGAGGCTCGCTGGCAGCAACCACTCATTTGTCTGCTGTTCCATGCTCCTCCACAACTCCTGCGCGGTGTGTGGTTTGTCCCCCAAACAGGCAAGTTGTAAAACTGCCTGCTGTCGTTTACCCCTGGCCGTGCTGAAGTTGGTGGTGAAGGTGTTACGCTGTCCGGATGAGGAGGCGGTAGAGGATGAGGAAGCGGAGTAGGAGGAGTTAGGAACAGGAGGCAAACTGAAGCGCCCTGCAATCCTCGGTGGTGGAAGGACATGCGCCAAATTGCTATCCGCCTCAGGCCCATCCGCCACTGCATTTACCCAGTGTGCCGTTAGGGAGATATAACGCCCCTGACCGTGCTTACTGGTCCACGTATCCGTAGTTAGGTGGACCTTGGCACAGATGGCGTTGCGCAGTGCACACCTGATTTTTTCCCCCACTTGGTTGTGCAGGGAAGGGATGGCTTGCCTGGAAAAGTAGTGGCGGCTGGGCACGACGTACTGTGGGACAGCCACCGACATAAGGTTTTTAAAACTGTGCGTCTCCACCAGACGGAATGACAGCATTTCAAAGGCCAATAATTTTGAAATGCTGGCATTCAGGGCCAGGGATCGCGGGTGGGTAGGGGGGTACTTCCTCTTCCTCTCAAGTGTTTGGGAGATGGAAAGCTGAACGCTTCCACGGGACATTGTGGAGATGGTTGTTGGTGACCCAGGTGGTGGTGTTGCTGACAGATCGTCTGTTTGCGGGGTGGCAGGTGCCGGTATCACTACAGATGTGGCTGGAGCGGCCGAGACTGCAGCAGAAGAGGAAGCAGGATGAGCCAGAGACGTTTCTTGGTTTTGAAGGTGTGTACTCCACTGCAGCTCGTGCTTTGCACTTAGATGCCTGATCATGCAGGTTGTGCTCAGGTTGAGAAGGTTCATGCCTCGCTTCAAGCTCTGATTGCACAGGGTGCAAACCACTCGTGTCCTGTCATCAGCACATTTTCTAAAGAACTTCCACGCTAGAGAACTCCTTTGAGCTGACTTTGGTGCGCTCGTTCCCTTGCTGCGTTGGGCAGTAGCGGGCGTAGTGTCTAGGGCACGGCCGCTCCGCTTCTGCACCCTGCTCCCTCTTCTGCTGTGCTGGTGGCTCTGTGCGACCACCGCCTCTTCCTCCAAACTACTCAGTTCACCTGCATGACGTTCATTCCATGTGGGGTCGAGGACCTCATCGTCCTCCACATCATCTTCCACCCAGTCTTCACCCCTGCCCTCCTTGTCGGTCTCCACAATGCTGAATGCCGCAGCAGTTGGCACCTGCGTTTCGTCATCATCGGAGACGTGCTGCGATGATCCTTGCATGTACTCATCTTGAGAAATAAGTGGTTGGGCATCGCTGCACTCAATCTCTTCCACTTCTGGGGCAGGGCTAGGTGGATGGCCCTGGGAAACCCTGCTGACAGAGTCCTCAAAAAGAATAAGAGACTGCTGTATGGCTTGGGGCTCAGACTGCTGGCCTGATTTGCAAGGGGGTGAGGTGAAAGACGGTTGGACATTGGCTGCAGGTGCCAACTCTGACCTTTCTGCAGTAGACTGGGTGGGAGACAATGTGAAGGAACTGGAGGCACTGTCAGCAGCAAACCAATCTACTATCGCCTCAACTTGTTCTGGCCTCATCACTTCTAGGGGCGTTTGATGCCCTACCAAATACTGATGCAGGTTCTGTCGCCTACTCACACTTGAGGAAGGTGTTTCACTTGTGCGTGTAGCTGGCACAGATCGACCATGTCCTCTCCTTGCAACAGGAGCTCTACCAGCAGCACCACGACCCAGGCCACGGCCCTTATTTGACGGTCTCCTCATATTTCTGTAATTTAAGATCTTGCCCTAGAAAGGTTTTTATTGAATAGCGGAATAGAAAATATGATCCAAAAAAAGTGTATGTATATCACACGTACACAACCACACTAGGCCCCAATTACTATTGTTTGTACCCCTAAAAGGCTAGATGAGGAGTAGGGGGAGGATGGAACAGGCAGCACCCTCAAACCTTCAGAAGTATGAGATGAACCCCAACAACTTGGAAAGGTGGATCTCTCTCACACGTACCGACACAGACTATCCCGCAATTCAATTGATCCTCAAAGGTTTTTATTGAATAGCGGAATAGGAAATATGATCAAAAAAAGTGTATGTATCTCGCACGTACACAACCACACTAGGCCCCAATTACTATTGTTTGTACCCCTAAAAGGCTAGATGAGGAGTAGGGGGGGTATGGAACAGGCAGCACCCTCAAACCTTCAGAAGTATGAGATGAACCCCAACAACTTGGAAAGGTGGATCTCTCTCACACGTACCGACACAGACTATCCCGCAATTCAATTGATCCTCAAAGGTTTTTATTGAATAGCGGAATAGGAAATATGATCAAAAAAAGTGTATGTATCTCGCACGTACACAACCACACTAGGCCCCAATTACTATTGTTTGTACCCCTAAAAGGCTAGATGAGGAGTAGGGGGGGTATGGAACAGGCAGCACCCTCAAACCTTCAGAAGTATGAGATGAACCCCAACAACTTGGAAAGGTGGATCTCTCTCACACGTACCGACACAGACTATCCCGCAATTCAATTGATCCTCAAAGGTTTTTATTGAATAGCGGAATAGGAAATATGATCAAAAAAAGTGTATGTATCTCGCACGTACACAACCACACTAGGCCCCAATTACTATTGTTTGTACCCCTAAAAGGCTAGATGAGGAGTAGGGGGGGTATGGAACAGGCAGCACCCTCAAACCTTCAGAAGTATGAGATGAACCCCAACAACTTGGAAAGGTGGATCTCTCTCACACGTACCGACACAGACTATCCCGCAATTCAATTGATCCTCAAAGGTTTTTATTGAATAGCGGAATAGGAAATATGATCAAAAAAAGTGTATGTATCTCGCACGTACACAACCACACTAGGCCCCAATTACTATTGTTTGTACCCCTAAAAGGCTAGATGAGGAGTAGGGGGGGTATGGAACAGGCAGCACCCTCAAACCTTCAGAAGTATGAGATGAACCCCAACAACTTGGAAAGGTGGATCTCTCTCACACGTACCGACACAGACTATCCCGCAATTCAATTGATCCTCAAAGGTTTTTATTGAATAGCGGAATAGGAAATATGATCAAAAAAAGTGTATGTATCTCGCACGTACACAACCACACTAGGCCCCAATTACTATTGTTTGTACCCCTAAAAGGCTAGATGAGGAGTAGGGGGGGTATGGAACAGGCAGCACCCTCAAACCTTCAGAAGTATGAGATGAACCCCAACAACTTGGAAAGGTGGATCTCTCTCACACGTACCAACACAGACTATCCCCCAATTTAACTGATCCCCAAAGGTTTTTGATTAAATAGCGGAATAGAAAATATGATCCCAAAAAAGTGTATGTATATCACACGTACACAACCACACTAGGCCCCAATTACTATTGTTTGTACCCCTAAAAGGCTAGGAGTAGGGGGAGTATGGAACAGGCAGCACCCTCAAACCTTCAGAAGTATGAGATGAACCCCAACAACTTGGAAAGGTGGATCTCTCTCACACGTACCAACACAGACTATCCCCCAATTTAACTGATCCCCAAAGGTTTTTGATTAAATAGCGGAATAGAAAATATGATCCCAAAAAAGTGTATGTATATCACACGTACACAACCACACTAGGCCCCAATTACTATTGTTTGTACCCCTAAAAGGCTAGGAGTAGGGGGAGTATGGAACAGGCAGCACCCTCAAACCTTCAGAAGTATGAGATGAACCCCAACAACTTGGAAAGGTGGATCTCTCTCACACGTACCAACACAGACTATCCCCCAATTTAACTGATCCCCAAAGGTTTTTGATTAAATAGCGGAATAGAAAATATGATCCCAAAAAAGTGTATGTATATCACACGTACACAACCACACTAGGCCCCAATTACTATTGTTTGTACCCCTAAAAGGCTAGGAGTAGGGGGAGTATGGAACAGGCAGCACCCTCAAACCTTCAGAAGTATGAGATGAACCCCAACAACTTGGAAAGGTGGATCTCTCTCACACGTACCAACACAGACTATCCCCCAATTTAACTGATCCCCAAAGGTTTTTGATTAAATAGCGGAATAGAAAATATGATCCCAAAAAAGTGTATGTATATCACACGTACACAACCACACTAGGCCCCAATTACTATTGTTTGTACCCCTAAAAGGCTAGGAGTAGGGGGAGTATGGAACAGGCAGCACCCTCAAACCTTCAGAAGTATGAGATGAACCCCAACAACTTGGAAAGGTGGATCTCTCTCACACGTACCAACACAGACTATCCCCCAATTTAACTGATCCCCAAAGGTTTTTGATTAAATAGCGGAATAGAAAATATGATCCCAAAAAAGTGTATGTATATCACACGTACACAACCACACTAGGCCCCAATTACTATTGTTTGTACCCCTAAAAGGCTAGGAGTAGGGGGAGTATGGAACAGGCAGCACCCTCAAACCTTCAGAAGTATGAGATGAACCCCAACAACTTGGAAAGGTGGATCTCTCTCACACGTACCAACACAGACTATCCCCCAATTTAACTGATCCCCAAAGGTTTTTGATTAAATAGCGGAATAGAAAATATGATCCCAAAAAAGTGTATGTATATCACACGTACACAACCACACTAGGCCCCAATTACTATTGTTTGTACCCCTAAAAGGCTAGGAGTAGGGGGAGTATGGAACAGGCAGCACCCTCAAACCTTCAGAAGTATGAGATGAACCCCAACAACTTGGAAAGGTGGATCTCTCTCACACGTACCAACACAGACTATCCCCCAATTTAACTGATCCCCAAAGGTTTTTGATTAAATAGCGGAATAGAAAATATGATCCCAAAAAAGTGTATGTATATCACACGTACACAACCACACTAGGCCCCAATTACTATTGTTTGTACCCCTAAAAGGCTAGGAGTAGGGGGAGTATGGAACAGGCAGCACCCTCAAACCTTCAGAAGTATGAGATGAACCCCAACAACTTGGAAAGGTGGATCTCTCTCACACGTACCAACACAGACTATCCCCCAATTTAACTGATCCCCAAAGGTTTTTGATTAAATAGCGGAATAGAAAATATGATCCCAAAAAAGTGTATGTATATCACACGTACACAACCACACTAGGCCCCAATTACTATTGTTTGTACCCCTAAAAGGCTAGGAGTAGGGGGAGTATGGAACAGGCAGCACCCTCAAACCTTCAGAAGTATGAGATGAACCCCAACAACTTGGAAAGGTGGATCTCTCTCACACGTACCAACACAGACTATCCCCCAATTTAACTGATCCCCAAAGGTTTTTGATTAAATAGCGGAATAGAAAATATGATCCCAAAAAAGTGTATGTATATCACACGTACACAACCACACTAGGCCCCAATTACTATTGTTTGTACCCCTAAAAGGCTAGGAGTAGGGGGAGTATGGAACAGGCAGCACCCTCAAACCTTCAGAAGTATGAGATGAACCCCAACAACTTGGAAAGGTGGATCTCTCTCACACGTACCAACACAGACTATCCCCCAATTTAACTGATCCCCAAAGGTTTTTGATTAAATAGCGGAATAGAAAATATGATCCCAAAAAAGTGTATGTATATCACACGTACACAACCACACTAGGCCCCAATTACTATTGTTTGTACCCCTAAAAGGCTAGATGAGGAGTAGGGGGAGTATGGAACAGGCAGCACCCTCAAACCTTCAGTATGAGATTGTGTTCACTGTACCCCACAAAGATTGAGTTCACTGCACCCCACAATGATTGTGTTCACTGCACCCCACAAAGATTGTGTTCACTGCACCTCACAAAGATTGTGTTCACTGTACCCCCCAAAGATTGTGTTCACTGCACCCCACAAAGATTCTGTTCACTGTACCCCACAAAGATTGTGTTCACTGCACCCCAAAAAGATTGTGTTCACTGCACCCCAAAAAGGATGTTGTTCACTGCACCCCAAAAAGGATGTTGTTCACTCCACCCCAAAAAGATTGTGTTCACTGCACCCCACAAAGATTGTGTTCACTGCACCCCAAAAAGATTGTGTTCACTGCACCCCAAAAATGATTTTGTTCACTGCACCCCAAAAAGGATTTTGTTCACTGCACCCCAAAAAGGATGTTGTTCACTCCACCCCAAAAAGATTGTGTTCACTGCACCCCAAAAAGATTGTGTTCACTGCACCCCACAAAGGATTTTGTTCACTGCACCCCAAAAAGATTGTGTTCACTGCACCCCAAAAAGGATGTTGTTCACTGCACCCCAAAAAGGATTTTGTTCACTGCACCCCAAAAAGATTGTGTTCACTGCACCCCACAAAGGATTTTGTTCACTGCACCCCACAAAGATTGTGTTCACTGCACACCAAAAAGGATTGTGTTCACTGCACCCCAAAAAGATTTTGTTCACTGCACCCCAAAAAGATTGTGTTCACTGCAGCCCAAAAAGATTGTGTTCACTGCAGCCCAAAAAGATTGTGTTCACTGCAGCCCAAAAAGATTGTGTTCACTGCAGCTCACACACAGAAAAATGGATGTGGATCACTGACACCTGCCTATCTCCAATCCCACACCACACAGCAATATCGATTGTAGTTTGTAGAACACAGTTTCCCTAAAATTCAGCAGACTCTGTCCCTAACAGGATTGAGAAGAGATCGTAGATCAGGATTGAGTGCAGACCCCACCCCCCACACAGCAATATCGATTGTAGTTTGTAGAAGACACTGACCCTATATAATTCAGCAGACTCTATCCCTAAAATGCCTACAACTCGCCCTGCCTAAACACTCCGACCTGTCCCTCAATTCTATCCGGACACAAATGGTTTTTTCCTGCCTATCTTTCCCTAATCAGCAGCCAGCACGTTGATGTGTGCTCTCTGTCCCTGAATCTAAGCAGCATAATGACGCCGCTGCGGCTGCCTCGAACTTATAAAGACTTGGTCACATGCTTCAGACGGCCAATCACAGCTACTGAGACATTTGCAGGCATGGCTGGGATGGCTTAAGGCACACCAGTTAAACGATTGTTGATTGGCTGTTGAAAGCCCGCCATGAAAAGAGCGCCAAAGCATGCAAAACCCGGAAATAAAACGACCGAACACGGATTTTTACCCGAACAGTAAAGTGTCCGTGTCCGTGTTCGGGTACAAAAAATCCAATTATTCGGTACGAACACGAATAATACAGTCCGTGTTCGCTCAACACTACCCGTAAACTGTTTACTGAAGACAAGCAGACTAAGGACATGGATTGCTGGAACCATGTCCTGTGGTCTGATGAGACCAAGACAAACTTATTTGATTCAGATGGTGTCAAGCATGTGTGGCGGCAACCAGGTGAGGAGTACAAAGACAGGTGTGTCTTGTCTACAGTCAAACATGGTGGTGGGAGTGTCATGGTCTGGGACTGCATTAGTGCTGCCGGCACTGGGGAGCTACAGTTCATTGAGGGAACCATGACAGCCAACATGTACTTTGACATACTGAAGCCGAGCATGATTTCCAGACCTAAACCCTATTGAGCATCTGTGGGGCATCCTCAAACAGAAGGTGGGTGAGCGCAAGGTTTCTAACATCCACCAGCTCCGTGATGTCATCATGGAGGAGTGGAAGAGGATTCCAGTGACAACCTGTGAACCTCTGGTGAACTCCATGCCCAAGAGAGTTAAGGCAGTGCTGTAAAATAATGGTGGCCACACAAAATATTGACACTTTGGGCCCAATTTGGACATTTTAACTTAGGGGTGTACTCACTTTTGTTGCCAGCGGTTTAGACATTAATGGCTGTGTGTTGAGTTATTTTGAGGGGACAGCAAATTTACACTGCTATACAATCTGTACACTCACTACTCACTACTTTACATTGTAGCAAAGGGTAATTTTCTCAGTGTTGTCACATGAAAAGTTATAATGAAATATTTACAAAAATGTGAAGGGTGTACTCACTTTTGTGAGATACTGGGTGTGTGTGTGTATAATATATATATATATATATATATATATATATATATATATATATATATATATATATATATATATTAAAGATAAAGAAAAAATAAAATTAAAATAAATATGAAAATTATTATAAAATGAAAATGAAAATAAAATAAAATTAGAAAAATATGAAAATAGTGGAGTGGTGCACATTGCATGGTATGTTACTTACTTTATTAGTTTTTCCACATAGTGTGAATATTTATATATATTTTTTTTAAAAAAATAAATCCTGCCTGCAAATATCTTTACCTATAAATGCTCTTCTGGGATCGAAAATTCTGATTGTTTTGATTTCCTGGACCGAGATGATGTCACTCCTGCGCATACGTGGGAGTTCATTCATCAGGGCAGATGCTGAAATTGTACACTGAGCTGTATACGCATAACTCAGTGTACAGTGCAGTTAGGCAAGTAAGAATGCTGCTTCTGCCTGTTCACAATCTTTTATTTTCTTTTTAAATGTAACCACTTTGAGAAATCTGTTTACAGTATAACAATGGCAGATAAAATGAAATAATAATTGAGATTACATACACTTTAAGGCACCTGTACAGACACCAGGATATAAATGATTGTGTAATCTTTGGGCCAGTATCTTGTTTTAGTGTGTAAATGTTGACTCTAAAAGATACCTAAATAGAAAAAACATCTAGCCTTTGGACGAGAAAGGAAAATTAGGGCACAGTCATGGGAAGTAATGGGATCTCTGTGGGAGGTAATACATATCTGAAATGCTACACTCACACTTCATGCTATACAGATCTATAATAATATCTTTCATACCATGACTTAAAGTGGATCTACACTTCATTTGAGATCCACAAAGCAAAAATGCTATTTAATTCATTTTTAATATTCAAAATAAATATACCCATCTGTTGGTGGTCCACTTGACCCTTCTATGGATAGCCATCCGACCATCAGATGACCAGTCAATTATATGTAAGCAGGTACCCGGGAGAGAGAATTCACCACAGAATGAGACATGCAGACAGGTTTATGGGTGAATCAATTCTCAAAAGTTTTAATATTGTATCCAGTTTATATAGATAGAAGCAGGGTGGAGTAGTGATTCTCTTATCAGGAAACATGCTGAAATGGCAACATTCTATGAGCTAATACAAAAAGTGCAATTTAGCTAAAATCATATAGATAACTAAAGAAAAGAAAAACATTTCTCCGCAAAGCTGGATCTTGAGCTCCAGATAAGTTGCTAAATATTGCATATACCTCAAACAATGTTAGGTGTGGCTCAGACTTATCTAATGGGAACAGAAGATTGCATAAGAAAAATGGAGTTAACTCCTTCAAATCCCCTCTTAAAAAATCATAACTTATACATGTTTTTTTTTTTATTATACATATGGTGTCATCAAGGGACATACAGTCTCCTTGGCTGAGAAATTATAAAAGGAAGCGACACATGTTCTTGGATTCCTTGCTTGCCTCAAGTACGTGTTCCTCCTTATTGTTACCCATTACTCCCATGATCGGAACTACACAAAGTATTACGACACCTATAACAAATATACTAACAATAATAATTCCTAGCTGCACTAGGGCTTGTTTCCAACTATTAAACCATCCAAAATACTGATCCCAAGGGTTGTCAATGCCAGAATTCTTTTTCAGTTACACAGAATGGCCAGAGTGACCTTACTGTTGGGGCCAGTATTATCAGGAATGTAAGTACAGCATCCATCTATTTATCAATATACTGTATATACAGGTACCACCTTTTTCTGCAAGGATCATATCCAGAGCCATTCTGTTCTGGAATGCCATCTGGGAAGTGGCTTCAAGTTGTTCTGCTATACCCTTTAAGGCATCCCTTGTATAGTTAACAAATCTCCACTGATTATAATAGATATAATTTATCCAATCTACATTTTTATTTATGGTGACAAGGGGAGAGATAAAGAACTCAAGACCGGCTTTGACTTGGTCTCTAGCTTTAAATTCATTAGGGACCCCTCTTGGGACCCCGATGGTATCTATATATACATGTAGATCAAAACTTCCTATAGGAGCTTCTCTTCTTTTCCTGTAGTTCTAGTGTTCCCCTTAAGCTGGTATGTGTTTTTGTCATTTTCAGTAAATATGTGTAGGGGCATTATCACTTTGGCAAGGGCACACTCTCCTGTCTACTTCAGAGGCAACCTAAACCTTATTTTCATATCTCCACATATCCAGTAAATGTCTCCCAGAGACATTGTTTGATACTCTATTTTAGTGGACCTGTAGGTGGAGCAATATCCCTCTGTAAAGTTCCCTAAATACCTGCCCCCACCACTATGTCTGAAGTAACATGTATAATTACCTGGGTAAATGGTGATAGACCCAGTGGGCCTAGATTTTTTAAGCTATGATGAGATATTCCTTTTTCCATGTTTCACAGCTAGAATGGTTACTAGAGGTATTGGTATAGAGGCTAAGAAAACAAGTTTCTACATTCTCAGGGATGTTAAGGGGCAACATACCCAAGTGCGGCCTAGCTCCTCCACAGACATAGCAATCTGACATGTTATGTGAGCTAGCACTATACCTCATCCATTCTAACCATAAGTTTACATCAGAGCACCCTGTCTCTATGGGCATAGTATCCTCACAGATGGGATCTGCTATAGCTACCATTTCTCCCAAAGTCTGCACACAGGGCCTTAAAGGATTCGTCTCTTGTACCTGTGATGGCCACTCAGAAGAGCCATATATGTCTTTTAGCTAAAAAGGCTTTCTAAAGCTAATGAACTCTGATCTCTACCGGATACCCAAAACGTAAGTTCTACTATCTTCTGGACTAGGATTTTCTATGGTTAAGCTAAATTGCTCGGGAACATGTTTAACAATTGTCATTCTGCTTATAAGTGTCTTTCTATTTTTATCCTTGCTAGTAGTAGGTTTGTACTCCCAATCGTCTTCCGTGTTCCAACCCACTGATCCCAAATAGTCACAATGGTCTCCCCAATATTTGTCCGTGACACATATAAATACAGTTCCTGGGCCTAATCTCCTATCATTATACCGTATGGTATCTTCACTACCAGGGAGTATCGTTTCATAAGGCATTATAAAAGTAGCTACCTATGTGTTAGAGGAATTATACTAAAATTGTGTCATGCCATTTATTTGTGTGATGGCTATCTGGGAGGTTGAACTATGGGACAGGGCTCTTTTATTCCTTTTCTGAGTTATCTCTGATACTATATCTGGGCTGGTGGCGTTAGGGGTCCCACAAATTCCTCCAAGGGGCCACAGATCCGCTGGGTGATATATACAGTTAGTTATGATCCAGGTTGGGATGAACACTAAAAATACTAGTGCCACCAACACAATCCACAGCTTGTCAAAGTTCTTTGCTATGAATACAGTCATTTTACTAATTTTCAGAGACTATAACACCTGCTTCACTCGCTCTTCAAGGATTTTCCACATCTGCTTCACCTCCTTTATCTGTGTCTTTATCTTGTTCACACACTCCACCTTGACCTTTTTTACTCGACTGGCATGGATCCGGGCTTGTTGGTCTTCCACAAGGACAGCGATTCTGGTCACTGTGACTACCTTTGTCTTTTGGTCCAAAACGAGATCCAGCCTTGGTTTTGTCATGTGGCGACAGCTTGCTCACTACGTCATCTCCCTCCTCCAAGGAATGGGTTGGTATCTGTGAAAAGAAAAGAAAGGTGCGAGCAACTTTTCGTTCTACTTGATTCAAAATTTCAATTACCCTTTTCTCAACTTGTCCTTTTCATCCTTTCCACTATTCCTGAGCTCTATTTTCAGGATTTTGACTAGTTTCTGGCATCTTTTTGATATGAAAGCTGGACCATTATTAGAACTAATTCAAAGCAGGCACCCCCATCCAGGAATAATCTCCTGACTGAGAATGCGTGCCACTGTGTGGGCATCTCCCTTTTTTTGGTCTCCACTCAGCTGCTGAACCCATCCACTATTGACTAAAAGGAACTCTTATTTCTTCCCTGCTTTGGGCCTA
Organism: Pelophylax lessonae; assembly: GCF_965119305.1. Taxonomy (NCBI): domain Eukaryota; kingdom Metazoa; phylum Chordata; class Amphibia; order Anura; family Ranidae; genus Pelophylax; species Pelophylax lessonae. The sequence continues at coordinate 112,655,566 of NC_138774.1, read as the reverse complement.
TATGGGAAATCTATTTGTAGATGTGTGAATGGGTTTGATGGGTATTGGAGATGCTCATGTGTGGCCTTATATGTTTGGATTGTTTGTTCCTAATACAGGTGATGCATCTAGCAACATATGCTTGCACTAAACTGTCAGCAATACCTCATATGTTCTTTCCCACCCCCTGTGTCCTATTCCATAATACTAGGCAATATACAGTGGGGCGCTAGCTGCGGGGATACACACAAGAGCTCCCCTCTTTTAGAAAAAGGTGATTCCCAACATTTTCTAAAACATCACCCTAGTCCTTAAAACCTGTTCTGTAGGATGCGTTTGTAGCTGTGATAATGTGTGATCTTTTGGCCTAGAGCAAGAAATGAACTACAAAAACATCCTCTGCTCCCTCTATGGCTGCCTATACATCATGTTGTGGTGGAACACACCCTTTAATACCAGTAGCCCATTTAAAACTGGGGTCTACCTAGGGCAAATGATGTGGCCATCCCTATTACCATCTCACAAGATGCTATGTACTATGTTCGAAATCACTTCAGGCATGCCTTTAGACCTGGACTGCGACCATCTTTGGACAAAAACTATAGGGCAAAGTTTACCACCATACTCCTGGGCAAGTACACCTGCCATGGTCTTACAATTGTCCCTTGCATAAACACAAAACATTTTTCCATGATTTGGGAGGCCCAGTGTAGGCGCTACAACCATAGCATTTTTCAGATATATAAATGCATTTAACATTTCTTGTAACATTTCTGGACCTGTGGTTTGTCTCAAAACGTCATTATAGATAGGAGCAGTCCGGATCCATAACAAGCAATGATCCTGTGGGCGGGCAAGACCCACTGTGGGCTGGCAAGACCCACTTCTAATATGACTGACTCTACTATCACCTGTGAGAACAAAACCAAGGTAAACAACACTTTCCTGACACCACTGTCATAATTCCTGTGACACTTTGTGTCCACATACATGTACATTTCAATAAACTCACTCGCTCTGACTGGCCTCCACAGAGTGACTACATATGTCATGTACATATTGTAGCGGGACTGACCCATGAGCAGGTGTCCATCCCCTCTTGCATGGTCTGGAGAACTATAGAGCGGACAATTGAATTGTCTACTTGACCCTAAGGCATTTCTACACCAGGTCAGTTACCTGGACTGAAAAACAAGGAACAAAGATGGCTGTGTCTCCTTGTCCAATAGGACGCTTTAAAAAAAAAAAAAACACACTACTTAAACCAATCACTGTACAGTGGGTAACATCGGATGGTATGGCTGTCAGTAGAGATGGCACATCAGATACCACTTGCATGCTATGATCAGATAAAGAACTAAAAAACTTTTTGGCTTAGTGCCAATTTACCAAAAACTTTTTTTTTTTTTTTTTTTCGTGTCATTCTAACAAAAATCTGGCCAGAGGTTCCCCTCTTTCAATAGAGGATACCCATAAAATATAATTTAAAAACTATAATCAGATAAAAAGTTAATCTGATTTGAAACTTTTGGCTCTGTGCCAACAGGGTCCAATGGTCACACTAATTGCAGTAACTCTTTCTGTCCAAAAATTAATTCCATAGCTATGACAGGAATAAAGATATGACGTTTGAACGCTTTCTTGGCAAGTAGCCAATTTTCAAAATTTTGCAGGAAGGCTCCCCTTCACATAGGGGAACATTTGCCAAATATAATTTTTCATTATCTATAATTCTATAAAAAATAACTTCAAAATATCCTGCCGACAACAGCAATTTATATTTTTTCTTTTTTCTAATAAAATAGTGTTTTTATTCATTATTACTACGCTCATACAAGATGGGCACAAATGTATAAATGGCAAAACTTCTAAAAAATTTTATAAAAATAATTGCATAGGTATGGGGATTCTACAACTGTTCTGAATTAGGGAACTAATGTAGAAGTGCATTTGCAGCAGTGACCCCCCCTCTTTTCCCCTCGTGTAAGGAAATGTACTGGTTTTAAACGTATCTGACACATAAACATTTTCTGCTCGTCTGACATTAGGAAGAAAACTACACCTGCCTTGGAGAATGAAACTGTGGGGTGTAGGTGTGGTCAGGGGTATTTGTAAGGTAATATTATTATTATAGGGGGGCCTATGTTGAAAATGTCCTACTCTTTTATTTACATCTTCTGATATTGCCCTTGAAAATGCGCCCTGACAGGCTGCTTTTCTTTAGACAGATCAGATGCCAGTTGCATCGCTCTCTGTTATGGCTTTTTGAAAACCTTACAAAAATTTCGTAGCCCAATCAGAAACTTGCTGTTTTACAATTAACATGTACTGTGACTTTAAATTAATGACAAATGTTTGAATTCTAAGACTGTGCTACTCAGCAATGACACTTCACTGCCCAAAAACGCCAAAGTCTCACCCGTCTTCTGTCTATAGGCAATCGCTGTGGTCTATATCTACGTGTTTAAAGACTTTCACTTTCACTTCTAGTAGCTCTACGTAGCTTTTTTCCTATTCTATTGTACTAATACGGGGCATAAATAAACCAATTCTCCCCGCTTTTTCCATGTACTTTACATTACAACTAAACATTTACTAAAAGATTTACTTGTATCCTAATATCTCTAAGGCTGGCCATACATGTCCGGACAACTCTTTATCTTACAATTTTCTGTTAGATCCCCCACAAACCACATAATAAGAGGTCAAAATTAAACATATTCATTTGTATCCAATTAGGTAGGCATTTGTATTACATAGCTGAAGGTAAATTTCAAGAAAAACTGTACTGAAAATTGTAAGAAAATTGTATCATGTATGGCCAGCATCAGACCTAAACCTTCAGTATAATTTCACAAAACCATAAACAAAACATGTCTCTAAGATTTACACATTCACAAAATCACTTAAATGTATCTGGGTCCTTAGACCCTCTTTATGGTTAAAAAACCCTCCTGAAAAGCCATTTGGTGTATGTATATTACACCTTATACTCCCAGGTATTGTGGCTATCAAGAAGGCTTTCCTACCATTATAGACAAACAAACAATACACATAATAAACATTCATCTTGATTTGTCTGATAACCTACGATCGGTCAGTCAATTTTTACAGTAATAATGTGACAGTCGCTATCAGGAACAGTGTGTTATATTAACAGTCCGCAGGCGCAATTTACTGTATACAAGTCATATACAAGTACATTACACAGCTTCAATATATGTCAAACCAGTAATATGGTGCTTCAATGCAGTATGACCGTCTTCACTAGTGCCACCTTTGACTGGTTTTAAGTCCGATATAATACCGGCATTAACCTGGTCTCTAGACAAAATGGGCCTGGACCACGTTCATACTCGGGCTTGCCCGTATCTTATTGATCACCAAATGTGGTTTGGTTAGTTGACATACAGTGAAGTAATCAGTGACCAACCAGTTTATACACACTTACCTATTAAAACCTCTGGATCACACAAACAAATTATCTTATACTTTAATCCTTATAACTCTATGCGATAGGAAGATATAAGCAAAAGAAGATTTTACACAGAATTGACTGGCATCTATTTGTTCTTCCCTGAAGAACGGGTCTTCCCTGAAGACCCCCAGGTTTCCCTGAACCTAACATCTATTTGTTCTTCCCTGAAGAACGGGTCTTCCCTGAAGACCCTCAGGTTTCCCTGAAACTCAACATCTATTTGTTCTTCCCTGAAGAACGGGTCTTCCCTGAAGACCCCCAGGTTTCCCTGAAACCCTTTAAAAAAAATTCTGTCCTTCTTAGACAGTTACAACGTCTCCCTGAGACGCTTATTAGTTACAACGTCTCCCTGAGACGCTTATTTCCTGATACGCTCCCGGAGCGTATTCTAGGTTCAAAGATTGGAATTGTGGTCAGAGTCTCGGACCCCTGGACAGACAGACAAATCAAAAGTGTCTACTCACCAGGGCCGAGATCTTGACCCTCCAATCCAGGACGAGCCCCCAAAACTGTTGGTGGTCCGCTTGACCCTTCTATGGATAGCCATCCGACCATCAGATGACCAGTCAATTATATGTAAGCAGGTACCCGGGAGAGAGAATTCACCACAGAATGAGACATGCAGACAGGTTTATGGGTGAATCAATTCTCAAAAGTTTTAATATTGTATCCAGTTTATATAGATAGAAGCAGGGTGGAGTAGTGATTCTCTTATCAGGAAACATGCTGAAATGGCAACATTCTATGAGCTAATACAAAAAGTGCAATTTAGCTAAAATCATATAGATAACTAAAGAAAAGAAAAACATTTCTCCGCAAAGCTGGATCTTGAGCTCCAGATAAGTTGCTAAATATTGCATATACCTCAAACAATGTTAGGTGTGGCTCAGACTTATCTAATGGGAACAGAAGATTGCATAAGAAAAATGGAGTTAACTCCTTCACCATCCATCTATGTCTCTGTGCTTTACTTTGCTGAGAAATCATTTTGGAACCAACCCCCCCTCCCCCAGCCTTTCTGGCCACAGCCATTTTGAGTTAGGACAGATGATTCATGTAGCATTTACTTCCTGGAACCAATCTGCCCTTAGCTCATGCATGCAGGCAGGAGGGTGCCCCTCCTCCCCTCGTGAAGACTCCTGGGATGTATGACACAATTTGCCTAGGCCTGGAAACCAGGAAGTAACCAAAGAAATGTAAAAAAAAGTTTAAAACAAGTAAATATGACATACTTTTCTATCCATTTACTAATGCTAACTGCATAAGTATCATCAATAGTTCATGTTGATTGAGAGAGTGGAGTTCTGCTTTAACCACTTCAATATAGGGCACTTTAACCCGCTTCCTGCCCAAGGCAATTTTCAGCTTTCAGTGCTGTCGCACTTTAACCACTTACCGCATACTAACGTAGGTCTACGTCGGTAAACTTTGCGGTAGTGTACCGGGATGATGCCTCTAGCTAGAGACACCATCCCGGTACCGTGGTTTGAAGCCGATGGTTGGCTTTCCATCGGTACCGACCGATGCGGCTCGGGAGCCGCTCGATCGGTACCCGGGGGGGTGGGAGGGGACGTCCCCCCCCCTCCCGCCGCCTTCCGTGGCTTTGCTCGGGGCTCCCGTCCCACCGGGAGCCCCGAGCACCCAGCCGGCGCGTCCGCCGGCTGGATGGAGTCCCGATGCATCGATCGGGTCTCCGTTGACGTAACCCGGAAGTGACGTGCTGCAAAAGGCGGCAAATTTGAAAATCGGCTGTATGCAAAAACGCCGTTTTTGGCGTTTTGCATACAGGGAAGTGTAGTGGAGGGGTCTAGGGTCTTTTAGACCCTCGATCCCTCCATAAAGTGTACCTGTCACACATATTGCTGTCACAAGGGATGTTTACATTGCTTGTGACAGCAATAAAAGTGATCAGATTTATTTATTTTTTTTTAAACTGTAATAAAGTTAAAAAAATAAATAAAATAAATGGGAAAAAAAAATAAAAATTTAGCCGCCCCCGTCACCGTTAGCTCGCGCACAAAAAAAAACGTAATACGCAAGTCGAGCCGCAAATGAAATCGCTGTTCAAACCACACATGTGAGGTATCGCCGCGATCGCCAGAGCGTGAGCAATAATTTTAAAAAAAGAGCTACACTCTAACTCTAAACTGGTAACCGTTAAATAAATTTAAAGCGTCGCAGATTGAGATCTCTATTGACCGTAGTTTGTCGCCATCCCACGGGGGGGGCGCAATTTTAAACCGTAACATGTTGGGTATCTATTTACTCGGCGTGACATGTTCTTTCACAATATACAAAAAAAATGGGCTAACTTTACTGTTTAGTATTTTTTAAATGCAGTGAAATGTGATTTTTCAAAATTTAAAAAAAAAATGGCGCTTTAAAGACCGCTGCGCAAATACCGCGTGACAAAAATTATTGCAATGACCGAAATTTTATTCTCCAGTGTCTTTGCTAAAATAATATATATAATGTTTGGGGGTTCTAAGTAGTTTTCTAGGAAAAAATACTGGTTTTAACGTGTGAACAAAAAGTGTCCGAAATAGGGCTGGGGCTTAAGTGGTTAAATGGCAACACTACGCATCTGAAATTTTTATCATTTTTTTGAGACAGATAGAGTTTTCTTTTGGCGATGTTTAATCACCACTGGTAAATTTTATTTTTTGCTAAGCAAACCAAAAAATACTGAAAATTTTTCTGAAAATGTTTTTTTCTTAGTTTCAGTTTTTTTTCTTTTTTTGCAAATAAGTAATTTTATTTCTTCACTAATGTGCGCTGATGAGGCTGCAATGATGGGCACTGATAGGCGGCACTGACGTGCACTGATGAGGCTGCACTAGTGTGCACTGATGAGGCTGCACTGATGGGCACTGGTGAGACTGCACTGATGGGCACTGGTGAGACTGCACTGATGGGCACTAGTGAGGCTACACTGATGTGCACTGGTGAGGCTTCACTGATGGGCATTGATGAGGAGGTAATGACGAGGCTGCACTAATGGGCACTGATAGGCACCACTGATGGGCACTGATAAGCTCAACTGATGAGCGCTAATTGGGCTACACTGATAATCCGTGCCCTGATTATCAGTGTAAATGTCCCCCGTCAGTCGGTTAGTGGCTCTCCTTTCCTCACACAGTGACAGTGTGTAAGCAAAGGAATGCATGCAGAAGGCGTGCGGGAGGCGTGTTTTTGGAGGACATCCATGGCTACACTCCCAGAACTAGAGAGCCGCATTGTAGCCGTCTTTCTGTTCAGTTTTTAGTTCCCAGGACAGTTGCCTGACCCCACACAAACATAAAGTCATATTTGCAAACTATACTTAATTCATTTTAATTGATATCTTTTAACATGTTTATAATAATTATTGCTTTTTTCTGCAGTCAGGAATTTTCTGGGTAAATATGATTGACTATTTCTGCGGTGGATGGGCCCTTCTCTTTGCTGCAGTGCTGGAACTAGTGGGAATTTGCTGGATTTATGGTAATTTATTAAAAATGTTCTCTATTCATATGCACCAGAGATTGTCAAATACCTCTGCAGATAGGTAAAGTTTAACTCCCAGGAAAAGAAAAAGGGTTACTTGCTTGTTTTTTGCCTGGGGTATCAGGAAGACATACTTTTATTTATTTTACATACTTTTATTTATTCGTTCTCAAAGTCTCCCCCCATGCTATGTGACCATACAAAGCCTTTTCTTCATGGCTCTCCCAGCCAGTGGCTGCAGGCTTAGGTCATCAAGTACATTGCAGAGCCAATAGACCTGCATTGTACAGTATATGAGGATGGCAAAGGAACCACCAACAAGCCGGAGCACCAGGGAGAACAGTGGGGAGAGAGCATTTAAATCCTGGGGGGGCACAGATCCGCCATCTTGCTACACCTACAATTAACTATATTTCTGGGCGTAGCAAGATGGCGGATCTGTGAGTTCCTGGTCAGATCTAAATCACTCTGTCTTATGGAATGGCTCCTATTATTATAGACAAAACACTGGTCCAATGCCAGGGCATGTGACGTCTATCCTAGGAGGCGGGACTGTGTGTGACTGCGAGCGCCAAGTAAACAGGAGATCCCGGCTCTGTGTAATCAGCGCTCGCTCCCCCCTTCCCCTATATGGCAGCCAGGTAAAATATCCGCGTATAACACGCACACATGATTTGCCCTTTATTTTCAGGAGGGAAAAATGCGTGTTATACGCCCAGAAATACGGTATTTAAAGTTTTTGGAAACATGGAAGTTAGCTTTCAAGTGTATTTAAAGCCAAAACAATTTTTGGGGAGTTGGATAGGCATTTGACCTGTCAGGTTTTTTTTGCTGTCAGTCTTTCCCACTGGGGAGATCTGTGCTTAGTATTTGTCCTTGTGACTATTACTTTTAGGACAAAAAGTGATCCAAAATCCAAAAATTTTACAGTTGTCATTGAAAAGGGAGTGGGGTAAATCTACCAGCAGGACAACTTATTCTGCTGAAAACTGTCTAACATTCTAGAGAGTTCTTTTCACTTTCTATTGTGTCTCTGGGATAAGCAAAAAAAAAAAACTGATAAGGCATTTAAAGTGGTTGTAAAGGCAGAAGTTTTTTTTTCCTAATTAATTCTATGTGTGCAGCAGCCCCCCTCAGCCCCCCCAAATATTTAACTTAACCCCATCTAGATCCAGCGATGTTGCAGGAGTGTTTTGACTGACCGGGACTCCCCTCCTCATTGGCTGAGACAGCAGTGTGGCGCCGTTGTCTCCCGCTGCTGTCAAACAAAGTCAGTCAACCAATTAGGAGAGAAAGGGGTGGGGCTGGGCCGTGGCTGAATAGATACACAGAGCTGTGAATCAGCTCGGGTGCCCCCATAGCAAGCTGCTTGCTGTGGGGGCACTCAACAGGAGGGAGGGGCTAGGAGCACCGATGAGGGACTCGAGAAGAGGAGGATCTGGGCTGCCCTGTACAAATCCACTGCAAAGAGCAGGTAAGTATAATATGTTTGTTATTTTTATCTAAAAAAAAAGACAATCCTTTACAATCACTTTAACCATTCCTTACTCCATAGGCATTATTTATTGTTATTAAAGTGAAACTAAGCTCTGGATTTTAAAAATAATCTATTTAAGTATGCACACTTAACTCAAAAAAGCCCCTTCAATTGCTCTCAGCCTCCAATGTCCTTTCCTTTTTTTTGCTGCTGTAATCTGATTTCCTGTTAGAGGGTGGCTATGTTCATTCCCTATGGCCCCACTGTATGTAGGAATGTAGCCACCCTCTCTTGTTTATTCTGGAGATGGATTATGGAGTATGGACTATGGGATTTGCAGTGCACATGGCCACAACTAATGTGTACTGCTCATTCCAAACAAACAGTAGTGAGGGGGAAAAGGAGAGTCTTGTGTAAAACGTGTAAGACGTTACAAGAAGGTAGAAACACAGAGAAATAAATGATTTCCTAGAACATAGATTACAGGATCATTAAGTCATGGATATGTATGAATTATTTTTGGAGAAGAAAGATATTGTTTAGTAGTTTCACTTTAAGTACTCATTAAGCATTGCTGTCACTTATATTATATTCACTTTATTTTTCACCAATTGCTGACACTTTTGTGCCTAATATTTGTGCAACTTTTTCCATTTGGAATTTTATTTTGCTTATCAAAATTAAGGCACATCTAAACCCAAAAAGAAAAATGTATTATATTGGGTTGTAGCAAGCCTTAGATGTGGTGACAGAATACATTTTTGTTAGTCTTTTGTGTCCTTTATTTTTACCTGGTGATCTGGCCAATAACACACTTCCAGTCTTAGAGTGTCTATATTATTGCACTGTACTGTATCTGTGGAAGAACAGCATAGCCACCCTTGGACAGCAGGATTGTCAACCCGTGGAGAGGGTGGTGCTGAAGGAACTAGTAGATTTAGATTTAGGACTTTACATAAGTGAATAACAAACTAAAGCCAATGAATTTTAAGCAGTTACAGTAACAGGAATTTGCTTTCTTTTAGGGATATAGGTACATTCTACATACTTCTGCCAGTGGGATAAGGTTTGTCTCAACCCACTAACTGACACTTTTGTTAGTCTGTTAAAGAACATGTATGTAATTTTTAATTTTGCCCATAGTTACACTTTAACTAGTTAGGGACCTTTGAGATATCTAAATGCCCAAGGTCCTTAATGGGTCACAACAAGCTCATGGCACTCCCATTCCTCCTGGGAATCTAAAGCCTAGTACACACGCAACGATTATCGGCCGACCGATCATCCGTCTTTAGTCCAGAGTTGTGTTTTGTTGGTTGGAATGTGCCTAGATTGCACACGAATTTTCTCGCCCGACAAAATTCTACTTCAGAAGTGATGTCATGTGTTGGTTAGCTTTCTTTGTGTTCTTTCTTCTCTGAGCATGCCCAGTCTTGCTCATAAGATTTTTCCCTGTCGAAATCTGTACTGACTGCACGAAAATCGGATGTGTTTTGATGGTGGACAAAAATTTTATAGCCTGCACACCAGATTTTTTTCGGCCGAAAAGTCGGAGTCGGTTGTCGGAAGCATCATACAAACAAGCCGAAAATCGGCGGATCGGTCGTCGGACGAAAATTCCCTGCCGATTTTCGACGCGTGTGTACGAGGCTTAAAACCTGTCAGAATGGCAAGGACATCAAGGAATAGCCCTTTTCAAATGTCCTCTGCAGAGAGCGAACCTGGAACCACTTAGTTCTGAGCACTTCCAGGTTCAGAGCTGTCAGTACCCAAGCTACAATGCCAGGTAAACAGCTGATCAAGTCTGTGCATGATCAGATAGAGCCTAGGGCAGGAGAGGCCCCCAATGTTTCTATAAAGAGTATTTCTCACCTTCCCAATGCTACCATATAAGGAGTTTGTTAGCCCCCTTTTGAAAGCAATAAAGTATAAAAGAAAATAAAAAAAAACGTCACTGTGTGCACACACACCCAAACACAAATGCGCACATAGGGCAGGAACATGGCTGTAAAGAATGATTGCGAAACATATATTGGGTTTCATTGTGCACACTGGAGTGAGAGGTCTCTAATTTACATTTACCTCGAAACATAATAACTGTAAAGCCATTTAAATCGCCTTCTACTGGTAATTGTGGAAGCTGTCATTCTTCATTGTTTGGGGGGAGTCACTGCTTTTTAAAAATGTATATGCGGGGTGGATTTAGTAAAGACAAATAGACTGCGTACGTTGCAAGTGTAGTTGCACTCTGCAAGTGCAGTTGCTCTAGAGCTTAGTAAATGAGATGAAGTTTCACTTTGCAAAGATTACCCAATCACATGTAAGGAAAAGAAAAAAAAACAGCATTTTTGCTTGCACATGATGATGGAACTTAGCAGAACCTCCTCTCATTTACTAAGCTCTGGAGCAACTGCACCTGCAGAGCGCAACTGCACTTGCATAGTGCACAATCTATTTTCTTTTAGTAAATCTACAATGTTTTGAGAATCTTAAGTAGCTTTTTACCAAAAAATGCAGATTGTAAAATGTGCACAAAATAAAAGTTTTTTCCAATAGCGAACTGTTTGGGTGTGATTTTGGAACACAGTTTAGGTTTAGTAAAAAACAGTGCCAAAGTATTGCCACCTGCTGGTAGCATCTGGTAGTATGTCATATATTTTCATTATTTAAATTAAAAACTTTTTTTTTAGGTTGGGTTAGAGCGATAGGGGGTTAGAACCCCTATCGCTCCACGTTAGGGAGATTTACCCTCTCTAATAAATTCCCAACATCACCAGGAATAAAAGTGAGGGTAAAAAAAAAAACAGTATTGAAAACCCTACCATACAATCCCATATACACAATCCTATACCCACAGTTGATACAGAGGAAGGCGAAAAAACCCCGCAAAGCATGATCCAATTTGCTACAGCAGGGGAAAAAAATTCCTTCCTGATCCCCCGAGAGGCAATCGGATATTCCCTGGATCAACTTTACCTAAAAAAAAAATTTTAGTACCCACTTACTGTATATTATGTACACCCAGGAAATAATCCAGACCTTTTTTAAAGCAATCTAGTGAGCTGGCCAGAACCACCTCTGGAGGGAGTCTATTCCTTATTTTCACAGCTCTTACGGTGAAGAAACCTTTCCGTATTTGGAAATGAAATCTGTTTTCCTCTAGATGTAAAGAGCGCCCCCTTGTCCTCTGTGTTGACCTTAAAGTGAACAACTCAACACCAAGTTCACTATATGGACCCCTTATGTATCTATACATGTTGATCATATCCCCCCTTAATCTCCTCTTCTCAAGAGAAAATAAATTCAGTTCCTCTAATCTTTTCTCATAGCTGAGCTCCTCCATGCCTCTTAACAGTTTGGTTGCCCTTCTCTGCACTTTCTCCAGTTCCCCAATATCCTTTTTAAGAACTGGTGCCCAAAACATGTTATACTTAAATGCTTTGTGCAATAGTTTTGCACGGAGCAGCCCCACACCTCCTCTCTTCTGGCCCCCCACTGGCGCTCCTGGCTCCTCCCCCCCACTGCGTGGCCCCATTGCAAGATGCTTGCGCTATGGGAGCACACGTGCGTGCTCGCTCCTAAGCCCCACTCTCTGTGTGTCCTTAAGACATAGTTCTCAGTTCCGTCCCCCACTCCAGTGATTGATAACAATGAAAGCCAGTGGCTCCCGCTGTTGTGTCTGAGCTAATGAGGAAGGAGAGAGTCAGGAGAGCAGCTGCTCTCATGCACATCGCTGGATCGCGATCATGCTCAAGTATGTATAAAGGGGGGCTGGGGGGGAGATACACACTAAAGGTTTTTACTTCACTTTAAATTTAAATAAAATCAATATAACATGTATTATTTGCAGAAATGGGATACTATATCCCAACTCTGATTTGAGACAGATGTTATCTAGCTGTCTTTAGGACAGTTTGAGATAACATTAAATCATTATATTTCACCAAATTTAAAACATAAGGTACAGTATTTGTGCTTTCTTTGGCTTCTAATCCTTCCCATAAATTGCTATTTCTTTTAATCTTTTTTTAGCTAGCTTCAGTGCCCCCTGTGTGCTGTCACTACTCTTATTAGGGAGTATTACACATTCTTAGGATATTTTAATTAGAATGTCATCTAATAAGGATTTCTACAACTTCTTTATGAAGTTAGTTCTGTATTTCTAGCCACATAACCCACTATGATCTTAAAAGAAGAATTTCCTTTGGATTAGATTGGGTGACTGGAGGGCACTTAGGGGCTTGGGGCTATAGCTTTTCCAGTGTTGGAAGTAAACTGATAAGTAGTCCTTAAGGACTATTGGATTCACCAGTGGCAATGCAATTTACGTATCTTTAATCCTTAGCCAGTATTAGAAAACATATAAACACACACTCTTACATTTTTGGTGAAATCTGTGATTTTTAGGGTGCACTGGCAATCCAAATTCAGAGTAATATGTGCTTCTAGAGCCTGTGGGGCTGATTATGTTTCTTACTCTTACAGAGTTTTGAATAAGGGATAGTTTGTGATAGAGATGACCAGTGTGACACTGACATCACCTCTGACCTGCTGGTGATAAGTTGTAAAAATAGAGATCTTCTGGAAATTAGGAACAGTTGATAAAATATGTTAAAATAAGATCAGTGTCAGTTTTCTAACCTTAAAAATATATACTTTCAGGTGGCAATCGATTTATTGAGGACATTGAAATGATGATTGGGAAGAAGCATTGGTGTTTTTGGTTATGGTGGAGAACATGCTGGTTCTTTGTATCGCCATTATTGTTAACGGTAAGTAAAAAAAAAAAAAACATTGAGGCTTGCGGAAAAGATGTTATTACAATTTATACAAAACATTTTCTTACAATTTTGCAGTAAATCCCAAATCTTCCCAACAAGTTCTTTCCTTTGTGCTATGGCTGGTATAGAAAGCTGCAAGACCATTTCTAACATACAGAGGAGCTGCATTAACTGTTGTTCCTCTCCACAGAGAATATGTAAATCTTGACTTCTAATCAAAGTCGAGAATTTTGACATGCCCCTGATATACCAGTATTTAGGACATGCATACTGATTAAGCAACCCTGTTAGTTAGTAAAAAGATTGGTAAAAAGACATACCTTTCCCAAAGCCTGGCCACTGATTGATAGCAATGATCTCTAAAATGTCCACTGTTAAACCAACACTTCTGGGAGTGTTAGGCCCCTTTCACATGGGCCATCCCATCCGAACCGCCTGTCAGTTTTTCAGGCGGACCTGATTGGATGCCCCATGCATCCCTATGGGGCAGTGGGTGTCAGCGGAGACATCTCCACTGACACCCGCTGCTATCTGATTCTGATACTGTGCATGAAATCCGGACGGATGGAAACCCTATTTTCCATCCATCTGGAGGATCAGATCAGACGGGATCGGATGAGAACGGACAGGCGGTCCGTTCTCATCCGATCTCCCCATAGAGGACAGCGGGGATCTGACAGCTCCGTCTCTGCACACAGAGCGGAGATGGAGCTATCATTCGCCTGCTCAGCGAGGATCGGCAGAGCTATCCCGCGCTGAGCAGAACGGACTCTGTCGGACGGTGCGCCCGTGTGAAAGGGGCCTTCATTTTCCAGTGGACTGGGGGGAACAGTTCTAACAATCGAAAAGCATTTGGCAACATGGCCAGAGGGAGAGGAGCGGCTTTTTTCTTCTTTTACGTGTATGGCTTGTTTACATATCTTTTACTTAATGACACATACACTGCATTGTCAAAAGTATTGGGATGCCTGCCTTTACACACACATGAACTTTAATGGCATCCCAGTCTTAGTCCATAGGGTTTAATATTGAGTTGGCCCACCCTTTCCAGCTATAATAGCTTCAACTCTTCTTGGAAGGCTGTCCACAAGGTTTAGTAGTGTGTCTATGGGAATTTTTGACCATTCTTCCAGAAGTGCATTTGTGAGGTCAGGCACTAATGTTGGACAAGAAAGCCTGGCTCGCAGCCTCTGTTTTAATTCATCCCAAAGGTGTTCTGTTGGGTTGAGGTCAGGCCAATCAAGTTCCTCTACCCCAAACTCACTCATCCATGTATTCATGGACCTTGCTTTTTGTACTTGTCCAAATCATTTGGTGGATGAAGGATTATGGTATGGGGTTGTTTTTCAATGGTTGGGCTTTGCCCCTTAGTTCCAGTGAAAGGAACTCATAAGGCATCAGCATACCAAGACATTTTGGACAATTTAATTTTCCCAACTTTGCGGGAACAGTTGGGGGATGGCCCCTTCCTGTTCTAACATGACTGTGCACCAGTGCACAAAGCAAGTTCCATAAAGACATGCATGAGCGAGTTTGGAGTGGAGGAACTTGACTGGCCTGCACAGAGTTCTGACCTCAACCCGATAGAACACCTTTGAGATGAATTAGTGCAGAAACTGTGAGCAGGCCTTCTCCTCCAACAGCAGTGCCTGACCTCACAATATGCGCTTCTGGAAGAATGGTCAATTATTCCCAATCAGACCCACTCCTTTTGGACAGCTTTCCTAGAAGAGTTGAAGCTATTATAGCTGCAAATGGTGGGCCAACTCAATATTGAAGCCTATGGACTAAGACTTGGATGCCATTAAAGTTCATGTGCATGTAAAGGCAGGCGTCTCAATACTTTTGACAATTTAGTGTATTTGTCACCAGGCCTAGATAGTTAAACATGTAGTCCTGCGATTCAATGCACATCTCTTACATACAAAATCATTCAAGTATTTTTTCCCGTATATTTTTGCAGGCTATACTCTTGTGGTCACTCATTACTTTTGAAGCTCCTTCATATGGCTCTATCAAATATCCTGTTTGGGGAGCATCTCTGGGCTGGTGTATGATCTCTTTTTGCCTAATATGGATTCCTATTATAGCTTTAGTTAAAATTATTCAAGCAAAAGGAAACATCTTACAAGTAAGTGATTAAGTATAACCATATATTAATATATTACATAATGGCAGTATATCATCTGTGTACATTTGTTTGTTCTCCTTGCTTCATTATGTCATTTGTGTACAAATATCAGCCCGGGCTTTAGGCAGGCAAACAAGCTGGCTAGTTTGTTCACCTGTTAGCCAAATTGCAAATATGCTGTGTTAGGGTAACATTTTTTGCTCAATCTCTACCCAAACCTCATCCCTAGTCAGATCTAGTTGGATCATATGAACAGGTTTCCCATTGCATGGCTAAATGTGTAAAACCAAACTTCAGACAAGCTGTCAAATATAATGGAAGTATATACCTTAGTGTCTACCTGCCAAAATATTTGTTCAGCCGTCTAGTGATTCACACACCTCTGACCGACAACACAAATTGCCAAAATGTTACTCCCTGCAGTTAAGCATTACAGATAATTGCTGACCTGGTGGCAGGATCCTGACTGGATCATGAAAAAGCTCCATCACAATGAGGCTATCATTTTGTGCTCTCCTCCTACCAGTATGCTGCACTGTTAGATTGACAACACTTTGCACTGCAGTATTGCTGCACTGACTAAATGTACTTAACCTCCCTATAAAGTTTAGACATTCACACGATGAGAAAATTGGACAAAAAACACTGCTTTCTGAGCAATCATCCCATAATCTGATCATTAGTATACAGCTTTCGACAGCTGATTATGACAGTTCATGCGAAATTATCCAAAGGGACAAACACGAAAATTGTACTTGTACGATACCAGAACGCACATTTTTGGTTTAACCTCCTTAGCGGTATTCCCGAGTGTGGCTCTGGGTTAAATTTCAGTGCAATTAGCGGTAACCCCGAGCCACACTCGGGGTACCGCCAGGAGCATCGCTGGATCCTGAAAGAGGGGTTACTTACCTTATCCCCATGATCCAACGATGTATCCCGGCGGTGTGCGACGGCCGGATCTTCCGCCCGATGCTTGTGAGCCCCGGCTTCCATCTCCTGCGACGTGACGCTCGCAGGGGGGTGGAACCGGCGGCAAATTCAAAAAGTTATACACACAAACACACTGATTACAATACAAAATAAAATAAATTGACATTAGTTTGCCCCCAAGTGCCCTTTCCTGCAGATTTACTGTACCTATACACACACACACATATATATATATGATATATGTATACATATATATATACATACATACACATATGTACACACATATACATATATACACACACATACATACTTTACCTTATTTATAGGTATTTATTATATTATAATTTATGATTTTGCGTTTCAAACTTTATCATAACCGAGATGTTATAAAGAAGAACGTAGAGTAAAAAAAAATATATATATAAATAGTTTTTTTGGGCTGCTCATCATTAAGAATTACATGCAAAATAATGGTACCGCTTTCAGCACCTAAAATCCGAAACAATCATACCGCCAGGGAGGTTAATCAGTACAGTATTCATTCATAAAAAATCAAGTGAAGAAGACTGAGCATGCTCAGAAACAAAAGAATACATTACAATACAATACATTACATCCTCGTGGGAAGTTATATTCTGTTTTACGGGAATTTTCATCACTCTAATAATATGTTTTAGATATGAGAAAAAAAAAAGGATGTTCATTCTCATTGTGTGTACGAGGCATAAGCAACTGAAGATGTAGGAGTGTTTCATGAAATTCACACATGTTATCATATGATAAACAATAGTACCTATGTCACCTTACTCCCACATGACTGAGCTTTTAGTATTGCCAGACCAACAAATAAACCTACTCTAAAACTTTTACCATTGAGCCAAACATAGATTTCTATCCCTACTTTACCCCTTTACAATACATTTACATCTAAATTATAGCATCACTTTGAGCCGTATTATGTTAGTCGCTTTGCGATTCTGGGGTCACCCCGCTTATTTTTTGTATGCAATAGCAATCCTGTTTACAAAAGTGCTTTTAAAAGGTAATAATTATTCAGCTAATAACTTGAATATAACTTATCTTTTATATTTTCATTGTTTCTGAAGACTTGCAGAGCTGCAGACAACTGGGGACCAGCATTAACCCAACACCGCGGAGAGCGATATAAACACATGCCTGGCACTACCACAGAAAAGGACTTTGTAGAGATCCCAACAGTGACCGCAATGATGGGATATGACAATGATGCCTACCTTTAATCTCTCGATTGTATGGACTTTCAACAAGTGACTGACAGTTGATACTCTATGTTTTTATACAACTCCAAAGAATCAGCCAACTATTTAATTCTGTGTTTAATAAAAGACTGAAGTACAATTATATTTTGTTTCTGTAGTAAATATTTTAAGATAAACACGTGTTGGCATAAAAAACTGAAGATTCACTATCAATTTCTTCTATGGAAACTAGTCTTGAGAGAAAAAAGAAACTAATTTTAGATTGTAGGAAAAGTAGGAAAAAAAATATCATTCAGCCCAAAAGTAATGCTCTACCTGGGGCCTGGTAGGTTGAACTAGCCCTTGCTTTCTTATACGGTATCTCACAAAAGTGAGTGCACCCCTCACATTTTTGTAAATATTTTATTCTATCTTTTCTTGTGACAACACTGAAGAAATTACACTTTGCTACAATGTAAAGTAATGAGTGTACAGCTTGTAGAACGGTGTAAATTTGCTGTCTCCTCAAAATAACTCAACACACAGCCATCAATGTCTAAACCACTGGCAAGAAAAGTGAGTACCCCCCCAAGTAGCCATTTTCCCTCCCCGGTGTCAGTGTTACAAGGTCTCAGGTGTGAATGGGGAGCAGGTGTGTCAAATTTGGTGTTATCGCTCTCACTCTCTCATATTGGTCACTGGAAGTTCAACATGCACACTAATGGAAAATAACTCTCTGAGGATCTAAAAAAAAGAATTGTTGCTCTACATAAAGATTGCCTAGGCTATAGGGAGTTTGCCAAGACCCTGAAACTGAGCTGCAGCACAGTGGCCAAGACCATTCAGCGGTTTAACAGGACAGGTTCCACTCCAAACAGGCCGCACCATGGTCAAGCAAAGCATATGCTCAGCGTCATATCCAGAGGTTGTCTTTGGGAAATTTATGTATGAGTGCAGCCAGCATTGCTACAGAGTTTGAAGGGGTGGGGGGTCAGTCTGTCAGTGCTCAGACCATATGCTGCGCACTGCATCAAATTGGTCTGCATGGCTGTCGACCCAGAAGGAAGCCTCTTCTAAAGATGATGCACAAGAAAGCCTGCAAACAGTTTGCTGAAGACAAGCAGACTAAGGACATGGATTGCTGGAACCATGTCCTGTGGTCTGATGAGACCAAAATAAACGTATTTGGTTCAGATGGTGTCAAGCGTGTGTGGTGGCAACCAGGTGAGGAGTACAAAGACAAGTGTATCTTGCCTACAGTCAAGCATGGGGGTAGGAGTGTCATGGTCTGGGGCTGCATGAGTGCTTCCGGCTGTGGGGAGCTACAGTTCATTGAGGGAACCATGAATGCCAACATGTACTGTGACATACTGAAGCAGAGCATGACACCCTCTCTTCGGAGACTGGGCCGCAGGGCAGTATTCCAACATGATAACGAACCCAAACACACCTTCTAAGATGACCAATGCCTTGCTAAAGAAGCTGAGGGTAAAAGTGATGGACCAGCAAAGATGGACTATCCGGGGGACATCCTCAAATGGAAGGTGGAGGAGCACAAGGTCTCTAACATCCACCAACTCTGTGATGTCATCATGGAGGAGTGGAAGAGA
Source organism: Pelophylax lessonae (assembly GCF_965119305.1). Lineage (NCBI taxonomy): Eukaryota > Metazoa > Chordata > Amphibia > Anura > Ranidae > Pelophylax > Pelophylax lessonae. The sequence goes on along the minus strand of NC_138774.1, from coordinate 112,636,474 downwards.
ACTCCAGTGGCAACCTGTGAAGCTCTGGTGAACTCCATGCCCAAGAGAGTTAAGGCAGTGCTGGAAAATAATGGTGGTCACACAAAATATTGACACTTTGGGCCCAATTTGGATATTCCCACTTAGGGGTGTACTCACTTTTGTTGCCAGCGGTTTAGACATTAATGGCTGTGTGTTGAGTTATTTTGAGGGGACAGCAAATTTACACTGTTATACAAGCTGTACAATCAGTACTTTACATTGTAAGAAAAGTTGCCACATGAAAAGATAGAATACATATTTACAAAAATGTGAGGGGAGTACTCACTTTTGTGAGATACTGTATGTCTTGATACCCCAACAGTGAAATCTTGCTGCTTTATTTTCAAGTCTGTTCCAGTCTACCTAGATTTTTTAATTTTCTTGCATGTTCTAGCATCTGCTGTTACATTTTTTAGGTAAATAGTTTTTATTGAGTTGAACAATGCCAAATGACAGGCCTGAGGAAAAGAAAGGCAAAATGCTCTCACACAGGGAAATAAAACATCACATTTCACATAAATACAAAAAATATTATTTTTCAAAGCGAACAATAGAAGCACCTTGCACAAGTGCCGGAAGTGGTAATGAGCAACTAGACTTGGAGGTCCAAGACATGGTGAGTCAAAAAGGGTGGGATTGTGATCTGTTGGTGGAGGGGAGGGGGAAGGAGAAAAAAAAAACTGAAAAAAACCCCCAAAAAAATGGGGGTAGTGAAGAGGTAGAGTAGGGAGGCAGAGGATGGAGTGGGAAGAGAAAAAGTGAGAAAAAAGTAGGATAAAAAGGGAAGAAAAGAGATGTAGAACTGGACAGGGGGAGAGGAGAAGAAACAGTCAAGACAACAATGAAAAAGGATGAAAGGTAGGCTTAGACAAGGGGAGAGAGCAGAGCCCTTTGGGTTGGATGGTATGCTAGAACAGTCCAGAATACCCAAGCTGGTCTGGGGCAGGGTGGGGAGAGCATAGGACCCCCATGGGTTCCACACTTTGAGGAACTTAGCATGAGAGTCATGAAGTACACTGGTCATCTTCTCATGCAGCATGAGGGTAGTCAGAATGCTCTTCACCTCTGTAAAACCAACCAAGGGCTTCCTCCAAGCTCTGGCAATGGCAGAAGTAGGTGGCCAGCTTTTGCTAGTATTAGAAGAGGTCTGGGAGGGGACAGTGGAGAAGTGCATGCCAGGCTTCTTTGTGGAAGGGTACATGAAAAAGTGTTGAGAGGAGGTTGCATACCCTAGAGCAGAATCCCACCAAACGTAAGCAAGACCACCTAATGTGAATCTTGTCTCCATGTTGGCCGCATCCCCTGAAGCATCTATCGTTATATGGTGGGCTTGATTGAGCTATGCGGGCCGGGACCCAATACCAGCAAAAGAGAACCTTATAGGCCACCTCCATGGTGACCGTATTGGCTACGGATGACCAAGCTTTGCTCCAGTCCTCTAAATCTATCGAGACTGCCCAGTTCTGTTCCTATTTGGAGATGTACAGGTGGAAGGGAGATGAAACCCCACAGTCAAAGAGGAATAAATAGAGGAGATAGTGCCCCGGGTTCCAGGTGCTTGAAGACACACATATTCAAAGATCGTTGTCTGAAATGGGAAAGAAGAGTTACAGTGAAGAGAAGAAATCCAGTGTTGGATTTGTAAATAACAAAACTGTTCTGTGGGGAAGCGCATCGTGGGTCTCGCCAATGGAGGCCCAGGATGGAAAGGTGCTGGACCTTAAGGCTCCATTCACACCTGGGCGTTTTTGAGTGTTTTTCAGCTCCAAAAACGCTCAAAAAAAACGTTCCAAAACGCCCAACAAGTAAAACCCCATTCATTTAAATGGCCCCTGTTCACATCTGAGCGTTTTGCAAAACGCCTGTAGCTGAAAAAAGTACATGAGCTTCTTTTTGGGCTGATTACCAGCGTTTTTGATAGATGTCAATGAAAAACGACTGAAAAAATCGCGGTAAAAATCGCAGTAAAATCGCGGTAAAAACGAGGTAAAAAACGCTACACTCAAGTGTGAATGCAGCCTAAGAAGTGACAGACCTGAGAGTAGCCATGAGTGGGCCACCAGGCAAAAGCCAGGGGAGAGGAAGGACAGGGAGAAAGGGGGACATTAAATTGCCTGAATTGTGGACCAAGTCCCAGAGAAGCAAGCTCTGGGTCATGAGTGGGCTAAGAGAGGGGGGCATGAGGCTGGGGGGATTCACAGAAGGGCCGAGACTGGAACATTAACCCAGTTAGGGATTTCCAGCAGTACCAATAAAGGAACGTCTGAGGTTGCATGTAACATTGTAAACTGTGAGAGCTGTGCAGCTAAGTAGCACATTGAAATGTTTGGGACACCAAGTCTGCCTCTTAGCCTGTGGGGGAAGAGAGTATTAACTCTGAGGCGTTAGAAGAAGGCGGTACTCGGACCGGTAAAGTCCAAAAAAAGTAAAGGATCTTAGGGATCACTTGATTTTAACCACGTTGATGCAGCCTATCTGCTGTTCCATTTTTTATAATATTAAATGCATAATATTTGGATAGTTTCAACAGGGGGAGCTGAAATCATCATAATGGCCATATCAGGTGAGCAGACACATTAGATTCAAGCACAGAGAACTCACCAATGAAAACATCCAAGACAAATAGATTATCTTTTGACTAGTGCTCTCTATGGTTCTTGCCTTGTAACCCCCCAGATGCATTGTGGCATTGTAAGCACTTTAGAGGCAATAATATATCCTTATGTTTCCCTAGTTTCTAAACTATCCAGACTTACTATTTTCCTGGGTCAAGCTTGTTATCAGAGAAAGGGAGTATCATTTTTAGCACTAAGCCCAGTGAGATTGCTAATGCAGAATGTCAGTAAAAACTTAGGTTTAGTTGTTGAAGTCTGTTTAAATGCAGTGAATTTGATTAGTTAGAAAAAAACAGTTCATGAGCAGTACATTTTGTACCCTATTAACTTGGTTATAATCCCATGCTCAGAAGCACTCATTACTGCAACCCCTCATGGTCTCACTATTTTAAATAAATCCATAAATGTTACAAATGTTTGCTTTTATTGGGTTGTGTATGGCCACTTTAAAACTTGACCAAGGACTGGATAGAAAGGAAATTACAACATACTTATACACAATACATTAATAATACCAGTGCATAGTTGTTAGATAATATCTTACCTTAGTTTAAATACAAGCTGGCAGACACTGTTTGCAGCAGAATGATTGGATGAGCTCACAGTGCCTCTGACTTCTTGTCAGAGGCACTGAGCTCAATGGATAGCTTGGAGCCTTGGACCAATGGTATTGGTCCAAGTTGTCCAATAAAAGTACTGCAGTGGAGGTTCTCCTCTCACTGCAATGTCATAGAAGGGGGAATGTTTCTAAAAGACAAATGCTTCCTTCAGCCTAGCCCTCCTAACTAAAAGGAAAACACATGGGTTTATGGGTATAAGGTTTACCCATAATCCCTTGTTTTTTCACACAGTTAAAATGGAGAATCTGCTGCTGCTGCTGAAAAGGTACTTTTTTAATCAAGCAAAATAATATATTATTATGCTATATGTTATAACTTAATAATTTATTATTTATCTATGTACTGTGGAATTACTGGTTTGAAGTTATAACTTCAAACTTCAATAATTTGTCTGTTAAGCCACCTGCTTGAGTACAGATTTTGAAAATAAAGTAAATTACCTTAAAAACAATATATAATAATTATTTGTATATTCCTTACTTATTAGGCCATTGAAAATATCTACAACTCTAGAAAGCATACCCCATGCATGGCAAAAGATAATGAATCCAAATGTGAATGGTTTGTTTCATTGTGAATTGTGCTTTTTTGCACTGTGAAATCTCTGGTTGCCAGCGTCTCCAAACAGAAGAATGGTCAGAGCCTTTCTTTAGACTCAAAAATACTAATCTAAAAAGCATCAAGGTCAGCAATCATTTGTAAAGTATTTGCTGACTGAAGCTTTTACAATGTTTTCTAAAATCTTGATGACGTTGATTTTAATATTTAGGGGTTGGAAGAAATCATTCTTTGCATATGTGGTATACTGAATCAGTAAAACTGAATCTGTTTACTTTCTGCCCTGGAAACTGTATGTAATATGAGAACCAGGGAATGGATGCTTCAACCACAACCTTATCACACAAAAATTTATCTTTTTGAGTCCTTTTAGCTTACTGGATGCATTTCTGAACCTCTAACCTAAATAATCTATACAAATAAAGCAGATAATTAAGAGTGGGCTTGCTAAAATACACTGGTGAAATATTTTTCTATTATAAAAATTGAAAAAGAGGAGAGCATGGCCGGCTGCCAAGAAAGATGACTGTGTAAGAGAAGAGCTTCTTGCCATCCAGCTTTCCCAACTCAGCGACACAGGGCAGCACAACGAACCCCATTCGGGTCATCAAACCTCCCACTAACTCCCCACCCGTCATGGGTAAGCGAAAAACCAACAGATGCCCCCGCAATCTGACAAATTTCTTTCTAGCAGCAGCACATCAAGCTGCCAAAACAGCGCCGCGGCCTCCACACAGCAGCACGGCTCTCAGGGCAGCACTCGGAACGATGGACGAAGCAGACATGACCCTGGCTCCCTCTCTCCCAGCAATAGCAGCCGATCCTCCCTGGGCAATACCCCAGAGCACAGCCAACAGAAGAAGGTGCCGGGGCTTTCTTCTACACATACTGTGCATATGCAGGTTAGAGGGGACGGGGGGACATGTTACAAGATAGCGCTACAGAATTCTTGGAGCAGATCCAGGATTTTCCCACTACTGGGCAACCCCTCAGCGATACTACAATGAAAGAAATGCTAGTGACTTTGTGGAGCTCAATGCATAGGGATCTGATGGAGTATGTCTTGCGTAAGAAACTAATGCCTCTCACCAAGCTACTATGAAAAAATCAAATTTCCTACTCCTGGGGGTTCCCAACAAAGTTACTCTTCACAAAAGAGGGTCACACTTATGCTGTTAAGTCTGTGGAAGAGGGTCTCCGCCTAACCAAAAAATGGGGCCTGCTCCCTCAAGACGAAGATAACACCTTGACAACCACAACTCCAGGGCATGCCTTCCCAGAGTGGAGACAGGTCGACACCCCCTGAGCTTACTCTTGGACCTTTATAAGCTTTGACCTATCAGGGTTTGAGTTGGTTAACACCTGCAATGGCTGTAGCTGGATTTTTGGAGCTATATCCGCCGTTGCTCCTATGCGAACTCCTTCGCACATTGAGGTTTACCTCTACTCTTTTTTAAGTATACTATGTTGTTCTGTTATTGACTGTTCTGTTTTATTTTTTTATTTTTTACCACCTGCAATCTACAATGGAAAAATTGATAACATTTCTCTGGAACCTACCCACCACCGCCATTAAGCTTCTTCGCATCTATATGAGGTACTCCACGCCACTACTTACAGGTACTCCTTTTTTTTTGCACTTTTTCACCAGCTTCCAAGCTACCCTTACACAGCAATCCTCTCTCTTTATACGATGGTGCTTAAATTTGTCACTATGAATGTACATGGCCTCAATAGCCCCTTCAAAAGGTAGGCCATGTGGCAAAAAGCAAGATCTCTGAAAGTAGAATTGTAGGAAAAGAATTAGCCGCACATCCAGGGATTCCAATAGGTTTCAAATACCTTTATTTCCAAAAAGTTGCAAGTGATGACACCAAAGACACCAGCATAAAGTCTCGTAGACGCGTTTCACACATACATCTTGTGCTTAATCATTAATCAACAAGTCGCCAGGTGCAGACGGCTTTTCTGCAGGATACTTTACGACTTTTGAGACCATTCTAGTGCCATATTTGTGTAAACTTTTTAACAAAGCAATGTCCTCTACCTCTTTTCCTGAAGAGATGCTCCAGGCTGTCATAGCGGCCTTACCAAAGAAGAAGTCCTACTCTCCCCAGAACTTTCAGTCTATATCCCTCCTCAATAATGATTTAAAAATCTATGCAAAAATCTTAGCTAACAGATTAGCAATAATAACCCCCCACTTAATAAAAGCAGAAGTAGGTTTTGTAAAGGGACAGCAGGCCCCAGATGACACCTGTAGGATGTACAACCTTCTCAAATTTGTTGAAACTCGTAAAGTGCCAACAGTGTTCCTGACACTAGATGCTGAAAAAGCATTTGATCTGGTTCACTGGGGTACTTGAGAGCAACACTTAGCAAATTTGTTTTTTCCGGCCCTATATATTCAGCAATTTCAGCGTTGTACACAGTGCCGACCGCTCGTGTTTACACCTCTAATGCTATGTCCAATAAATTCTGTATTACTAATGATACCCGTCAGGACTGCCCACTATCACCTTTCATCTTTTTTTGCTAGTGATGGAACCCCTGGCGGAGGGCATTAGAAGAGATATTCCCATTAAGGGCCTTCAAGTAGCTGACAGAGACCACAAAATTGGACTATTTGCGGATGACATGGTATTAACCCTAACATCCCCAGGTTCCTCCCTGGATAGAGTGCAAAAAATACAGAATTCTTTAGGGTCAGTGTGGTACTACAAGCTCAATGGTTCAAAATCCTCTATCTTACCTATGTATTTACCTACATCTGCCCAAAATAAGTTAAAATTACAATTTCCATTTCAATGGGCAAAGAAAAATCTTCAATATGTAGGAGTTGTTACCCTAACCTTCCCTACTGCTGATTCATTTGAAAATAACTACCCTACTCTACTAAATACAATTTAAAAAGATTTAGAACACAAACTTACCTGGCTAGGAAAAATAGCAGTTTTATTTATGATTCTTCTATAAAAAACAATTTACCACTTTCGTACAATTCCCATATGCCTTACCTGAATCCTTTTTCTTCATTTTTGAAAAAATGTTTTGGAAATTTTTCTGCAATGGCAAAGTAACTAGGCTTTCATTCCCTATTCTACTCAAGCAAAGTCATAAAGGAGGGGCAGGCTTTCCCAACCTACGCAAATACTACCACGCAGCTCTTTTGGATCAGAAGAAATTTTGGTTTTACCAAAAGACTGATAAATTGTGGGTACACATAGAAAGGGCAATAGTATCACAAAGAGATCTACCTTAACTTTTACTAGCGGCATGGACCAAGAGACCATTATTCTACCCTACATTCCCCTTAATCGATGCTACATTGATTGCCTGAAGATTCTCTACATGAACAGACTACTCAGGGCACACCTTTACTTTGCAAGGATCTCCCATTGGGTGCTTACGAATACCTTATCCCCTTTATGAGTATACCGGGCGAATCCCTCAAAGAAGTCACATATAAAAAGTTTACTCTGTAACGTTCATTTCCTGTATATTACGTAGAAATTCAACTACACCACTACCATATCAAGAATCCAGACTCCCAATGAACCTTACGTGCACAAACATGGGAATATTTAACTTCTTCATTCAGCAAACCTAAAGGTCTCTCATGGTTTTATCTAAAACTACAAAATAATCATACTCCCACAAAGGCTTCTAACATGCTAAACTATGAAAAGGACATTAATATAACATTTAGTCTATCTGAGTGGAATAAGACAATTCAGTCTAACTATAAATATTCTCATTGTGCAAACCATTGGGACCTAGCCCTAAAAAGTATACATAGGAATTACTTGACCCCTATAAGACTATCACGCATTTTTAAAGATTCTTCTAATCTATGCTGGAGGGATTGTGGTTCAAAGGGAACATTACTCCACCTAATGTGGGATTGCAAATGCTTGAGGAGCTCCTGGAACTCAGTGTTCTCTCTGATAGCATCTCTTACTGGAGTCATCACCCTCCCTAAACCAGATTTAGCCCTACTTAACCTTAGTATTGAAGGTATACCTATACAACATAAATATATGGTTACCCACATTCTCATAGCAGCACATTTAACCATAACCTCACTATAGAGGACAGCTAAGGCACCCAATGCAACAGATGTGATAAATAGAGTTAAAACCCTACACCTCTTTGAAAAATTCTTTGCTCATTCCACTGATTCAATCCCTCAATTCTCAAATAAATGGCAAGTACGGGTCACAAGATTTCCAGAGACTCATTCATGAAAAAAATGATATTTTAATCAGCATAATGCTTAATGATGTCTGATGGCAAAATATTGGTGGAACAGTTTGATCTTCCTTTTCTGTGATTTTTCTTTGTTTTTCTTTTTTTCTTTTTTTTTTTTTGTGGTCATATATGCATTAACCTTGTTATTACCTTTATTTTATGATCAAAATTGAATGACTTGTTTTATTCGAATGCTGACCAATACTATGTACAAATACCTACTAATAAGGCTTTTGAGCATTTAAAGTTATGTTCGGCAACTGTTCTATTTCCATATATAATCTGATACTGTTATATATATTTTTGTACTTTGTTACACTCTAATCCTTAATAAAAAACAATTGAAAGAAAATAGAAAAAGGATTTCCTCCAATAGCAAAATAGGACTTTAAAGGCTCGGAGAGTAAACGTGTATTTAACCACTTGCCGACCGCCGCAAGTACATATACTGCGGCGGTCAGCCCTGTGCAGGCAAAGTGACGTAGGGGTACGTCACTCTCCTGCGAGCCAGTAGGGGGCGAGCACGCGCTGCCGGAGGCGCGCTCCCGCCCCCGCTCGTTCACTGTGGTCCCGGCGCGTGTGACTGGCGCACCCGATGTCCACCGGCCACTCGCGATCGTCCGTTACAGGAGGCTAATGTAAACAAAGCCCCTGTCATTCTCCCTGGTGTAACAGCAGAGATCATATGGTCCTGCTATGTAGGATCGTAGATCTCTGCTGTTACATGAAAAGCCACATCCCTGCACAGTAAGAAGCACGCCCCTAGGGACACACTTAGTTAACCCCTTCCCTGCCAGTGTCATTTTTACAGTAACAGTGCATATGTATAGCACTGATTACTGTAGTAATGTCACTGGTAACCCCAAAAGTGTCAAAAATGTCAGTCAAGGGTCCGATCTGTCCGTCACAATGTCGCAGTCCCGCAAAAAAAAATTGCAGATCGCCGCCATTACTCGTTAAAAAAAAAAACAATAAAAATGACAAAAATCTTTCCCTTATATAGTAAACGCAATAACTTTTGCGCAAACCAATCAAAATACGCTTATTGCGATTTTTTTTTTATACCAAACATATGTAGCAGAAAACAAATTGGCCTAAAATGTTAAAAAAAATTGAATTTTACATTTTTTTTGGGGAATTTCATATAAAAAATGTGAAAAATATTGTTATTTTTGCAAAATTGACGCTCTTTTTTTGTTTATAGTGCATGATCAAAAAATCGCACAGGTGATCAAATACCACTGAAAGAAAGCTCTGTTTGTGGGAAAAAAAGGACGTAAATTTAATTTGGGTACAGCGTCGCACGACCGCGCAATTGTCCGTTAAAGTCACGCAGTGCCGAATTGCAAAATGCCCCCTGGTTAGGAAGGGGGTAAAATCTTCCGGGGCTTAAGTGGTTAAAAACGTGGTTATTTTATTTATCAAAAACTAAAGAATGTTTTTCACAGTACAAAAGACATAAATTTGTACGTATATGATAAAAGAGGGGTACAGCATTTCTCATAAAGTTTATTTGATGCATTTCTGAACCTCTAACGTAAATAATCTATAAAAATAAAGCAGAGAATAAAGAGTGGGCTTGCCAAAATACATTGGTGAAATTGGTGGAAATTGGCAGTAGTAGTTTAGTTGATATAAGAAAGCTAGATATATCGATACTTGCAAGTTTGAAAATGTGTTCATCAACCTTAGAAAATAATCTTAATAACAGAATCAAATCAAAGAGATGAAGATAACATTTCCAATGTTTCCTGTCTTCTTCACAAGAGGGCGCTATAATCCCATGCTACTTTGCCAAACCGACCTAAGCTCTCAACTGCAAAATAGCTTGCAAAACTTTGAGCCAATAAAGCACTTTTGTATCAGGAAAACTGAGTTCAGGATTTTTTCTAAAAAAACAATACTTTGGAGTTTGCAGTACTAGCCCCAAAAATATCATATTTGCCAGCCACCACCAGCCCCTAAAAACAGTATACTTTTCTCCCTATTGGTCAGACAAATAAATGTACAAAAAGATATATAAGGAATTTAAAAGTGTATGTCCAGCCAAAATGATTTGCTTTGTTCTGGATAGAGCGAAGATAGTTTTGAACCACCCCCCGCCCCCATCAGGTTTTTAACCACTGTACTTTTGTTATACAGTAAACACCCGCTCCATCGCGGTTCAGTTTTTGCGGTCCCGGTATATTGCGTTTTTTTTTTGTAATGTTATTTTACTATATAAATCATTAAAAATGAAATATTTTGTGTTTTCTATAGCTCTTGCTATGTCTCTCAGTATCTTTTATGTGTTTAAATGAGTTTCTATTGTTTTAAAAGTGGGTTTAAAGACCTTAAAATGCTTTTACACGTACAGTGACAGTAAAAAAAACATGCCTACAATGCATTTTAATAGGGTTTTTCTATTTCGCGGATTTTCACTTTTTCGCGGCTGGGTCCGGAACGTAACCCCCGCAATGGAGGGAGGTTTACTGTATATCCATTGAGCAATGCATCAGACCCATATGTTTCTTTCTTTAATCAAGAGTACATGGTGACAGTGCCAACCATTCGATAAAGACACCAGCACTCAGTCAATACACCTCAGCCAGGTTATCTATCTCTGTCAGGGGTCTTTTGTGCAGTGGCGTATCATCCATGGGTGCAATGTGTGCAGTGCGCGTGGGCCCCAAAGAGGGTGAGGCCCACTGTGCTGTCACCCACGCTGCACCCGTGGAGGAGACAAGCCTGAGGTGCTACAACCTGCCACTGTCTGCAGCTCATGTCACATGATTACTGTGTGATTCACACAGTCACACACAGATCCTGTTGCTAGAGCTGCCGGCAGTTGTCTGGGTGCAAGTTCGGCATCACTGGGGGGATAGGATACAGATGTCATCCTGACCAAAGGGAGTCTGAAAGAAAGGAAATTTCCTAAACTGATGCTATCATTCTGAGTTAAGGTGAGGTCTGTGGGTTTAGGAAGGAGAGATTGTGCAAACTGTGACAGACTGACCTGGGGGGCGCAATGATTGCACTGGGGGACACACTAAGGGGGGGGGGGGGATGTGATGATTGGACTAGTGGACAGACTGAGCTGGGAGGGTGTAATGATTGTACTGAGGGGGCAAACAAAGCTGGAGCGGTGTAGTGACTGTTCGGGGAAAAAACTGAACCAGGAGTGGTGAAATGGTTGTACTAGGGTACAGACAGAGCTGGGTGGTGTAATGATTGTACTGGGGGACAGACTGACTGGAGGAGGGGGGGGGGGGTGTCATGATTGTACTAGGGAACAGACTGAGCTGAAAGAGTGTAAAAACTGTACTGGGCCCATAGCCACCAGTACTACTCTGAGTCTCTTTATGTAAGTGCTTTCATTGACGTCTGCATTTTATGGATCAATATTGGATGTTTTATTCAGCTTTTAGAGTTGCCTGCTATGTCTGCTGATTTGTGCACCCCCTTATATCTGGCTTTACTCAAGACCTGATACTACATTAAAAATGCATTTGCTGTCCTAAGCAGGCAGCATATCGGTCTGGTGAGTGATGATAACTGAGAATACCATTCAGTGTATTGACAACATGTGAGCAGTGAGCACCTATAGGCACTGCCAGGCTGGATTTACATTTCCTGCACCACATTGTGGACACACTGGACAGGTGTAAGGTTAGGTAGGGGCAGGCAGCCTTTCACTGAGGTCCAGTGGCTACCCTAGGGCAGGACCCAGATACAAGGCTGCCCTATACAACGTGCTGGACAGGCGTTGTATAGGGCAGCCTTGCACTGAGGTGTGTGTGGTGTCCTAATAATGCATCACAGGACATCAGCCACCTCAGCAAATAGGCAGAGAAGGCACCTGTACAGTGCCCCCCTATGGAGGATGCTTAGACACTTGCCTACACTGCCTAATTATATATCCGGCCCTGCATATAGGTTTAGGAAGTGCTGTCAATAGAAGTGAATATTTTTCACTGATATTTCAGCATTTATAGCAGCAATATGCATCTAATTGACAGTTATTGCTCTATTTTTCTTTTTCATTAGTGTGATATTTATCTCTGTTGTCATATTTGTCAATGCTAAGAGAGAAAAAGGAGTTGATAAAAGTGGAGGTTGTTATAGTTCCGCATACTAATGGCATTTGTAGCCTGTCTTTTTTCTCAGAATTTAATTGACAATTAGAACTCTTGTTAAATTATTGATTCTTCCTATTACAATAAGCACAACCCACAAGTATTAGGTATCTTCTTATGTTATAAATAACTGGAGAATAAAACACCTCTATTTGGTTCAATTAATTTTATGGAAAGCAATTTGTGCCAACATGACCCTTGCTCTATTCTGTCAGCCTCTAGAGAGGTCACCTGTGAAATTGAACACTCTCTCTGCAAAAAAAGGCTTGAGAAGCTGGCATGGCCAACAGGTCCAATGCAAAAGGCTTTAACTGGTGATAAAAAGTGTTAGGGCGGTGCACCCGACGGAATCTGTTTTGCTCAGCAGAGATCGATCCGCCGATCCCCTCTTAGCAGACGGATGACAGCTCCATCTCCGCTCTGTGTGCAGAGACAGAGCTGTCAGAGCCCCGCTCTCCTCTATGGGGAGATCGGATGATAACAGACCGCCTGGTTGTTGTCATCCCATCTTATCTGATCCGATCCTCCAGATGGATGGAAAATAGGGTTTCCATCCATCCGGATTTCACAGACAGGATCGGATAGCAGCGGGTGTCAGTGGAGATGTCTCCGCTGACATCCGCTGCTCCATAGGGCTGCATGCAGCATTTGATCAGGTCCGCCTGAAAAACTGACAGGCAGGCCTGATTGGAAAGCCCATGTGGAAGGGACCTTATTCTTTGCCAGCCAAAAATCTGTTCCGGTGTCCCCCAGTGATGGCAACCTGTTGCAAAAGCTTTTCCTTATAACTAAGAACAAATTAAGATAAGGACTTTATTAGTGTGATGGAGACAGAAGATACGGAGTTGACTGTTCCAAAGAAAACTAAATAAACAATCTGATTGACATATCATATGAGGATGAAAAACAACATTTAAAAAAGAGAATGGCTGCTGTCTGGAGAGTATCTATTTGTACTGATTTGTGGACAAAAATAAAAGGGCTTACAGCTGTATTCCTTGCTGTAAGTGTATGCTACTTTTGTGTTGAACAAAATAAACTTGAACAAATATTGTTGGCCCTTGAACAAGTAGCCCACCCACACATTGCAGTTAAATCATGTGTGGACAAATGCTTGCAAGAGTGGAACATACAAAAGAGGAAGATCTTTACAGTGATAACAGACTGATAATGGGAGTAATATGGTGGCAGCATTTAAACAAACCACATCAGCAACAAAATAACCACCCAGCTCTAGTGAGGAAGACTCCCCCATGACGGAAAGTGACTTTGGGACTGAGTTCAAAATTGATGATCTGCGGGGAGCCATATTTATATGTTATTATTCTTTTACTTGTTGACAGTCAATTATCACATGGATATTAGATAATTGATATTGGGGCTGTCTGTTCTACTCTACTGGTGCATCTTTGTTATTTTTCCACTTTATTTGTAATTTTGTATAAAAGTATACCCGTGAGATGCTGAGGGTTAAAATAGAATGGGACAGTAACCTTTTTCCATAATGTACGCTTATTTGGCTGTGCTCATCTTGTAAGGTACAAACAGATCAACATGGACCGGACACTGTGTGTGGTGCATACCTTACAACTTGTGGTCCATATGGTACAGAAACAGGCAAGTTTTAAGAGAATGCTTGATAAAGCAAGATCAATAGTGAACCTTATCCCCAAGTCTTCTATTGCAACACAGAAGATATTGGAGCAGTGTGGCTTTACTTATTTACATGACTGCCCCACATGCTGGTCAAGTACATTCAACATGATCGCAAGACTCCTCAAACTGAAAGATTATGTCTGCCAAATCGCAAACAGCATGGGATGGGACAGTTTGCTCCCTAGTGAATGGCAAAAGCTCACATCATTGCATGACCTACTGCTGCCTTTTGGGCAACATATTAAAACCCCGGTCGAATGACATCACGTCTATGTCCCTGACTGTCCCTGCCCTCTTTGATCTACGCAGCTACCTTAAAGACTTTAAACAGAACACTAGCTACCAAGACCTTGCAATAAATACAAAGAAGATGAAAGGGAATGTGAACCAGTGTTTTTCTTCATTCTTAGATCAACCTGATTTAATGTTCTCATCACTTGCAGCAGCTGCTAGTTTTGCCAACCCTACTGTCTGTTAAACCCTTGTTGATGTGGCTGATGATAATATTTAGGGACTCCTTAAAAAGGCAGAAGATTATGCCATAAGAAAATGCACATTGCCCTGTACACAAGGTGAGGATCTGTCTGAAGATGATGTGGAAGAGGAGAATATTGAGAAATCCTAGGACGTGGAAGAAGCACAATCCACATCAAAGCAGCCAGTCTTTTGGTTTCTTTCAAAATGCTGCAGAAGACCCAGGCAGAGTATCTCCCCAAACAGCATAAAGCAGATGATCAGTCTGACTGGTACTAGTAGGTTTTCTGTGGTGCACTGCCTTGACTTAGCCCATCATCAGGAGTTTTCTTTATCTGTACCTGTGGATTTGAATAAGGAGGAAGGCTTGTAATGCACAGTGAGTGCTCTAGATGGTTTGAGGAGGCCTGTAATGCAGTCAGTGCTCTGGGTGGTCTGAGGAAGCCTGTAATGCACAGTGGATGTTCTGGGCTGTCTGAGGAGGCCTGAAACTCATTCAGTGCTCTGGACAGTCTGAGGAGGCCTGTGATGCACAGTGATGGCTCTGGATGGTCTGAGTAGCCCTGTAATACACAGTGAGGAGTGCTCTGGGTGATCTGAGGAGGCCTGCAATGCACAGTGAGTGCTCTGGACAGTGTGAGGAGGCCTGTAATGCAAAGTGCCCTGGAAGGCCTGAGGAGGCCTGTAATGCACACAGTGCTCTGGATGGGGGTCTGATGAGGCCTGTAATGCACACGGTGCTCTGGTCAGTCACTTGAGGAGGCCTGTAATGTCGCACACGGTTCTCTGGTCTCTGGACGGTCGGGAGGCCTGTAAATGCTGCACAGTGCCCTCTGGACAGTTGTCTGAGGGGGCAGTCATCTGTGGGGGCTGGTAATGCACACGGTGCTCTGGATGGTGGTCTGAGGAGGCCTTTGATGCACACAGTGCTCTGGATGGTGGTCTGAGGAGGCCTATAATGCTGCACACAGGGCTCTGGACAGTCTTCTGAGGAGGCCTTCACTGCTGCAAAGTGCTAAGCAACCCACACCACTAAGCTCACAGGCTTTACAGGCAGAGCTCCGAGGAAAATGGAAGTTTACGTGGGTAAATGCCACTCTCTCACATTTTCCTTCTCTTTTTGTTTGTTGGTAAAAATTAGAATTGATTGTTGTCATAGTTTTTATTAATTTACAAAAACTCTAAGCAATTTTTGTTTAATTTTTGCCATTGGAAACATGCCACTGATGAAAATTATGACGAAAATATTTTTGTCAACTAAATTACCACCGCCGCCAGATCAGTTTGTCCCCCAGTGCAATGCCTTCAGGTCAGACTGTCCCTCAGTACAATCTCCCCAGGTCAGTCTGTCCCCTAGTAAAATCCCACGAGACCATTCTGTCCCCCAGTGCAATTACCCCCCCCCCCCAGGTCAATATGTCCCCCAGTTCAATCCCCCCATGGTTCAATCTGAGTGACCCAGGGGAGATAGTACTGGTGGACAGGGATTCTATTAGCTGTTTTCATTCTGCCAGCAGGTTGAACAAGGAAAAACTATCCATCTATGGCCAGCTTAAATGAGAAGTATGGACATTGCAAAAAAAAAAAATATATTTATACTTACGTGGATACTTAATCCAATGCTGCATCTGTCCCCATCTGGCTCATGCAGTGAGAACTGAGGGATCAAACTGCATTAATCGCTCAGTTCTCCTGTCATGCTTGGAGCAGAGAGCCCAGACTGTCAGTCTTCAGCTCTCTGATCTGCCCCTCCAGGCCTCACTGGAGCACTGGGCTGTGGAGGCGGTGGGAGGGGCTGGCTCAGGCTCTGGCAGATCGCCAGGTGCCAGTCCAGGCTTCCAACCATATGGTCAGGATCATTTCAGAGCCTGAAGCAGCTTAGTGACCTCAGCAGACAACAGGCGATAGCCCACTGTTGGCTGAAAATGGGCCACAGGAATGCAGAATGAACTGCACTCCTGAAGTATAGCTTTGGCTATACTTCTCCTTTAACAAAGTCCTGCACTATATATACTATATTGAACATTACAGACTCCTGATCTCTATGTACCTTTTTGTACATCACAGACTCCTGTGCCATACAGTGGTGATCGAAAGTTTGGGCACCCCAGGTAAAAATTTGTATTACTGTGCATAAAGAAGCCAAGGAAAGATGGAAAAATCTCCAAAAGGCATTAAATTACAGATTAGACATTCTTATAATAAGTCAACAAAAGTTACATAGTTACATAGTGAGGTTGAAAAAAGACATCAGTCCATCCAGTTCAACCTATGATGTGTGTGTGTTTGCTGTTAACCGTACATTGTATACCCCTGTATGTTGTGGTCTTTAAGGTGCCCATCTAATAGTTTTTTTTCACTCTGGAGTTCCTGAAAAGACTTCAAGACCCCGCCCCCACGGTAAATCTGTGTAAAAAATGCCAGACCCCGCGACTCCCAGCACCCCACTCCCTCCAACCCAGACAACTCCCGGTAGTTGGAATTCCGCCACAGTAAGGTACTATGGAAGAACCCCTGTATGCGCAGCATTTTCCGCACATAGAGCCATAAAGTGAGGAGAAGTCTGACAGTCGGGAGCGAGACCCGCAAGTGCGTAAGGCCTGCTTCCAGATGCGCAAATGCAGTATACAGCGAGTCAGGTGGGACCAGGAGAGCTCTGATAGGGTCAGCAGGGTCAGGCAATTCCCACCCGCCCAGGTGCTGCATCTGGGAGGTGAGGAAATACACCTTAGGGTTCGGGACCGCCAGGCCCCCACAGTCCTTACTCATCTGAAGTGTAGTCAGTCTAATACGGGCCACCCGTTTCTTCCAGATCAGATCACGAAACAATGACTCCATACGGAGGAACCAGCGTCTCGGGATCCAGAGAGGGGCATTGTGAAGTACATAAAGGAGCTGAGGAGCCCAGATCATCTTTATTAGATTGACCCTCCCCGCTACCGAGAGAGGGAGCTTACACCAAGCTGTACACTTAAATCTAAATCTGTGAAGCAGGGGTACTAGGTTAAGCTCCAAATATTGACCAACGTCTGGGGTCACCTGGATACCTAGATATCTAAATTGGTCAACCACACGTACACCCCTGGCCCTCTCCGGCAGGGGAGCCGTGATGGGTTCCAGAGGCATAAGTACCGATTTATCCCAGTTTATGCAGTAATATCCCAGTAATCAAATTCATGACCTCATTCAGCGACCGCCCCATGTCCCCCAGATAAAGCAGGGTATCGTCGGCGTATAGAGATACTACGTCTACATGAGGGTCCCGTGGAAAGCCAACAACCTCCGGATGAGTCCGGAGACGAGCCGCAAGCGGCTCCAAGGCCATAGCAAACACCAGGGGCGAAAGTGGACACCCCTGCCGAGTGCCCCGGAACAAACAGAAGGGTTCCGACAGGTCCCCGTTGACCCTAAGCCTGGCTCTAGGATTAGCATACAAAAGTTTGACCCAATTAATAAAGGTGTCCCCTACTCCAAACCATCTCAACACCGCCCACAGATAAGGCCATTCGACGCTATCGAAGGCCTTAGCCGCATCTAATGAAAAGATCGCTCTGTTACCAGGATTGTCCACAGGGAGCTGAAGGTTAAGAAACAGGCGTCGTAGATTAAAAGCCGTAGCTCTCGTGGGGATAAAGCCCGACTGGTCCCTGTGGATGATACTCTGTACAACCGCGGACAGTCTAGTGGCCAGTATTTTAGCTAGGAGCTTAACGTCCGAAGTCAATAGGGAAATGGGTCTATAG
This sequence comes from Pelophylax lessonae, assembly GCF_965119305.1. Classification (NCBI taxonomy): domain Eukaryota; kingdom Metazoa; phylum Chordata; class Amphibia; order Anura; family Ranidae; genus Pelophylax; species Pelophylax lessonae. The sequence goes on along the minus strand of NC_138774.1, from coordinate 112,618,421 downwards.
GAGTCAGCAAGTGTATGATCCTTCCCTGGTTTGGGAAGCAAGACTACGATAGCCTCGCACATGGAGTCAGGCAGGGACCCTCTCCGGAGAGCGTCATTAAACACCCTCAAGAGCACGGGGACCAGCTGTTCAGAATACCGCCCATACACCTCAGAGGGCAGGCCATCCGCACCCGGGGACCTGCCCCGCGGGGCAGCCTTTATAGGGCCATGATTAGCTTGTCTGCAGTTAGAGGAGCATCCAGACCCTCCGCCTCCCGGGCAGAGAGCGCCGGCAGGTCGCAGGTGTCCAGGAAGTCCTCCACTACTCTCCGGGGGGCTGACACCTTAGAGGAGTAAAGGTCGGAGTAAAATTCTCGCAGGGCCCTAGAGATCTCAGGAGTGGAGGTCAACAGGTCACCCGAAGGGTCCCTCAGAGCGGTAATAAACGCTGCCGGTTGCTGGGACCGAACCAGCATGGCCAGCATATGGCCAGTATTCTCCCCCTCCTCAAAATGCCGCTGTTGTAGGAAAAAGCGCTTGTTTTCAGCCTTCTGTAGAGCCACCGTCTTGGAGAGGGACTGGGCAGCCAGCCAGGAGCGCTGGGACTCCTCCGATGGGTCAGCAACATAAGCCGCCTCCGCCCTAGTCACCTCCGCCAGTACGGTGTCTTCCCAAGCCTTAGTAGAAGATTTAATATTATTTATCAGGTAGCTAAACTGACCTCGTAGGAAGGCCTTTGCAGAATCTCACACCACCCCCAGCTCAGCCGTATTCAAATTATTCGCTAAAAAGGAAGTCAGTAAATCAGGGATGGGATCAGGATTAGGGAAGAGCGTGAGCCAAAAAGGATTCAATTTCCACAGGGGTCTCCCCGACCCAGACGGCAGGGATAATCTGATCTGTAGCGGAGCATGATCCGAGACCAGTCTCGGACCATACTCAGCCCCAACCACCAGAGGCAAGAGGGCCGGACTGCCAAACCCTAGATCAATGCGGGACAGGCCAGACCGCGCAGCCGAGTAGCATGAATAGACCCGGCCGCTCGTGTGCCCCATCCGCCAAACGTCCGTCAGTCCCAGCTCCCCCATCAACCGAGCAAAGGGGGTCCCATTACCGGCCGATTGAGGGGGCCCGGAGTGAGGGGCGTACCTGTCCCACTGGGGATCCAGGGTGGCGTTGAAATCTCCAATTACCAGCAAGGGGACCGCCGGAAGGCCAGCAATCCTCTCCACCAGCAAACCAATCACCCCAGCCGAGAACGGCGGAGGCACATACACAGAAATTATAGCACACGACAACCCCCCAATAGAACATACCAACAGCACAAATCTACCCTCCGGGTCGGCATAGGCCGATGAACAGGTAAAATCAACCTCCCGTCTTATCAACAGGCTCACACCTCTGGAATATGTAGAGAAACTAGAATGGTACTGGTGGGGATACAAGCCAGGAGCCACACTGGGGGGGGGGTCAGCAGCTAGGTGAGTCTCTTGTAAACAAACCACGTCCGCTTTCAGTCTTTTCAGGTTTCTGAGGACAGCAGTTCTCTTCACCGGGTTGTTCAGGCCGCGTACATTCCAGGAAACAACGCATAAAGTGTCAGCCATTATAGATCCAGGGGAAGGATGGGCACAGAAGGATCGTAGCGGAATGGCATGCACCGTAGCTTAGGGCATCAAAAAGGGGCAAGAGGGTACAGTCAAGTAAAAGGGGCATCCGACAGGCACACTGAACAGTGGGTGGCAGTCCAAGTCCCCAGTAGGCACGGACAGGGTTCCAGGCATCAGTGCAGGAGGTCCCTCCCGGGACAGTAAGGATACAACAGTCATCTCCAGTGATGAGAAGAAGGGTGGAAATCAGGAAGAACGGAGATAGCAGGGGGTAACAGTCAACAGAAGATCCGGGGTCCTCTGAACGCCCACCGCCAACATGGCTTAGTGAGCGTCGGGCAGTAGCAAAGTCCGTCCAATCAGGACCCACAGGGGGGAGAACAGTGGGAGACGCAGCTGGTATAGCAGTCTCCTCAATTACAGCGTTCAAAACCAACAAAGGTAGTGTCAGTAGTCCGTGTAAATAGGGCAGCTTCCGCCCATAAAGAGGTAGCACAAGGACCACCCGATCAGCAGCAGTAAACATATGTCGCATCTAGGCCCCAGGTCACACTTCAAGGAGCCCCCGGTCGCGGAGACCGGTCCGGGCGCTGGGCCCTCCCCTCCACCTCCACCCAACGTGCCGCAGCCGCCGGGCTCTCAAAGAATTTCACTCCATCTCACGCCACCACTCTCAACTTAGCAGGGTATAGCATAGCATATGGCAGGTTCAACTCTCGCAGTCTCCTCTTTACCTCCCAAAACTTCGCCCTCTGCCTCTGCACCTCCGCCGAGTAGTCCGGGAAAAGAAAAATTTTGGAGTTGTCCATCACCAACTTATCTTGCAGGCCACGGGCCTTGGTCAGAATAGCATCCCTGTCCTTGTAGTTAAGCAACTTAAAGATAAAAGTGCGTGGCGGTGCTCCTGGAGGCAGGGGGCGCATGGGAACCCGATGCGCCCTCTCCACCGAGAACATAGGAGTAAAAGAGTCCTGGCCAAAAGTTTCCAACAGCCATTTTTCAATAAATGTGTGTAACGTTCATGCGTTTTTGTTAGTGGATGGATTTACAGCTGCAGAATTATTACACTCAGTAGCCTTGTAGAGATTCTGTTGAACAAACATATCCAACTCTCAGGACTTCATCACAGTGCACAGTCTGTTATGCAATATACATATACTCAATCAGATGTTTAATGGAGGGATAGAATATATGAGAATGTATAGATGAGAGACAGGCTATTGTATGGTGAGCACTAGAAGTAGTATTAGGAGAGTGGCAGGTGATGGTAAAGCAGATAGGTTCTGATGTCAAGTATAGTGCAGATGATAAGAGGACACAGATGGAGTATACTTAGACAGAGTAACCTAGTGCAAGGATAGTTGAAGGTAGTCCCAAGAGCTAACAGTCTATGCAGATGATAGGGAATAGATAGATACAGATAGTCCTGGTAATTGCAGTAGATGACAGTAGGAGATTACTTAGATAGGTTAGTAGTAACAGTGTCCATTAGAGAGAGGTGATCCCGTAGCGAGATACGGATCAGCAGCGAGGTTCCGGCTTCAGTTCAGCAAAGGGAAATGTCAGCAGCTCCGACTTCACAGGAGAAGGTGCGGTGAACATGTGGTTTGAACGAGCAATGAGTGAGAGAAAGCCGGCGATTGAAATAGCCGCTCATAGCGGCGCTCAGCAATGATGTCATCCGGTCTTAAAGGTGTATGCGTCTCTTGGATGACAAGATGGGACGCAATTTAGTAAGAGAGAAATATGGAACAAGGGTACCAGAGGTACCAGAACATTACAGTACCCCCCCCCCCCTTAAGGCCGGCTCCGGAAGGCCTCGAGAACTGTTTTTTCTGGATATTTCGAGTGGAAATTGCGAATCAGTCTAGGGGCATGTATATCGGAGGTATCCAGCCAGGTGTCATCTTGGGGCCCATAGTTCTTCCATCGTACAAGATACTGGAGTCTTCTTCTATGGAAACGGGAATCCAAAATCTCTTTTATCTCAAATTCTTCTCCACCTTCCACTTGTACAGGAGGTGGAGGTGAGATAGTAGGCCTTATTCCTTGGTTAGGAACATGGGGCTTCAGTAGCGACACATGGAAGATGGGATGTATCTTGAGGTCTGTTGGTAATGTGAGTTGTACTGCAGCTTTTCCAATAAGCTTCTCTATTGGGAAAGGTCCCAGAAATAGAGGTCCAAGTTTTTTACTAGGGATTTTTAATCTCAGATTTTTTGTAGAAAGCCAAACAAGATCCCCAATGGCATATTGGGGAGAGGGTTTCCTACGGAGGACGTAGTACCTCTTTTGTTGGCTATGAGCATGTGATATGGTATTGTTGAGTAATCCCAGAGAATCCTTTATCTGGGCAAGATAATCAGATGCCACTGGATTACTGGATGGCAAGATACGTGGTGGAAGGAGTGTGGGATGAAACCCGTAATTTAGGTAAAATGGACTTTGTTTAGTAGTGCTATGAGTCGCGTTGTTATAGGCGAATTCCGCCAGCGGGAGGAGATCTGCCCAATCGTCCTGTAGATACGAAGTATAGCAACGCAGATACTGTTCAATGCACTGGTTAACTCTCTCTGTCTGTCCGTTGGTCTGAGGGTGGTAGGGAGAAGTAAGTTTACGCTCTATTCGTAGTATCTGACATAGAGCTAGCCAAAACTTTGAGATGAATTGTGAACCACTTTCAGACAGCAGTGTTTTTGGAATACCATGTAACTTAAAGACATGTTTCACAAGTAATTCCGCTGTTTGTTTGGATGAAGGTAGTTTTCGGATAGGAGTGAAATGTGCCATCTTGGTCAGATGGTCCACTGACACCAAGATGGTGTTGAATCCTTTGGAAGGTGGTAGTTCCACAATGAAGTCTAAGGATACCACTTCCCACGGAACCTGGGGTATCGGTAAACTACAAAGTAACCCCGATGGTTTCGTGTTGTCAATTTTAGACCTTGCACAGATATCACAAGATGAAACAAACTTTTTTACGGTTGTCTTCATGTCTGGCCACCAAAACTGCCTAGTAAGTAGATTGAAAGTTTTAGTCATACCCATATGTCCTGCCATAGGTACATCATGCGACAATTCCAAGATCTTGGTTCGCATAGTAGGGGGTATGTATAATTTATCGTTGTAGTAGAGGAAGCCTTCTGCGTCAGTAGTTAGTTGTGGTGGAGGTGAGTCCAGTCTTATGCTGTGCAAAATCTCCTCCTTCAGGGAGCGAACGACACCGATAATACGTTCAAGTGGTATTATAGGAATTATAGAGGGAACCTCGGTACAATCTTTCTCGGCTAGTCGTGAAAGCGCATCCGCTTTTTTATTTTTTATTTTTGTCTGCGGGCGTGTAAGTCACTAAAAAATTAAATCTCAGAAAGAATAACGACCACCGTACCTGCCGGTGGGAAAGAGTTCTATTAGTCTGAAGGTATTGAAGGTTTTTGTGATCAGTATATATCAGGATTGGCAATTGAGTGCCCTCAAGTAGATGTCGCCAATTCTCTAACGTCAGTTTTATGGCTAGTAACTCCTTCTCACCTACTGGGTAGTTCACCTCGGGGCTGCTTAATGACTTTGAGAAGAAAGCAACTGGGTGAAGAGGTGAGGTGTTTGTTGGTCGTTGTGAGAGAACTGCTCCTACTGGTGATTCTCATATTTATAGAGAAGTAGGGATCTTAATTTTTGCCTATCAGTTAACAATTCCTGGGTAAGAGCAGGGCTCGGGTGCAACTTATTGGTCGCCTCTTTGGTTTCTATAGTAGCCAGAAGTTCTTCAACTTGCTTCCTCCTGCGGTTTTTGAGACCTGAAGCGAGTTGGAGTAAAATACCCCTCATATATACCTTATACGTGAGCCACAGAGTAAATCGTGAAACATCCGCCTTATCATTGAATTCAAAAAAATCATTGTGAGCCTGCACTATCTTTTGGTATGAAATCTTGTCCTCCAACAAGGAGGTATTCATCCTCCAAATAGGGGGGGGAGATTTGCCAAGCTTATCATCAAATTCCAATGTGATCGGGGCATGGTCGGACCAAGATATCGTACCAATGTCAGCGCGCAATACATTTTGCAGAGATCTTTTATCAGTCAGAAAATAGTCTATACGAGAGTAGGATGAGTGAGCAGCTGACAAAAAGGTGAAGTCTCTCTCGTTCCCATGGAAGCACCTCCATACATCGTATAGATCATGTTTCTGCAGCAGGGAGGAGAGAGAGCAGGATGGCCTCCTAGCTTGGGCAGTAGAGTCCATAGACGGTTGTACAACAGTATTAAAGTCCCCTCCAATAAGAAGCGTGCCCTGCACATTACCTTCCAATAGATTAAAGAGATGGGTGAGAAATTTCCTCTGCCTGGTATTGGGGGCATATAGATTCACCAGGGTGAAAAGGGAACCGTTGATTTCACACACAAGAACAATGTACCTCCCCATCGGATCCTCAATGGTGCGTTTGTGTCGGAAGGAAGCCGAGGCGTTTATGGCTATAAAAACCCCGCATGCCTTTTTGGGAGCATTAGCCATATACAGGTGAGAAAAGTTAGGGAAGGAGAACTTCGGACACTTTTCCTTGGCGAAGTGGGATTCCTGCACGAACAAAACATCTGCGCGAAGGGACTTTGCTTCCCTCATCAAGGAGGCCCTTTTAGCTGGGCAGTTCAGGCCCTTAGCATTCAATGACACAAACTTCAGTGGCATAGCAGCAGAGGAGGGATGCGTAGCTTAGTGGCAATGAAATGCAATAAAAGATGACTTAAAACTACTACTTGCCGAGATAAGGACCTGCACCGAGGTTGGGTATACGCCACAAAGTCCAAGTGACCTGGGGAGCTGTCATCACAACATCTCGGAGCAACAGTGCACTTTGGCAGCCAAACAGGAGGACGATAGTGAACACAATGAGCCACAGTGGATCCTGGACCAGGAGGAAGAAAGCCAGAAGAGGGGAAAGCAGGAGAAAAAAAAAAATCAAACCAAAAAGGTACATAGGTGCACATAAAAAAAAGCCTGAGCATGCAGGCACAATGGGCGGCCGAAGCCGCTACAGCACATCGGGGGAGATAACAGATAAGCATCACCGAGAGACAAAACGTCAACTAACGTGAGAGGTCCCCCATCCCATCCATCCTATAGTGGCATAAGGAAGCGGAGAAGCAGAACAAATCAAGTATCCATCCCAGACCCAGCTTGATGCATGCGCTCAGGGGTGGACCTCCCAGGCGGCTCAGAGTCAGCTGGCAGCAGGTTCCATTGTTTGAACAGTTGGATGCCCTTATCCACGCTGTGAATAGGAAACATTTTACCATTCCACGTAACAAGCAATTTAGTGGGGAAGCCCCATTTGTAGATAACGCTGTTGTTACGGAGAATTTTCGTAAGCGGGGACAATTTCTTCCTGTTGAGAGCCGTTTGTTGGGATATATCAGTGTAGAGGGATATACCCATAAATTCATCAGGCACAACCGGGTCGTGTTTGGCTGCCGCCATAACCCTCTCTTTAGCATGATAGTAGTGGATACGGGCCAGAGTGTCTCTAGGTGCGGTGTCTGGCAGGAAGCTAGGCTTAGGGATACGGTGGGCCCTATCCACACACAACTCAATATCACTGAGAGAGGGGATAAGTGACTTCATAAGGCGCTGGACAAAGTTGGTCAAATCTTTATGCGGCACAGATTCAGGGATGCCTCTGAATTTAATGTTATTGCGCCTAGAGCGGTCCTCTAAGTCCGCAAGTTTGTACTGGAGGCGCTGTATTTCACTTTCCTGGTCAGCATAGGCATCAACGAGGTCATTGTGAGCAGTGTACAAATCTGCCATTTTAGACTCTAGATGCTGTATCCTGTCATCATGTATTTGTACAGTGTCATTTAGTGGAGAGAACATGGTGGCAAGTTCATTAAACAGGGTGCTTTTCATAGAGAGGAGCATCCGTTTCATGGTGGCCTCTGAGATTGCCTGATCTGAGGCAGGGAATGCCTCTATAGTTATGCCTGGGTTAGACAGAAGTAGTTCCTGACAGGCCGCAGCACGAGCTCCAGGGGGGTCTTCTCCCTCATGCCTGCGGTACTTAGTTTTTGTGGGGCTACTGGTGGTAGGAGACAGGGGTGGAGAAGGCACATCCAGGGCGCTCTGGGGGGATCCAGAGGCTTGAGGGGACCGGGCTGAAGCAGGGATGGTACCTGCATCTGAGCGCAGGAGACCAGGTCCGGAGCCGGCGCCATCTTGCCGGCTTCTGTGAAGAGCCGCCGGGTAGAAGTCCGTCAGCCGCTGCGGCGGCTTGATAGCCTTGCGCCGCTTGGACATGCTCGGGGCCGGTCTGCGGGAGGCTCGGGAGGCTGTGGAGAAGTTGCCGGCACGGAATTCCGCTTCGATCCGCCGCTGTGAGCCGCTGTGAGGAGAGATGGCAGGGAGCTCTCACGCTATGCGGCCATATTCAGCGCCGGCCAGACACGCCCCCCCTACGGATTCGAATTAAATTGTATGCCCCTTTTAGGTCCAATTTTGAAAAGAAAGATGCTCCACGCACCTGTTCGATAAGTTGAGGAATAAGAGGTAAAGGATAACGATCCTTTATTGTAATGGCCTTTAATTGTCTGAAATCAATGATAGGCCTAAGGCTAGAATCCTTATTGCGGACAAAGAAGAGTCCAGCAGCAGTGGAGGAAGTAGAAGGTCGGATGAATCCTTTTGCCAAGTTCTCATCCAGATACTCCTTAAGATGAGAGAGTTCATCCTGTGAGAGAGGATAAACATGTCCGAAAGGCAACTTGCTATTAGGGAGTAGATCGATACAACAATCATAGTCCCTATGGGGAGGTAGCATTTGAGCGTTTTTCTCAAGGAAAACCTCCGATAAATCCTGATAACACTTGGGTATAATGTCATCCGGCACTACAGACAGGATCCTATCATATGTGGGGAGATTACACGTCGTTTCACAATAGTGAGAAGAGAAGGCTAGCGTTCTTGTTTTCCAATCGATGATTGGTTGATGTATGTGTAACCAGGGAAGTCCCAAAATGATTGGAAAATGTGGTGAAGTTAATACATCAAAGGTGGTGGTCTCCACATGAGACTCGTCAGCAGTTACAAGGAGTGCCTGTGTCTGACTGGTGATAGGACCAGAGGATAAAGGGGTACCGTTAATAAAACTAACGGAGACAGGTTTGAGTTTTGAAACAATAGGTATTTTATTAAGGGAGACAAAACAAATGTCAATGTAGTTTCCACAAGATCCTGTGTCGATCATAGCCTTGGTGGTGATCCTAGTTTGGTCTCACTGCAATGTTAAATGAACAAAAAGATAAGGATTAGAAAAGGAAGTTGTGAGTCCCCCTAGCAAGACATTTGAACACTCACACTCTTTTCTGCGGACAAGGGGACAGCCGCTTATCAAATGATTCGGGGATGCGCAGTACATGCAAAGATGTTCGGTTTTCCTCCTGGCACGTTCAGAAAGGGTCAGAGGTGGGCGTATCATTCCTACTTCCATAGGAGTAGGGTCAACAGGCAACATCCGAGAAGGACTGGATAATGGTGAGCCCATCTTCTCAGCCTTTCTTTCTCGTAGTCGTCTGTCAATATTGATACTGGTCTGTATCAGTCCCTCTAGAGTGCCAGGTAAATCCGCTCGGGCGAGCTCGTCTTTAACGGCCTCAGATAGGCCGAGTCTAAACTGCGTTCGCAAAGATGTGTCGTTCCACCCTGAATCAGGGGACCATCTTTTAAAATTTGCCACGAAATCTTCAACAGGTCTCCTTCCTTGTTTTAAGGCCCGTAATTGGGTATCAGCGGTACTCTGCTTATTGGGGTCTTCATATAAACTAGCGAGTTGTGCTAGGAATAAAGGGTAAGAATTAAGGAATGGATCATCCTTTTCAAAGAGAGCGTCTGCCTAGGCCCGGGGGTTCACCCGTTAAATAGGAGATGACGGTACAAACCTTAATTTGGTCAGTGGTGTAGGTTAGAGGTTTTAACAAAAAAAGCAATCGACATGCGTTTTTAAATTCACGAAATTTGCTCCGATCACCAGAAAACACTAGAGGAGGGTTTATCTTAGGCTCACGGGGCTGAGCAGCAGAAAGCTGTGTGAGACGGCCAACCTGCTGTCTCAAGGTCTGATTTTCGTTTTGTACCTCTGTAAGCGCAAGGATCAATGCATCTACTTGCTGTTTTAATTGTAGTACATGAGTGGGTAATTCTGCTGAATCCATATTTTTTTTTTTTTAAGGCTCGTTCAATCTGTAACGTTCATGCGTTTTTGTTAGTGGATGGATTTACAGCTGCAGAATTATTACACTCAGTAGCCTTGTAGAGATTCTGTTGAACAAACATATCCAACTCTCAGGACTTCATCACAGTGCACAGCCTGTTATGCAATATACATATACTCAATCAGATGTTTAATGGAGAGATAGAATATATGAGAATGTATAGATGAGAGACAGGCTATTGTATGGTGAGCACTAGAAGTAGTATTAGGAGAGTTGCAGGTGATGGTAAAGCAGATAGGTTCTGATGTCAAGTATAGTGCAGATGATAAGAGGACACAGATGGAGTATACTTAGACAGAGTAACCTAGTGCAAGGATAGTTGAAGGTAGTCCCAAGAACAGTCTATGCAGATGATAGGGAATAGATAGATACAGATAGTCCTGGTAATTGCAGTAGATGACAGTAGGAGATTGGTTAGTAAGGAATCCCCTGTGAGGTACTTATCACTTAGATAGGTTAGTAGTAACAGTGTCCATTAGAGAGAGGTGATCCCGTAGCGAGATACGGATCAGCAGCGAGGTTCCGGCTTCAGTTCAGCAAAGGGAAATGTCAGCAGCTCCGACTTCACAGGAGAAGGTGCGGTGAACATGTGGTTTGAACGAGCAATGAGTGAGAGAAAGCCGGCGATTGAAATAGCCGCTCATAGCGGCGCTCAGCAATGATGTCATCCGGTCTTAAAGGTGTATGCGTCTCTTGGATGACAAGATGGGACGCAATTTAGTAAGAGAGAAATATGGAACAAGGGTACCAGAGGTACCAGAACATTACAGTACCCCCCCCTTAAGGCCGGCTCCGGAAGGCCTCGAGAACTGTTTTTTCTGGATATTTCGAGTGGAAATTGCGAATCAGTCTAGGGGCATGTATATCGGAGGTATCCAGCCAGGTGTCATCTTGGGGCCCATAGTTCTTCCATCGTACAAGATATTGGAGTCTTCTTCTATGGAAACGGGAATCCAAAATCTCTTTTATCTCAAATTCTTCTCCACCTTCCACTTGTACAGGAGGTGGAGGTGAGATAGTAGGCCTTATTCCTTGGTTAGGAACATGGGGCTTCAGTAGCGACACATGGAAGATGGGATGTATCTTGAGGTCTGTTGGTAATGTGAGTTGTACTGCAGCTTTTCCAATAAGCTTCTCTATTGGGAAAGGTCCCAGAAATAGAGGTCCAAGTTTTTTACTAGGGATTTTTAATCTCAGATTTTTTGTAGAAAGCCAAACAAGATCCCCAATGGCATATTGGGGAGAGGGTTTCCTACGGAGGTCGTAGTACCTCTTTTGTTGGCTATGAGCATGTGATATGGTATTGTTGAGTAATCCCAGAGAATCCTTTATCTGGGCAAGATAATCAGATGCCACTGGATTACTGGATGGCAAGATACGTGGTGGAAGGAGTGTGGGATGAAACCCGTAATTTAGGTAAAATGGACTTTGTTTAGTAGTGCTATGAGTCGCGTTGTTATAGGCGAATTCCGCCAGCGGGAGGAGATCTGCCCAATCGTCCTGTAGATACGAAGTATAGCAACGCAGATACTGTTCAATGCACTGGTTAACTCTCTCTGTCTGTCCGTTGGTCTGAGGGTGGTAGGGAGAAGTAAGTTTACGCTCTATTCGTAGTATCTGACATAGAGCTAGCCAAAACTTTGAGATGAATTGTGAACCACTTTCAGACAGCAGTGTTTTTGGAATACCATGTAACTTAAAGACATGTTTCACAAGTAATTCCGCTGTTTGTTTGGATGAAGGTAGTTTTCGGATAGGAGTGAAATGTGCCATCTTGGTCAGATGGTCCACTGACACCAAGATGGTGTTGAATCCTTTGGAAGGTGGTAGTTCCACAATGAAGTCTAAGGATACCACTTCCCACGGAACCTGGGGTATCGGTAAACTACAAAGTAACCCCGATGGTTTCGTGTTGTCAATTTTAGACCTTGCACAGATATCACAAGATGAAACAAACTTTTTTACGGTTGTCTTCATGTCTGGCCACCAAAACTGCCTAGTAAGTAGATTGAAAGTTTTAGTCATACCCATATGTCCTTCCATAGGTACATCATGCGACAATTCCAAGATCTTGGTTCGCATAGTAGGGGGTATGTATAATTTATCGTTGTAGTAGAGGAAGCCTTCTGCGTCAGTAGTTAGTTGTGGTGGAGGTGAGTCCAGTCTTATGCTGTGCAAAATCTCCTCCTTCAGGGAGCGAACGACACCGATAATACGTTCAAGTGGTATTATAGGAATTATAGAGGGAACCTCGGTACAATCTTTCTCGGCTAGTCGTGAAAGCGCATCCGCTTTTTTATTTTTTATTTTTGTCTGCGGGCGTGTAAGTCACTAAAAAATTAAATCTCAGAAAGAATAACGACCACCGTACCTGCCGGTGGGAAAGAGTTCTATTAGTCTGAAGGTATTGAAGGTTTTTGTGATCAGTATATATCAGGATTGGCAATTGAGTGCCCTCAAGTAGATGTCGCCAATTCTCTAACGTCAGTTTTATGGCTAGTAACTCCTTCTCACCTACTGGGTAGTTCACCTCGGGGCTGCTTAATGACTTTGAGAAGAAAGCAACTGGGTGAAGAGGTGAGGTGTTTGTTGGTCGTTGTGAGAGAACTGCTCCTACTGCCATATTTGACGCATCTACCTCCAAGATGTATTGAAGGGATGGGTCTGGATGGCATAGTATGGGGGCAGTAGTAAAGCTTGATTTCAGCAGACAGAATGCTTCATTTGCTTCTTTTGACCAATTGAATGGTTTCTTCGTGCTTGTGAGTTGTGTGAGAGGTTTCACAATCGCAGAGAAGTTCTTAATGAATTTCCTATAGTAATTAGAGAATCCTAGGAACCTTTGTAATGCTTTGCGAGTGGTTGGCACAAGCCAATCCAGAATGCAGGATATTTTGCTCATGTCCATTTTGATTCCATTTTTAGATATAATATATCCTAGGAATAGTACTTCCTGTTTATGAAATAAACATTTTTTTGATTTAACATATAAGTTATGTGCAAGTAGTCTTGACAACACAAGTCTCACATGTTTTATGTGCTCAGGTAAGGAATGAGAATAGATAAGTATATCGTCCAAATATACTACAACACAAACATCAAGCAAGTCTCTGAATATCTCATTTATAAACCGTTGGAAGGCTGCGGGAGCATTACATAGCCCAAATGGCATTACAAGGTACTCAAACAGTCCGTATCTGGTTCTGAATGCCGTCTTCCATTCATCCCCTTTACGGATTCGAATTAAATTGTATGCCCCTTTTAGGTCCAATTTTGAAAAGAAAGATGCTCCACGCACCTGTTCGATAAGTTCAGGAATAAGAGGTAAAGGATAACGATCCTTTATTGTAATGGCATTTAATTGTCTGAAATCAATGATAGGCCTAAGGCTAGAATCCTTATTGCGGACAAAGAAGAGTCCAGCAGCAGTGGAGGAAGTAGAAGGTCGGATGAATCCTTTTGCCAAGTTCTCATCCAGATACTCCTTAAGATGAGAGAGTTCATCCTGTGAGAGAGGATAAACATGTCCGAAAGGCAACTTGCTATTAGGGAGTAGATCGATACAACAATCATAGTCCCTATGGGGAGGTAGCATTTGAGCGTTTTTCTCAAGGAAAACCTCCGATAAATCCTGATAACACTTGGGTATAATGTCATCCGGCACTACAGACAGGATCCTATCATATGTGGGGAGATTACACGTCGTTTCACAATAGTGAGAAGAGAAGGCTAGCGTTCTTGTTTTCCAATCGATGATTGGTTGATGTATGTGTAACCAGGGAAGTCCCAAAATGATTGGAAAATGTGGTGAAGTTAATACATCAAAGGTGGTGGTCTCCACATGAGACTCGTCAGCAGTTACAAGGAGTGCCTGTGTCTGACTGGTGATAGGACCAGAGGATAAAGAGGTACCGTTAATAAAACTAACGGAGACAGGTTTGAGTTTTGAAACAATAGGTATTTTATTAAGGGAGACAAAACAAATGTCAATGTAGTTTCCACAAGATCCTGTGTCGATCATAGCCTTGGTGGTGATCCTAGTTTGGTCTCACTGCAATGTTAAATGAACAAAAAGATAAGGATTAGAAAAGGAAGTTGTGAGTCCCCCTAGCAAGACATTTGAACACTCACCCTCTTTTCTGCGGACAAGGGGACAGCCGCTTATCAAATGATTCGGGGATGCGCAGTACATGCAAAGATGTTCGGTTTTCCTCCTGGCACGTTCAGAAAGGGTCAGAGGTGGGCGTATCATTCCTACTTCCATAGAAGTAGGGTCAACAGGCAACATCCGAGAAGGACTGGATAATGATGAGCCCATCTTCTCAGCCTTTCTTTCTCGTAGTCGTCTGTCAATATTGATACTGGTCTGTATCAGTCCCTCTAGAGTGCCAGGTAAATCCGCTCGGGCGAGCTCGTCTTTAACGGCCTCAGATAGGCCGAGTCTAAACTGCGTTCGCAAAGATGTGTCGTTCCACCCTGAATCAGGGGACCATCTTTTAAAATTTGCCACGAAATCTTCAACAGGTCTCCTTCCTTGTTTTAAGGCCCGTAATTGGGTATCAGCGGTACTCTGCTTATTGGGGTCTTCATATAAACTAGCGAGTTGTGCTAGGAATAAAGGGTAAGAATTAAGGAATGGATCATCCTTTTCAAAGAGAGCGTCTGCCTAGGCCCGGGGTTCACCCGTTAAATAGGAGATGACGGTACAAACCTTAATTTGGTCAGTGGTGTAGGTTAGAGGTTTTAACAAAAAAAGCAATCGACATGCGTTTTTAAATTCACGAAATTTGCTCCGATCACCAGAAAACACTAGAGGAGGGTTTATCTTAGGCTCACGGGGCTGAGCAGCAGAAAGCTGTGTGAGACGGCCAACCTGCTGTCTCAAGGTCTGATTTTCGTTTTGTACCTCTGTAAGCGCAAGGATCAATGCATCTACTTGCTGTTTTAATTGTAGTACATGAGTGGGTAATTCTGCTGAATCCATATTTTTTTTTTAAGGCTCGTTCAATCTGTAACGTTCATGCGTTTTTGTTAGTGGATGGATTTACAGCTGCAGAATTATTACACTCAGTAGCCTTGTAGAGATTCTGTTGAACAAACATATCCAACTCTCAGGACTTCATCACAGTGCACAGCCTGTTATGCAATATACATATACTCAATCAGATGTTTAATGGAGGGATAGAATATATGAGAATGTATAGATGAGAGACAGGCTATTGTATGGTGAGCACTAGAAGTAGTATTAGGAGAGTTGCAGGTGATGGTAAAGCAGATAGGTTCTGATGTCAAGTATAGTGCAGATGATAAGAGGACACAGATGGAGTATACTTAGACAGAGTAACCTAGTGCAAGGATAGTTGAAGGTAGTCCCAAGAACAGTCTATGCAGATGATAGGGAATAGATAGATACAGATAGTCCTGGTAATTGCAGTAGATGACAGTAGGAGATTGGTTAGTAAGGAATCCCCTGTGGGGTACTTATCACTTAGATAGGTTAGTAGTAACAGTGTCCATTAGAGAGAGGTGATCCCGTAGCGAGATACGGATCAGCAGCGAGGTTCCGGCTTCAGTTCAGCAAAGGGAAATGTCAGCAGCTCCGACTTCACAGGAGAAGGTGCGGTGAACATGTGGTTTGAACGAGCAATGAGTGAGAGAAAGCCGGCGATTGAAATAGCCGCTCATAGCGGCGCTCAGCAATGATGTCATCCGGTCTTAAAGGTGTATGCATCTCTTGGATAACAAGATGGGACGCAATTTAGTAAGAGAGAAATATGGAACAAGGGTACCAGAGGTACCAGAACATTACAATGTGACAGGGTTCTTCCCCTCAGCTCGCTCTGGAATACCGATAGCCCTCACATTGTTACGTCTCATCCGATTCTCAAGGTCCTCCAGCCTGGCTGCCTGCTGAGCAGCCAGGACCACTGTATTTTTAACCTCTCTCTGAAGGGGGGTAAATCATCCTCAATGGAGCTGACCCTGCCTTCTACAGCTGCGGTACGTTCCCTGAGCTTCTGCATATCGTGTCGTATAAAGGTGATTTCGGTCTTGACCCCCTTCAGCTCCAAAGTGAGGGCCGCAATGGAGGTGTTGCAGGTAGTGACCGCCGCCATTATATCCCTCAGCGTGGGTTCAGCATCGAGCACAGGGGAAGGAGACTGGGGGTTACCTGCAGTGTCCCAGGCAGAGAGCTGCGCAGAGATGTCCCCCAGCGGGGCCGTGTCATCGGCATGCGATTGTGGTGGAGGGGATGCAGCAGCAGCCGCCGCCGCACCAGGAGGAGATTTCGTGGCCAGCTTGGTGAAGAGCTTCTGGGCAGCTTCCTTGTGAGAAGGCCTCTGCGAGCCCCGCTGCGGCTGGGCGCCATCTTGGGCTCGGCGGTCCGGAGCATGGCGGTTCGTTGTCTGCCGAGATGACATGATGCAGCCTTATAAAAGGACTCGCCGGGTGCCCCAGGTGTTCCGGTGACCACTGAGGAGCGGGTGCCAAGGAAAAAACGAATCGATCGGGTGTCCAGAAGGATGGTATTTCAGGATAATCGGCGGAGCAAGAGCTATACACGTCCGACTACATCCGCTGCTCGGCCACGCCCCCCATCTAATAGTTTTTTGAAACTATCAATGCTCCCTGCTGATTCGACTGTTGGATTTTATTTCCATCATTTACACTTTCAAAATAACAGAAAACAAAAAATGGTGTCTGCAAAAGTTTGGGCACCCTGCAGAGTTAATATCTTGTACTGCCCCCTTTGGCAAGTGTCACAGCTTGTAAACACTTTTTGTAGCCAGCCAAGAGTCTCTTAATTCTTGTTTGAGGTATCTTTTCCCATTCTTCCTTGCAAAAGTCTTCCAGTTCTTTGAGATTTATGGGCTGTCTGTCACACACTGCTCTTTTAAGGTCTATCCATAGATTTTCAATTATGTTCAGGTCAGGAGATTGTGAAGGCCATGGCAAAACCTTCAGTTTACGCCTCTTGATGTAATCCCCCATGGATTTCGAGGTGTGTTTAGGATCATTATCCATTTGTAGTAGCCATCCTCTCTTTAACTTCAGCTTTTTCACAGATCAAGTTACCATCCAAAATTTGCTGAAATTTTATTGAATATATTTTTCCTTCAACTCGTGAGATGTTCTGTGCCACTGGCTGCAATACAACCCCAAAGCATGATTGATCCACCCCCATGCTTAACAGTTGGACAGAAGTTCTTTTCATTAAATTCTGTGCCCCTTCTTCTCCAAACGCACCTTTTCTCATTCCGGCCAAAAAGTTCAATTTTAACCTCATCGGTCCACAGAACTTGTTTCCAAAATGCATCAGGCTTGTCTATATGTTCATTTGCAAAGTTCAAACGCTGATTTTTGTGGTGAGGACGTAGAAGAGGTTTTCTTCTGATGACTCTTCCATGAAGACCATATTTGTACAAGTATCTCTTTATAGTGGAATAGTGTACCACAACTCCAGTGTCCGCCAGATCTTTCTGGAGGGATCGTGCAGTCAACCGTGGGTTTTGAATTGTTTTTCTCACAATCCTGTGAGCTGTTCTGTCTGATATTTTTCTTGGTCTTCCAGATCTTTCTTTAACTTCCACTGTTCCTGATGACTGCCATTTCTTAATTACATCCGGAACAGAGTATATTGACATCTGAAAACGCTTTGCTATCTTCTTATACTGTAGCCTTCTCCAGCTTTGTGAGCGTCAACTTTTTTCAGTTTCAGTTTTCTAGACAACTGCTTAAAAGATCCCATGGTGCTGATTGTTTGGGCAAGGTGCATTTAAAACCTTTGAGATTGACATCCCCTGGTCTTCCCAGATGATGATTGAGAACAATCCATGACACTGGCACGTCTCAGCCTTGCAAAGGGGGCAGTGCATGCTATAAATTCTGCAGGGTGCCCAAACTTTTGCCGAAGCCATTTTTTTGTTTTCTGTAATTTTGAAAGTGTCAATGATGGAAATAAAATCTAACTTTTGTTGACATATAAGAATGTCTAATCTGTAATTTGATGCCTTTTGGAGATTTTTCCATCTTTCCTTGGCTTTTTTGTGCACATTAATACAAATTTTTACCTGGGGTGCCCAAACTTTCGATCACCACTGTATATGCTATATTGTACATTACAGACTCCTACAATATATAGTATATTGCACACTCTTGCACTAGAGACATTCTATTGTACATTACATATGCCTGACCAAAGTGTTCATTGTCTAAACGGTTGCTAAGTAGTCCCTGACTATTTTAATGAAGTTCTTCATTTAGGGTAGGCTCAGGTGAAGTATTAGCACTCTATTTATGTCTATTTACGTCTATATATGTCTATTTTCAGTGTGCATATAATCATATGTAATGGCAGGGCAAATGATTGTGCTGAGGTATATACATGCCTGTGAGACTCTTACTTCTGGCATAGAAATCCCAAGCATATTTTATAGGTACAAGAAGGCTTTTGTTTTATTCAAACATGCCCCTTTAAGCCCCTCCCACTGTTAACATAATTTGGCCACACACCCCATTGCTATTCTGCTTGAGGTACCCAAAGGTACCTCAGGTCTTTTACAATCCTAGTAGCAACCCTGCCCCAATGAAAACCATGTCCACTCTTCACCACACCACACTAAGCATGCTGCATTTTTTTATCAATTAGTGTGGCCCACTGCTTTCATTAAAGACCCCTGATGTGACATTAAGGAATAAAAATACATTATGTGAGGCACATTATGACAATGTTGAGGGACAAGGGCCTTTTCACCACATCCAGTCCCAAGGGAATATGGCGGTTTGTGGGGGACTTCTGAAAGCCCCATTTATAAATATACAATAGGATGTGAGTGAAAAGCTCTAAACGTGACTCAAAAAAACGTATAGTTTTAAATGTACATATAATAAAATGTATATATAATTATTTAATAAGCTCTATATTGGTATAAAAGAAAACTGTAGCCATAGGAAAAAGTGAGGAAAAAAAAGGGCTAGTACTTACCTGTCCCTCCACTCCTTGTCTAAACTGGATCTTTCTTTAAAAAAGCAAGGACATGTTAATGGAACTTTGTATGCAACACACAGTAACACAAATCTACTACAAAGAAGTTGTCCTTTTTGTTTGGAAAATATCCTTTTATGAAACAAATGGTTTCCAACCAACAAGATGGCCATAATCCGCACGTGTTGTGATGGGACATGCGGTAACCAAACTCCACCCTATGTGTTTTTTCCAATCAGAACCTCATCAGGGGTCTGGCCACCAACAATCACTTCCTCTATGTATAGATAGAAGGAAGGAAGAACACCCCCCCCCCCTCCAAATTGCACTCCAAGCCTCAGTTTGTACTGCTGGAAGCGGAAATGGCGTCACGCCATAGAAAAGTCACTCCACCTGGCCCAGAAGTGGCCTCCAGCCCGATAACGGTCGGTGGTCATGTGTTTGGAGCCCAGAAATCAAAAAGTAAACACTTACACCTCAGATCTGCTCCGCCGGGCTCTAATATAAGACCAACCCAACTTGAAACCCTTCTGAAAAAGAGATATTAGAAAAATAATATAACAAATCATTTAAAAACTCAAGCTATAGGGATAATATGCAATAGCGTGGATTAAACACTGTTGCCATCTTGTGGTTGAAAATCATATATAACAGTGATATTCATATCACAGAACATACAAAGTACATGAAAACCTCCTTGGCTCAAAAAAAAGGGGGGGAGGGGTAAGGTTTAACTAATATTATTAAAGGCATTGACATCCCATTCGATGTTCAAGCCATGGGGTCTGTAGGATTTTAAAGAGAAAATTCACCAAGTTTGCATCTTGGAAACCTCCCTCCTAATATGACTTCCTCTTCAATGAGAATTGAACCTAAATAGCCATGAATGAAGTTCCTTTTGGGTTCCTTCCATGGCACATTGCGTAATGCTTTGAAAGACTATGATTTGGAAAGCCCTTATGTAGGTTTGCCAAATGCTCTTTTAATCTCACTTCCAATTTACGAACTGTGTGACCCATGTAGTGCACCCACAAGGGCATGTGATCCAATAGACTACATTCTTGGTTGAACATGTCATGAAGGAGTTAATATCACGTGACTTGCCTGTGTTATTAGAGCTAAATGAAAGGTATTTTCTATTTTTAAGACAATTGTTTTTGCAAACCTCACATCTCCTACATAGATAAAATCCTTTTAGTTCCCCAAAAAAACTCTGCTTGACAGGAGGCCTATAGATGTTTGGAGATTTTTGTAACCTAAGAGGAGGAACACCCCTATAGGTAACTACAGGCACATCAAGTGCTATATATTTGATCTTTGCAGTCATTTTTAAAGCCAATCGTTTTTTCAAATTATTTGAAAAAAAAAGATCTTTTGGAGGAGGGGGAGTAATTCATAAAAATATTGCAATTATATTGACACAACAAAGCAACCCTAAGGCTAGATTCACATATGTGCGGTTTCTGCATGCCGCGTTTGCATGGGCACAGCAGTCCATTCATTTTAATGGGCTGCTGTACCTGCAGAGATGCAGGAAAAAGGTCCCTGGGCCTTTTTCCACCTAATACCATGAGATTTCTGCATGAGGGTACTATTACTATTTAGTGTCTGCTATATAGCAATGCATTTTGCCTGGGGATGTGGAAATGCATGCAGGAAAAAGGTCACTGCACCTTTAAAATTGCATCATGTGATTTTCCACTCCTGAAAATGCGCTGCAAATTCAGATGTGTGGGGGTATCATTAAGGATATAGCAGCATGTTTTGCCTGTGGATGTGGAAATACATGCGATTTACATGCATTTCCACACCAACATTTACTACCTAGTCTAATTGATTGTAAACAAACAAACAAAAATTTTGTTCAATATTACACCTAACCACTTAACCTCCCTGGCGGTATGATTCTGTCAGGAATTCTGTACCAAAAGCGGTACAATTCTTTTCATGGAAATTTGGCGTTATGTATTATAGGCCTACAATTCTTAGTAATTACTGACTTAAACCTGACCAAAACAAGACTCTAGTAGACATCCCAGATGTGATAAATTTGAAACACAAACGCATGAATTATAATCGAATCAATAATATAATTTTATTATATAATATATATAATAAAATTATATTATTAATTAGATTATAATTCATGCGTTATATATTATATATATATGTGTGTATATATATATATATATATATATATATATATATATATATATATATATATATATATAATATATATAACGCATGAATTATAATCGAATCAATAATATAATTTTCTATATATATATATATATGTGTGTATATAGGTATATATATATATATATGTGTGTGTGTGTGTGCATATATATATATATATACATATATACACATATATACATATATACACACATATATATATATATATATATATATATATATATATATATATATATATATATATATATATGCATATAATACATATAATATAAAATGTGTAATGTGTTTGTGTTTTGTGCAATGTTTTTTTTTTTTTTTTGAATTTCCCTCCCTAGTTCCGCTCCCATGCAGCATTGCTGCTGCAGGGAACGGAACTAGGAAGTCATCAGACCGACGGAGAGCGGCGGGGATCTCGGCTGGCGGTCACAGCAATGAGAGATCATCGCTGCATCGCCAGGAGAAGGTAAGAGAACACCGCTGCGCTCTCTGCACATCTACCCCGAGCGTGACTCGGGGTTACTGATCCTGGTATGAAAAATCCACCCTGAGTCACGCTCGGGGTTACCGCCAGGGAGGTTAAGGACCGCCCAACGCAGATTTGCTGCAGCAGGCAGCCCCTCCTGCACGAACCAACATAGCTGTACGTCGGTCACGCGCCTGACACTCGGCAGCGGGGACTGGGCCGGGCACCCACGATCGTTCCCCGCTGAGAGAGAAGAACGGTCAGCTATTGTAAACACAGCTGACTGTTCTTCTCTCTGGAATGATCACAGAGCGCCTGTGATCCTTCTATATAGGAACACAGGTCTCTGTGATCATTTCACAAGCCCAACCTCCATACAGTTAGAAACACTCCCCTAGGCTCACATTTAAACTCTTGATCACCCACAGTGTTAACTCCTTCCCTGTCAGTCTCATTATTACAGTAACAGTGCATATTTTTAGCACTGATTACTATAGTAATGTCACTGGTCCCCCCAAAAGTGTAAAAATGTCAGTTAGGAGTCTGATCATGTCATAGTCACGCTAAAAATCGCAGATCGCCGCCATTACTAGTAAAAAAAAACAATAAAAAATGACGTATATACAGTATATTTTTTTTTTTCAGAATTTTGTTCATAGCGCAAAAAAAAAAATGGTAGCGGTGATCAAATACCACCAAAAGAAAGCTCTATTCGTGGGGAAATAGACATCAACTTTATTTAGGTTACAGCGTCGCACGACAGTGCAATCGTCCATTAAAGTAACGCAGTGCCAAATCCCAAAATAGGGCCTGGTCATTAAAGGGACAAATCCTTCCGGTACTGAAGTGGTTAAAGGTTTGATGAGCATTAAGGCGTGTTAAAAAACGCTCCACAAATGCCTATTCCATTACAGTTAATAAACAAATCTTAACACCCCGCAACCGCACTGCACCACAACTGCCTGCCACAGCGTTTGCGAAGCATGACCAACCATAGACTTGAATGGGAGGCATTGAAAGGCTTCAAACGCCCCCCTGACTCTACGATTTTAAAGCAACGCTAATGCTTCATGTTTTGATAGTGTGAACCGCACTATGTGCTATCCATTATATCCTTTGCATAGGTGTTTGAGGGGCATTTTTAATGCCTCTTATATGCCTGCTTTTAATGCCAGTGTGAACTTAGCTTATGGTTGCTGGTAAAGTGAGTTTCATAACAAAAACGCTTGCCACTTTTATGTTATCATTATAACAGGCAGCTAACATTTAAAGTCAATTTTAACCATAGATTACATCATAATGTGGATGTTACCTTTTTTTTTCCACCCCATGTCAGCTTCTGCATTGCCATTACATATTATTTGGTATTTTGAATGCACACCTTTGTTCGTTTTGTTGAATGTACAAAACCTATTGATCATAATGATACTATATACCAGGGATCTCCAAACTACGGCCCTCCAGCTGTTGTGTGACTACACGTCCCATGATGCATTGTAAAACTCTGACAATCACAGACATGACTAGGCATGATGGAAATTGTAGTTCCTGAACAGCTGGAGGTACATAGTTTGGAGACCTCTGCTATATACAATCAGAATAGTTGTATTATTATGCAGTATATTGTTTTCTTTATCTTTATTATAAAGCTTTTCCTGAAAATAAAGATAATGTTTAGGAGTAAGAAGAAAAGGGATGAAGTCTGAATGGATTGCTCATTAATGAATCACCCATTTGTTGTATTTTAGTTGCTCCTTCAAATATGTTTTTTTTTTTTTTTTTAAATCAGTCGGTACATTGAAGGATCATATCGTAACTTGCATAGCCGGAATTAGAATCATGTCTTTGTTCCATAGATATCCTTTGAAGTGTGACAGGGTCGATCTCCCTAATGAATCAGCCTTTTATACACACAATAAATACTTGCAATTGGTTTACTACCACTGGGCTCTATTGTTATTGCTGGTAAAAAAGCCCTCGCAAATCCTTTCCCAACAATGTGAATACTGTAGGATCCATCAATGGGAGAAAGTAATATGATTGTTCTTAATCCGCAACTGCTTAAGATTGTCACAGCGAGTCTTCGAATTTTGAAAACCCATCCAATTTGTCTAAAACGTTATTTCCTATGGATATTGTCACATATTATACAGGGTTTCCTGTCCTACTGTATTCCCACATGGCAAGATTTACTTTAAAAATGTAGATGGCTTATTTGATAATATGGCATGTAGAGCATTGAGTTGGGATAGCCTAAAATTTGCCTTAAAAAGTCTTACTGCTTTAAATTTCTAAAAACTAATTTCTGATTAATTTCCAAAGGTTATTACTGGTAGGTGCTATTTAGACTATGTCAAAATTTGGCATGTGGGCAGGAGCGGGTGCATGCATACAAATGCACAGGCTGTGCATTCAGATCCATTCACTCACTCCTACCCACATGTCAAACTTTGGCATGCGACTTTGTCAGGGCAGCCGCTGCGTGTGCATCCGCTTCTATTGGCTGCCTTCACCCAGTTCTGAGTTGGATGCACATGCACGTGGGTAATTACAAAACAAAACAAGCGTTTTTATGCTTGATTTTTCTGACATCTCCTCCTACATAGGAGTTTATCAATAGAAACATTTTATTGAAAGTTTTCATGTTACAATGTAACAAGAAGACAAAACTTCAAATGTGTGTACCAGAAATCATATACAGTATACAAAGAGTGCTAAATAAAGAGACATATGGGTGGCACAGTGGCACAGTGGCACAGTGGCACAGTGGTGTAGTGGTTAGCACTTAAATTGGAGTTTCGGCCTATTTTGCAACTTTAGTGATTCCTGGAGTGCTCGCTATGCTGATCAACGATTGGCCATTTTCAATTTTTTCAGGGGTCCCTTATCTTATTTTCAGGGCATTTTTGATTGTACTTCCTCCTTCTCCCCCCTCTGTGGCTGCAGCCACCGACATCACTTCCGCCTTTGCACTGCATCCTGGGAGCTGTTTGTCATCACTCCCAGGAGGCTGGAATCAGGAAGAACTCCCAGAACCCTCCCTGGAATCAGGAAGAAGGACACAGCAGATTACACTGCGGTTTCAGATGCCCACGTCTAAGATGGCCGCGCCCAGACAGCGTTTTTAAAAGTAAGATTTTGACTAAAATCCAATACTATACACCTTGTAAGTATGAGAATAGCGGTTCTGTAAAGGGCGATGGATTAGTATTATAGGAGTATTTTTAGTTAAAAAAGGTATTTGAGGCCGGAACTCCGCTTTAAGGAGCAGTAAAGATGTGGAATTCTCTTCCACAAGCAGTGGTTTCAGCAGGGAGCATCGATAGCTTCAAAAAACTATTAGATGGGCACCTTAAAGACCACATTAAGGGGTATACAATGTACGATTAACATCAAACACACATCATAGGTTGAACTGGATGAACTGATGTCTTTTTTCAACCTCACAAACTATGTAACATTTGCCTAGCAGCGAAAGGGGTGCTGGTTCAAATCCCAACCACGACACTACCTGCCTGGAGTTTGCATGTTCACCCTGTGCCTGCGTGGGTTTTCTCTGGGTACTCCGGTTTCCTCCCACACTCCAAAGACATGCTGGTAGGTTAATATGATCCTGTTTAAATTGGCCCTACTATGTGTATCAATGTGAGTTAGGGACCATAGATTGTAAGCTCCTTGAGGGCAGGGACTGATGTGAATGTACAATATATATATATATATATATGTAAAGTGCTACGTAAATTGACAGCGCTATTTAAGTACCTGAAATAAATAAATAAATAAACATGTTACCTATACAGTATAAGCCTGTGCAGAAGGCCTTATAGTGTTTCTTGTGATAAAGGCTCTTTGTGAAATCTTTTCAATGATTAATCATATTTTTAACAATTAGTTATACAAGTCTCTACCCTAAAAATGAATCAAGACCCTCTAATCTCTACAATTACTAACCTAATCCCTGACCCTAAATATACTTCCTGAAGTGGGAGTCTCTGCTCTGGTACTAAAAGCGTACCATACCTTTCCGCAGAACCCTAAGCTATTGCTATTGCTAAGCAGCTAGAGTACACTGCTATAGAGAACAGCTATCCTAAAGGGGGCTTAAATATTAGTTATTTGTATCTGGCAATTTATGATTACTCATTTAGGTGCTGACCATAAACAACATTATTTGTGAACTAAGCTCAGATATTAGCAAAGTTATAAATTCCGTAGTTAGAACATTGGCACCGGTCTCTTTTGCATTGGAGAGGTTAGCCTTTGGTGCAGATGATCACAGCAGCAGGAAAGGTTAGCATGCAAACACAGGATTCATTTTAAATAAGTGAGATGCTAATTGCAAAAAAGATGCAAGTATTCATTAATTTAAATGTTATTCATTCCTATATAAAAGTTATTTTTTCAGCCCTCCCACTGAAAAGGTTTGAGACCCCTGTTCTAGTACATACCTAAAACATGCAGTCCTCCAATCTAGTCTGATGTCATCATGTATCCTTCTTCCTTCTTTGTGGTTGTGATGGAAAGTTTATCCTTTTGGAGTGGTCAGTGCACACATAGCGTTAGAGCGACGCTCAGTCTAGGAGTTCTGTCAGCTAAGGTTGGGAGATGATGCAACCCTAGAGGTTGGGTCAAAGACAGTCTGGACCTACAATAAGGTGATAGGATGAATACAGCTTGAGAGGTGATTTTTTATTGTGAATCAATCAATATTTTGAGAGAAGGAGTTATTAAACTTTTACCACTTCTCCTGCAAAAAAAAAAAAAAAAACTTTAAATAAGTGAGGTTTAGTATAAGGATTATTGTTAGTGATATAGGGATTTGTATTAGGAATAGCTTTACGGTAAAGGGAAATTTAGAGTGGGGGTTAGTGTTAGGCATAGTGCTACAAGGAAGGATAGTGTAAAGGTTAATGCTATAGGAATTGCTAGCGTGAGTGTTAGTCTTACAGTTACATAGGGAAATGGGGGGGGGGGTTGTTGATGAAGGGGCTGAGTAAGGTTTAGGGTTACAGGGAGTTATTGTGAAGATTAGTGTTAATTGTAAGGATTATAGGAGGTTAGTGTGAGGGTTAGTACTAGGTTTATGATTATTGGCGTTAGTGTGAGGGTTAGAGTTAAGGTAAATGGCAATTCGTTTTAAGGGGGACCTTAGGATTGGACATTGCTTTGTGCTGGAAGTTGCGTATCTAACACTGCCAGTACCAAAAAAAAAGAAAGGTATCAGGTAGTACAGAACTTTAAAGAAGAATAACCAGTCATGTGTGACAAAACATTGAGGTGTCTTCCCCATACAGTTCACTAAAATCTAGCAGTACTGGCCAATAATGTTTGTTCAGTCTGTCTTTAACCACCTAGGCAGTAATCCCGAGCGTGACTCGGGGTGGATTTTTCATTGCAGGATCGGTAACCCCGAGTCACGCTCGGGGTGGATTGCAGAGAGCACAGCGGTGTTCTCTTACCTTATCCTGGTGATCCAGCGATGATCTCTCATTGCTGAGATCGCCAGCCGAGAGTCCCGCCGCTCCTCCGTCCACCGTCGGTCTGTCGGTCTGATCACTTCCTAGTTCCGTTCCCTGCAGCAGCAACGCTGCATGGGAGCGGAACTAGGGAGGGAAATTCAAAAAGAAAAAAAAAAAAAAAACGTTGCACAAAACACAAAACACATCTTATATTATATATATATGCATATATATATATATATATGTATATGCATATATATATATATATATATATATATATATATGCATATATATATATATATATGTATATGCATATATATATATATATATATATATATATATATATATATATATATATGCATATATATATGCATATATATATATATATATATATATATATATATGCACACACACACACATATATATATATATAAAATTATATTATTGATTCAATTATAATTCATGCGTTATATATTATATATATATATATATATATATATATATATATATATATATATATACATACACACACACACATATATCTATATATAATGCATGAATTATAATCTAATCAATAATATAATTTTATTATATATATTATATATTAAATAAAAAAATAATATTATTGATTCGATTATAATTCACGCGTTTGTGTTTCAAATTTATCACATCTGGGATGTCTACTAGACTCTTGTTTTGGTCAGGTTTAAGTCAGTAATTACTAAGAATTGTAGGCCTATAATACATAACGCCAAATTTCCATGAAAACAATTGTACCGCTTTTGGTACAGAATTCCTGACATAATCATACCGCCAGGGAGGTTAATAGAGCTACACAATGTAATAATGCAAGTGTTGTCTGCCCCATAAGCTGGCCACAGATGATTCTTTTTTTTTTAGCCTGTGGGCTAAGTGAAAAAAAATGAAAAGATTCCTCCATCCATACAAGCAAGGAGGATGGAGGAATCCTCATTGTTATGACATTATAGTAATAGTTAAATGAAGTGGCTCTAAATCTATATACGTTTTTCCTAAGTAAAGCAAAAATACTGCTATATAAATCATATATCATATATATACAATAATACATTATATATTATGAAATAAAGTGTAAACAGAAAACTGAGAGTATCATACAAAATATCCACAAAAAATGGCATTGCCAAAGTCCTGTACAAGAGGCACATAACACAATAATAAACTTCTTAATGAGATGCTAAGATATTGCTTCAAAATCCAGATGAGGTTTAAAGTGGATGTGGATTAAGTTTTGCTGCTTCGTTCTTCTGTTATCAGCATTATAACTTCTGACGAGTTCAGGAGATAAAGCAGCTGGAAATTTGTGTCAGGGTGGGAACATAGAGACAGATAACCAGAGACCTTGTCTATTCATAGCACAGCTCTGCAAGTATCTTTGTTCCTCTGCCTATGTGGAGGGGGAGGGGGGTGGGTTATGCCTTTCCTCCAATCAGCTGTCACACAATGTATGCCAAGACTTCACTCCCACAGCTGAAACAGGAAGAAAAAAAATCGAACACAGTGTTCACTTTCTAAATAGTATATAAAGCTAAAGACAGCAGATATACATGTAACATTTATTTAGGGAGATTTGTCTCATCTCTGTGTGTCATCTGAGGCTGTTCACTTCACTGAGTATATGTGAGGGTTTACATCCACTTTAAACAATTATGCAGTCCAGTGCTCAATCCAAGGGAAACAAACTCTGCACTGTGTGCAAAGGCTGCATCACTGGTCTCTATGGGGTGTACGGCACTCAGTGGTTGATGGTACTCAATTGGCACACACATGTAATAGGAATAATAATCCTCATGGTGTAGCAGCAAGTTTATTAAAGAAAATGTAGAGACATATAGATAAGATACCTGCTGTGCCTCCAGGAGCTGGGACCATGGGGTCACACTAGACAGAAAGCTGTGACCATAAGTAATGTCCCCTGGCTCCTCCCGACGCATTATTTCACTGACATGTGACTTTCTCAAGGGTTCACAGGTGAACCTGTAAATGTTTAGGATTGTGGTACCTCCCTGATGAAGAACACTATATAATGTATGTTTAAAATGCGTTAAATTCTTCCAATTAAAAGGGCTGTGGTAAAGTCATCTCAGTCTGTGGATTACAACTGGTTGTACCACTGTTTGCTCAGTATAGGTCTGACATTACTGATCCCTGTTCTTTCTTCTTTTTAACCACTTTAAGAACGGAGGATTTTCCTGCTTAATGACCAGGCCACTTTTTTCAACTTGGCACTGCGTGACTTTAACTGACAATTGCGCGGTCATGCAATGCTATACCCAAAAGAAATTTATGTCCTTTTTTCCCCACAAACAGAGCTTCCTTTTGGGGGTATTCTGCACTTTTTTTTTTTGCAGTATTAATAAAAAAAGAGCGAAAATTTTGCAAAAAATTGACATTTTCTACTTTGACAGATAAAAAATATCCAATATATTCAAATTTTGTCATATATTTAGGACAAAATGTATTTAGCTACATGTCTTTGACAAAAAAATTCTCAATAAGTGTATTTTTAACCACTTTAAGACCGGAAGATTTTACCCCCTTCCTGTGATTCGGCACTGCGTTACTTTAACGGACAATTGCACAGTCATGCGGTGCTGTACCCAAATTAAATTTACATTCTTTTTTCCCCACAAATAGAGCTTTCTATTGGTGGTATTTGATCACCTGTGCGATTTTTAATTTTTGAAAAAATAGCAACAATTTTGAAAAAAAAAATATTCTGATATATAACTTCCCCCCCCCCCCCCCCAAAAATTACAAATCTAATTTTTTTTAACATTTTAGGCCAATTTGTTTTCTGCTACATATTTTTGGTAAAAAAAATCGCAATAAGCGTATTTTGATTGGTTTGTGCAAAAGTTACTAACTACGGGAAAGATTTGTCATTTTTATTGTTTTTTTTTTTTTACTAGTAATGGCGGCGATGTGCGTCTTTTTGCGGGACTGTGACTTTGCAGCAGACAGATCGGACCCCTGACTGACATTTTTGACACTTTTGGGGGGACCAGTGACATTACTACAGTAATCAGTGCTAAAAATATGCACTGTTACTGTAATAATGACACTGGCAGGGAAGGGAATAACACTGCTAGTGATCAAGGGGTTAAATGTGTGCCTCATGCTTACTGACGTGTGTGGGGGGAGGGGGTTCTGTGACACAGACAGAGATCGCAGGTTCAGCTATGCTGAATCCTGTGATCTCTCCCTGTCTGTCACAGAGAAGATCCGCCTGCTTTGTTTAGACAAGCGGCGGATTTTCTCACTCTTTCCCCGATGATCGGGGAAGAGAGACGGCGATCGCGGTCTCTCCTCCTCCTGCCCGACTCCTCCGGCGGGGCACGGGCGCCGCCGAGACAGGGAGAAATCCAGGGACGTAGGTCTACATCGCTGGACTCAGGGCTTCCACCTTGCTGCAGTAGCAGCAACGTGAGCAGTCTTAAAGTGGTTAATGTAATACCGTTCTTTTAGGATGAGGTCATTGTCATTGGCCACTTTTATCCAATGTTATTAATAAAAATTATTTTCATACAAATTTGGATGTTTACATGTTTGGTTTCTAAAAAAATTCCACAAAAGGTTTACAACAAATTTGAGTCCTTTTCCCCTTCCTTTTCCTCTTCTTCCTTTCATTCTCCCTCTTCCTCTCCTCTCATGTCCTCTTCTTAAACTTTTCACAAAACAGGTTTGTTGGTAAAGTTTTGCTCCATCAGTCAGCCAGCTGCAGCGCCCCTTGGTGTATTTGTGATGGCAGAGAGTCCCGCTTTCACAATACAATGACACAGCAGGGAAGATTTCCCCATCCACCTTGAGTGTGTGGATGGGAAAATTGGTTAATTTCATCTGTCTGGAAAAAAACTGAGCCTTGTGTGGCCAGTTTTAAACTTGGATCAAATTCATATTCATAAAGAATAATTACCACATAATTTTGAAAGAGCCACTCACTTAAGGCGGGGCTGCACTTGTCACAGACATATAATCGAGCTCTTGAAGGAAAACTTAGTACTTAGAATTGTTTCACAGTATGAGCTGCTGAGTTTCTAAGTTTCCTTAAAAATTCACTTCAAATATTTGCAGAGCCATAAATGTGCTTTAATCCTATTGTGAACTAGGTGTACTGTAGTAGCCTGATGCAGTTATCACAAGAAGTCAATTGTTACGCTCCTTAATTATATGCTACAGTGTCTTGTTAAACCTTACATCACTCCATCACAGTACTGCACGGACGTTACAACAAGGGACTTACTGACTACTTTAAAAAGAGAACATGGGAAATATTGCGCTACCGGGATTTTTAAAATGCTGTAGGAAAAAAGCAACGGAAGCGAATGTAAGTCAGTTTTAAATGATTTATTTTTTATGCATTATTTTAGTGCACTTATTAGGATTTATTCAACCAGCGTAAAGATTTTATCTTCCTATGCTATGTGATCTATATATGATCTTCTTTCCTTCCATCCTTTGCTAAGATTAGAATGGAAAAAAAGTTTTAAAGTTGATTTATGAAGGACATTTTGTGTTATAGTTTTTTACATTTATTTGGAACAAATAATTAACACATATTGCTGTAACACTGCTATATGAACTAAATGTACTAATGGAATAATTTGAAAAGAAAACTATAATCTACTATATGGGGAAAATGTACTTGTCTTCAATAGAATTAAATAAAAAATATGGGACTTGGAAAGTTGGGATTCAGAGGGTAGCAACATTCAGCTCATGACTTTATGACTATGAGGTGTTTTTGTTGCTGGACAGATTTCAATTAATAGTCTTTAACTGTTTTTTTTTTTTTTCGAATTGGTCATAGTATAGATCATCTCTTTCTAAAACCTCACCATAATGGTATTAGGATGATGGAATACTTTGAAAGAGCCATACAATTTAACTATGCCATTGACTGTAACACATAGCTGGGAGTCAATCTGTTTCTGTGATCATAGCTGTTAGCAATATGCATGATCTAAATCTACTATTACGTTTAGTTTTCCCAATTATAAACTAAAGTGGGGTACAGACTAGTAGAAAATCTGCCGAAAATTCCCGTCCGAGGTAAAATCGTACGATTTTCGGCTAGTGTGTACACAACTTTCAGCAGCCGATGCCGACATTTTCAACGAAAAAAAACGGAGGGACAAACACCAAAATTTTTATCGTCCGTCCCGAGATGACCAATTTTCATTTCATGTGTATGCAGTATGTCCGCGAAAAATCGGATACGAAAGACCGCACATGATCTGAAGTTGCTGACGACCTGGAAGTCTAGGAACAAATGTCCCAAAAATGTCCCAAAAAAAAAAAAAAAAAATCGGACGAGAAAATTCGTAAACATTATGCACTGTCAACTAAAAACGGTTATGACCGCTGAGCATGAGAGAGAAAAATCGGAGGATATTTCGTCCGATATTTTCGTCAAGTGTGTACGAGCCTTAAAGGGTTAATTTATTAAAGAGATTAAGTATATTCACTTTGTAAATTGCATGTACATTTAACTTGTGTTTACATTTAAGTTGTGTTCACTTCAATCATCCAATCATGTACAAGAAAAAATCCCTATTTTTTTTTTCCTTCCAAGAGATTGGGTATTCAAAATTAACAGAGCTTCACCTTGTTTTGATAAACGAAGTGAACTTTCACTTTGAAAAGTAACTAACCTCTACTAATTTAGTGTAACAATCTTGAAGTCTGGTCTGATTTAGTAAAATTAAGTAGCATGCAAATGCTGTAGGTCATTGCAACCAATCAGAAATGTTTCACACCACTAGAGTGCAATCTGAGTGGTTGGTATTCATTTCTGTACATTGCATATTTGAATTTGATCTTGCACCACTTTACTGAATAAGCCATAAAATTGAGAACCGTGCTAGGCACCAATTTTACCAATTAATATGCGATAAATTTGCGTGAAACCAACAAATATAATAATATGCAATGTGTCTTATTTATTTTATTTATTACAGGTATGTATATTGTTTAGTACATGCCAAAATAATTTAGCTAATGATTAGAAATACATCTGAAACACATTTATCAAAATCTTGCAGAAAGATTGGATTTTATTTGAAGACAATGAAAGAAATAGCTGCAGTCCAGGATTAATCTTTTAGGTTTTATTGAAATTTCTCAAGTTTGAACAGTAAGGAGGAAACTAGCAATACCTACCATAGTGAGAGCACTTTCCTAATACTTTTGGATTATGTGATTTTCTTTATAGATGTTTTTTGAACCTCAGATAATACTATTCAGAAGTTTAGAAGCATTTTTTAAATGGTGTGTTGTTTTTAAGCTGTACGGACATCTCTGACTAGTAGCAAACAGCTTTAGGCCTCATATATTTTTGGGTCTAGGGAATGTCACTATAAATTATCTCTAAATAAAGATGCAATGTATTATAGGTGTACTTATCACATTCACTTACCCAGATCTCCATTTGTTTGCTATCCTTAACATAGATCATTTCAACATACCCATATCTTGTTCCTCAATCCATACATGCCAAATACAGGTCAACTAGTAGTTGACACCAATTGGCCACATTCTTCATTGTTTCAAAACATCCATAAAAAGAACAAGAAGTCATAGAAACAGCGAGGCTGACTTACTAAAAAGGTTGAGAATCTTAACTCAAAAATCTGTCTGAATATTGACTTCAATTAGCCAAGCAAATGAAAAGCTAATTCCTGTTCCCTTTGGATACCCAAACATCTATATATGGCTGAATAATGAAAGTGAATATTTACCCAATTTTCTTGCTTTTGTTTTCAGTATTTTTCTTTGTAATTACCGTGTTTCCCTTAAAATAAGATCAGGCCTTATATTAATTTTGGCAACAAAAAACACACTCCCACTGTCAGCTCAGAAGTCATCATTGTGACATCTTTAATCCCAAAAATAAACCTTATTTAATGTCATTGAAAAAATATGTAATCAGTTTTGTAAAAAGATTATATAATGTTCGGTGTGTGTCCTTTAGTAACTTTACAAAAAGATTAAATAATGTGCAGTGTGTCTCCTTTTGTAACTTTATTGTGAAAAATACCTTATTTACAGCGCTGCTGGGCACTCACGTGATCCGCCAGAGCTCTTTTTCCCTGCTCCAAGCATTGCCGAGGGAAGGGCTGAGATCCCCACTGATGTCAGCCCCCTGCTCCGAGTACTGTAGAGGGAGGGGCTGAGATCCCCGCTGACGTCAGCCCTGCTCCAAGCACTGCAGAGGGAGGGGCCGCTGATGTCAGCCAGGAAGAGAGGAGAAGATCTCCGGCATGTCACGTGAGCACCTAGGGTCACTGTAAATAAGGTATTTTCCACAATAAATTTACAAAAAGGAGACACAATGGACTTTTTTTGGGGAAACACGGTATGTACATAATTTATTATACTTCAACAATATTTTTTTCTTTTTCAGGATAACACAAGTGTGAAAAGTAGCAATGAAAATCCAGAACGAGAGTTTTGGTCTAGCAAAACAGATTACTTGCTGTCTTTGGTGGGGTATGCTGTAGGACTTGGAAATGTCTGGAGATTTCCATATCTAGCGTACAAACATGGCGGAGGTACTGTAAAGAATACGCTATTTGCCAAATACCATGCAAAAAAAAAAAAAAATGTATATACATATATATATATATATATATATATATATATATATACACAATATCTGACAAAAGTGAGTACACCCCTCACATTTCTGTAAATATTTTATTATATATTTTCACGTGACAACACTGAAGAAATTACACTTTGCTGATGGTGTCAAGCGTGTGTGGTGGCAACCAGGTGAGGAGTACAAAGACAAGTTTGTCTTTCCTACAGTCAAGCATAGTGGTTGGAGTGTCATGGTCTGGGGCTGCATGAGTGCTGCTGGCACTGAGGAGCTACAGTTCATTGAGGGAACCATGAATGCCATTATGTGCTGTGACATACTAAAGCAGAACATGATCCCCTCCCTCTGGAGACTGGGTCGCAGGGCAGTATTCCAACATGATAATGACCCAAAACACACCTCCAAGACAACCACTTCCTTGCTAAAGAAGCTGAGGGTAAAGGTGATGGACTGGCCAAGCATGTCTCCAGACCTAAACCCTATTGAGCATCTGTGGGGCATCCTCAAATGGAAGTTGGAAGAGCACAAGGTCTCTAGAATCCACCAGCTCTGTTATTTAGTCATGAAGGAGTGGAAGAGGACTCAAGTGGCAACCTGTGAAGCTCTAGTGAACTCTATGCCCAAGAGGGTTAAGGAAGTGCTGGAAAATAATGGTGGCCACACAAAATATTGACACTTTGGGCCCAATTTGGACATTTGCACTTAGCTTGTGTACTCACTTTTGTTGCCAGCGGTTTAGATATTAATGGCTGTGTGTTGAGTTATTTTGAGGGGAAAGCTAATTAACACCATTATACAAGCTGTACACTTACTACTTCACATTTTAGCGAAATGTTATTTCTTCAGTGTTGTCACATAAAAAGATATAATAAAATATTTACAAAAATGTCAGGGGTAACCTCACTTTTGTGAAATACTGTGTGTGTGTATATATATATATATATATATATATATATATATATATATATATATAGTGATTCCCTTGCAAACAGAAAGGTATGCTTTCTTTCCATATCATCACGAATGTATGAAGGAAGACTGGTCTTGCTGCTCAAAGCCAACAGATAATTAGGTAAAAAAAACCTATGCCAATTAAAAATTTCCTGAAAAACTATGAAAACACTAAGAGAAACACTATAAAAAAAAGTAAATCAGGCAATTTTTTATTAAATACATTTATATTCATCAAATGTATTCAATAAGAATATTTTAGCTTTTTTATCCACAGGGGCCCTTTCATGTTTTTCACACGTCACACCTAAAGAATGAAAATGTGCCATTGAATTTCCCCCTCTTAATAAGCATTGTGTCTTATATTTGCTTTGATGTTTAAACACCAGAGTAAACAGGTAGGATCAACATCTTGTAAAAAGAGCAAATACCGGTGTGCGGATCATCTTTTTTACATATACACTCAGTTAAACGGCTGTTAAACGTCTGTGGATTGGGCACCCGGGAGCTCTTTTATTGGTGAGCTGTATGGGTAGTAGCACTGCTTCTTCTGTTTGAATTTAGGATCAACGTCTTGCCCTCTTCCTTGTTAGGGTCATTTTGTTAAACTTCTATTGTTTTCCTGTTTGCCTTTATTCAACTACAAAATACATTTTTTTAAATACTTAGTCATCACTAATGATTTTGTTTAATGTCTCCTATATCTACTTTTAAAATTGTGTAAAAAAAATAAAACTTGGTCCAAAACTATTAACAAATGGCCCATCCAAGGTCAGAATGTAGACCATTAAAGTAGATGTTTTTCTTAAAACTGCTCATTTAAACCAAGGTGGCCCAAACTAATTATTTTTTTTATTATAGAACAATGTGGCTGCTGCGTGTTCTGTAATGGCATATAGTAGCATTGACTACAGTAGGCAGCGCTGTAATCCAGCAGCAGTACAGGCGACTTCCTATCTGCTTCTGAAATTAAAGAGAGTCAGCCTGAGTGATTCTCCAATAATTAGGAGAGACCCTGTATTTTTATCAATGAGAAGAAGGATTACTTTGATTGGCCAAGGTGTAGAGGAGGGCAGGTGATGTCATGATTTCCAACTTGGTACAATATCTTAAAGAATATCTCTAGCCAAAATGTTTTATTTGGTTTTATGGAAAAGTTTTAGAGCTTCTGTAGCTTTTTTTTCTATGCCATCAGTGTCCCTATTGGAGAGATTTCCCCTCAACTCCTGCCATGCACAAATAATTTGATGAAGAGAGTAAGGGATAGAATTTCTAATAATGTTTTTATGGCTGTTTGTGCATTTCTGTTCTAGTGACACCTACAACACCATTTTTTGCATGGGTGTCACAGGGACAGGAAGAGAGGGAACATTGTCTTAGTAAGGACCACAGACAGGATTAAAACCTATTAACTATTTTTCACTCTATCCAAAACTAAAATAATAAAAACAAAATTGGTTGGAGTTAGTCTTTAAAACAGCCCTGTCTGCATGGTTTAGATATTGCTGTCAACTGAATATGTTGCCTCACTATTATCAGGTTTTGTATATGGTCATCCTAGTACTGTAGCTATAAATGTTAATCAGTAAGCCTGACATACGGGTTATAATTTCTTTAGGTAATTCAGATGTTAGGACTCAGATACCAAAAAAAACTTAAAAATCAGTAACTTTATATTGAAATGGTTGCAATAATGTGTGTTAAAACAAATAACCTGCTGTTCTTATCTGTTTTAGGTGCCTTCCTGATCCCTTATGTAATAATGCTGGCTCTGGCAGGTTTACCTTTATTATTTTTAGAGTGCTCACTAGGCCAGTTTGCCAGCCTTGGCCCCATTGAAATATGGAGAATCACCCCCTTTTTCCAAGGTAATCTCAAATTATTCCTCTTTTCACTGTTATTAAAAGGTCCTATTGAGTCAAGATTACTGAAGGGCACCTGACGTGAAAGAAATATACTAACCTGGAAAAAATTTGTAACACACCAAAGTGAAGCAAAATTCCAGATGTGCATCTTTGTTCCAGATGATTGACTCAGCAAGTGTTATAGCCAGGGTGATAGAGAGGCAATTAGCATTATTTTTTTATATATATTATTATATTTCTTATATGACAGCCGTCCTTCAATCAAATATAATTTATCAATATATTATATAAAAATAATGGTGTAAAAGTTTATACTATGATATGTATGTCTTAAAGATCAATACAAGTAGCTTGAATAAGTAAGTTAAATAAGTTAAATCTATCTTTATATTAGAAATAAGTAAGTTAAAACTATCTTTATATTAGCTTTGTGTGGTCTCTTGTAAAGCAGGCCTATAAGGGGGAGGGGACACCTCTAAGAGTCCAATCAGGCTGTGAAGTGTGGCACAGTGCTCTTAATTTTATACAAGGAGCTTGCTGTCAGGTGGAGATAGCAGAGTAATGAACTTCAAAGAGTGGTATTGGTCTTCATTTGGGCTTGGGGCGATTGGGTGACCAAGCCACATTGCTTAACTGCAATGGAAAATCGCAATGCCACCATTTTTTGCAGTGCAGTGCCCCAGGGGTGTTTAGTTTATAGCACTGGCTAAGCAGAATTAAAAGGCAATGTGTTTTAGCTGTTTGTCTGGAGTTAAACTTTAAAAAATTACAGTACCAATAGGTAAACAGTTGATAACTGTAAAATAGGAGAACATTTAATAATAATTAATTGATTAAATAATATAAGTCATTAAATACTTTAGATGTCAAGTAAAGTTAAAAGGCTACGTGTTTAAGTAAGATCACCTAATCCATGAATCCTTTCTAAAGAAAAAAAAAAAAAGGCCTCAGAGCTTACCTAACCCCTAATCCAAGATTTGTCCACCTGCAAGTTCTTCTCTCTGTAGCTGCAGCTGGGGACTCAAATGATTGCTACCATCAGACAGGAACTGTGACACGTTTTGATTGGTTAAAACTAATTTGAATCTTCCAGTCATTAGTATTGCTGTATTTCCAGTCAGATCAGGAGATTTTTCTGTACAGCATTTGAAGCACTGTGGAAGAGACTTTATTGGTACTCATCAGATGAACTAGACCGCTGTCTCTATGGCCCTGTTCACACCTGAACATTTTTCACCTTGTAAAACGCTCATCTCTGAAGTCTCAAAACGCCCAACAAGCAAAATCCTATTAATTTCAATGGCCCCTGTTCACATCTGAGCATTTTGTCGCCTGAAGCTCAAAAAAGTACATGAGCTTTTTTTTGGCAGATTACAAGCCTTTTTGTTAGATGCCAATGCTGCCTTCAAACCCCTCCAAATAGGCCTGAAAACGCCTGAAAAAAGC
This sequence comes from Pelophylax lessonae, assembly GCF_965119305.1. Taxonomy (NCBI): domain Eukaryota; kingdom Metazoa; phylum Chordata; class Amphibia; order Anura; family Ranidae; genus Pelophylax; species Pelophylax lessonae. Next base: position 112,579,558 of record NC_138774.1, on the reverse strand, counting down.
CCAAAAAAAACCTGAAAAACGCCCAAAATAACACCTTAAAACGATACGCTCAGGTGTGAATGGAGCCTAAATGTTGCTGAACAATTATTTGCTGAATACTATCAAATCAGGCCAAAGAGATAACTCTATGAGTATTCGTCATTATCAGAATAACTCTACCAGCTTTCATAGAGCTATGTAGATAGTTTTAGGGAAAACAATACTTTCAAAACTGTAAAATGATGTAACAAAAGTAGGTAAATCCCAGAATGAGTGAAACTGGGAGAGTGCTTAAGGATGAAGTTACAAGTGCATGGTGAGTCAGAAATAATTAACAAAGGCATTAGGAATATGATTTTGAATATATAGGCAACCAGGACAGTACAAGGGCGGTACCAATATTGGTTGTAGCAATTCCTGCATATGAACCTAGCAGAGGCTTTTAAAATAAAAAAGAATATCAGGTCAAGTTGTTAATATGGAAATTATAGTTTGGTGTACTAATAAATATTTCCTTGATAATCATCCTCTAATTATTCTAAAAGAGAAATATGGGAAGTAAAATAGATTTTTTGTTTCTTTCTTAGCTTTAGTCTAATATACATGCTGGACATGGTCAGAAAATAGTTTGGAAAAGAAACGGTCAGATTTCTAAACGTGCAGGCGATAATGCTATCATTTTATCGATAGATTTTCCTAATTATCGACATATTATTGGTCATTACCACATAACGAGTACATTTTTTGTCAATCGTTTACATGATACGGGATTACATTTTAACATGCACATGCGCTGTAGATTTTTTTTAACTGTTTTTGATCGATTTCACTACTAATGTTTAGAAAATCAATTGTTTAGGCTCAAAAGATCTGACATGACGTTGTTTTTTTTTTTTTTACATAAAACTTAGCATTTTCATAATCGAAATGAGCCCACTAACTTTTTCAAAATTCTAATGGTCGAGCGCATCAAGCAATTTTGATTTTCAAACAATTTTCTAACCATCTATGGCCAGTAAAACATAGCTTCCCTCCACTGCTTAACTGCTCTTACCACTATGCCAAACCCCCCTCGCTCCCGTTCTCGCCATATGTACAGTAACATACCACCACCAGCATGACAACTCACTTGCCTCACCATTCTGGGCTTAGAAAAACAGGCATTACTACTGGAAGATCAACTCTTCAGAGGTAGACCTGCTGCTGTGAAGGGTGTGCTGGTGAGTGAGTGGTGAGGGCAAACTCCTTGCTAGCAATTTTCCTATGCCTGTCCTTTCGCCACTCTGCCAGCCCCTGCTGCTGCTGTGCTGAAGGAGGAGAAGCAGATTATGGGATAGGATGCATAACAGGTTTTTTTTTTTAGGGTAACCTGACCATTGCTGACTATGAGATGGTAAAGAATAGCATTGTGGGTATTGGCTACCTTTTATGGTAAAATGCAAAACCCTGAAAGCCATTACAAATTATGTAAATCAGGATCCTTGATTTATTTTAACTGCTTCAAATGCAAGCATTATTCTGTTTAAAACTGTTTTCATTACATGTATTACATTTTGTCCTTTCCAATTATGCACTATTGTATTTCACAGATTATCAACGTCACTCACATACAATGTGTACACAAGAGATTATTATCTGGCAGAGAGATGTCACAATGCAATTTTACGAACTTTCAATGCAAAGTGAAACGAATGTGCACCAGATCCAGCTATTGTGTGCATTATAGATGCAGTCATATACACACAATGGATAGGCTAGGCTTTTGATGTGACTATTTCCTGTGTTTAGGAGGCACATCAACATTCTACATTGGAAGGAACATGGTTGTTACAGATATATGTACATGTGGAGAAATAAGTGACCGAATCTGACAGAGAGTAGAAATATTGCTCAGATGGAGCTGCCTCAGGCCCAAATACAGCATTCTGGCATGAAGAGGTGCACAGCACACTACAAATATCTAAGGAGGAATCAAAACATGTTTTTGTTCATGGACATTCAGGAGCCTGTTTCCTAGACCAGCCCGTAATACTGTCAATCTGCAGTTTGAATTTAGGGCTGAGCTGCCCCACATTTACCCCACATTTCATACGTTTCAGTATACTGCTTGTGTACCATACCACACCTGCTTATTTGGCTATTCACTCTTCTATCCTCAGTACCTTTTTATTCATTCACTGTTTTGTTATTACAGACTATTTTATATTCCAGCATTCTTTTATTGGAAAAAGTAAGCAGGCTGGTAGAACCTGTTTGACGAAACAGCTGTGCTGCCAAAATCAGACTTTGGCATTTATTAGCATTATGTTACTAAGTAAAACAATTTACCACTGATTGTAATTATTGAGCAACCAAGTCTGTCCTGCATTTACTGTCAGTAATTGCCACATTATGTCATAAGTAACTTGCTGTATAATTTATTTTTAACTTTATTTGACCATTTAAAAGGAACCTTTCAAGACATAAATATGGAAATTGCCATAGCAAGTGAAGATACGTTAGAGCTTTGCTTTTACTACTGAGACAGTGATCCAGAATAAGCCTACAGCTAGTGACATGTTGGGGTTATATATATATATCTATATATATCTATATCTATATATATATATATATATATACTGTATATACAGTACTATGCAAAAGTTTTAAACATGTGTGAAAAAATGCTGTCAATTAAGAATGATTAATCAGTGTTAATAGTTTATTTATTATCAATTAACAAAATGTAAAATAAACCAACAGAAATCCAAATCAAATCACTATTTGGTGTTACCATCCTTCACCAAACGGCATCAATTCTTCTAGGTACAATTGCACACAGTGGAGAAACTCAGCAGGTAAGTTGTTCCAAACATCTTGGAGAACCAACCACAGATCTTATGTGGTTGTAGGTTGTCTCAAATCCTTCTGTCTATTCATGTAATCCTAGACAGACTTCATGATGTTGAGATAAGGGTTGTCTGGGGGCTAAACCATCACTTTCAGGACTCCTTGCTCTTCTTTACGCTGAATATAGTTCTTAATGATATTGTCTGTACTGTATATTTGGCATTGTTGTCCTGCTGTAGAATAAACATGGGTCCAATCACACGTCTCTCTGATGGTATGTCATGATGGATAAGTACAAGGTGAGGCTTTAACAATGTGCTCAACCCCCCTGGACACCACTTGAGCCGAAAATCCTGTTTGTGGTCCAAGGAGAACAGAATGCGTTCTAGAAACGACATGCTCCCCCAAGAGACATTGTTCACATTGCAGACACTAAGAAAGCAAGCACCTGAGGAAAATAAGACACACATATTAAGTCTCAAAGGTACGCTACAGTATATCCCATTGTTAATATTTAGAATATTGCTTACAAAAAAGACTCATGTGATCTGAGATACAGGTGTGTGGCGATGGACCGAGCTCTATCTGTGGACGTTCATGAATCAATCTCCCATGCCCTTGATTTCATGTGGCCCTGCTCAGTGCAGCTGGTGGATGGGAGGGATCCTGGTTCTGTAACAGTATATAAATAGTGGCCTCATCCAGTTGGATCAGCTCTGAGGAAGGAAGCGTGTCTCCAGAAATGCGTTAGCTTTCCAACCGTGGAGGGAGGATATCCCTGTCACTGGGATTTTGTATTCATGATGCATGTTATTGTCTCATGTTTGTGAGTATTACTTTGGCGGTTTTAATACATTTCATTGGTGTTGAAGGTAATGCACTAGGAGTTTGTGCCCTCCTTTTTTTACCCTGTAGTGTTTTGGAGTTTCCCAACCAAGAAGAGCAGCATCGCTAAGAATACCTTAACCATCAGAGTGAGCGCTGAGGCTTGACTGTGTTTGGTGTATCTGCCTTTTTTCTCACCATTGAGGACACCATTGATCGTGATCAACTCTCCAACTCAATTAGCAGAAATGCAGCCCCAAACTTGCAAGGAACCTCCACCAGACTTCACTGTTGCTTGCAGACACTCATTATTGTACCACTCTCCAGCCCTATGGTGAACAAACTGTCTCCTACTAGAGTCAAATAATAAAAATTTTGACTCATCTGTACAGAGCTCTTGCTGCTATTTTTTTGCACCCAAGTTCCAATGTTTTTCTGAAAACCTGAGTCGCTTAGCCTTGTATCCACATTGGAGGTATGGCTTTTTGGCCGCAATTCTTCCATAAACACAACTTCTGACTAGATTTCTTCAGACAATAGATGGGTATACCTGGATCCCACTGGTTTTTGTCAGTTCCTTGCTGATGGCAACTAAGCAAGTAAACATGATGTGTCTTTCATATGCTGCATTAAGTTTCTTTGGCCGGTCACTGTATCTATGGTGCTCAACATTGCGTGATCAACGGTGTCCTCAATGCTGAAAAATGCAGGCAAATACTTATCTATCATGCCATAACATCAGGGAGTTGTGGGATTGGCCTCAAATCTATTTTGCAGCAGGAAAAACAAACCCAAACATATAGCCAATGTCATTAGGAACTATTTTCAGCATAAAGAAGAACAAGGAGTCATTAAAGTGATAGTTTGGCACCCACACAGCCCTGATCCTAACCATAGAGTTTGCCTGGGATTACATGAAGAGACAGAGGGATTTGAGGCAGTCTACATCCACAGAAGATCTGTGGTTAGTTCTCCAAGATGTTTGAAACAACCTACCTGCCAAGTTCCTTCAAAAACTGTGTGCAAGTACACCTAGTAGAATAGATGCTGGTTTGAAGCCAAAGGGTAGTCACACCAAATATTAATTTGATTTAGATTTTTCTTCTGTTCGCTCACTTTGCATTTTGTAAACTCGTAAAAAGAACAAGAAACCCCAAACAAGAAGTATGGTAGAGGTGTTTTCATTTTTGGAGGATGACATTATAATTAAATCATATTATATTACATATCTGTTTATTTTATAGTAAATTCCCTGGTAACTAGGTTAAATGCTATGCTATGTTATGTATTGATTTTATTTTGAATATCCTTAATGATAGGAAAGTAAGCATGTCAAAAGATAACATGATAAAGGGTTTGATTTAATAAAACTGGATAGTGCAAAATCTGGTGCAGCTGTACATAGTAGCCAATCAGCTTTTAACTTCAGCTTGTTCAATTAAGCTTTTAGAAAAAACAAACCTGGAAGCTGATTGGTTTCTATGCAGAGCTGCACCAGATTTTCTACTCTCCAGTTTTAGTAAATCTCTTATCCAAGATCATATTATCCATAGTATTTAACAAGGCAGGTACAAGAAGGCGCTTCTCACCAAGATTTATTTATTTTTTTTAATATGGAACGCTTCACGAATTTGGTTGTCCTCTTTGTGGCCAAGATTTTTTTTTAACTGTGATCATTAAAAATAATCTCCTGGAACAATGTTAGACACTGTTGATAAGGTGTGTTAGAAATCTATTTTAAAATTTTATAAATTTTATATTTTAAGCACCATGTTTGACTTTATACTACATAAGTCATAAGTATTATAAATTATCTGTCGCTAGTGATTATTGTCTTTTTATTCTAGGTGTTGGATTTACTATGGTGATTATATCAACCCTTGTATCTATATACTACAATGTCATCATTGCTTACAGCTTGTTTTATTTATTTTCTTCATTTCGAAGCTATCTGCCATGGGGTGATTGCTATGAATGGGCAGATAGTAGCTGTCAAGGCACCATAAATGGTAAGTGGGCCTGTTGGTTATATAATGTGCCTTTATAAATAATGAAAATCCAGATAAGAACTGAATGTTTTCTTTTCCAGGCTTCTGCAATGTCACTTTGGACAATGCTATAATAACTATGAACATGTCTTCAGTAAATGAACAAAATCTGACCTGTATAGCAGATAACACAACAGAGCTACCAAGCAAGCAATACTGGGAGTAAGTTTAGTGGATATTATGTTTCTTTGTGTGGTGATTGGTTATTTGACAGTAAAATTCATCAGATTAATGACAACTATTATAATATGGGAAGCTTGCCCTTTTCTCTCTCTCCCTTTTCTCTCTCTCCCTTTTCTCGCTCTCCCTGAAGTTCCATTATACTTTTATTGAAGTGTTGTATGATATGTGTTCTATTATATGGCATTTCTATGATAAACCTGATCAAGACCCACTTGGCCTTTTACCAAGAAGTTGGCTAGGACCTCAGCCGATGAAAACTAAATTGGAATTCTAAACAAGTATTTTAATTTTCCAGTGCCTGCCTATCAAATATGGCACCATTAGAAGTCCGTAACAGATTTCTGCAAATTTGTGTTAAAAACATACAAAATCCAGCCAGAACCGATTTTCGGTTTCTGTCATGAAGTAATTGATATATTTCTAATCCTATGCAAAACTTAAACTAGATTTGAGCTTGAAATACAATTGTACTTTACAAATGTAAAAGTGTGTGTGCCGCTTTCGCAGCATTTGGGATTACACCTACTAAACATTTGAAAAAGTTGCTGCTTATATTGTTTTAGATGCTTTGTTCTGGACCCTCCAGCAAGGGAAAATCCTAGGCAGATTTCTTTGTTTATATGCAGCTGTTTTTGCCATAAATAGTTCTGTCTGTACTGTGCAGGCAGATCTTCATTATCAATTGTAAATGTGAACACTGTCTGTCTTAACAAAGGGTTAAAGTGGTAGAGACTTGGCTTCTTGCATTGTATGTTAATAAGGACAGACTTGGGATAGGCCCACTCTAGCATTTTATAAAACTGTGCAGTCAGACATTAAACTTCCTCTGAGGAATAAAAGGTAAGATATAAAAAAAAAAATGAATGTATGCTGTGAGAATGGGAACGCATAACAAACAAATTGGAAGGTTTTTTAAATATGACTGCAGAAGTGGAAGTACCCTTTAAAGTTAAAATCCAGGCAAATAAAAAAGACACAAAGTATTGCAACTCTATGTTCAGTGATACACCATTAAATGTACTTTCTAAAGGCAAGCAGTGTGCCTGGTATCATCAGCCTCATGCTGTTCCTGTACAGCAGATGGGAAAAGAAGCAGAAGGTTGAATTCAGGTGTGCTGCAGTGCAAGGAATATGCCGATAAAAGGCAAAAGCAGTGAGTGACAAAGAGATGAGTTAAAGTAATTGTAAAGTCTCGTTTATTTTTTTCTATAAAATAACAAACATGTTATAGTTACCTCCTCTGTGCAGTTGGTTTTGCACAGGGCAGCCTAGATCCTCCACTTCTCGGATCCCTCTTCGCTGCTCCAGGCCCCTCCCTCCCATCGAGTGCCCCCACAGCAAGCAGCTTGCAATGGGGGCATCCAAGCCAAGCAACAGCTCCATGTGCCCATTCGGCCCCGCCCCCTCTCTCTCGTGATTGGCAAATTGAGTTTAATTGACAGCAGCAGGAGCCAATGATGCCACTGCTGTTTCTCAGCCAATCAGGAGCGAGAGTTCCAGATGGCTGAGGCAATCGTGGACATCGCTGGATAGAGAGGGGGCTCAGGTAAGTATTAGGGGGCTGGGCGGGCTGCTACACACAGAAGGCTTTTTATTTTAATCAGATTTTTTAAAATAAGATAAAAAACCTTCTGACTTTACAACTTCTTTCAGTCTGCTGTCTCTTCTTTCACTGTCCAATCACAGACTAGGGTTGGGACACAACCTGGACCTTTTACTACAGCTTCAGATAGAAAAATCTGATATTTTACTCTGCCAGGTAGGGCTGTGCAGTGTGACAAAGCAGTGTAAGTTTCAGAACTGGAGAGAAATGAATACAAACACTTTGCCAGGTCAACAGCTATACACGTATTCCATCTGTATATTTACCTGTTTGCCTGGAGGGAATTTTCAGTCACAAGGAGACAGGAAGACCTTGGGATATTTGTTCATAACATTTGATACACTGAAATCAGGAATTACCTTATTACATAGCTTTATGTATGTTTGTGTCACTTAAGAGATCCATGAAGATGGATCTCCTAAGGTCATTGTCATCTTCTAGGACCATACCAAACAAAACTAATATCCAATAATGGATGCAGGAATTATCCTCAAATAACTTCCACTTAAAAAAATGATTAGATCCTGAAAGGGGGTAATGAATTTTTCCAATAATTAATATAAATAATATATATATATATATATATATATATATATATATTGTGCAAAAAATTGGTAGTGCTGTAAAATATCCCACACTACATAAATAAAAAGGTGTGTACACAATGGTATGTTATATATTGGTGAGCAGTGGAAAAAGATTTTTTATATATGTATGCTGGAACACTTAGTGCATATAAAAAAGATGTGTGTGCACCTTTAAAAGGTTTTCACAGCCAATAGCCCAAATTGTTCAATGTACCACCAATTCTGCAAGAAGTTATAATAAATAAAACCAGAATTATATTATATTATATTAAATGAGGTAGTCCAATAACATAATATAGTCCAAAGATGTATGATTCGACAATGATGATCAAGAGGTATGAGTCCCAGAAAAAAATGCTGGACAACTATATCATGCAGAGAGTGAAGGCCAAATGTCACCAGGGTCACTCTTTCATGTTACATGCACTAAGTGTTCCAGTATACATATATAAAAAATCTTTTTCCACTGCTCACCAATATATATCCTACCATTGTGTACACACCTTTTTATAAATGTAGTGTGGGATATTTTACAGCACTACCAATTTTTTGCACATCATATATATATATATATTATATTTATTATTGGAAAAAAAAATTTTAAGTGGAAGTTATTTGAGGATAATTCCCGCATCCATTATTGGATATTAGTTTGGTTTGGTTTGGTTTATTTGCTAGCTGCTTATATACATTTGTAATCACATTAAATTCTTTAATCACTTTATAATTTTAAACACATGGAAATTTGCATTTACTATTAGGAATATAGAAAAAAAAAAAATTCCCTCGGACATCATAGATGAGTACAACTATTTGATAGTACTCATTTACATTACCATCTTGAGTTTATTTTTCAAATAGTAGCCAACACTTAACATACATAGGAGTCACCTGGCACTGGTGATTATTTCTGTTTCACATCTTCTAGGACCAGACTGAACAGGATACCAAAAAAGTGACACTAAGCAATATCCTTATTCTACAAAAATAATCCGTACACATCTGCCACTTAATGGCTCTTCACGCCAACCTAACACAAAAATAGGACCTCACTGGACTGGATTTTTTTTTTTTCCGTGTGGCTGCATATTTGTATATTGCCCTTAGTGCTGGGAGGGTGCCACACGGGGTGGATGAAATGGTATCGGCCTTCCCAGTTGTCTTACTTAGACCCACCCCCTCGTCTATTGTACACAACATACTTTGTTATACACTAATCATTCTGTAATCCAAGATAATAACTAGGTGGAATCTCTGAGAAAGAGTGTAGAAGACAGATGACAGCTCTTTTTATGACATTATGAAATATATATATTTTTTTGTGCCTATCGAGCAGATAAAACAAAACACTGTCAATGGTATATTTAACAGATCCAATAATCATTGTTAGTGTTTAGGTCTAGGTGCCAAATTCAATTTCATGGTGGGCTGTATCAGTATTATGGTTGCCTTCAAAAGGACTGTTTACAGTATCTGTAAGACTATATAAATGTATCTACTCTTTATCATTTTAAATAAGTCTGAAAAGGAGAGTAGCACTCCACTGGTATCATCCAAAAGAAACTTTATTGGAGACTTCTCAGATGGAACATAGGGTTTTCCCTGGTGTTCTGTCTGGGCAATATCCAGTAAAGTTTTCTGTGGATGATACCAGCGGTGTGTAACTTTTCTTTTACAGATACAGGTACTAAATACTTTATTAATCCCAAAGGGTAATTAGGAAATTGTTGCGATGCAGACACACTTAACAAGACAATACAACATCACAACAATAAACTGAACAAGATTTAAAAACATAACATTTTCAACTTTCATAGAATTGCATCATTCTTAGGATAATTATAGGCAGATGTCCAGAGCAATCCCCCCCCCCACCACCCTTAGATCCAATGTCAAGAGCCCCCCCACCTCCCTTACATCGCAGTGCCCCCTCATTTCCTTGTGCTGCTGCCAGCAAGAAGCTGGTGGCAGAGCTGGGAAGCAGAAAGTGCAGTTACTGGCAGAGGACAAAAGGAGGGCTGGAGTCAGCTTCTGGAGTCTGCTGAATTCTGAGACCAGGGGAGGCGAAGATAAGGGGGTGCCGCGGCTGCACAGAGAGGCCTAGGATCTGTAGGAGGAGTTCTGTCCTTCGCTCTGCTGCTGCCTGGGGAGATGGTGGGGGGAGACAAGCCTCTCTGTGGCTGCACTGAGAAGGATCTGGCAGAGGAATTCTGTCCTCCTGTCTACTACTAGGGTGGAGGAGAAAACGAGAAGGGTGAGGCAGCTGCAGGATAGGTGTGAGGGCCACATGCAATGACCCAGCGGTCCTTGTGTTTACATTTTAATGTTAACTGTAAAAACATTTCTAATATGGCTAAAAATGAATCATGATGTTTTTGTTTACAAATCCTACCTCCATCATGAACAACTACAGAATTTCCATTGATATTTAAATAAAAAACAGAATGTGCTAATGAGGGCAATACAGTTTCTGCTTTTAATGCACAACTACCATTTCACTACACACAGATACATTATACTAAAGAAAGAGGAATTGGCTGAATTTCAGTGCAACTGCAAGGTTTCTTGTAACTCCTCTTAAATGTCACAGCACTTCTCCCCCATTAATTTCTACTCCCTAAATTCTGTTCAGTTGATCAGGGGGTCTGAAAAAGGAGAAACAAAAAAATACAATGGGAACATTTGGGCACAGGCTAAATACAGCACTCTTGGATATTTGAGAACATGTTTTTTTTCACTTTCAGTAAAGTAGCTCTGAAGAGATCAAGTAGCATGGATGAAACGGGCATAGTGGTTTGGCACTTAGCACTCTGTCTGCTACTGGCATGGATTATAACTGCCGCTGCACTGGTCAAAGGAATAAAATCTTCCGGAAAGGTAAAAATGTCTATTGTGCTATTGATTCGTGTACTGTCATTACTTAGCTAACTATAAGGAAACACTGGCAAACACCAGCATTCAAAATGCAATTTTAGTAATTGCATTGGCACCATTGACATAAATGAAGGTAGAACATTGGCTTGAAATTGGAATATCAAGACAGTTGAACATTGAAGGATGTATGAAAACCCCTTGTTCTGGCACAGAGTATGAACATTGTAATGTGTGCACTATAGATATTTGATTGGATGTTTAAGGATAGAATGTTACAAGTAAATTATTAAGCTCAGCTCTGGAAAGACTGTGAATGGGGAGAGGAAGGGCTAGATACAGTATATTACCAAAAGTATTGAGACACCTGCCTTTACATGCACATGAAATTTAAAGGCATCTCAGTCTTAGTCCGTAGGGTTCAATATTGAGTTGGTCCACCCTTTGCAGCTATAACAGCTTCAACTCTTCTGGGAAGTCTGTCCACAAGGTTTAGGAGTGTGTCTATGGGAATGTTTGACCATTCTTCTAGAAGCGCATTTGTGAGGTCAGGCACTGATGTTAGATGAGAAGGCCTGGTTCGCAGTCTCTGCTCGAATTCATTCCAAAGGTGTTCTATCAGGTTGAAGTCAGGACTCTGTGCAGGCCAGTTCAATTCCTCCACTCCAAACTCACTCATCCATGTCTTTATGGACTTTACTTTGTGCACTGGTCCAAATCATTTGGTGGAGGGGGGATTATGGTGTGGGGTTGTTTTTCAGGGGTTGGGCTTAGCCCCTTAGCTTCAGTAAAGGAAAACCTTTAAGAAGTCAGCATACCAAGACATTTTGGACAATTTTATGCTCCCAACTTTGTGGGAACAGTTTGGGGATGGCCCCTTCCTGTTCCAACGTTACTGCGCACCAGTGCACAAAGCAAGGTCTATTAAGACATGGATGAGTAAGTTTGGAGTGGAGGAATTTGACTGGCCTGCATAGAGTCCTGACCTCAACCCAATAGAACACCTTTGGGATGAATTAGAGTGGAGACTGTGAGCCAGGCCTTCTAGTCCACATTAGTGCGTAACCTCACAAATGCACTTCTGGAAGAATGGTCAAAAATTCCCATAGACACATTCCTAAACCTTGTGGACAACCTTCCTAGAAGAGTTAAAGCTGTTTTGAGCTGCAAAGGATGGGCCAACTCAATATTGAACCCTACAGACAAAGAATGGGATGCCATTAAAGTTCATGTGCGTGTGAAGGCAGGCGTACTTTTGGTAATATAGTGTATTCTGTAAATGTTTTATTTTTGTCTGACTACATTAGTAGAACCCCACCCTTTCCTTTCACTGTGACACCAGGACAAAAAGGAGGGGACACCTGTCACCAGAACAGGGAGACACATCAATATAAACCTCACAGAGGATCAATCCTTTCCTTGTTGGAGAGCATTCCCATTAACTCCATTAGTCATCAACAGACAAACAGCCAGCAATATAAAAGCCATATAAACCCAATGGAGTCTTCAACCCTTCCCTGTTCTATCCAAAATGTAAAAAATAGTTTTGTCTGGGCTTTATTGGAAGATTTGTCATACATGCTCCCCTTTGTACTACAACCTCATACTTTGGTAAAATCTTCTATAATTTAACTTTAAATTAAATTCTAAAGACCAACTCTTCAGGTTAAATTAGGTAAGCAAATGTGGGTACATTAAACCAAAAAGTGTTTAATGTTTTACTAAAAACAGCCACAACCTGTGAAGAAAAGCCTGTCCCCTGCCAGCATTCTGTGGAGAAGGGCCTTTGATCGCTGAGTGTAAGCAGTGGTCTCTCTGCAGACACACCCTGTGTAGAATGAGACCTTTTGTATAATGCTACAAATATTACAACATATTTAATCTTATTCTTGCTGATTATTTGGAGAGCTCTGACTCTGATTCAGCAGGTGGGGTGTTGATCCTCTGCATAGAGACCGCTGCTTACACAACAGAGAGCACACAGTCTTTGCAGGTTGTATCTGCTTTCTTAAGAAAACAAACTGTAAGACTTTGAGCACCATTTGTCAAATGGAATGTGCTTTGCTGATTTAAACTAACAGTTCAGTTGGGTTTAAAAGTGCTATATTTAGTAAATATTGTAATACTGTTGTATAATGCTAAAAGAATAGCACATCTAAGAAACATTAGAGAAGGAGTATATTTATGCAAAATAGTATATTTATGCTAGCAGCTTTCCCATCCACCACCCCAATCTTATTGGTATTTTCTTTGCCGACATGGTCCAACCCATCAGAAACCAACTATCTACAAGCGTATCCTCCCTAGAGAAATGTCTGGTTCATTCACGTTTTTTTTCCTGGTTAAACGCAGGAGCATGGAGGCTATAGCTGATCCTACCGAACATGCATTGAGCCCTAGGCTCCTGCCTATGTTGCCTTTTGGATGATCCAGCTCTGGATAGTATCACTGTACTCTGTCTTCAAAATGTTTTGGCTAAACACTCTACATTTTCAGTTTTAACACTTCAAAATACATCTTTGTCACGAAGAGTGAATGTATCAGTGGTAAATGCACATGAGATCATTTTAGGTTTTTCTATGTAAATTTCTTTTGAAAACTGAAAATAACAAGCCTTTTATTGCATCACTTTTGTTACCATATTATTTTCTCATTAGTATCAATCTGAAAGTATCTATTACCCTGATAAGATATAATTTATTATCATGATTAGAGATGAGCTCAGACATGTTTTGATGATCTTCCGAATCCACGTGGGTGAGCCTGCAAAGACGCTGTCATCTGGAATGGACAAATCATTTGCACCAAGGCATTCCCTATGTGTATAAATGTGGCTGTGTAGTGGGAAATGTCTTGGCTGCAAATGATTTGCCCACTTAAGGTGACAGCTTCCTGGTGGGCTTAGCCACATGGGTTTGGAAGTGCATCTGAACATACTAAGCTCATCTCTAGTCATGATAGTATACATTCTGCCATTTTGCGTGAAGATAACCTGTCATTAAAGAATCATGGGAGCTTCCATTGTTGCCCTTTGCTTCTGAAAATGCTCCGTGCCTGGTTGTCAGACCAATTCTCTGCCTTCAGTGCTTTGAGTCACTTACCTGAAAATAAATATGCATATAAGAAAAGTGTAAGTTAAGTTTAGGAATTTGGTTGTGACCAAGGGTCATGTTTTTGGGCTGGTTTGAGGTTTAGGACTAAGACTAGGTCTGTTGTTAGGTCTGTGTTAAAATTAGATTTAGATGTTATGCTAAGATTAGGCAACAACAAACAATTTCAATGCTATATTTAACAGAGCAAAAGTGACCAAATAAGAGAAGTTTACTGTTCAGGCTTACAAACACTTTAATTAGCATGCTGCCAACAGTTCTACTTTAAATAGACCCAAATAGCAAAACTGTGTTATACGTATACAGTGTGCTTTAAAAGCAAACAGAATACATTCACCCTTGTTTATGTGGTAGTACAATAATCAGATGTTTAAATCAGATGTTACAAAGCAGGGAATTAAATCCATCACTTCCCTTAGTAATAGCACCACACAAAGTGAACACAAACACTGACTAGGCACACATTTAACCTTTTGATCACCCTAGCCGTTTAACCCCTTCCCAGCCACTGTTATTACAGTGACAGTGCATATTTTTTAGCATTCATCACTGTATTAGTGTCACTGGTTCCTACAAAGTGTCAAACGTGTCAGTTAGTGTCTGATTGTCCACCACAATCAAAAGGGGATCAAAGTCCCCCATAAGTCGCTGATCACTACCATTACTGATGTAGCACCCTACAAGGTAGGTGCTAGGTAAAGTATAGTGGGCCTTGTCTGCTTAACAGCAGGGCCATGATTTTCAGCTGGGCTGTCATGTCTCTCAGGTGTGGCTGTTGAGACTAGGAAGTATCCCCATTGTACTTAATGAAAGGGTTCTCATTGGGCAGTGGAGGAAACCAAGCCAATGGTTCACTCAGGCCTGTATCTACCCCAGAAAGGCAGATTCTGCCGTACAGCATTCTGGGAGTGGGTAAAAGTTTGAGGGGAGCACATGACACAGCATCTTTGGCAGGAAGCAGAGTCCCGGGAGGGAGAGTACGGCTGTCTCTCCTCCTGTCAGAGGAATCGGGTGTCCCAGGTGGCTAGCCTGAGGGGACAGAGGGCTGGGCTGAGCTGAGCTGCAGAGAGGATCCGGTGTACCGAGGACCAGCGGAGCTGAGAGGGGTCGAGTTTCAGGAAAGCATTCTCAGTTTGTGAGTACTGCAAACTGCCTATGGGGCTCTGCCAAGAGAGAGGGGACCATGCCAGAGAAGGTCAGAGGGATCCGGGAGCTACCTAGCCGGCGCAGGAAGCAAGTGTACACGGGGGTGCCAGTGTTGACCCTGAAGTGTAAAGGGGGTGCCAGAGTTTGGGCCCTGAAGTGTACAAGTGGGTGCCAGTGTGTGGACCCTGAAGAGTAAAGGGGGTGCCAGTGTGTGGACCCTGAAGTTTAGAGGGGGTGCCAGCAGTTGTGTTGAGAGTTGCAGCAGAAGAAGCAGTTTACAGAAGCTATCTCATTCAGGGGGACTGGAGGGAGCAGTGTTCAGAACTTTAGAGCTACCCAGAGTGTCAGAAGTCAATTCTCAGTACAGTCCAGGACTTTTGAGCTAACCAGAGTGTCAGAAGTCAAGTTTCAAGTACAGTCAGTGTTTTTGAAGCGCCAGCAAGTGTTGGTCGGCCCCCAGCCGGCGTCAAGACAGCGCTGAAAGGCATTTTTCTTCAAGTGTCCCATTTTGTACCTAGTTGAGCCAGAGGAGTATCCCACTCATTCCCTTCTCCCATCCCCAATATCAAATAAACAAAACAAACCAAAGATGCCGGACTGGTCTTTGACTCAAATCTCACATTTGGGTATTCAGCTTAAATGGGATGAAGGTGTTACCGGTGACCTTGGCAGACCCACATCCGGCCCAATGCCTGGAAGATCTGCTACACTAGTATAAACAAAAAAATAAATAAAAATTCCAGTATGTATCTCATAGTTTGCAAACGCTAGAGCTTTTGCGTAAACCAATCAATATACGCTTATTGCGATTTGCTTACCAAAAATACGTAGCATATGAAAAAATTTGATTTTTTTTTTTTTATTAGATATGCTTTTTAGCAGAAAGTAAAAAACATTGTTTAGTTTTTTTCCCAAATTATTGGCCTTTTCTTGTTTATAGCGCAAAAAATAAAAAATGCTGTGGTGATCAAATACCACCAAAAGAACGCTTTATTTGTTGGGAAAACATTACAGAAATTGTTTTTGGGTACAGCATTGCATGACCACGCAATTTTCAGTTAAATTAAAGCAGTGTTATATGGCAAAAAATGGCCTGGTCATGAAGGGGGTAAATCTTCCAGAGGTCAAGTTGTTAAAGAAAACTGGATTATGCCCAGCCTTTCTGAGACAGATCACAGAAAACGAACTGAACAATTCTTGCAGTCTGAACTGATACCTTCTTCTCAGAAACATCTTAAAGGCAAGAAATATACATAACAAATGTATAGTTGGAGTTTCTCAAATGTGACTGCAAGATCGAAAAAAACAGTTTTTTTGCATGATAGTTTTCATTTTAGTGTTTAAATACTCCCTGCAGTACTTTGTGGTCTGATGCTAAACAAAAGTATAGTAATAAATGAGTGAAGCTGTAATTGTTTTTCAGGTGGTGTATTTCACAGCCATCTTTCCATATGCAGTCCTCATCATACTTCTTATTAGAGGAGTCACATTGGAGGGAGCAAAGGACGGCATTGAATACTTTATTGGGCAACAGTCTGATATATCAAAGCTTTCCAATGGAGAAGTAAGTGTTTTGATTGTGTTTCCATACCCCAAAAGGAGTTCACAATCTATTGTCCCTAATAAATTCATACACAACCCAGGGTCAGTTTTCAGAGGAAGCCAATTAAACTGCGAATATGTTTTTGGATTGTGGGAGGAAACCAAGGAACACAGCAGAAATCCATGTAAACTGGGACAAAACTACAGTCAAAGCAACCATGCAGCGGCAATGAAACCCACCACTGTGCATTTGGCAAATACATTTGGATTCACTAAATGTATATATACTCAAATAACATCTATACAATTAGTACAAAGATAAATAGAATATTGTGAATGTGTAAAAAAAAATGTATATGTAGCACCCTCCTAAGTAGGTGCTAGTGAGAGAGTATAGTTTTGGCTCTTTCTGCCTATCAGAGGAGCAGCAGGAAAATCTATATTGATGTCTGCCTAGCAGGGAGCAGGATCTGTGAGTTAGGTCTGCCCAGTGTGCTCAGTGTGTGATTCATTGGGTCTAGACAGTGTTTCACACTGGTCCAATAGGGAGCCATGTTGGACAGTGGGAGGAAACATGACCAATGGGTACACAGGCTTTGATACAGTCCCGGTGATTGGTAGAGACTGGCTGTCTCGGTGCATTATGGGATACTGCATAAATGCCAGGAGCACGTGTGCTGCGTGGTCTTTTGTTGGGGAGCAAAGTCCAAGAGGGAGGGTGGTGGCTGCCTCCTCCTCTGTAGCAGTGGCATGTGGTCACAGGCAGTCGGCCTGGGGACCAGAGGAAAGGAACTGAACCCATAGGTCCAGGAGAGCTGACTGGAGGGGTAGAGACACTGGAGACCCTCGAAAAACAGTATCTTGAGTACAGGGTACCATGTCTAGGGGCCTGACCTGAGAGGGGCCACCCCGGTGTAGGATAGTCAGAAGACAGGTGACGAGTGAAAGGGGATACTAGGTGGGTATCCTGAAGATAATCTACCCAACTAAGTCGTCTGTACAGAGACCTAATCTAAATTCATCTAGTGGCAATGTGAATCTGCAGCCAGGCAGCCAGTCCTAATCCATTGTGAATAGTTTAATCTGGAGTATCCCACTCTTCCCTTCTCCCATCCCTATTTAAAATAAAACACCAAAAACAACTACATACCCCTGGACTGATCATTGAGAAGTAAAAGTGTTAATCTGTGAATGCCAGTGTTACTAACGGTAACCCAGGGGGACCCGTAAGTGTGAAATCCAGCAGTCCTCAAGGAGGCAGTGCTACATATAAGACTATATTTCTATTGGTAATGGATGTTACAGCTTTAAACCGTCTTATTTCCCATGATACAATGCAAGCTTGTAGACCAGTGTTCTGTCAAAAGAGCCAATTCTTCAAAATCTCAAATTACATCACTTCCGGTGACTCTCCAGCAGCAGTAATTGGCGATTTTGACGACTTGGCTATTTTCACAGAACACCGGCAGCGTATACACTATGAGATACACTATATAATGAAAAACATTGTTAGTTCACCTGCTAATAACCAACAAAATGGCTGCCTCCGAGGCAGCGACAACTTTTTTTTACTCCTTAACTAGTGTTCTGTCAAAACAGACAAGTCATTATGTTAGTGTATAGGCTGCCGGTGTTCTGTGAAAGTAGCCAAGTCATCAAAATCTGCAATTACTGCTGCTGGAGAGTCACCAAAAGTGACGTAATTGGAGATTTTGATGCGTTGGGTCTTTTGACAGAACAACGGCTTCACACTTTCAAGTTATGGTAGCGTGTGTTGTAAGGCATATAACATGTATTGCTGCATTGCAGTGCCATACGTTTTTAATGACACTGCAACACACCTCAGTATAGTGTGTTGCCATATGTTGCGTTACAGGAAAGGGTCAAGCATGTTAGGGTGCATTGGCAGCCCATTCATTTTGAATAGGCTACCTTAATGCAATGCATATTAATGAGTTTTAGTGCACTTGCTTGAAAGCAAATGTAAAATATAAAGGGGCCAAGTGGCAGGACTACCAGGGTTGCAAAGGTCGCACTTGCGACTGGGCCCTGGAGTGCCACCACTGTGGAGGGGCCAACCAGGGCTAGACCCAGCATAGACATCTGTTTTGAATCCCAAAGCCCAGTGGTAGAACAGGCTCTGCCACTGAGCTTGGGTAACTTGTCTAACAGGAGTGTGCTAGCGTGGGCACCCGGCATACCTGCCCTGGATCTCTTGTGGGGTGCCTGGGGTCCCACACATGGCAATTACCCCCTGTGTGGCAGCCGCCATCTCTCCCTGTTTACTGCCTGCACACCTCACAGCAGAGCTCACAGACGCTGCCTCTTACTCCTCGGCTCTAGTCTTTTTAGGTACACAAATAAGAGGGGGAGGATCCAGGGAGAAGGAACATTAAACTGATGATCTAAGGTCTGTGTTTAAATTATTGATATGTACAGAGGAGGGG
Source organism: Pelophylax lessonae (assembly GCF_965119305.1). Classification (NCBI taxonomy): domain Eukaryota; kingdom Metazoa; phylum Chordata; class Amphibia; order Anura; family Ranidae; genus Pelophylax; species Pelophylax lessonae. Next base: position 112,560,388 of record NC_138774.1, on the reverse strand, counting down.
GACACAGTAACCAGGAAAGGGGGCAGGTATAAGGATATACACATGGAGGAGTGATAGGGGGGTGGTAATCAATGATTACACTGTTAAAAGTATCCACTTTTAACTGTAGCAGCAAAATAAATCACAAGGATGCTTTTTAAAAAAAATTGACAAGGAGACTGGAGCTTTAAGAACAGATATGCATTTAGCATATTCAGAAAAAGGTCATCATCAGCTGCAATCCGGTATTTCTCTTATGATAGGTTTATAAAAACTATAGTTTGCCTTTCAAACATTCTGATGGCTAAGGGGTGGGTCAACAGAGGCACATAAACTTCAGGGTGTCAAGTACAGGGCTGAATATATGCTGCTCTGCCATAGCTAGGAACCCTGATTGGATATATGTAAGAGCAGGTAAAGCCCAAACTGTTTTATTGTTTTGGATACAAAATTAAAAAATAGAACTCCCTACCAGTTTATTTTTATATGCACCCTGTTGGGGAGTAGGGAAGAGCTCACTGTTTAGTCCAAAAAACAGTTTTGGACTAAACTTTGCTCATTTGGGCATTTGAAGTAATGTTTTTTCAACTGATATTATTTATGGCAGTTTCTGCTGTCAATGGTTGTTAGGAAAGCAGCAAGTGCCATTTCCCACCATGTCCTTAGAAACCAGTGCTGTCACTCCATTAATTTGCTGGTTGGCAATCTCGGGGATTAGGGATAACATTGACATCACTGACCAATTATCACTGATATACTCTCCTTGCCCAGTCAAAAAAAAAAAAATAAAATAAAAAGTTCAGAGACATTTTGAGACCCCTTTTACTCGATCGGACCGATCGGGTCTGCCTGACCATTTTATAGGGTTACCTGATCAGGCCCCCTATTCTCCTTTATGGGGAGGCAGATGTCAGTGGACATGTGTCCGCTGACACTCGCCTGGCATCTGATCTGAGAAGATCCCCTGAAAACAGATGGGTCGGATCGGATGAAAACAGACAGGCTGTCCATTTTCATTCAATCTCCCCATAGAGGTGAGTGGGACTCTGACGGGTCCGATCCCCGCTGAGCAAGCGGAGTCCGTCACAACAGATCCGCCCCATGTGAACGGGGCCTAAGTGATTTAGATAGCTATCCATTTGAAATCAATACTGTTAGTTACTTTTACTGTTACTATTTAAGTTACTTTTAAAAGTTTGCTTTTCCTTTCTAGGTGTGGAGAGATGCTGCTACCCAAATATTTTATTCTCTTAACACAGCCTGGGGAGGACTGATTGCTCTTTCATCCTATAACAAATTCCAGAACAACTGTTACTGGGACTCCATAGTGGTTTCCATTATAAACTGCCTGACCAGCATCCTTGCAGGATTTGCTATTTTCTCCATCCTCGGTCACATGGCCCTAGTGTCAGGCAAGAAGGTTCCTGATGTTGTGGATGAGGGTAATTCATGTTTATATTGATTCTTAAAACAGCAGAGTTTTTATCAGCAGTAAATGGATTTTCATGCAGCAGTCCTGTCATTTTTTGGACTGGTATTTTTCTGCAAAGTGGTATATGCAAAATGAAAAAAAAAAAAAAAAAAGCATACACATGTTCCCAGTAATTCTTTGCCTAGAGTGCTTCTTTAATCAGAGTACTTTTTTTCAATTAGAGTGCTTCTTTAATCTTCAGCTATCAGATCCCTCATGGACAAACCCTTTTTCCTTTTATTGAGTGATAAATAATACGTTTTACTTAAAGGATAATGGTAAATTTATTTTTCTTTATTTCCTTTATTAGATCCCCCTACCTCCATGCGTGCTGCCTACTAGGTCTTATACTTACCTTCTGCAATCTTCACTGTATTGTACCACTCAGAAAGCACAGCCTTACCTTCAAAAATAGTTGTTTCTCACTGTACATGTGCACCTCAACCCTATCCATTGCTAGGGTAAAGCTGTACCCACGCCACGCTTAGTCAGTCGCTCAGAGTACAGCTTTCCTAATGAATAGGGCTGCGGCTGACTGTAAGAAGTTGTCATTTTTGGAGGAAATGTTGTGCAGTTCCAAGCAGGGTCACACAATAATAAATCTGGATTTGAGGCTTAAAATAATTATAAGACTTAGTGGGCAACATTTGGGGGGGGTGGCAGATCCAATTAAAGAAAAAAATAATAAAGCTACAGCTGTCATAAGGCATAACTGTTCAAACGTATTCCCTCAATATTATAAATGGCTTGATGATGGTAAATATCTAAATTAACAGAGCTATACATATATATGTGCATTGATTTAAATATTTACTATCATTGAGCTATTCAGAATACCGAGAGAATATTTTGAACAATTGGACACAATAATCTGTAGCTGCATGCATATCATTATTCAATAAATAAGCACTGACATGTGAATCAAGTTTACTGGCTGTCCTGGGATGGTATGTTTTTCCTGTGACTTTTATTTGAATTATTTAATAAAGAAGCTTTTATTTTTTATCTATCCTGGAGTGCCACTATTTTCATCATTCATCTGTATTGAACACATCTGTGGACCGGGCTGGCACCCAGGTGATCCTCATTATATGTGGATGCAGCTACAGGTTGTTTGGAGCGGTGTCCACCTCGCTTGTCTTTCTATACATTTCATTGCCCACAACAAAATCTGTATATGTGTTACTTCATTACTGATATTTGTACAAAGTCAATCCTGAGGGTAGGGGTGCCAAGAGGGAGAAGTATATATACTACTCTCCAACAGAAACAACGTATGTTAATTTATATTTTTGTGTTCCATTGGAGCCATGATTTTTTTATAATTGTTTAAAAATATTATCCTCTGTATATATAAATAATATCTTCTGAATAGCTTATTGATATTAAATATCGAATCTTTATGCTTTTATCTTTATCTACTCTGGAGTGCCACCATTTTCATCATTCATCTTCAAAGAAATGTAGAGTTTTCTTCCATACCTCATACTTTAAAAACCAAGTCAGCAATGGCAGCTAATATAATTCTGTCACAGGTCACCGTTAACACTTATGAGTAAATGGCCAAAAATTTCTTCTGTAGGTTTGTTGTAAACCAAGTTATCAAAAGACATTGTTGTTTTTACCCTGGCTCCACTGTCCTGTGGGTCACTGACCTGGAACAAACATGTTAGTCTGAAAAGTCTGGACTCTTATCTTGCATGTTCATTCTAGGTCAGTAAGTCAGGAAGTGAAATGCGACTAATGCTAAAAGCCCCAACTACCAATCAGTAGTTCCCATATTTACATTTTTATTGGGTTAACTTTAATACACCTAATATGCACAATATTACATTTTATTGATTAAAAAAACATATCTTAATATTATCTGTCATCTTACAGGATTTGGGCTGGCATTCATTGCTTACCCTGATGCATTGGCCAGGCTTCCAGTAGCTCCCCTCTGGTCTATTTTGTTCTTCTGTATGCTCCTGGCATTGGGACTTGACTCTCAGTTTGCACTAATTGGTAAGTTACATAGATATTCTATGACCCTTTTATGTTAATACAGTGTTCACTTCAATGTGATTTTCCGTTATTTCTCTAGTGAATAAGCCTGACTAATATGTGTGTAGCAATGAGCTCCTCTGAGGATACTTCTTACTGGGATCCACCTTCCTAATTTTCCAGCCCTAACACAGGCCAGCTTAGATTTCTTGGATCAAAGCTCAGGCCCCAAGCAAGACATTTCCCTACAATCATATCTTCCTCAGGCATCAGACCTGGGAGTCAAGCACTGGACACTGCTAAACACTCTTCCCCACCAGACAGAGCCTGGGAAGAAAATAACTATTTAGAAGCTCTTTCTAAATATGTATTAACTTCTCCAGCTCACATCACTGGTATGAACTCCTCATTAATTGGCTGGGGTAAAAAAAGCAGACAAGAGCAAACAATGCCTGTGATCTTAGGAGAAACCCAAGGATTCCAGATAAAATAAAGCTCAGGCTGGCTACAGCCCAACTGCAAGCACTAGATTTATACTCTATAATAAAGCAGGATTCCAACATTTGTAAGCACCTGTAAGTCATGTGATCACATCCTCCCCACCTTCCCTTCTTTAGTATAACAGGGCGTGTATCTTATTTATGTGTATGTACACTAGATAATTTATTAGGAAAGGCATTAGCTGTGCTCATCACAGTGCAGCAGCCCAATAAAATGCCAGGACAAAGACCAGAGCATCTAAAGCAGACTTTGCCTGAAAATGCAAGTTATACCAGTTGTTGTGTATCATAAGTATTTATCACTTTTATTCAGATTTTTTTCCTCTTTGACCTAGAGGTTTTAAATCAGCAGGGTTAGTGCTAACCTATATTTTATATATCAAGGTGGGGCACTAATGTGCATTTTTAAGAAAACTCCTCTTTAGGACCCAAAAGAGGCAATGACAATGTTGGAAGCACTTGTTATTTGTATATCGCTACCCCTGCAGGAGCCACTTGAATATTGTTGTTTCCCTACTCTGCCTTTTCAACCCCAAGCACAGACTCAAACCCCACTGGCATACCTGGCAAAATGTTAGTGTAGTTACAGAAGAAAATGGACACAGGTTGTAGGGAACACAGAAGTTATCTTTACTGTGAACTTGCTTAAGGAGAAAAGAAGCAATAGTAAAATGAATAGTACCCAGATATTTAAGGGTGAATCAAAGAAATAAAGGCTATCAAAGAAACCTCAAAAATCAACCCCGTCTGCTCTCAGGGGACCCCTTTAAGTGAATAACCCCCGAGAGCAGAGGTAAACACACATAAGCAACAAATGAAATGGTGAATATCAATTTGGTGAATTAACTGCCAACTCAACTTAGATTGAGGTATATGAGTCCAGGCAGGAGGAGGGCAGAGGAATGACCTTGCTTTCTATGTCAGTTCTCTCCCTTCTCTGCCCCAGCATCACAGTCCCAGATGACCAGCTTGAACACAGTACCCAATTCAGTGCACTGAATTGACCCACAACTTAAACCCGCTCATGTAATGACTCAAGTCCCAAGTGTAGACAGGGCCCTTCAGACTTTATATAACTTTATGGTGGTGCACTCGCTGGTTTTCTTGTGTGAAAAGAACAGAGTACATCCAAAGAGGACTTGGTAGATAGAAGGGTCTCGAATGGTGTTGATAATCTTCAGTTAAATCAGGTAGGTACTATCACTGCTAAGCAGGGTGCAACAGCATCTCAGATTCTCCTAACCAAGTGAGGCAGAGCAACAAAAGCAGTTCAGTGTTCTGGCTTAGGGAGGATTGGGCAGGTGCCCTCTCACCAATCTTTCAGTCAAGGCCCAAGCGAACATCCTGAAACAGACAGTCTCTTCAGGTAACCCAAATGGTCACCTCACTCTAGAGCACTTCACACAGCCGATGCAGGTGCACCTGGATATGCACCTGAGATCCCCTTCTCTCAGGCTCAATGTCTGCAACACAGCGGTGGGCTGATTGGGAAGATAGAACCTCTCTATCGCATCCAGTCACTTTCTTGGACTGCCTCGTGGGGGACTGAACTGCATTCTAGCGTTACCAGTTGTCACTGGAACAGTTTTCTCCTCTCCCCTTGTTCTGCTGACAGTTGTGACATTTTGGATTTACCTCTACTGAGTGATTATTTCAGATGGGGAAAACAAAAGCAAATGCCTAGCAGATGTTTTAATCCTACCACAAAAAAAAATATATATATATATAAACGTACATATAGTTGCAGGATTACCCTTAACCACTTTCTGACCAGCCGCCGCAGTCATACAGGGGCAGCTCAGCTCAGCAGGTTCCTACGTAGATCATGCCCACTCGCCAGCAGGGAAGCAGATCCACGGGGCCGTTCTCTCAGCTATCAACACAGAGCTCCAGTGTTCATCCTATTTAGGAACACGAGTCTTTGTGTTTATTTCACAAGCCCATCCCCCTCCCCCTCCCCCCACAGTTAGGAAACACCCCCTAGACTCAAATTTTATCCTTTTATCGCCCCTGCGTTAACCCCTTCCCTGCCAGTGTCATTATTACAGTAGCAGTGCATATTTTTAGCACTGATTACTGTAGTAGTGTCACCAGTGTCAGTTAGGGGTCCAATCTGTCTGCCACAATGTCGCAGTCCCGCTAAAAATCACTGATGGCCACCATTACTAGTAAAAAAATAAATAAATAAATATGACATCAAATCTTTCCTCTAGTTTGTACAGCCAATAACTTTTAGCACAAACCAATCAAAATACGCTTATTGGGATTTTTTTTACCAAAAATATGTAGCAGAATACAAGTTGGCCTAAAATGATGAAACATTTAGATTTTTAAATTTTTTTTTTTTTGGAAATGTTATATAGCAGGATGTGAAAAATAATTTTTTTTTTGTTTTTCAGAAGTGTCGCTCTTTTTTTGTTTATAGCGCAAACAATAAAAATTGCACAGGTGATCAAATACCACCAAATGAAAGTTGTATTTGTGGGAAAAAAGGGAAATCAATTTTATTTGGGTACAGCGTCACAATTATGCAATTATCTGTTAAAGAAACGCAGTGCTGTATCGCAAAAAATTGCTTGGTCATTAAGGTGGAAAAACTTCCGGTCCGGAAGTGGTTAAAGTTTCCTTACAATACTACAGTTTAATCATGTGTAGGAGTGGAAATATTGATGAATAAAAGTAGTTTATAGTTTTCCTATAGCATTATTTTACTTAATATTGGCTTATTGTTTGAATATTGTCATGGTATGTTTAATCTCCTTTTGTTTATTTCCTTATCATAGAAACTCTTACAACAACAATACAAGATGTTTTCCCAAAAGTAATGAAAAAATTGAGGATTCCCTTGACAACTGCAATATGCGCTATGTTATTCTTACTGGGGCTCCCGTGTGTTACACAGGTAAACTTTTGCCTGACTCTTGTTGCATGCCCAAAAATAAATTAATTTGATAATTAGTAAGACCAGGAACATTGAGAGTTTTACCAGGACAAGGAAACATTGAGAGTTGTACATATGTTTTATTGAAATTGTGGATTTTTTTTTCCCATCAAAAAGATTATATATCAAAAAGATTTAAATAGATATGAATAGTTTTGGACTGAATGTTGAAACAACTGTTTTCTTGGTACATTAATCCTCAATCAATGTTTCCCTAGGATGGTCTTACTGAATAGGAATGGCTTCAAAAGACATGGGTATGGCTTGGTTAGATTGAGGTGTCCTTTGATCTCATAGTTGGAAAGATTTAGCAGAATCTTTATTTTAATCAAAGGGACAATCCATCCAAAAATTAACAATTTAGTTCTAAGTTAGCTGAAATATTTTTTGTCTCATTGAACCTCTTGTGGAGTGAGATCTCAATACCATATTTGCCAAATACTTTACCTCCTACCTTTGAGTGTTGTGTTTTCCTTTTTGGGAAATTCCAGTCCTTTTATCATTTTTATAGAAAATGATATAAATGAAATAAAAAAAAATTGAAAACAGAGCAGAATCCCCACACGATCACCTTCGTAGGTTTGCCAACCTGTGATCTCAAACATGAGTCTGCCAGTTTTGGCGTTCCAAAGCCATTTTTTTGATGGTTTAACTCTCCATCATCCACTAAAAGCTGACATATACGTTTTGAATGACTTTAAAATGTTGAAAGAGAATATTTTTCCTCAATGAAATGACTATGCTAAATACATTCCTGGTATAAAATATATTTTACTTTCTGTTGGCTACACTCAGGCTACATACTACAGGCAAAAAAAGATTCAAACAAATCAATAGCTCTATAACTTGGTGAACTAGAACTAGCAGTCAAACATTTATCTGATTATCTCTACAGGCAGGAATATATTGGGTAAACCTCATTGACTCGTTTTGCGGTGGATGGGCTCTTCTCTTTGCTGCTGTTTTAGAGCTGGTGGGTGTGATCTGGATATATGGTATGTACTCTAAAATGTTCTCACCTATTAGGACTGTGCTTAATGGCTGTGTAAATAACAACATACTAGGATCAATTCACAAAGCTGCTAATCCCTTGAGTAACTGTCATTTTTTGGATACCATACTTGATATAGTTTGTATCTTTAAATCTCAGTTTTAAATTAATCTTTAATTACTCTGCTCTGCAAGCAGTGATGAATCAAGCCCAGTGTATGTTAATGTTTTTTTTTGTACCCAATACTCTCAGCCATAATTGTCTAAAGGAAATGTAGTCTGAATAGTTTATAAACAGTTAGGCAGGCTTTTTTAAATTTTTATTACCTATCTGTTTTATGGCAATAAGGACATTTCAAAACAACGGGCATGTAAAAATGTCCCAATTAACTAAATGGTAGAAAAACTGCTCTTGGTGCTTAGCATCAAACAAAAATTAAAATCGAAACTCCCAAAGCTGCACTCACAAACAACACATAATACAAGTGCTGAACCAAAATTAAAAGGAAAAGTAATACAAATGTTGAGCTATGTTACTAAAATCAATGTGTCTTCGTTATGTACCCCAAAACAAAGGATCATAAAATTATCAAAAATAAGTGTGATACTGTATGTGTGTCAACATCATACATTCAAATACAATTTTAGAAAAAAAATGAAAATTCAGAGGGTGACACTACTAATCCAAAGTGACACGAACATAAAAAAAAACAATGAATTAATCAATAAGCATAGATCCTGATGGAAGTCCATCACCTATATGCAAATGTCCAAATAAAACAAGTAGTTATTTGTAGGAGGGTTCCACCACCATTGCAAATCTTTCTATATGTTTCCATTTGTGAATGACAATAAGGCAGGCCATACATGGTTGTCAGGAAAGAAATTTGCACTATTGCCCAATCAACACATACATTGCTGACAGGGGAATGCCTCCTGCTGAGCTATTGTCTGCTCCTGGCCAGGAGAAGACAGTGATTAATGCCAGCAGCTATAGCAGCTGCTAGTGATAATCGTAAGAGAATCTGGCAGGCTGGTTGTACCCAAGTCGACCGATCAATCAATTTTCAGCCTGCCCAATAACTGTTTGAATCTCAGCCGGTTCAGCAGGAACTCCGTATGCCTAGTCTAAACAGCCTTGTGAATTCAACACCAACACCAAGTGCAGCCTCTTTAAGACCCAAAATTATAAGTGGTCTTATAACAACAGCATGTTATCAGTAATCATACATCCACAGCCTTGGAACCCTATGAGATATCACATCAACATGTTGTGTTCAATGGCACTTCAGGTACTCCATGTACATCAGTAGGGATTCCCTGATTGCACCTCTACTCTGCCATGTACATTAAGCCATGTAAGAGATAACCAAGCATTTCATAGTGCAACCCACAGCTTTATTGTAATAAGTATTTGTGCATCTACTTACATAAGTAAAAGGATAAATTGCATATAAACACAAACACCACCACTGCTAACTCCAGCCGGGGTCATGACGTCAGCACAAGCTTCGCCACTTATTCATTTCAATCAATAGGCTGTTCTTCCTCACAACTTCTTGAGAACTTAAAATGGTTCCAAGGCTGTGAATGGATGATTACTGATAACGTGCTGTTATAAGGCCACCTATAATTTGGTGTCCTATCACTTAGTAAAAGGCTGCAATTGGTGGTGGTGTTGCCTTCACAAGGCTACTTATTATCATTCTCAAGTGGAAACATATGGCAAGATTTACAATGGTGGTGGAACCCTCCTACACATAACTACTTGTTTTACTTGGACATTTACATATAGGTGGTGGACTTCTATCAGGATCAATGTTTATTGATTTATTAATTGGTATTTTTTTGGTGTCACTTTGGAATAGTGTGTCACCCTCTGAATGATGTATTTTTTTCAATTGTGTTTGAAATTATGATGTTGGTAAAATATCACATTTATTTTTGATAATATTATGATCCTTTGTATTGGGATACATACAGCGAAGACACATTTAATTTAGTAACACAGCGCAACATTTGTATTCCTTTTAATGTAAAAATGTAAGTCCATCACAATTTTTGTTTTGGTAAAATTAACACAATCAATCCTGATGTATACTTTTTGAAAATACTGTACATTATTGTTTTTTACCTATATTTTATCATAAAATTAAAGTGGTTCTAAAGGCTCAAGGTTTTTTTACCTTTATGCATTCTACGTTTATTTACCTGAACTCCCTCTCGATCCAGTGATGTCCATAAGAGCCTAGGCAGCAGCGGAAACCATTGGTTCCTGCTGCTGTCAATCACAGCCAGTGAGCCAATCAGGAGAGGGAGGGGGCAGGGCCGGGCCGCTGCTCTGTGTGTGAATAGACACGCAGAGCCGTGGCTCGGGAGCATGCCTGCTTGGGTGCACTCAGCAGGAGGAAGGGGCCAGGAGCGCCGTTGTGGGACCTGAGAAGAGGAGGATGCGTGCTGCTTTATGCAAAACCATTACACAGAGCAGGTGAGTATAACATTGTTTGTTATTTTTAAAAAATTTGAAAAATAAGACTTTAATATCACTTTAACTTTTGCTTGTCATACATTTGTCAAAGGTGATGTATGTTATTACTGTTATTACTATTTCTAACAGGTGGCAATAGAGTCATCTTGGATATAGAGATGATGCTTGGGAAGAAGCACTGGATATTCTGGTTGTGGTGGAGAGTATGCTGGTATTTTGTATCCCCAGTATTGCTAGCAGTAAGTTCTATTATGGTTTTGTCTATTTATAATAACCACATAATGCAGTCATATATTGAAGCACACATTGAGGTAAAGTGATCACTTCACTTTGGACAGTGGTCATTTCTGTAATGCCTGTATTTGTCTACTTTAAAACAAAAGGTTTACAACTTTGTGCATGTTTTTCTTAATTTCCGTATCCAGCATTAATTCTGTTCACATCTTGGCGTCCCAGAGCGTGGGCAGAATTGTGGGTAAAATCGCTCAAACAGAATCGCGGGACACCTGTCGCCCAAAAGAAGTTCTTGTATTTTTGTTCTTGTTCTTCTTTTGGGCGAAAGGCGTCCCCAAATTCTAGTTGCACAATTTTTACTGCGATTCGTCAGGTGACAATTCGCAGCAAAATCGCTCGGCATTTGGGGTGTCATTGGAGGTGACAGGGATCGCACAGGAATTATTTTTGTTTTTTCAAACATAAACTATTTGACTTTGTTTCTTTTTTTTTGCAGGCCATTTTAGTCTGGTCTTTGGTCACATACGAAGCTACAGCATATGGTGGTGTAGTTTACCCAAAATGGGCAATTATATTAGGATTTTTAATGGTCGTCTTCTGCCTGATATGGATTCCCATCATCGCTATTGTGAAAGTCATTCAAGCTAAAGGGAACATTTTTCAGGTATGGAAAAGCATTTCCTATGCTTGATCTGGGTTGGAGTTTAAAAAATTTGCTATCCTTTTGTTACTGATTTTGAACTTACTGTAGACCATATATGTGCAAATATTGATATATGTTTTGTCATACTCTACCTCCTTGAGAGGCTTTACCTTGTTGGATTGTATTGATATGTAATTTCTAAACTTGATCACTCATTAAACTTGATTGTAACAAAAAAACTTTGCTATCCAAAAAGAAGCCTAAAAAAGCTGAACCCATGCAATGCAGAACCCAGTAAGCATGAAATACCTGGAACTACTCAATCGGCTGACAAGCTTTATCTAGTGCAGAATATTTTCCTTTAACAAGTCAATGAACTTTCACACTAAACTCATTTCCTTTTGTTATTGCAGCGTATTGCAAGTTGTTGTAGACCAACTGAAAACTGGGGACCTGCCCTGGTGAAGAATCGTGGAGAGAGGTACAAAGATATGAAGGATGACACAGTCAAGGAGGAAGACAATGGAGTGGAAATTCCGGACATCAAAGGACTTGATAATGTTTCATTTCAGAGAGACTAAGACTGAGACACCTCATATATACAGTATATGCTTTGACCATCTCTGATAGACTGCTGAATCCATAGACTAACTGCTAAATGGCATGAAGAGGTTTGCTAAAGTGAAAAGGAGCTTAATTAGAGCTGTGTAAACATGCACAAGTCACTTTCTTGTATAGAAGGCTCAGGATACACACGTGGTGCATGTAAAGTGTAAAAACTGTGTAAATGTTACAAGTGCTAAATCAAAAAGCAAATGTACATAAGAATACTTTTTATTAATTAAAAGAAAACTTTTTTTTGTATTGGTGTTTTTTAGATAACCATACAGTAAATCTTAGAATTAAATATTGCATAGAAATGTTAAGTTTCCAACTTTCAATCAAGGTAATGCAAACCAAAATTTGCTTAGAGTAGAACGTAGACATGCGCAGAACAGAAAAATGCCTTTCGTTATGTTTTGGATAGATTAGTTATGTCACTAATTTTGTTTCGTTGATTTGTTTCAGAAAATGTGTAGTTTCTTTTCGCTTTCAGTAAACTTTGTTTCGTTTATGAATTTTCAAACGAATTCCACATCTTTGGAACAATTTGAATTCGGATCAGTCGAGAGATGATCGACCGATTCCAATTCAGTGTTAAGAATGGCTGGTTGTTACGCAGTGGGCTGGGAAGCCAGCTGCTGCATCCTTAACAACTGATGACTTATCAGCTGTCATCGGGCTCTACATCAGGGGACATCGTTTTTTTTTTTTTTTTTAATAATGACCCCCCCATGTAGATATATGTTACGCCTCCTGCCCCTTGTCACGTCATCAACCCAGCATGCCCCAGTCAGTGACGTCACAAGGGGGCTTGGGTCCCCCGCTAACGTCATCGGGTAACCCCACCCCTTATCTATTTAAGAAAGTTCAGATAAAGGAGCAGGCAGTCGGCAGGGAGCTTTCAACAAGGCCAGAGGTTTTTTTTTCCAGGTCTTGCGGTGCGGCAGGTGGAGTGAGACAGATCTATATCGGGGGACATTGTTTTTTTTTTTAAATAATGTTCCCCCTGATGTAGATCCATCTCACACCACCTGCCGCACTGCAAACCCAAAAAAACAAAAACCTCTGGTTCTGTTGATGGCTCCCCACCGACTGCCTGCTCCTCCATCTGACATTTCTTTAAAGGCACCGAGTCACCTGATGACCTCAGCGGACAATCCGCCCCTTGTGATGTCATTGACCCAGCATGCTCCAGTAGGTGAAGTCACAAGGGGCAGCGTCACCCGCTGACATCACTGGGTGACCCCACCCCTTACCTATTTAAGAAATTTCAGAAGGAGGAGCAGGCAGTGGGTGCGGAGTCTTCGACAAGACTGGAGGGTTTTTTCGCTTTGTTTTTTTTTGCTCTGGCAGGTGTGGCGGTGCAGCCGGCACCGTGAGATGGATCTACATCGGGGGACATTGTTTTTATTTTTTAATCAAGGAATTGTCAAAAACTTGTGTAATGTCTTTATTCACTTTGTACACTTTTTTGGTGAATGGGTAGTGATACTATGTACCCAATACTTTTTCACAAGAGGGGTGGGATCTCGGACCCCCTAGTTAAAAGGGGCTTCCAGCTCGATAAGCCCCCCAACCACAGACCCCCACAACCACTGCTCAAGGTTGTGGGGAAGAGGCCCTTCTCCCCATCAAAATGGGTACAAGGTGCTTTGGGGAGCACACCCCCATGTTGAGTGGCATATAGCCTGGTATGGGTCAGGAGGGGGGGAGCGATCGCTCATACCCCCCCCCTTTCCTGACCTGCCAGGCTGAATGCTCGGATAAGGGTCTGGTATAGATTTGGGGGGGGGGTCCACGTCATTTAATAAAAAAAATTGGCATTTTTCTTTTAGATCCTTCTATTGCAGGCATTCTTTTGTTTTAAATTTCAGCTGTCAGTGGGGAAGCCCACTGACAGTTAATGAGTCATCAGTAGGGATGGGCCGAACACCCCCCCCGTTCGGTTGGCAGCAAAAGTCCCAAATTGGGGAAATGTTCTAACCTAAATGGCGAACCCTATTGAAGTCTATGGGAGCCAAACAGGAGAAATCTAAAGTGTCAATTTTGAAGGCTTATACGCAAGTAATTGGCCATAAAAGGGGTATGGGGGTCTGGGTACTGCCCTGGGGGACATGTATCAATAAAAAAAAATATGTGATTTTTAATTATGCTAAAAAGTACAACAATAAAAATGATACATTTCTTTAAATATAGTACCTGGGGGACCCCTCAATGTGCCTGAAAAGTTGTGCATCTGTAGCATGCATAAAACATGCTACAGCAAAAACGAGACAAATCCTACTTAAAATGACTTGCGGTTACAATTGTTGTCACCTAGCTATTAAAAAATAAAGAATAAATCGGAATGGGGTCAACCCCCCCTTCCCCCAAGTCCATACCGGGCCCTTTGGATCTGGTATTCATTTTAAGGAGAACTCCACGTCAAATTTTTTAAAAAAATAGCGTGGGGTCCCCCCCAGAATTCATACCAGACCCTTATCCAAGCAGATCATGAATAGGGAGGGGACGAGCAAGTGCAACCCTTCCTGAATCATACCAGGCCACATGCCTGCCCCCCTACCCTAAAGCACCTTGTGGGCCTCTTCCCAACAAACCTAGACTGTGGTTGTTGGTTTCTCTGGGTGGGGGGCTTATCGGAATAAGGGCTCCCAGATCCCGCCAAATAGCCACAAGAAACTGTTTTTTGACAAACCCTTTATTAAAAAATAAAAAAATAGTGTCCCTCGATGTAAATCCATAATCAATCACAACAACCACCGAATCTGAAAAATAAAAAAAAATAAAACGATTTAGCCTCCTGGGAGACCTCCCACCGTCTGCATGCTCAGCACTTTAACAGTCATGATTGACGATGGATTTACATCAAGGGACCTTATTTTTTTATTTTTTAATAAAGGACTTGTCAAAAACTGTTTCTTGTGGTTACTTTTTTAAACTTTTTTTTGTGAATGGGTAGGGGACCGATGTACCTGATACCCATTCACATAGGAAGGAGACCAGGATCTAAAGGGGACTTCCAGACTCCGATAAGCCCCTCACCCGCAGACCCCAACAACCACAGCCCAGGGTTGTCAGGAAGAGGCCTTTGTCTCCATCAACATGGTGACAAGGTGCTTTGGGGGGGCAGAGCCCAAAAGCACCCACCCTCCATGTTTAGGGCATGTGGCCTAGTATGGCTCGCTCATCCCCTCCCCTTTCCTGACCTACTGGCCTGGTATGGATTTCCTGACCTAAGGGTCTGGTATGGATTTTGGGGGGAACCCCATGCCGGTTTTTTCTTTATTTTTTTTATATATACTTTATACCTTATATATACTTATATAATTTACACAGTATATATAAATATATATATATATATATATATATATATATATATATATATATGTGTGTGTATATATATATATACAAATATATATATATACTTTTTTTTTATTCAGCTGTCAGCGGGGAAATCCATTGACAGCTAATGACTCATCGGTTGTTAAGGACGCCGCGGCTGGCTTCCCAGCCCCGCTCCTTAACAATAAGCTTACACTGCACCCTGATTGGGCAAAGCTTTGCCCAATCAAGGTGCAGAATGCACTGTGCAGTGCTCAGTGCATTGCAGGGTGTTCGTCGGGGGGCACATTCTTTACAATTCCATTTGGAGATTCGGATACATCCGAATCTCCGAATAACCAAAAAATTGTCTGAATTTGTATTCATATCGGAATGAATTGCACATGTTTAGTAGAACTTAAGGTAAGTTTTTTTTTCCGTTTTGGAAGTAGGGAGTGAAAGAGGGTTATAACCATTGTCAGTTTTCTTTCTATCTGTAGGCACTGGGAGATTTTTCTTTACCTCCTGTCCAATAGCCACAGTAGGAAGTAGGAGGAAATCCCTCCAAAATAAGAGAAATCTCTGGTAGTCACCAGAGTCAACAGAACTAGTGTCCCAGTTGCAAGATTTTCCCTCAATTCCCGTTCTGGTGACCACTTAGAATTAGGTAATTTTCTTTCACTTTCACTCTTAGTGAAAATGGTAAACAGGATAAAATAGAGAGGCTATATCTCCCTCTCTGTTTTAATCCTCTTCCACTCTATCCAAAACTAAAATAAAGTTTTGCCTTCCTTTATACTTTATCCACTTGCTGATTGCCTCCTGTAGCATTACTGCTACAGGGCGGCTCCGCTGCGTAGGATCATGTAAATATATGGGGTTTGCATTTCCGGGGGGGGGTACCACCTTCCTGTCCAGGCTGTGCTGTCATTCACTACAGCAGAAGCAGATCAGCAGGTCCCAGCTAGCAAATGATTTATGGCCGGAACCTGCTGATCAGCTAAACGAATGACAGAAAACAACACAGGGCTCTCTACAGACAGCAACGATTTGTCATTTTTTTCTTTCTCCGTGTAAAGGGAGTAAAAACCGGCACATTTCTTAGTGAAACGGCGCACAGTACACACAGTCAACATTGTTGGGAACACAGTTAACCCCTTGATTGCCCCTAAAAGTTAACCCCTTCCCAAGGAAACATCCTCATCTTTATCATATACATCATACTGTATATTGATATTACTCTGCCATAGATACACTACACATCTGTTTATTTTTCTTAACAATCAGAGGTAAAACATTTCAAATCCAAATCCAAGTACCTGCGGTGATAAAGTATCTAAAAAAATAAACCCATTTAGTCTCATTTTGAAATGTATGTCTTGTCAATTTTGAATCCTGCAAAGCCTTGCAACCTTAATGATCTCACAGATTTCTAATCCTTTTGTTATGTGTGTGATAACATTCAGTTGTATCTAGTTCTTAACTCCTTTAGGGTCCATTCAGACTAGCGCGATTTGTCAGGCGACTTGTCAGCGCTCGGTCGCTCGCCATTGATTAGCACAGGACCCGTTCTAATAGGAGTGACACAAGTCGCTCCGACTTAGAAAAAGGGTCCTGTACTACTTTGGGGCGACCTGGAGGCGACTTTCATTGACTTAAATTATATTATTATATACGCTGTGCACCGCGACTTCACAGGTCGCCCCACAAAGTCGGATCGCGCCAGTCTGAATGGGCTGTTACTCCTAAGGGTAAAACAAACATTAATACCTAAGCACAATTTTGCAATTTTGATATGTGTTAGTAAAATTGTACATATCATCACAACTGAAAAGAAAAACTGGCCCAAAAAAGTAAACAAAATCATTTTTTTTTTAAATGTAGCTGTATATTTCTTGCTACTGCCAACACCTACCACCAAAGAACAACTCAAAATAAATTCTGCTCAGCGACAATTGCAGTGATACCACATATGTTAATGTTAGTTGTGTATGTACCCGTAGTACAGCACAGAAACAATAGTGTGCATTTTGCTATTTTTTATCCTACCTAAAACACACTAACACTAACTGACATTGATACTAATTTAAACAATGCTTCTTTAAAAAAAAAAAAAAAAACTGCCAAAAATATACAGACCCTGACCTTTGATCCTTACTTCACCTAAACACTAACCTTGGCACTGACCTAGATCAAACCTTGATCTAGGTATTTTTTCTTTATTTTTTATTTTTCTTACTTTTTTTTACACAGTTTTGTTTATTTTTCTCTCTGCAAGGAGAGAAACTGATCTTCACAGTGATTGATCACGATAGCCAATCAGAGGCCATTACAGAGATCAGGTGACCTGGAACCAGGAGTTTAGTTCCGATCATTAGTACAGGACCCGGGCTCCCAGTGGGACCCCAGTCTCTTTGCTGGGAGCGGGCTGTGCAATGTGCTCCCAGCACACAGACATATACGCATATGTGTGACCCCATGGAAAAAAAGCCCAGTCCAGCGAGGCCGCATAGATGCATACTGTAGATGGGAAGGGGTTAAGCTGGCCATAGATGGTTCAAATCTCGACTGGTTCAGCAGGGACTAGCCAAGATTCAAACCATGTATGGGTAGGCTGATTGTGCAAGCCTTTTTTCTCATAGAATTTATTTTACTTATTTTTTAGAACCTGTAATGAGTTAGGACCTGTAAAGATAAGCTATGACTTTTTCTTCGAGAAACTGTCACATGATAGACAACCACCAGCCAATTTAGCTGTGGCCAGGGACTTCCCCATCCTGCAGCTACATGTAATACAAGATGTTGGGA
Organism: Pelophylax lessonae; assembly: GCF_965119305.1. Taxonomy (NCBI): domain Eukaryota; kingdom Metazoa; phylum Chordata; class Amphibia; order Anura; family Ranidae; genus Pelophylax; species Pelophylax lessonae. The sequence continues at coordinate 112,542,424 of NC_138774.1, read as the reverse complement.
TGCTGGTGACATCATTGACCTAATATGGTCACATGGTGTACCTGTCACTTCCAAAAAAACAATTAAAGTCCACCTTGTAAAAGAACACAGTTAATAATCAGCTGTCTTGTTGCTTGCTCCACCATGTGGCTCTGTTGCAGAGCGGCCGCTGCCTAAAGTATCTTCTGCATCCAGCTTCAGGAAGTGTTGGATGTCTGGTTTCCCTCTGCATTCTGTTTTCCTCCCGCCAACCTCTACCTCACTACAGAACACAACCTCAAAAAGATTTATAAAACACTGGTGTGCAAAGCTGGACAATCAGACAAAATTTAGCTGAACATGTGTAATCTCACTAGAATCATCATGGGGGGAACAGAATATTGGCTGTGGAACTGGAGGGTACAGGAGACAGAGAGGGAACATCATGGACAACTGGGATAATGAGCTGAATAGGAGACAATTGCTTGGAAGATAATTGTGTTACAGAGAAAGTGCAGACTGTCCTTATAATTTCATAATTTCATAAAAATTTGTCAAAACAAACTTGAGCTGCAATGTTTCTTGTATTATGCTTGTTGCTGAAAGTAACAAGTAAGTAATAACTGTTTATAAATACATGCTCCAAATTATAGGAACTTTGCCAAATTAACTCTTAAAAACTTGAAAGAAAATACACAGTAGGAGCAGCAAACTGAACAGTCTTATACCATCTGTATTTCGTCTCAGTTATCCACACTACTCTATACAAAAACAAGCCTCTGGGGTTGGGATTAAGTCAGCACTAACCAAGAATTATACGTATCAGTGAAAAAATATTTAGATAATTTATTGATACAAAAGATTAAAAATTACATCTGAAAAAACAAGTTAGCGACAAATGTCATAAAGAACATAACAATGAAGATTGTAGACATAATACATGACATCTAATACATGATATCTAACGCGTTTCGAGGACTTCCCCAGAGGTGTCTGAGGATGGCAGAAGTTACTATCTGAAATATAAAAGCAGACATAAATATAGAGAACATCACATATGTCCAACAACTAAGGTTGGAGTTCACAAAAATAATTAAGATAAGTAATGCTTCAACACTAACCAATCAAACAAGTGGATAGATGTAGATAACAAATATGCCACTACAAATAAAACCAGGAAGAATATATGAAGATGCCGCCACCATGCAGGTTCCCACCGCAAGGTTGAGACAGGCAAGCCCTGGGGAGCTGGGCTGTTGAGATCTCTCTTGGAGGACAAGGGCTGGAGGTCAGTCTTAGTGTTGTTAGGGGGCTGTAAAGGCACGAGGAATGAGTAGTAATTTCTCACTCAATAAATAGTACTACAGTGCAATATATTTTACCTTCTAAAATTTGATTTAAATTTTAAAATGTACCCCCATAACAAATCAATTTGTAAGGATTCCTATATTTTAGATGAAAGAGCTGTTCAAAAAATGCCACCATGAAAGCCTGGTGGTAAATGTCCCCAGCCAAACATTTTGTGTATAGATAGGGAGTCTCCTAGAGCTGGTAATCTGTGGAGCTACAAAAGATACAATAGTAAGTGAGGGAATTCCTAAGAGGTATTGCTAGTAGATTGCAAAAAAAGGCAACAAAGTCTATACTGCCATAATCTTACTTGAAAACTCCCAATAGTAAACAGTTACCTTAGTGCAGGTAGAACCTACATGCATGGCATCCAGAAAGCACTAGTGCTAATTTTGTACACATGAGCCAGATATAAAGGTCAGACAGGCTTGAAAGCCAACCAGTCATGTGAGCTGGTTACTTCAGTGGCCAATGGAGAAATAGTTAGGCCACTCATTATAATGTAGGCAGTACCCGTGGCTCACAGAGGTCTCCCGGCAGGCGTAACCCCACTCATAGTGCACGATGATAGCATGCGTCTCAATGGCGCACAGAGATGCCTGGACTAGGAAGGGGTACAGAATAAGGCTTGGAGGAATTCCCCCCCCCTTTTTTTTTGGTAGACCAGTTCAGATCTAAAATGATCCAATCTATCAGGGCTCTATTTTGATTGCAAGATAGTCTCGCCCATCCTTCGATGTCCTTCCTGACACTTGCCTTACAACTCCTGCCCCCCTTGGATGAATTCGTAGAATGTGCTGTACCACAATGAGGTTCCCAGTCGCTACTTCTTTGCACAAGAGAACATTCCAGCTCTGTACCATCACATGAAAGGCAATGGTTTGGCATCCTTGGGCAAGGCAGTATGCAGCAAGGTCCACATAATGCTGACACGTGGTCCAGCAAGCATGGTCAAGCATAATATATTTAGTTCACAGCACACTGTGTAACTCTGCTTGCTTGCAACTAGGAAGGATGAAGGACAAGTCTCAGTTCTGGAGCTTGTTTTGCCACCACTTCTCCATACAGCTAATGGTGATAATGCAAGATCCTCAAAGCCCTCTTCTGCTAAATTGTTTTATGAACTATCAGTACCCCCTAAGCGGTCAAGGGGTTATTCAATGAGTCAGGCTAAAAGATGCCATGCAGTGCTTCAGCTGGTCTGTCTAGGGGACAGGAGCCACACCAGAGCAGAGATTCTTTCAACTCTGTGCAGGGGCAGGCCAGGAGGTGGTTGACACCATGGCAGCTTGAGCCAGGAATGGTAATGTGTGATAGTGGCACTAACCTTCTGTCCACCCTTCAACATGTAATGTTGACATCTGTACCATGCCTAGCACATGTCCTCAATTTGGTGGTGCATCATTCCTTTAACAGTTATTCACTTCTAAGGCAGGCCAGAAGAGTCTGTAGCCATTGCAGGCGGTCATACATAGCCAGTTGGTTGGCAGAAATTCAGCGGGAATTCAACATTCTGATTTGTGACATGCCCACCAGGTGAAACTCGACTTTGGCAATGCTGCAGCAGCTGCACATGCAGCAGAGGGCCACCAATGAGTACCTGTTTGAGTATGGCACAAGGACAGGCTAAGGGGAGCTTGGCTTTTTTTTCCCAATGCCAATGGCTGCTGATAAAGGACACATGCACTATACTGTCACCATCTGAGGAGGCAGCAAGGATGGTGAATGGTGACAATGCATGCATCAGTGACACTATCTCCCTTGTGTTCCTGCTGGAGCATACTCTGCATGGCTATATGGACAAGCAAATCAAGGCAGAGCAGTGGGAGGAAGAGGAGGACTTCCTTTCCTCTCAAAGCCCGCTTTATGCGGACACCATTCTTGCAACACCACAGAACACAAAAGAGGAGAGGGAGGATGATTCTGGCAGTTTTGGAGGCATTGAAGCAGAGGAAGATGTACGTCAAACCTTAAGAGATGGGCTTCAGTCCCCAGAAACCTTGGGAGTAGTATGTGGCTGGGAGAAGGCAGTTCCAGATAGTGCAATTCTCAGTGACCCCGAGAACTCTGCTTGTCATGCCTCCACAAACTTGTGGTGCATGGGCTCCCATATTCTTTAAAGCTTGCAAAAGGACCCCAAGTATTTCTGGCATTAGGAGAAGGATCATTATTGGTTGGCAACCCTCCTTGACCACCGTTAAAAGGTTACATAAACTTCTCTCTTTAAGAGAAGTTTATGTAACACCTTACCAGACTCTGGTAGATTACAATCTCATGGAAAAGGTAGTTTTGAGGCTTCTGTTGGTCAAAGGAGGAGCGTCGAGTGATGCATTTAACATTATTTTTATTCCTCGGCACCAAGGGCATTCAGCTTCCACATCCCATCGGCAGGGTCTGCATCACATGGTGGAAGATTATCCATGGGTGAAAACAAACATAGAGAGATTTCCAGTAGACAATCCACTGAGTTACTGGGTTTTGAAAATAGACCACTGGAAGGAACTTGCCCAGTATTCAGTTGAGCTGCTGGGCTGCCCTGCATCCAGCATGCCTCCTGAATGGGCATTCACTGTTTCCGGAGGTTTTGTAACAGATAAAAGAGTGCTTCTGTCCACAGACTTCATTGACTGGCTGACATTTGTCAAAATAAATCAGTCCTGGATTAGCAGCAGCTATCAACCCCCTGATGTCGATGTCGCTGATTAAATATTTTTGGGATCTGGAATCTTTGCAAGACTGTCTAGGCTGTCTAGCTTTGTGGGTGTTGATTTTATCCTAATCTTTATCTTTTATTTCTTATTAACTTTTTGGTTTAGGTTTCATGGGCACAATTAACTCCCAAGGACCAATTTTTCCTCATCTGTTTGACAAGTGCATATAATTTCAGTTTTTTACAGCAAGACAGCAAGGCCAATTCTTCCTTTCATCAAGAGTACCTCTTTAGGGTTACCGTGTGAAGGCACCCCCAACACTTACAGCCCAATTTTTCATACCTGTTTGACAGGTGCATATAAGTTCAATTTTTACAGAAAGGCCAATCCTTGCTTTCATCCAAGAGTATCTCTAAAGGGATACGGGGTGAAGGCACCACCAACACTCAAAGCCCAATTTTCTGTTACTTCTCACACTGTAAAGGGAGGTGAGCTGGGCTGATGATCTGAGGAAAGTCTGTATGGGGAGGTAAGCTTGCAGTTTCATGTCAGGACTCAGGAGGATTTGTTTGCAGGGACAGGGGAATAAATATGCTGAGAAGAAGGTTCTTATTACCAGTGTTTTTTTGTTGTTTTTGTTTACTTGTGTTTTCCGTTAACCATAATACCTACAGCTCTCTTATATATGGTTTATTAACGTATGCTATTAGATTAATGGTATGCCTCTTCTAGAACTACACCTATACTAAATTAATGCTCCACCCCTAATAAAGTACGTTCTCCACCTATAATAGCTTGCTGAATGCACAGCAAGAAAAGGTTTTCCTGAAAAAGTTTTTGAAATGTTGGCAACTATGGCATTAGCATTATTGCTCTGTGTGCCGACAGAGATTGAAGTTATCTCCCACCATCTGACTCTGCTTCTGTTTGACTGTGCCAATGGGGGGAGATGGGAAAGATCTTCTACTGAGTGGCTCTGCTTATAAGAGAAGTTGAGAAGTCTGTGTGTGTGTGTGTGTGTGTGTGTGTGTGTGTGTGTGTTACAAATCACGGCCTACAAAAATACACAATACCTTAATTCATAGATAAAATTATGCCTGAAAATCCGGAGAACATTCATTAAGCTCTTCATAGAGCAATATATGCTTCTGGATCAGTGCTGTCAGTAGCTGAAAATTTATATTGGCGGGAACCTTTTACATTATTATGAGGGAAAGGGGGGTGGGTACCTATTCTCATGTATAGTTAAAATGTTCTTAACATATACAGTCCTTTTTATTCCTTTTGTAATGCAAAAAAAATTAATTTTAAAAAGCAAGTTGAGTTTATTTATTGAATAAGATGTACTTTTATTTAAAGCATAATCATTTTATATACTCTGCATTTCACCTTCCCACTGTAAAAAAAAATGACTCAATTTGTAAAACTACTCCACACAATTTTTTCTTGCAATTTTTCAAAAAATTTCAATTTTCCCAGAATAAAAACAGGAAAAAAAAATATGTTTTTTTCCCATGGCTTCAAAATTTCTGAAAATATTACATCTCTACCCTTAAACTGGAAAAAAACAATTTTCTTAATCTTACCTGAAGCTGGTAATACATGGATCAAAATTCTGCCGGTTCATCCGGACAAATTTCAATCTATGTATGACGGTTCCTGTATATGAGAAGTTGATCTATTGAACCACTTTTCTTGAACTGGCTTGTTGGCATATTTTCACACGACCAGTGCTTGCAGACAATTGGCCGCTGATTAATGTATAAAGATGGTGGGGAAGTCACCAGAATACAATGACACAGTAGGGAGGATTTCCCCCTTCCACCTTGAATGTGTGGATGGGAAAATTGGTTCCATTTTTTTTCATTCAGTCAGCCAGAAAAAAAACTGAGCCTTGAGTGGCCAGCTTTAAAGTTGGATCCAATGCATATTCATAAAGAATAATTACCAGAAAGAGACACTCACTTAAGGTGGAGCCATACTTCTCACAGACAAATGATTGTGTTCTTGAAGGAGAACTTAGAAATTAGAATTGTTTCACCTTTTGAGCTACAGCATTTCTAGGTGGCTTTGTTAATTCACTTTAAATATTTGCAGAACCCTAAATGTGATTCGTTCTTACTGTGAACTAGGTGTACTGTGGTAGCCTCATCAAGTAATCACAAGAAGTCAATTATTACACTCCTTAATTATATGCTACAGTGTCTTGTTAAACCTTATATCACTCCATCACAGTACTGCAAGGAGGTTACAACAAGGGACTTGCTAACTACTTAAAAGGAGAAAATGGGAAACATAGCATTACCTGGATTTTTAAAATGCTGTAGGAAAAGGTCAACAAAAACTAATGTAAGTCATTTTCAAATAATTTATCTTCCATACATTTTTAGTACATTTATTAGTATTTATCCAACCAGTGTCAAGATTTAATTTTTCAATGCTATGTTATCTATGAATATGACCTTCCCTCCTTCCTTCCCTCCCTCCTTTGCTAGGATTAGAAAGGAAAAAAGTTTTAAACTTGATTTATAATGGAAACTTTTGTGTTATAGTTTGGTACACATAATTAACACATATTACTGTATCATTGCTATATGCACTAAATGTACTAATGGAATAATTTGAAAAGAAAACCATAAGCTATTAAATGGGAAGAATGTACTTGTCTTCAACAGAATTTAATAAAAATCTGCTTGGAAATTTGGGATTCAGAGAGTAGCAACATTCAGCTCTTTATTTTATGGCTATGAGTATTTAGTGCTTTTACGGCTGGACAGACTCCAATGAAAAGCTGATTGAGAGAGAGACCCCAGGGCATAAATCCAAATTGCATGGAAAAACGCATTTCAATCTCAGCTGAACTGCATCTGAATCGCAATGAAAGTGCTCATTGAATTTGAACTAGAAATCTGAATAAGCTCGCACTGCATCAGTGTAAACCTAGCCTAAATGGTGAAATGAAAAAAAAAAAAATTTCAACTTGGTCTTTGTATAAATCAGGGGTTTGCAAAAATTCTAAACCAAGGGCAAGTTTACTGCTCTTTAGACCTTAGCCTCTTGGAGCCTAAGCCTTTTTCTGACATATTTTTTGCTAGAAAATTACTTTGAACCCCCAAACATTATATATATATATATAAATATATATATATTTTTTTTTAGCAGAGACCCTGGAAAATAAAATGGCAACTGTTGCAATATTTTATGTCACACAGCATTTGTGCAGCGGTCTTTCAAATTAAATTTTTTGGGAAGAAATTAATTAAAAAAAAATAAATAAAACTGTAAAGTTAGCCTAATTTTTTTGTATAATGTGAAATATGATGTTACACTGAGTAAATAGATACTTAACATGTCATTCTTTAAAATTGCGCACACTATGGGTACCTAAAAATCTCCCAAGGCGATGCTTTAAACATTTTTAACTGTTACCTGTTTAGAGTTAAAAAGGCGTTCTTGTGCTAGAATTCTTTCTCTCACTGTAATGATCAGGGAGATACCTCACATGTGTTGTTTGAACACCGTTTACATATGCGGGCGCAACTTGTGTATGTGTTCGCTTCTGCGCAAAAGCACAGAGGGACAGAGTGCTTTAAATGTTTTATTTTTTTTCTTAAATTATTTTGTTTTATTTTTTTTATTTTTACACTATTCATTTTGATCACTTTTATTGCTGTCACAAGTCACAAGGAATGTAAATATCCCTTGTGACAGTAATAGGCAGTGACAGGTGCTCTTTATGGAGGGATCTGGGCTCTAAAAGACCCCAAATCCCTCCTTTGTACTTAAAAGCATTAAAAACGACAAGTTTGGCTGTTTTGAATGCTGTCATTTTTTAAAAAAAATCTGGCGCCTTTAAGGCTCCAGTACCCTGATGTGATGTCATGACATCGCTTCCTGCTTTTTACATCGGAGACTCAATCAGAGGCGAATTCAGCTTTGTTCGGGTCTTGGAATTCCCCAGGAGGATTTCTTATACACGCTACATACGCACAATGTGAGTGCATATTTTAATGGGATAAATATGTTTGTTTTAGTCTGCACTTAGAGGCACCTCTTTCTTTTCTCTTTTTTTGCATTCAATTTGGAGAACCTTTGGCTTACTGGTTCTGGAAGGCTGCCCTAATTGTTGGACTTTCCTAGTGCCCCCCTTCCCCTCCCCCCTATCCTAAAATTATTCCATCCATTTGCCCACACCTACTGGACAGTATATGGACTTATATGGACTAATTTTTTTAATATGTGGCTAAGCGCCTGTTATATGTTTTTTTTTTTTTTTGTGCTGGCTGGTCGCTCGGGTCTCCCAGTGGGACGGGGGACCCGGGTGAGCCGCGGAAGGCATCAGAAGGCAGAAACGTCCCCTCCCACTCCTCGTAATGACAATAGAGCAGCTCCTCAGCTGCATCGGTTGTCATTACAAGAAAGCCGACCGTCGGCTCTAAACAACGGTAGCGGGGTGATGCCTCTAGCTGCAGCCGAGGCCACATATTTGCGTTCTGTTGGTGTGAAGGGGTTACGGGGCCCAACTGTGGGAGTAAGAAATGGAATATAGAATTATAGAAGAATGTCCCAACAATAGTGTCAGTGATAAGAATAATGTCCCATATTTGATATCAGTGAGAATAATAATGTCCCATATTTGGTGTCAATGGGAGGAACAGTTCCCTGATTATTGGTGTCAATGGGAGGAATAGTACCTCATCATTGTGTCAGTGGGAGGAATAGTGCCCCATCATTGGTGTCAGTGGGAGGAATAGTGCCTATTCATTGGTGTCAGTGGGAGGAATAGTGCCCCATCATTGGTGTCAGTGGAAGGAATAGTTCCTCATCATTGGTGTCAGTGGGATGAATAGTGCCTCATCATTGGTGTCAGTGGGAGGAATAGTGCCCCATCATTGGTGTCAGTGGGAGGAATAGTGCCTCATCATTGGTGTCAGTGGGAGGAATAGTGCCCCATCATTGGTGTCAGTGGGAGGAATAGTTCCTCATCATTTGTGTCAGTGGGAGAAATAGTTCCTCATAATTGGTGTTAGTGGGAGGAATATTTCCTCATCATAGGTATCAGTGGGAGGAACACTTCCTCATCATAGGTGTCAGTGGGAGGAAAAGTTCCTCATTATTGGTGTCAGTGGGAGGAATAGTTCCTCATCATTGGTGTCAGTGGGAGGAATAGTTCCTCATATAAGTGGGAAAACTAATGTCCCAAGGGCCAGATAAAGGCAAGCAAAGGGCAAAATTTGGCCCCTGGGCAGCTAGATCATTTATTTCTAAACTGTCACTGTAATGGTAATAGAGTGATGGAATATTGCAGGGGAGATATACAATTGATCTAGATCATTTGACTGTTATAAACTGCTGGGAGTCAATCTGTTTCTGTGAACATAGCTATTAGCAATATGAATGACTACTATAAATCTACTTTTAAAGTGGTAGTAAACACAGTATAGGAGATATTCTAGGGAGCAGAAACCAGTGATGTCACCAGCTCAAGCATTCTAAAGGAATGGCATACCCGCGCTGTTCCTTCAGAACCCTGTGCTGCGGCCATGAGATGCGCAGGAGTGACGTCATTGTGGCTTGATCATTCAAGCGGCTGCAGCCCGTGAACCCTGAAGGAAGACTGGGGGAGGATGGAAGCCTTTGCAGCTATGAAATCGCGCCACTGGAGGGCTTAAGTTGTGTTAACTTAACTTCACGCATGTATAAGAAAAAAATCCTATTTTTTATTGCTCTTGCATCTGATTGGGTGTTCAAAGTGAACATAACTTCACCTTTATTGCTAAGCTAAGTGAACTTTCCCTTTGCTAAATAACTAACCTCCACTGCTTTGTTGTAACATTCTTAAAGTCAAGTCTGATTTAGTAAAAATAACTAGTACACAAATGCTGTATTACAAGTATTTATTTTGGTAAGTTAATGCTAAATTCATTTAGCTAATGATTAAAAACACATTCATCAAAACCTTACAGAAGGATTGGAAGTGATTTGAAGACAATGAAAGGAATAGTAGCAGTCCAGGGTTTATTATTTTAGGTTTTATTAAAGGCTCCAAGTTTGAACTGTAAGGGGGAAACTATCAATACCTACCACAGCAAGAGCACCTTCCTGATGCTTTCGCATTATGTGTTCTTCTTTATAATTGTTTATAGAACCTCACAACACATACAGTATCTATCATATTTACGTACCCAGATCTCCATTTGTTTGTTACACTTAACATAGATCATATCAACATACCCATATATCTTCCTTCAATTAAACATGTGCAATTTATTTCGTAACAAATCGATTTTCCAACGAAAATTAGATTTTTGGAGATTCATATGTATATGAATCTCGGAATGCACATAGAAACAAATTTCAACGAATCTGAAGAAAGTTATAACAAAATAAACGAATGCATTTGTTTTATTCAGATGGCGTCACATGAAGCGATAGTAGTTCAGGCCTGTGTGGAAATTAAGTCAATTTTTTAATTAGTTTGATATTAGTTTTGAATTCGGATTTGAGTACGTTTGTGATTCAAAATTGAATTTGTAATTGTCACAGTCAGTCGAATTCCACAGTCTACTTCAATTCTTAGGACTTGAAAAATGAGAGGGTGCCAAATCCTGCATTATATTTATTCAGGTGCATCTGAAAATATCGAATATTTAGGATATATGAATAACCCAAAAACCAAAATATTGAAACCGTAAACTAATACTGTATATGGCAATCTTCCAAAAAAGCTGCCAATTTTCTCAAATCAATCCGGACCAATGAATATAAGAAATGAATGCCTAAAATACAAAAGGATTTCCGAAAATGAATTGGTTCAACATAACAAATATGATGAAATTAAATTCTTCAATGAACGAATGCATCCAAAAGGAAACGGAAATGTCTGGCGTGCACATCTCTACCTTCAATGCATACATGACAAATACAGGTCAACCAGTACTTGACACCAATTGGCCATAGTTTACAAGTCATAAAGACAGCGAGTCTGACTTACTAAACAGGTTGAAAATCTTCACTCAAAAGTCTGTGTGAATATTCACTTAAATTAGCAAAGCAAGTGAAAAGCAAATTCCTGTTTACTTTAAATACCCAATCATCTGTACATGACTGGATAATTAAAATTAATATTTACACAATTGTTTTTGCTTTTGTTTCAGTGGGTTTTTTTTTTAATTATGTCATGCATTTAGCAAGCTTCAACGTTATTTTTTTTCTTTTTCAGGATAACACAAGTGTGAACGGCACAAATGAAAATCCAGAGCGAGAGTTTTGGTCTAGCAAAACAGATTACTTGTTGTCCTTAGTGGGGTATGCCGTAGGACTTGGGAACGTCTGGAGATTCCCATATCTAGCGTACAAACACGGTGGAGGTACTGTGAACAATACACTGTCTTCTGAATACCATGACTGAGTGGGTGTAGATCAGTTTTAAAAAAAGTATATACTGTGTATTGTAATCCCCTTGCAAACAGAAAGGTATGCTTACATACTTCCCAAGTGTCTGAAGGAAAAAACTGTTCTTGCTGCTCATAGCAATCAAACAGATAATTAAGTTAAAAAAAAAAAAAAACATTCAAATTAAAAACTATGAAAAAAAGAGTACATTTTGGCACATTTTTTTCCTTCTTTTTTCACATTTCACATCCAAAGAAAGAAAGTGAGTCATTGCATTTCCCCCATTGTGTCTGCTGTTTGCCTCAATACATAAAATTTACAGTGAACAGGCTGGATCAATGCCTTGCCATGTTCCTCATTAGAGTATTTTATTAAACTTGTATTGTCTTCTTTTTTGCCTTTATTTGGCTACAACATAACATTCTAAAATACATAGTCATCACTGCTGATTTTTTTTCATGTCTTCTGTATCTACAATTTATAATTGTGTAAAAAAAAAATACAGGTCCAAAACTATTAACAAATGACCCATCCAAGGTCAGAATGTAGACCATTAAAGGATAACATAATAAATGCACATATTTTTTTTCAGAAAATTCAGGGCAGTTATTATATTTCCTAGCAGGAGCCTGAAAAACACAGCACCGTGTTCAGTAGATCACAGATCCTCCTTGTAGCTGGGGTTCCTTCCCATTTTAGACCCCAGAATATGGGATGGCTCCCCCTCATTTTGGGATACCTTCCTGGTTTATGCATGCTCTACATGAAACGCACGATGCGCCTTGACCATTCTGTGTACATTGAGGTTCACATTGCCCTTGGTTGGTCCTTGCTCTTTTTGACCTTTATATACCTATATGTGATTGTGGGGTTGTCTCCAAATTACAATGTTCGTTTATTGTTACTCATTGTTCATGCCTGTATACTTGCATGTGGTTATTTTTTCTTGTAATGCTTCTTCTTTTTCTCAATAAAATGTTTTGAAAAAAAAAAAAAGTAGATCACAGATGCAATGTGAGCTCCTGCAGACATGTCCTCCAGCATTCAGCCCGCATCTCTGTATGGGCCTTCTGTTTGTAAGCAGAAGGACATATCAATTGACTACGAGAGCACTCATCACTGTCCCTAAAGCCCATTAAAACTACAAGTCTATCTGCTGTGGTGGCAGATTATACTTTTAGTTTTAGGAAACTGTGAATTAATGACGTAGCCCTGCACAACTGTGCTCTTTTCAAAAAGTGACAGCAGGTGCAGGGAGAAGAATCCACGCCCACTGTCACAGGGAAAGGGGCATTTGGGAGAGAAACAGGAGGAGCTGGAACATGTTACATGTTCCACCCTAAATATTTGAAAAGTAAACTTATCCTTTAAAGTAAAATTTCAGGTTCCATTGCAATTTAAATGGTTAGTTTGGACCAAGCTGGCTCAAACAAACTATTTGCATTACAGAATGAAGAGGTTGCTGTGTCTGCTGTAATGGACTGTAGTAGTATTTGCTTCATACAGTAAGCAGTGTTGTGTTCACGCAGCAGTACTGGCAACTTCCCGTCTGCTTCCAAAATTAAATAGAGTTTGGCTTCTCAAACATTCAGGAGAAGCCTTGTATTTTTTATCGATTAAAAAAGTCTTCCCTTGTTTGGCCAAGGTGTAGAGGAGGGCAGATAATATCATGATTTCCACATTGGCCAATCAGAGGAAGCTGTGTATTGTATAAAGTCTTACAGCCTAACTTTTGCCAAAATGTTTTATTGGGTTGTATGTAGAGTAGATAGTGTTAGAGCTTCTGTAACTTTTTTTTTTTCCAGTGGTGTCCCTATTGGAGATATTCCCCCTCAACTCCTATCAGAACAAGAAAAGATAAGAATTCTCTCCGATGGAGACACACGCTGTATGCAAATGATTTGGTACAATTTGAAAGGGATAGCATTTCCACTCTTATTTTTATGGCTGTTTTTGCTTCCCTGTTCTGGTGACACCTACAAACTCTTTTTTTGTACAGGTATCACAGTAACAAGAAGGGAGGGGAAATTCTCTCAGTAAGGTCACAGACATGAATAAGACCTGTTAACTCTTTCCCACTCAATACAAAACGAAAAAATAAAAAAAAATTGGTTGGAGTTAGGCTTTAAAACAGCCCTGTCTGCATGGTCTAGATGTTGCTGTCAAAAACAAAATCTGTTGCATCTCTATTATCAGGTCCTGTATATGGTCACCCTAATACTGTAGCTCTAAATGCTACTGAAACACCCAGTAAGCCAGACATATAGGTTATTAATTTCTTTAAGCAATGCAGATGTTAGGACAACTTATTTAAATGCTTGCAATAATGTGTGCTAAAACCATTAACCTGCTGCTCTTATCTGTTTTAGGTGCCTTCCTGATCCCTTATGTAATAATGCTGGCTCTGGCAGGTTTACCTTTATTATTTTTAGAGTGCTCACTAGGCCAGTTTGCCAGCCTCGGCCCCATTGAAATATGGAGATTCGCTCCCTTATTCCAAGGTAATCTTGAATTTTTCTTTGTTTTACTGTCATTAAGAAGGTCCTGTTGAGTTAAGATTATTGAAGGGCACCTGATGTGAAAGAAATATATACTGATCTAGAAAATATATGCAACACACCAAAGTGAAGCAAAACTCCAGATCTACATCTTTGTTCCAGATAACTGACCTTTATTATATATAATATAATATTATATGTCCTACAGGACAAGTGTCCTTTAAGTAAATATAATTTATAAATATAATCAATAATAAATTATGGTGTAACAATTTTCTAAATATATCTGGAGTAGGTAAGGTAAATCTATGTTTATATTAGCTTTGTGTAATCTCTTGCACAGCAGGTCTATGAGAGGGAGGGAACACCTCTGTGAGCTTATCAGGGTCTAAGGCAGGGGTCTTCAAACTATGGCCCTCCAGTTGTTCAGGAATTACAATTCCTATGATGCCTAGTCACGTCTGTGAATGTCGGAGTTTTACAATGCCTCATGGGATGTGTAGTTCCGCAACAGCTGGAGGGCCATAGTTTGAGGATCCCTGCATATTATACAATGCTCTTAATCTTACGCAAGGAGTTCACTGTCAGGAGGAGAAAGCAAAGTGATCAATTGCACAGAGTGGTATTGATCTTCAATTGTCTAAACCAGTGTTTCGCAATCTTTTTTCCAATCAAGGCACCCTTTAAAAAGATGTGCAATCTCAAGGCACCCCATTCTAAAATGTAAAAAATGAAACTAATAGTTTTACATAATGCAAAAACATCCACATGCATAGGACACCCATAGTTAGAGGTGATTTATTCTTGAAAAACAAATACAACTTGCATGCCCACTGGTACTGACTAGTACTCAAGTGTTTCTCTTTCCACTCAGTTGCTCTCCCTCACTCAGCTAATGTGACCCCAGTGCTGATGGAGAGGGTCAGGGGCGAGGCAAACAAGGATGCTGTGCAGACGCTCAATGTCTTCCTTTTCAACCTATGAAGTCATTGATTTTTAGGACGCCTGTAGCTGGAAGATTGTAATGGTTTACAGTACAAATATGTGACTTTGTGTAACTAAAAGGCAGGGTTGGCCCACTTACTGGCTTGTATACAACTTTGAGGCAATTTGTAGGAAATTTTGCCAAGGCACCCCTAAAGAAAACCTGAAGGTACCTCAGGGTGCCTGAGCACCATGGTTGAATAAAGCTGGTCTAAACAGTGGGGTGAGGGGTGATTGGGTGACCAAGCTGCATTGTTCAACTGCAATAGAGAAAAGCGAGGCCACAAATTATGTTGTGCAATGTCCCATGGGTGTTTGGCTTACAGCACTGGCTGGGCAGAATTAAACATTTTTTAACTTTTACATCCAAATATATATGTGTTTTAGCTGTTTGCCTGAGGTTAAGCTTTAATAAACTATGGTATAAGAAACATTTATTTACTGTAAAATATAGGAACATTTAAGTAAGGTAATTCTTTGAAAACATCACATGTTGAGAACCAGCGTGTTTATACAGAACTATACCCTTAATCCTTTCTAAAAAAAAAAAAAAGACTCCAATGCTTACCTAACACCTGACCCAAGATTGGTCCACCTGTAGGTTCCTTTGTCTGTAGATGTACTTAGAGACTTACAAGATTGCTATCATCAGACAGGAACTGTGCCACTGATTGGTTGGTTAAGACTCCCGTGAATCTCGATCTCAGCAAGATCAGGGGATTCTACTGTCCAGCCGTGGAAGTGACTTTGCCTGTACACTTCAGAAAAAATGGAAGGCTGTCTCTGTGTGTTGCTCAACAGTTGTTTAGTGAATAATATTAAATCAGGCAAAAAAGATTACTCTATAAAAAGCCATGATTAGCAGAACAATTATAGCAGATTTCATAAAGCCAAGGAGAGAGTTTCAGTGAAAACAATGCTTTCAAAACCGTGAAATGATGTAACAAAAGTAGATCCCGGAATGAGTGAAACTGGGAGAGTGCTTAATGATGAAGTTAAAAAGTTTAGGTTAAGGTGAGTCAGAAATAATTAAGAAAGGCATTATGAATATGATTTGGAATAATTAGGCAACCAGGACAGTGACACAAGTGCAAGGGCAGTACAGATATGTGGTTGTAGCAATTACTGCATATGAACCCGGCAGAGTCATTTAAAATAGAACGGAGTATTAGACCAAAAAGTTAATATGAAAAGGATATTTTGGTGCATTAATAAATATTTCTCTGTTAGTCATACTCTAGTTATTATAGAGAAATACAGGATGAAAATTGTTTCCTCCTAAGTTTTGATATACAATCAACGCAGTTTCCCTCCACCCCCCTCCCTGCTCTAACACATACCCAGTAGCACAGTACCACCAGCATGACAACCCACCTCCCTCATCATCACTCAGGGCCTTCAAAATTGCACTGCTACTGCCAGACCGACTCTGCAGAGGTAGTCCTGCTGCTGCTGCTGCTATGCACAGGGCATGCTGGTGAGGGAAAACTTTGATATGCTAGCTCCTGCTGCTGCTGTACTGAAAGGGGGGGGGGCTCAGAATACGGGATAGGAAGCATAATACTTAGTAGAATTGTGGGTATTAACTACCTTTGGTGTTAAAATCTGTTCCTTTACGAAATCCCTTAAAAGTCATCACAAATTATGAAAATGGGGATCACTGTTTTTTTTTTTTTTGCTTGATTCAAATGCAAGCATAATTCAGATTAATACATTTTCTTTCTTATTAAATTTTGTCCATTTAAGCCACACACTATTGTATTTTACAGGTTACATCACTCAACTGCAGAGATTAGTATCTGACAGAGAGATGTCACGATGCAAACTTTGAAAATCAAGTGAAACAGATGTGCACCAGATCCAACTATTGTGTGTATATAGGGCAGTACACATGGGCCGAATAGCCAGTTGCATAGGTTGGTTTCTATTGAACCGGCCAATGCCACCGGACATTCACTTTTGACGTGATATAGTTATTGTGTGTAGGTGGCACATAAGAATTCTACATTAGAAATATCATAGCCACTGCAGGTACATCTGGAGAAATAGGTGGCTGAATCTGGTAGGTAGCAGAAATATGGCTCAGATGGTGCTGCCTCAGGCAGTACCTAAATGTGACATCCAGGCATGAAGAGGTGCACGGTACACTTCATACAGTTGTGTTCAAAATAATAGCTGTCCAACATCACTAACCAAATCAGTCGCTGTTTTTGGTATAAATTATATTTCTAGATGGCAAATAATTTACTAGTAGGTGTAGTAAAGTAATAGAAAACCAACAGACCCAACAGTCATGACATGCATGCTGCTGATTCTGTTTAATTGAAAGGGGGGTGTTCAAAATAATAGCAGTGTGGAATTCCATTAGTGAGGTCATTCAGTCTGTGAAAAAAACAGGTGTCACAAGCATGGCCCTTATTGAAGGAGGAAGGCAGCAAATGTTGTACATGCTAGGTATAGTGCATTTCTCTCTGAAGATCTGAGTTAAATGGGTCATTCCAGACATTGTTCAGAAGAACAGCATATTTCGATAAAAAAGTTGATTGGAGAGGGGAAAACATATAAAGAAGTGTAGAAACGGATAGGCTCCTCAGCTAAAATGGTCTCAAAATCTTTAAAATGGCAACCAAAGCCAGAAAGACGTGAAAGAAAAGGGAAAACTATCATTCTAATGGATGAAAGAATAGCCATAATGGCAAAGACTCAGCCAATGATCAGCTCCAGGATGATGAAAGAAGATGTAAAGTTACCTGTCAGTACTGTAACAATTAGAAGACACCTATGTGCAGTGGCGGTTCTACATTAAATTGCTCCCCGGGCAAGACTCCCTTCCGGGCCCCCCCCCCCCGCAAAAAAAAAAAATAACATGACAACATAACAATAAATGCAGAGTGCCACAGCATTGTTGCCCCAAATAAATGCAGAGTGCCACAGCAATGCCCCCAATAAATGCAGAGTGCCACAGCATTGTTGCCCCCAATAAATGCAGAGCGCCACAGCAATGCCCCTTTTCAATGCAGAGCGCCACAGCAATGCCCCCTTTCAATGCAGAGCACCACAGCAATGCCCCCTTTAATGCAGAACGCCACAGCAATGCCCCCTTTAATGCAGAGCGCCACAGCAATGCCCCCTTTAATGCAGAGCGCCACAGCAATGCCCCCTTTCAATGCAGAGCGCCACAGCAATGCCCCCTTTAATGCAGAGCGCCACAGCAATGCCCCCTTTCAATGCAGAGCGCCACAGCATTGCCCCCTTTAATGCAGAGTGCCACAGCAATGCCCCCTTTAATGCAGAGCGCCACAGCAATGCCCCCTTTAATGCAGAGCGCCACAGCAATGCCCCCTTTCAATGTAGAGATGCCACAGCAATGCCCCCTTTCAATGTAGAGATGCCACAGAAATGCCCCCTTTCAATGTAGAGATGCCACAGCAATGCCCCCTTTCAATGTAGAGATGAAACACCAATGCCCCCTTTCAATGTAGAGATACCACATAAATGCCCCCTTTCAATGTAGAGATGCCACAGCAATGCCCCCTTTCAATGTAGAGATGCCAAAGCAATGCCCCCTTTAATGCAGAGCGCCACAGCATTGCCCCCTTTAATGCAGAGCGCTACAGCATTGCCCCCTTTCAATGTAGAGATGCCACAGAAATGCCCCCTTTCAATGTAGAGATGCCATGCCAGAGTGCCACTTTTCAATGCAGAGCGCCAGCGTTCCAACCCCCCCCCCCCCGCGAGACCCGTCCGTGCACTTACCTCACTTCTCTTCACGTCTCCTCAGTCCTCCCGCGGCGCCTCCTCCTCGACCAATGGCGTGGGGTTTGCCTTTCGGCCAATCAGGAAGCGGAAGGACCCGCTCCCTGATTGGCCAGGAGGAGGATCAGTGTGACAATAGCGAATTTTCATTCGCTATTGTCACACAATGGGCGGGCTCGGGGGGAGCAATGCTCTGCTCCTCGGCTCGACTCGGCTGCGGCGGTTTTAAGCATGGGCGAACGGGGCTCGGGTGGTCCGGTACCATTTGATCCACGGACCGGTACCGGTCCGCGGCCCGGGCATGCCGCCCCCCCACGTGTTATGAAAAAATGCCACCCCGGGCGGCTGCCCCGTTCGCCCGTGCCTAAAACCGCCACTGCCTATGTGAAACCAAGCTATCGGCAAGAAATGACATGCTGAAGAGATTACAATTTGCCAAGAACACATTGACTGGCCTAAAGAGAAATGGCGCAACATTTTGTGGACTGATGAAAGCAAGATTGTTTTTTCTGGATCTAGGAGCCACAGACAGTTTGTCAGATGATCCCAAAACACTGAATTCAAGCCACAGTACGTGAAACATGGTGGCGCAGCATGACATGGGGATGTTTCTCAAATTATGGTGTTGGGCCTATTTATCGCATTTATCGAGGGATTCATGGATCAGTTTGAATATATCAAAATACTTGGAGAGGTCATGTTGCCTTATGTCAAAGAGGAAATGCCCTTCAAATGGGTGTTTATAGAAAACCTGTGGGGTGGGGCGTGGCCTGGCGGCTGATGAAGATGGCTGCTTGAATCTGCTGCTCCGCTCCTCCACAGCACAAACAAGAATCCCCAGCCTCATTATAAGCGGCATACACCCTACAGAACAGAGGCTTACTCTCAGGGCACCCCCTGGATTATGTCCTGGAAAAAAACTCAAAAAAAGGGCCCATGCAGGCTCCTGGATTATACCAAAATGTCTCTGCTGTGCTCCGGTCAGGAATGTGGAGACCCGGAGCGGCAGACGGAACAACATGCTGCAGCTCTCTCTGCATCCCCTGACATGGAGGACACTATGGATCACCTTCCAGAGCAGATCACCTCCCCGGGAGACAGAGGTAAGAGACTTGCTGACTCATCTGCATAATCCCCTGACAAGTGCCTCCCATAACATGGCACTGGGACCTGTAGTCCCACAGCAGACCTGCCAACTTCACAATCCCTTGCAGCATATCCTACTACTGACAAACCGGCCTCTGAGCACTCCCTTAAGGCCATGCTACTGTCTCTGCAAGCTGATCTCTATAGGGAAATAAAAATCTCTATTAATCAGATGCAAGACAAAGTTAACTCTTTAGAAGAGCACACTGACCTTTTTGAACAGCAACTCTCTGAAGCCACTAAAGCCTACGATGCCATTGTGGACATTCAAGATGACTAAGCCACCGCTATTCATATGCTCCGCTTAGAAGTCGCCGATCTTGATGATAGGTTGCGACGGAACATTACCAAGATTAGGGGAGTCTCTGAATCCCTTGCCACCCCTGAAATAGGGCCTTACCTACACCAACTTTTCCGTAAGCTTGCTCCTACATTAACAACAAATGACATGCTCATTGACCGAACACTCAGGATCCACAAACCATAACACCTTCCAGCCTCTGTCCCCAGAGATATCCTGACAAAGGTACACTTCTTCCATGTTACAGAGAATATCATGCGTGCGGCGTAATCCATGCATTCTCTCCCAGAACCCTTTAACAAGGTGTCTCTCTACAATGACATATTTGCAACCACTTCCCAAGCCTTAGCGCCAGTTACTTCTGTACTAAGTGAACACTGGATAACCTACAAATGGGGCTTTCCCAAAAAGTTGCTGATAACCTACAGCAACCAACAAAAGACCTTTATGACACACATGGAAGGTATCAAACAGCTCAACAACTGGGGTATAATCTCACAAATACCTCTTCCAACCCCTAATGGGAGGCCATCCTCCAGAATATCCAACCCTTGGGACTCATGCGCTTCTTCTTAATCAAGGGGTGCCCACCTACATCATGACCTTCACCAGAAGGTACATCCCTAAGGCTGGATACCATCCCTTTTTCTTTTTTGAAGTTAATATGTAAGTGGAGGAGCGGAAGTGCTCATGATTAGTGTTGAGCGAACACGGACTGTATTATTCGTGTTCGTACCGAATAATTGGATTTTTTGTACCCGAACACGGACACGGACACTTTACTGTATGTTCGGGTAAAAATCCGTGTTCGGTCGTTTTATTTCCGGGTTTTGCATGCTTTGGCGCTCTTTTCATGGCGGGCTTTCAACAGCCAATCAACAATCGTTTAACTGGTGTGCCTTAAGCCATCCCAGCCATGCCTGCAAATGTCTCAGTAGCTGTGATTGGCCGTCTGAAGCATGTGACCAAGTCTTTATAAGTTCGAGGCAGCCGCAGCGGCGTCATTATGCTGCTTAGATTCAGGGACAGAGAGCACACATCAACGTGCTGGCTGCTGATTAGGGAAAGATAGGCAGGAAAAAACCATTTGTGTCCGGATAGAATTGAGGGACAGGTCGGAGTGTTTAGGCAGGGCGAGTTGTAGGCATTTTAGGGATAGAGTCTGCTGAATTATATAGGGTCAGTGTCTTCTACAAACTACAATCGATATTGCTGTGTGGGGGGTGGGGTGAATCTGCACTCAATCCTGATCTACGATCTCTTCTCAATCCTGTTAGGGACAGAGTCTGCTGAATTTTAGGGAAACTGTGTTCTACAAACTACAATCGATATTGCTGTGTGGGGGGTGGGGTGAATCTGCACTCAATCCTGATCTACGATCTCTTCTCAATCCTGTTAGGGACAGAGTCTGCTGAATTTTAGGGAAACTGTGTTCTACAAACTACAATCGATATTGCTGTGTGGGGGGTGGGGTGAATCTGCACTCAATCCTGATCTACGATCTCTTCTCAATCCTGTTAGGGACAGAGTCTGCTGAATTTTAGGGAAACTGTGTTCTACAAACTACAATCGATATTGCTGTGTGGTGTGGGATTGGAGATAGGCAGGTGTCAGTGATCCACATCCATTTTTCTGTGTGTGAGCTGCAGTGAACACAATCTTTTTGGGCTGCAGTGAACACAATCTTTTTGGGCTGCAGTGAACACAATCTTTTTGGGCTGCAGTGAACACAATCTTTTTGGGCTGCAGTGAACACAATCTTTTTGGGGTGCAGTGAACAAAATCTTTTTGGGGTGCAGTGAACACAATCCTTTTTGGTGTGCAGTGAACACAATCTTTGTGGGGTGCAGTGAACAAAATCCTTTGTGGGGTGCAGTGAACACAATCTTTTTGGGGTGCAGTGAACAAAATCCTTTTTGGGGTGCAGTGAACAACATCCTTTTTGGGGTGCAGTGAACACAATCTTTTTGGGGTGCAGTGAACAAAATCCTTTGTGGGGTGCAGTGAACACAATCTTTTTGGGGTGCAGTGAACACAATCTTTTTGGGGTGGAGTGAACAACATCCTTTTTGGGGTGCAGTGAACAAAATCCTTTTTGGGGTGCAGTGAACAAAATCATTTTTGGGGTGCAGTGAACACAATCTTTTTGGGGTGCAGTGAACACAATCTTTTTGGGGTGGAGTGAACAACATCCTTTTTGGGGTGCAGTGAACAACATCCTTTTTGGGGTGCAGTGAACACAATCTTTTTGGGGTGCAGTGAACACAATCTTTGTGGGGTACAGTGAACAGAATCTTTGTGGGGTGCAGTGAACAAAATCTTTGGGGGGTACAGTGAACACAATCTTTGTGAGGTGCAGTGAACACAATCTTTGTGGGGTGCAGTGAACACAATCATTGTGGGGTGCAGTGAACTCAATCTTTGTGGGGTACAGTGAACACAATCTCATACTGAAGGTTTGAGGGTGCTGCCTGTTCCATACTCCCCCTACTCCTCATCTAGCCTTTTAGGGGTACAAACAATAGTAATTGGGGCCTAGTGTGGTTGTGTACGTGTGATATACATACACTTTTTTGGGATCATATTTTCTATTCCGCTATTTAATCAAAAACCTTTGGGGATCAGTTAAATTGGGGGATAGTCTGTGTTGGTACGTGTGAGAGAGATCCACCTTTCCAAGTTGTTGGGGTTCATCTCATACTTCTGAAGGTTTGAGGGTGCTGCCTGTTCCATACTCCCCCCTACTCCTAGCCTTTTAGGGGTACAAACAATAGTAATTGGGGCCTAGTGTGGTTGTGTACGTGTGATATACATACACTTTTTTGGGATCATATTTTCTATTCCGCTATTTAATCAAAAACCTCTGGGGATCAGTTAAATTGGGGGATAGTCTGTGTTGGTACGTGTGAGAGAGATCCACCTTTCCAAGTTGTTGGGGTTCATCTCATACTTCTGAAGGTTTGAGGGTGCTGCCTGTTCCATACTCCCCCTACTCCTAGCCTTTTAGGGGTACAAACAATAGTAATTGGGGCCTAGTGTGGTTGTGTACGTGTGATATACATACACTTTTTTGGGATCATATTTTCTATTCCGCTATTTAATCAAAAACCTCTGGGGATCAGTTAAATTGGGGGATAGTCTGTGTTGGTACGTGTGAGAGAGATCCACCTTTCCAAGTTGTTGGGGTTCATCTCATACTTCTGAAGGTTTGAGGGTGCTGCCTGTTCCATACTCCCCCTACTCCTAGCCTTTTAGGGGTACAAACAATAGTAATTGGGGCCTAGTGTGGTTGTGTACGTGTGATATACATACACTTTTTTGGGATCATATTTTCTATTCCGCTATTTAATCAAAAACCTCTGGGGATCAGTTAAATTGGGGGATAGTCTGTGTTGGTACGTGTGAGAGAGATCCACCTTTCCAAGTTGTTGGGGTTCATCTCATACTTCTGAAGGTTTGAGGGTGCTGCCTGTTCCATACTCCCCCTACTCCTAGCCTTTTAGGGGTACAAACAATAGTAATTGGGGCCTAGTGTGGTTGTGTACGTGTGATATACATACACTTTTTTGGGATCATATTTTCTATTCCGCTATTTAATCAAAAACCTCTGGGGATCAGTTAAATTGGGGGATAGTCTGTGTTGGTACGTGTGAGAGAGATCCACCTTTCCAAGTTGTTGGGGTTCATCTCATACTTCTGAAGGTTTGAGGGTGCTGCCTGTTCCATACTCCCCCCTACTCCTAGCCTTTTAGGGGTACAAACAATAGTAATTGGGGCCTAGTGTGGTTGTGTACGTGTGATATACATACACTTTTTTGGGATCATATTTTCTATTCCGCTATTTAATCAAAAACCTTTGGGGATCAGTTAAATTGGGGGATAGTCTGTGTTGGTACGTGTGAGAGAGATCCACCTTTCCAAGTTGTTGGGGTTCATCTCATACTTCTGAAGGTTTGAGGGTGCTGCCTGTTCCATACTCCCCCTACTCCTAGCCTTTTAGGGGTACAAACAATAGTAATTGGGGCCTAGTGTGGTTGTGTACGTGTGATATACATACACTTTTTTGGGATCATATTTTCTATTCCGCTATTTAATCAAAAACCTTTGGGGATCAGTTAAATTGGGGGATAGTCTGTGTTGGTACGTGTGAGAGAGATCCACCTTTCCAAGTTGTTGGGGTTCATCTCATACTTCTGAAGGTTTGAGGGTGCTGCCTGTTCCATACTCCCCCTACTCCTAGCCTTTTAGGGGTACAAACAATAGTAATTGGGGCCTAGTGTGGTTGTGTACGTGTGATATACATACACTTTTTTGGGATCATATTTTCTATTCCGCTATTTAATCAAAAACCTTTGGGGATCAGTTAAATTGGGGGATAGTCTGTGTTGGTACGTGTGAGAGAGATCCACCTTTCCAAGTTGTTGGGGTTCATCTCATACTTCTGAAGGTTTGAGGGTGCTGCCTGTTCCATACTCCCCCTACTCCTAGCCTTTTAGGGGTACAAACAATAGTAATTGGGGCCTAGTGTGGTTGTGTACGTGTGATATACATACACTTTTTTGGGATCATATTTTCTATTCCGCTATTTAATCAAAAACCTCTGGGGATCAGTTAAATTGGGGGATAGTCTGTGTTGGTACGTGTGAGAGAGATCCACCTTTCCAAGTTGTTGGGGTTCATCTCATACTTCTGAAGGTTTGAGGGTGCTGCCTGTTCCATACTCCCCCCTACTCCTAGCCTTTTAGGGGTACAAACAATAGTAATTGGGGCCTAGTGTGGTTGTGTACGTGTGATATACATACACTTTTTTGGGATCATATTTTCTATTCCGCTATTTAATCAAAAACCTCTGGGGATCAGTTAAATTGGGGGATAGTCTGTGTTGGTACGTGTGAGAGAGATCCACCTTTCCAAGTTGTTGGGGTTCATCTCATACTTCTGAAGGTTTGAGGGTGCTGCCTGTTCCATACTCCCCCTACTCCTAGCCTTTTAGGGGTACAAACAATAGTAATTGGGGCCTAGTGTGGTTGTGTACGTGTGATATACATACACTTTTTTGGGATCATATTTTCTATTCCGCTATTTAATCAAAAACCTTTGGGGATCAGTTAAATTGGGGGATAGTCTGTGTTGGTACGTGTGAGAGAGATCCACCTTTCCAAGTTGTTGGGGTTCATCTCATACTTCTGAAGGTTTGAGGGTGCTGCCTGTTCCATACTCCCCCTACTCCTAGCCTTTTAGGGGTACAAACAATAGTAATTGGGGCCTAGTGTGGTTGTGTACGTGTGATATACATACACTTTTTTGGGATCATATTTTCTATTCCGCTATTTAATCAAAAACCTCTGGGGATCAGTTAAATTGGGGGATAGTCTGTGTTGGTACGTGTGAGAGAGATCCACCTTTCCAAGTTGTTGGGGTTCATCTCATACTTCTGAAGGTTTGAGGGTGCTGCCTGTTCCATACTCCCCCCTACTCCTAGCCTTTTAGGGGTACAAACAATAGTAATTGGGGCCTAGTGTGGTTGTGTACGTGTGATATACATACACTTTTTTGGGATCATATTTTCTATTCCGCTATTTAATCAAAAACCTTTGGGGATCAGTTAAATTGGGGGATAGTCTGTGTTGGTACGTGTGAGAGAGATCCACCTTTCCAAGTTGTTGGGGTTCATCTCATACTTCTGAAGGTTTGAGGGTGCTGCCTGTTCCATACTCCCCCTACTCCTAGCCTTTTAGGGGTACAAACAATAGTAATTGGGGCCTAGTGTGGTTGTGTACGTGTGATATACATACACTTTTTTGGGATCATATTTTCTATTCCGCTATTTAATCAAAAACCTTTGGGGATCAGTTAAATTGGGGGATAGTCTGTGTTGGTACGTGTGAGAGAGATCCACCTTTCCAAGTTGTTGGGGTTCATCTCATACTTCTGAAGGTTTGAGGGTGCTGCCTGTTCCATACTCCCCCTACTCCTAGCCTTTTAGGGGTACAAACAATAGTAATTGGGGCCTAGTGTGGTTGTGTACGTGTGATATACATACACTTTTTTGGGATCATATTTTCTATTCCGCTATTTAATCAAAAACCTTTGGGGATCAGTTAAATTGGGGGATAGTCTGTGTTGGTACGTGTGAGAGAGATCCACCTTTCCAAGTTGTTGGGGTTCATCTCATACTTCTGAAGGTTTGAGGGTGCTGCCTGTTCCATACTCCCCCTACTCCTAGCCTTTTAGGGGTACAAACAATAGTAATTGGGGCCTAGTGTGGTTGTGTACGTGTGATATACATACACTTTTTTGGGATCATATTTTCTATTCCGCTATTTAATCAAAAACCTCTGGGGATCAGTTAAATTGGGGGATAGTCTGTGTTGGTACGTGTGAGAGAGATCCACCTTTCCAAGTTGTTGGGGTTCATCTCATACTTCTGAAGGTTTGAGGGTGCTGCCTGTTCCATACTCCCCCCTACTCCTAGCCTTTTAGGGGTACAAACAATAGTAATTGGGGCCTAGTGTGGTTGTGTACGTGTGATATACATACACTTTTTTGGGATCATATTTTCTATTCCGCTATTTAATCAAAAACCTTTGGGGATCAGTTAAATTGGGGGATAGTCTGTGTTGGTACGTGTGAGAGAGATCCACCTTTCCAAGTTGTTGGGGTTCATCTCATACTTCTGAAGGTTTGAGGGTGCTGCCTGTTCCATACCCCCCCTACTCCTCATCTAGCCTTTTAGGGGTACAAACAATAGTAATTGGGGCCTAGTGTGGTTGTGTACGTGCGAGATACATACACTTTTTTTGATCATATTTCCTATTCCGCTATTCAATAAAAACCTTTGAGGATCAATTGAATTGCGGGATAGTCTGTGTCGGTACGTGTGAGAGAGATCCACCTTTCCAAGTTGTTGGGGTTCATCTCATACTTCTGAAGGTTTGAGGGTGCTGCCTGTTCCATACCCCCCCTACTCCTCATCTAGCCTTTTAGGGGTACAAACAATAGTAATTGGGGCCTAGTGTGGTTGTGTACGTGCGAGATACATACACTTTTTTTGATCATATTTCCTATTCCGCTATTCAATAAAAACCTTTGGGGATCAATTAAATTGCGGGATAGTCTGTGTCGGTACGTGTGAGATCCACCTTTCCAAGTTTTTGGGGTTCATCTCATACTTCTGAAGCTTTGAGGGTGCTGCCTGTTCCATACTCCTCCTCCTCCTCATCCATCCTTTTAGGTGTACAAACAATAGTAATTGGGGCCTAGTGTGCTTCTGTACGTGTGAGATACATACACATTTTTTGATCATATTTCCTATTCCGCTATTCAATAAAAACCTTTGGGGATCAATTAAATTGCGGAATAGTCTGTGTCGGTACGTGTGAGATCCACCTTTCCAAGTTTTTGGGGTTCATCTCATACTTCTGAAGCTTTGAGGGTGCTGCCTGTTCCATACTCCTCCTCCTCCTCATCCATCCTTTTAGGTGTACAAACAATAGTAATTGGGGCCTAGTGTGTTTCTGTACGTGCGAGATACATACACTTTTTTTGATCATATTTCCTATTCCGCTATTCAATAAAAACCTTTGGGGATCAATTAAATTGCGGGATAGTCTGTGTCGGTACGTGTGAGATCCACCTTTCCAAGTTTTTGGGGTTCATCTCATACTTCTGAAGCTTTGAGGGTGCTGCCTGTTCCATACTCCTCCTCCTCCTCATCCATCCTTTTAGGTGTACAAACAATAGTAATTGGGGCCTAGTGTGCTTCTGTACGTGTGAGATACATACACATTTTTTGATCATATTTCCTATTCCGCTATTCAATAAAAACCTTTGGGGATCAATTAAATTGCGGAATAGTCTGTGTCGGTACGTGTGAGATCCACCTTTCCAAGTTTTTGGGGTTCATCTCATACTTCTGAAGCTTTGAGGGTGCTGCCTGTTCCATACTCCTCCTCCTCCTCATCCATCCTTTTAGGTGTACAAACAATAGTAATTGGGGCCTAGTGTGTTTCTGTACGTGCGAGATACATACACTTTTTTTGATCATATTTCCTATTCCGCTATTCAATAAAAACCTTTGGGGATCAATTAAATTGCGGGATAGTCTGTGTCGGTACGTGTGAGATCCACCTTTCCAAGTTTTTGGGGTTCATCTCATACTTCTGAAGCTTTGAGGGTGCTGCCTGTTCCATACTCCTCCTCCTCCTCATCCATCCTTTTAGGTGTACAAACAATAGTAATTGGGGCCTAGTGTGCTTCTGTACGTGTGAGATACATACACATTTTTTGATCATATTTCCTATTCCGCTATTCAATAAAAACCTTTGGGGATCAATTAAATTGCGGGATAGTCTGTGTCGGTACGTGTGAGATCCACCTTTCCAAGTTTTTGGGGTTCATCTCATACTTCTGAAGCTTTGAGGGTGCTGCCTGTTCCATACTCCTCCTCCTCCTCATCCATCCTTTTAGGTGTACAAACAATAGTAATTGGGGCCTAGTGTGTTTCTGTACGTGTGAGATACATACACTTTTTTTGATCATATTTCCTATTCCGCTATTCAATAAAAACCTTTGGGGATCAATTGAATTGCGGGATAGTCTGTGTCGGTACGTGTGAGAGAGATCCACCTTTCCAAGTTGTTGGGGTTCATCTCATACTTCTGAAGGTTTGAGGGTGCTGCCTGTTCCATACCCCCCCTACTCCTCATCTAGCCTTTTAGGGGTACAAACAATAGTAATTGGGGCCTAGTGTGGTTGTGTACGTGCGAGATACATACACTTTTTTTGATCATATTTCCTATTCCGCTATTCAATAAAAACCTTTGAGGATCAATTGAATTGCGGGATAGTCTGTGTCGGTACGTGTGAGAGAGATCCACCTTTCCAAGTTGTTGGGGTTCATCTCATACTTCTGAAGGTTTGAGGGTGCTGCCTGTTCCATACTCCCCCTACTCCTCATCTAGCCTTTTAGGGGTACAAACAATAGTAATTGGGGCCTAGTGTGGTTGTGTACGTGTGATATACATACACTTTTTTTGGATCATATTTTCTATTCCGCTATTCAATAAAAACCTTTCTAGGGCAAGATCTTAAATTACAGAAATATGAGGAGACCGTCAAATAAGGGCCGTGGCCTGGGTCGTGGTGCTGCTGGTAGAGCTCCTGTTGCAAGGAGAGGACATGGTCGATCTGTGCCAGCTACACGCACAAGTGAAACACCTTCCTCAAGTGTGAGTAGGCGACAGAACCTGCATCAGTATTTGGTAGGGCATCAAACGCCCCTAGAAGTGATGAGGCCAGAACAAGTTGAGGCGATAGTAGATTGGTTTGCTGCTGACAGTGCCTCCAGTTCCTTCACATTGTCTCCCACCCAGTCTACTGCAGAAAGGTCAGAGTTGGCACCTGCAGCCAATGTCCAACCGTCTTTCACCTCACCCCCTTGCAAATCAGGCCAGCAGTCTGAGCCCCAAGCCATACAGCAGTCTCTTATTCTTTTTGAGGACTCTGTCAGCAGGGTTTCCCAGGGCCATCCACCTAGCCCTGCCCCAGAAGTGGAAGAGATTGAGTGCAGCGATGCCCAACCACTTATTCCTCAAGATGATTACATGCAAGGATCATCGCAGCACGTCTCCGATGATGACGAAACGCAGGTGCCAACTGCTGCGGCGTTCAGCATTGTGGAGACCGACAAGGAGGGCAGGGGTGAAGACTGGGTGGAAGATGATGTGGAGGACGATGAGGTCCTCGACCCCACATGGAATGAACGTCATGCAGGTGAACTGAGTAGTTTGGAGGAAGAGGCGGTGGTCGCACAGAGCCACCAGCACAGCAGAAGAGGGAGCAGGGTGCAGAAGCGGAGCGGCCGTGCCCTAGACACTACGCCCGCTACTGCCCAACGCAGCAAGGGAACGAGCGCACCAAAGTCAGCTCAAAGGAGTTCTCTAGCGTGGAAGTTCTTTAGAAAATGTGCTGATGACAGGACACGAGTGGTTTGCACCCTGTGCAATCAGAGCTTGAAGCGAGGCATGAACCTTCTCAACCTGAGCACAACCTGCATGATCAGGCATCTAAGTGCAAAGCACGAGCTGCAGTGGAGTACACACCTTCAAAACCAAGAAACGTCTCTGGCTCATCCTGCTTCCTCTTCTGCTGCAGTCTCGGCCGCTCCAGCCACATCTGTAGTGATACCGGCACCTGCCACCCCGCAAACAGACGATCTGTCAGCAACACCACCACCTGGGTCACCAACAACCATCTCCACAATGTCCCGTGGAAGCGTTCAGCTTTCCATCTCCCAAACACTTGAGAGGAAGAGGAAGTACCCCCCTACCCACCCGCGATCCCTGGCCCTGAATGCCAGCATTTCAAAATTATTGGCCTTTGAAATGCTGTCATTCCGTCTGGTGGAGACGCACAGTTTTAAAAACCTTATGTCGGTGGCTGTCCCACAGTACGTCGTGCCCAGCCGCCACTACTTTTCCAGGCAAGCCATCCCTTCCCTGCACAACCAAGTGGGGGAAAAAATCAGGTGTGCACTGCGCAACGCCATCTGTGCCAAGGTCCACCTAACTACGGATACGTGGACCAGTAAGCACGGTCAGGGGCGTTATATCTCCCTAACGGCACACTGGGTAAATGCAGTGGCGGATGGGCCTGAGGCGGATAGCAATTTGGCGCATGTCCTTCCACCACCGAGGATTGCAGGGCGCTTCAGTTTGCCTCCTGTTCCTAACTCCTCCTACTCCGCTTCCTCATCCTCTACCGCCTCCTCATCCGGACAGCGTAACACCTTCACCACCAACTTCAGCACGGCCAGGGGTAAACGACAGCAGGCAGTTTTACAACTTGCCTGTTTGGGGGACAAACCACACACCGCGCAGGAGTTGTGGAGGAGCATGGAACAGCAGACAAATGAGTGGTTGCTGCCAGCGAGCCTCAAGCCCGGCCTGGTGGTGTGCGATAACGGGCGAAATCTCATAGCAGCTCTGGGCCTAGCCGGTTTGACGCACATCCCTTGCCTGGCGCATGTGCTGAATTTGGTGGTGCAGAGGTTCCTTAAAAACTACCCCGATATGTCAGAGCTGCTGCAGAAAGTGCGGGCCGTTTGTGCGCACTTTCGGCGTTCTCACCCTGCTGCTGCTCGCCTGGCAGCGCTGCAGCGTAACTTCGGCCTTCCCGCTCACCGCCTCATATGTGACGTGCCCACAAGGTGGAACTCCACCTTGCACATGCTGGAAAGACTGTGCGAGCAGCAGCAGGCCATAGTGGAGTTTCAGCTGCAGCACGCACGCGTGAGTCGCTCTGCGGAACAGCACCACTTCACCACCAATAACTGGGCCTCCATGCGAGACCTGTGTGCCTTGTTGCGCTGTTTTGAGTACTCCACCAACATGGCCAGTGGCAATGACGCCGTTCTCAGCTTAACTATCCCACTTCTATGCCTCCTTGAAAAAACAATTCGGGCGATGATGGAAGAGGATGTGGCACAGGATGAGGAGGAGGAGGAGGATGAAGAGGTAACATTTCCAAGGCTTTCAGGGCAGTCATTCGCAAGGGGCTCCGAGGGTGGGTTCCTGCACACGCAAACGCCAGGGACGCAATTGTCCAGCAGGGGCACAGTTCTGGAGGATGAGGAGGATGAGGAGGAGGAGGAGCTGGAGGAGGAGATGGAACCATGTTCACAGCAGGGTGGCACCCAGGCCAGCTCATGGCCATCACTGGTGCGTGGCTGGGGGGATACAGAGGACACGGACCATACACCTCCCACAGAGGACAGCCTTTCGTTGCCTCTGGGCAGCCTGGCACACATGAGCGATTACATGCTGCAGTGTCTCCACAACGACCGCCGAGTTGCCCACATTCTAACTTGTGCTGATTACTGGGTGGCCACGCTGCTGGATCCCCGTTACAAGGACAACGTACCGTCCTTAATTCACTCACTGGAGCGCGATCGCAAGATGCGCGAGTACAAGCGCACGCTGGTAGACGCCATGCTGCTGGCATTCCCATCTGACAGCGGGGCCACAGTGGAAGCACAAGGCAGAGGAGGAGGAGGAGGAGGTCGCCAACGCAACCAGGGCACCGCCAGCACCTCAGAAGGCAGGGTTAGCATGGCCGAAATGTGGAAAAGCTTTGTCAGCACGCCACAACAAACAGCAGCACCAGCAGCTCAGATGGAACGTCTTAGCAGGAGGCAGCATTTTACCAACATGGTGGAGCAGTATGTGTGCACACGCCTACATGTAGTGAATGACGGGTCTGCCCCCTTCAACTTCTGGGTCTCCAAATTGGGCACATGGCCTGAGCTTGCCCTTTACGCCTTGGAGGTGCTGGCGTGCCCTGCAGCCAGTGTATTATCTGAACGGGTATTTAGCACGGCTGGGGGCGTTATAACAGACAAGCGCAGCCGCCTGTCCAGAGACAATGTGGACAAGCTCACGTTCATTAAAATGAACCAGGCATGGATCCCACGGGACTTTTCCGTACCTTATGCAGAATAGCAATGGATACCGACCTTACCCACCCATTGTTCCATTTTTGCTCTTTCTCACTCTTTTGGGGTGTACCCTCATTTAAAATTTGTGAAAAGAAGCAGTGTTGGCTACCTCGTCCTCCTCCTCAGGGCCAGATTAATGTAGGGTCTATTGGAGCTGCAGCTCCAGGCCCCTACCTTTTATATAGGCCCCGGGTTGGCCATATTCACTGTTACCGCTCTTCTGTCACTTGTAAACACAGAAGTCTGGCTTCTATGCTCGCTTCCCCAGGCAGCACCCTCAGAACCTCCCCACACAGCGTGAAGGCCGGACAAGGAGGGACAGTTGGCGATGCATGGATGTGTTTATGGGCTTCAGAGACAGCATCCCATGTTGAATTAGGCATGCATGGCTGCACCCTTCCTCCTCTGGGTGCATGGCAAGGCACGGCCCTAAGGCCCTTCAAAATCCTCAGCACCAAGCCCATGATGCTGTTAATCCGGCCCTGGTCCTCCTCCACCGCCGCTTCCACCTACACCGCCCATAGGTGTGCGCAGCCTATTGCATTAAGGTGTGCACCCCAAAGTTGAAATACACATGCATGTGTTTGCCAGCAGGGAGAGTAATGTATCGGGGCCATGTACCTGTAGGCAAGGAGAAATAGAGCAGAGCAGGTCCCAGGGAGATCTTTCCCATCTCCTCACTGGCAATGCTATGTGCCCTAGGTGATTAGGGTGTGCCCAGGCACACCCAGCACACCCTGTGCGCACGCCTATGTCACCGCCACATCCACCACCACCTCAACCTCCCTCCTACTCCATATGGGCCTCGTCCTTCAGAGATGAAGAAGAACATTGTTTTATTTTTCTGTTTTTTTTTGTTGTTTTAAGTTATTTCCCTATCCACATTTGTTTGCAGAGCACTTGCCATGCTCTTAATTACGTTTTGCTGCCATTTGCAGCACTCTAGCCCTTTCCTTTGGTGTTTTAGAGCCATTTTAGTGCCTTAAAGTTCGGGTCCCCATTGACTTCAATGGGGTTCGGTGTCCGGGAAAAGTTCGGTAAAAGTCCGGGACACGGACCCGGACTTTTTTTTAAAGTTCGGCCGAACCCGTCGAACACGGACATCTAGGTGTCCGCTCAACCCTACTCATGATACCCCTTCCATGTTCAACAGTTTTGGTGTGCCAAGCACATTCTCTGGTCTAAGTTACTAATTGTTGACTTGTTATAATTATACTAATACTCAGCTTGTTTTACTAGTTCATTTGTGCATTTAAATTTGCTTTGTCTTTGCGTGAACAGGTCAGGTCCTCTCAGATTCTGAAGGCCTTGGTCTGTCCACAAATATTAGTGTGTATACCATTATTTTAGCTACGTTCTTGCTCTTCCCCTAACCCCTCACGTACTTCTGTTTCCCCTTCTGTAGTCAGACCCTAGCCATCTCAGTACCATCACAATACCTGCATCCTGATTTACCTCACTGGAGACCATGACACTCAGTTTCCCTGAATGCTAATGGTCTCAACAGCCCTTTTAAACGATCACTACTGTGGCGAGAAGCTATCTCACAAAAGGCAGACATACTCTGTGTTCAAGAGACGCATTTCATGGAACATAACCCTCCCCAATGCTCCCACAAACTATTCCTCCATTGTTTCCAGGCCCGGGCTGACAAGAAAGCAAGGGGAGTCATGACTGCGGTTTGCTCATCTGTCTCTTTCACTCTCACCCACCTTGATCAGGACCCCACAGGCAGATATCTGATTTTGTCAGCCACCTTTAATAACCAACCTTTCATCATCGTAAACATATATGCCCCCAGCATTCACCAGAAATCGTTCTATAAGTCCAACATTACCCTAAAGATCATATCATAATAAGTTAAAGTGTAGGAAATGCACAGCTCAATCCTCAATACTCTCCCTTGAATACCTCTATGTTCTAGGATCGACCTGTTCTTGACATCCAAAGTCCTGCTGCAAAAAATCACTAGATCCACAATTGGGCTTATTACGTGGTAAGACCAGGCCCCAATTACCATCACTATATCTTTGTCCCCCTCTTCTTCCAGAACCCCCTCATGGCATCTGTCAGGGATGAAGAAATAAGCCCAGGCACATAGTTATATGCAGACGGAGAATGTCTGATAGCCAAATCCATGGACAGAGAATTCCTGTTCACATGACTCGCAAACATGCACCAGCGTTCACACCCTCCACTAAGTGGCGCCAAGTGGGCTATATAAACACCTCTGCTGCACTAGGACCTTGCCTTATGGTCTACAGTGTTCCGCTACCTGCTACCTATTCCTGGTGTTTAAACTCTGTTGCCACCCTGATCCGTCTGACCATGCTTGTACTCTGCTTGATCCCTCTGTCTGCCTGTTTGCCGTTGCCAACTCCAGCCTGAACCTGACTACTCTGCTGCCTACTGCTCTGTTCCTAATGTGCCTGCTAGTTAACCCCATTTGCCTGACCCTGCTGCGTGTCCAGCCATCCTTGCATCTGCTTTCTGCTTCCTGCCAGCCTGCCGGGTACCTGATGCCTTGCGTCACGATTCAGCATGCATCCAAGTACGCACAGACCTCACATTTGCAGCCTTCACCATCTGAACTTCTAGGCTTTAGTGCCACTCCAAGCTTCCGTGCCTCCTGTTTACCTTATCAGGTGTACCAGGCCAGAGGTGTAAGAGATCGCCTTCCTCGCCACATCAGGCTCCATCTCCAGGTACGTGACAGCGTCTGAATGCCTCAAATCTCAGCATACCAGAGACTTGAGAACAGGTTTGATCTGAGATATCCTCTTTTTTTGCCTCTAACACTGATTTCGTTTCTAATCCAACTACTCTATGGAACGCCCCCAAATCCGTTATACATGGAACCTGTATACAGTTGAGCGCCCAAGAAAAGAAAAAGAAATCCCACACAATAAAAACCCTCCTCAAGCAGATACAAGCGCTAAAATCCCTAAATAAACAAAATCCCACCCTAGCCAACACAGAGGAATTGGGTAAGCTAAGAAATGATCTCAGCTCCTACCTCCGAAAGGACCATGGTTTATATCTTAGGTGCTTACGCCTTACCTGGTAGTGACTTTAGCGCTTTTTATTCTAAACATTACAACCTATCACTCTCTGCATCTGAGCCAGACCCCACTCGACAGCCATCCTTGCATATGCTTTCTGCTTCCTGCCAGCCTGCCAGGTACCTGATGCCTTGCGTCACGATTCAGCATGCATCCAAGTACGCACAGACCTCACATTTGCAGCCTTCAGCATCTGAACTTCTAGGCTTTAGTGCCACTCCAAGCTTCCATGCCTCCTGTTTACCTTATCAGGTGTACCAGGCCAGAAGTGTAAGAGATCGCCTTCCTCGCCACATCAGGCTCCATCTCCAGGCATGTGACAGCATCTGAATGCCTCAAATCTCAGCATACCAGAGACTCGAGAACAGGTTTGATCTGAGATATCCTCTTTTTTTGCCTCTAACACTGATTTCGTTTCTAATCCAACTACTCCATGGAACGCCCCCAAATCCGTTATACATGGAACCTGTATACAGTTGAGCGCCCAAGAAAAGAAAAAGAAATCCCACACAATAAAAACCCTCCTCAAGCAGATACAAGCGCTAAAATCCCTAAATAAACAAAATCCCACCCTAGCCAACACAGAGGAATTGGGTAAGCTAAGAAATGATCTCAGCTCCTACCTCCGACAGGACCATGGTTTATATCTTAGGTGCTTACGCCTTACCTGGTAGTGACTTTAGCGCTTTTTATTCTAAACATTACAACCTATCACTCTCTGCATCTGAGCCAGACCCCACTCGACAGCTAATACAAGATTTCCTCACTCCTCTCCAACTTCTTCGATATCTCCAACCCAGCTTGATACACTAGCCCAACCATTCTCCCACCAAGAAATTCTTAAAGCTATTAAAGATCTCCCCTCCCACAAAGCCCCGGGTCCAGATGGTTTCATCAATGAATATTACAAGTCAAGTCATATGCGGATCAAATTGTTTCTGAACTAGGTAACACCTTAAATAGATTTTTAACAACTGAAAAGATTCCTTCGGAGTCTCTGGAAGCAGTGATAACCACTATACACAAATCAGGGAAACCCTTCCATGACCCGGCTAATTATCACCCTATATCTCTGCTTAAAACTGACTTCAAGCTCTATACAAAATTTTTAGCAATTTGCCTTGTGACCTATATGCCCAGTCTGGTCCACCCAGATCAAGTGGGCTTCATTCCTTCCTGGCAGTCTTCAAATGGAACCTGTAGGTTTTTAGACCTTATCCACTGGGCAGAGCATCACCAAACGCCTTCTCTGCTGATCTCTCTAGACGCAGAGAATTAGTTCGATAGGGTTAATTGGCTATATCAGGACTTGGTCCTCCAGAAATTCAGCATCCATGGTCCCTTCCACCAAGCTATACTAGGTCTTTACGCTACCCCATGCGCAAGAACTCTCACATCAAGCATACTATCCACTCCCTTTCCTATCACCAATGAGGGATTTCCCCTGTCCCCCCTATTTTTTGCACTAGTGATTGAACCACAAGCAATTCGATCACACCCAGATATCACAGGTTTTTCGATCTATCAAATCTCCCACAAGATCAGCTTATATGCTGATGATCTAAGCATCTGGCTTACTGGCCCATTGAAATCCCTGCCCTAACTTTGTGACCTCTAACATCAATTTTGTCAGGTATCCATGTATAAATTAAATCACTCTAAATCAGCTATGCTAGGGGTTTGCCTATCCTCACAACTAAAGACAGCTATTACTACATCCTCCTCTTTTTCCCGGGCCTCTCAACTCATCCATGACCTACTTAGGTGTTCAGCTGACAACCCCCTGTACCATGCATCTTCGTACTAACATTTCTTTTTTGGGTCAGAAACTACAAGATATTGCCAAATCACTTCTTTCCATAAATGCCTCTTGGGCAGGCTATATAGCCTTATCCAAGATGTTTCTCCTGCCACACACTCTATATTTCTTCAGAACTTTGCCATTACCGATCCTGCAATCAGATATAGCCTCACTTCAACATATCATCAATAACTTCATCTGGGCTGCACACAAACCTTGCATCAAAGCTTCTTTATTCAATACACCCAAGAACTATGCTGGTCTCGGGGTCCCTGACCTTAGATCGTATTACAAGGCAATCATTTTAGACCAAACCATACACCTATAGGACATGTCCTCATTACAACCTTGGACCCTGATTGAAGCCTCAGCTCTCACCCAAACCCCATCAATCTGTCTGGCTGCCATCAGGATGGGATACCACCCACCTCGTTCCTTTCTCCCAACAGTTAACGCTACAGTATCTACTTATAAATTGGTCCTACAAACTTCAGGCAGACTACATATACAGGCTCTTTATCAACTCCCACTATCAGCCCTATCGTTTCTGTCCCCGGATCTATCCCTTCAAATATGGTCCTTACAGGGTCTCCAGAATATTGGTGACCTGTTCCAGCAAGAACAGCTCCTATCCTTCCATCAATTTAAAGACCTCTTTGCCATCTCCAATAAAGACTTCTATATGTCTTTAAGGCTCCATCATATCCTCACCTCCATCTCAACCTCGCACAACACTTGGACAAAGGACATTTTGCAGTTCTTCACCCCAACCAACAACAACATTTGTGGCATGTTTTATATTTATAGATTACTAACAAAACCAAATCAGGACAAAAAACCCCCAACTATAACCTACTGGGAATCCAAACTAAAAATACAGGTCTCCCTCTCTATCTGGTACCAGGCAATTCATGCATCCATTATGTACTCCAAAAACATTTCCCAGTGTGAAACCTTAATGAAAATACTATATAGAGGGTATTACACCCCGCAAAATTAGCTTGGATCTTCCAATCTCAGTCCAGCAAATGTTGGAGAAATTGTGACATGGATGGACATATTTTTCACGTTTGGTGGGAATGTCCGCCTATGGTTATTTTCTGGATAGACTTCTCCACCCTCATTCAGAATGTTACTAACCTACCCTTTAAGCTAACCCAACACATGGCTCTCTTTGGACTAGGCCTCTCAAATTGGCCCTCAAAATTCCACCCCATCATCTCCCATACACTCATTGCCGCCCGCCTATCTATTGCATGGCTCTGGAAACGGGCTTTTGCCCCTACTCTCTGTAATACCATTGCTATTAGTAATGACCACCTATCAATGGAATTTCTGTTCGCAAAGGCACAATTAACACTAGATAAATTCTACCACCACTGGCAATTATGGTTATTAGATCATAGAGCCATCCCTTGTCCTTGAACCATCATCTAGAACCACCTCCCACAGTGGAACCCCTCCCTCTGGGAGATCTCATTCATCTGCCCCCATCCTGGACCAAACAGAGCCTTATGGGTATGACAACTGTAAAGCTTCCCATACTATGTACACAGTACTAGCCTGCTCAGCTATTCCCTTCCTCTCACACTCTCTCCCCTCCCTTTCCACTGCTCTCTCCTCTTGTGCCCTCTCCCTTGATGGCATAAAAGAGGTTAGATCTACATGTGTTGGTATATACCTGGTATTGTACACTTTTCCTTAATTGTCAATAGTTAATTACCTTTATTTTACGAGTAATTGTACATCACTATATCTTCTCTTCTCAATAAAGAAATTTTGGGGGAAAAAAAAAAAAAAGAAAATCTTTGGGGTGACATCAAAAATGCTGTTTTCGAGGCAAGACCAAGAAATGCAGAGGGATTGTGGAATGTAGTGCAATCCTGGGCTGGAATACCTACTCACAGGTGCCAGATGTCGGTTGACTCCATGCAACAGAGATGTGAAGCACTTCTCAGAAACAGTTGTTTTACAACTAATTATTAGTCCAGTGATTCGCACGAAAGCTAAATCTTTAAGCATTTTACAGTTTATATAGTAAATGTTTGAGTTTGTAAAGACAAAATCAGACATTGCTATTTTTGGAAAAGCCTAATATTCCTTTTTCTTCACTTTCTGTAAAGTAATACCATTTTGAAACATTTTCTTCATGTTTTGATTTGGAATAGACTGTTCAGTGTTCCCAATGCATTTACTTTTGCGAGAAAAAAAAAGCTATTATAAGGATTTTGAGTTTTACTCATTTTTTTAAACACACTGCTATTATTTTCAACACAACTGCATATCTAAGGAGGAATCAAAATAAACTTACTTATAAACCTAGACCAGATTGTAATACTATCAACCTGTAATTTGAATTTTGGGCTGAGCTGCTCCACATTTTCCTCATATTGCATAAGTTTCAGTATATAACCTGTGTACCATGTCAAACTTGTTTCTTTAGCAATACACCTTTCTATCCTCATTATCTTTATATCCATCTACTGTTTTGTTGTTACAGTTTTTATATATTCCAGTATTCTTTTATTGAAAAAAGTAGGCTGGAAGAGCTTCCAAAGTCAGATTTTCACATTTATAAGTATTGTGGTACTAAGTAAAACATTTTACCACTGATTGTAATTATTGAGCATTCAAGTCTGTCTTGCATTTACTGTCAGTAGTTGTCACATTATGTCATAAATAGAGATGGCCTTGCAGTTTGCCCAGCAGTCGGTTTGCGGCAAACTTTTCTCATTCGCTGTTTGCCGATCATGCGAACATATGGCGATGTTCGCGACCGCCATATTCTTTTACTCTTTTGTGAAGAATTTTGACCCATGACACATCCATCAGGTGGTACAGGACAGCCAATTCAGACATGTCAGCACATGGACATACTCCAACTTACATTGCACAGGAGGGACAAACCAGACTGATAATGAATCAGGAGCGAGCCATCAACCATGTGAGGTCACAACTGGCGCTCCCAGGACACGACACATGGCTCCGCAGTGTGGGCTTTTTTTTTAATGTGTCCACTGCTGACAGTAGTGTTGCCATCTGCAGCCTTTGCAGTCAACGCATAAGTCATGGTAAGCCCAACACTCACCTAGGGACAACCGCCTTAAGAAGGCACCTGGACTCCCATCACCGAGCCCAGTGGGAGCAACACGGTCAGAACCCACAAAGCCACACTCCAGGCCCTCACCGTCCAGCCTCTTCTCCTTCTCCTCTCTCCTCACAATTGTCCTCCACTCCACCTTCCATCATGCCGTCCTCACGTTGTTTTGGAAAAAGCTAGGCTTCCATGGCCCAAATGTTCGAGCGTAAAAAAATGATGACGCAGGATAACCCTCTTGCCCAACTGTTGACCGCTGGCTTGTCGGAACTGATAGCCCGCCAACTACTGCCATATAAACTGGTGGACGCGGAGGCCTTTCGAAAATTTGTGGCGATTGGAACACTACAATGGAAGGTCCCAGGAAGGAAATATTTCTCGCAGAAGGGCATCCCAGAGCTATATGGCCATGTTCAGCGAGAGTGAATGTATCTCTGGCACACAGTGTCGGTGCCAAGATACATCTGACCACAGACACGTGGTCTAGTAAACACGGCCAGGGAAGGTATATAACTTTTACTGCCCACTGGGTGAACCTTCTGATGGCAGTCAAGCATGTGGCACCCGTGTAGATTTGGTTTTACCGCCACGGATTGCATGCAGGCCTGCCTCTTCTTCTCCTCCTCCTACTCCATCCTCCCTCTCCTTCTCGGCTGACTCCTCCTTTTCCGCTGCTACCGTCTCTTCCGCTGCACCGCCCAAGATCCCCAGAACTTATTCAAAATGTTAGATAAAAATGGTAAAAAGGTGCTGGTATCCCTGATTATAAAATAGATAGGTGCACCAATTTTCCGAAAATTATAAAAATGTGTAAAATACAAATATCTGTGACAAATTAATTAATGTTATAAAATTAAAAAATTAATATAAGGTGCAATGCCTGGTGTTTGTCTGTGACAAGGAATAAATTAAGGTAAATAGTAACTTATTCTTAAAAAATAAGGTGCATTTCTAAGGTGATCAAAGGGTTAAAGCAGTGATCCAACAAAAACAGTTCGTGCAAAGTAGTGAATGATATTGCTTGAATATCAGGTGCTCCAGTGCATAAAGATGATAACCTTTGCCTCTTACCGGATACAGGTGGGTCACACAGACCCCACAAGCCTGTGATCCCTTTATCCTTTGGTGGATCAAACCATAGGAACACCTTTTCTCCTCTTGGATATTAGTTGAATGACTCCAAAAAGATAATTAGCTCCTTTTCCTCACTCCTCCAAATAATTACATTTCAGAGGTGTTTTTTAAAGCCCATGTGCAGGGAGACAAATGGAAAGCCAAAAATAGTGTAATACTGCAACTTTATTAACAAATATACATCTAGTTAAAAAGTGGCTGCTTACTATTAGTTGTGCCCACCCGGCACAGGGCAATAGGCATTGGTTGCTATAGGTCGCTGGATGGGGACAGGATCTGCAGACTCCTGCTGTTTATCCCTCTGTGTTGCTCCCTGTAGCATGCAGCGGTGCCAATAGGCGATCCAATCTGTGTACCAGTGCCTGTGGTTAGGAGGTAGCTTCTTCCTCTTTATTTCCAGGTTATTTCAGAGACCACAATGCATTTCGCTCTCCTAGCATCGTCAGGCGGCCTGACGACTGGGAGGTCTGACGAAGGAGCTGAGCTCCGAAACATGTAACCGCCCACCACCCACTCTATTAGACACCAGCCGCTGCGTCCACACCCTGCCTTCAGGAAATCTCATGCCGACCAGGCTGAGACACAGACGAAAGGACGCATCTACAGGAAGCGGATCACCGGATGTCCTTGCAACCACTCAGCACAGCGGATAGGAAGACTCCAGACAGATCTTTGCTATGCCCAGGTCACATTTACCAAATGTGAGTGCTTTTATACTTTTAACCCATCTAGTCTGCCCAATATATCTGAATCCTATGAATAGTCCCTGGCCCTATCTTATATGAAGGATAGCCTTATGCCTATCCCATGCATGCTTAAACTCCTTCACTGTATTTGCAGCTACCACTTCTGCAGGAAGGTTATTCCATGCATCCACTACTCTCTCAGTAAAGTAATACTTCCTCATATTACTTTTACACCTTTGCCCCTCTAATTTAAAACTGTGTCCTCTTGTGGTAGTTTTTCTTCTTTTAAATATGCTCTCCTCCTTTACCGAGTTGATTCCCTTTATGTATTTAAAAGTTTCTATCATATCCCCTCTGTCTCTTCTTTCTTCCAAGCTATACATGTTAAGGTCCTTTAACCTTTCCTGGTAAGTTTTTTCCTGCAATCCATGTACTAGTTTAGTAGCTCTTCTCTGAACTCTCTCTAGAGTATCTATATCCTTCTGGAGATATGGCCTCCAGTACTGCGCACAATACTCCAAGTGAGGTCTCACCAGTGTTCTGTACAGCGGCATAAGCACTTCTCTCTTTCTACTGCTTATACCTCTCCCTATACATCCAAGCATTCTGCTGGCATTTTGTGCTGCTCTATTACATTGTCTTCCCACCTTTAAGTCTTCTGAAATAATTACTCCTAAATACCTTTCCTCAGATACTGAGGTCAGGACTGTGTCAAATATTCTATATTCTGCCCTTGGGTTTTTACGCCCCAGGTGCATTATCTTGCACTTATCCACATTAAATTTCAGTTGCCAGAGTTCTGACCATTCTTCTAGTTTTCCTAAATCCTTTTCCATTTGGTGTTTCCCTCCAGGAACATCAACCCTGTTACATATCTTTGTGTCATCAGCAAAAAGACAAACCTTACCATCGAGGCCTTTTGCAATATCACTTATGAAGATATTAAACAAAATTGGTCCCAGTACAGATCCCTGAGGTACCCCACTGGTAACATGACCTTGTTCTGAATGTTCTCCATTGACTACAACCCTCTGTTGTCTGTCACTCAGCCACTGCCTAATCCACTCAACAATATGGGAGTCCATGCTCAATGACTGCAGTTTATTGATAAGTCTTCTATGTGGGACAGTGTCAAAAGCCTTACTAAAATCTAGATATGCAATGTCTACTGCACTTCCACCGTCTATTATTTTAGTCACCCAGTCAAAAAATTCTATAAGATTTGTTTGACATGATCTCCCTGAAGTAAACCCATGTTGTTTTTCATCTTGCAATCCATGGGATTTAAGATGTTCCACAATCCTATCCTTTAATAAGGTTTCCATTTGCCTACTATTGATGTCAGACTCACTGGTCTACAGTTGCTCGATTCCTCCCTACTACCTTTCTTGTGAATGGGCACGACATTTGCCAATTTCCAATCTTCCGGGACGACTCCTGTTACTAATGATTGGTTAAATAAATCTGTTAATGGTTTTGCCAGCTCACCACTAAGCTCTTTTAATAATTTTGGGTGTATCTCATCAGGACCCTGTGACTTATTTGTCTTCACTTTAGACAGCAATCTTAGAACGTCTTCCTCTGTAAAGACACATGCATCAAACGATTCATTAGTCATCCTTTCAAGTGGAGGTCCTTCTCCTTTTTCTTCTGTAAAAACTGAACAGAATTATTCATTAAGGCAGTCGGCTAGCCCTTTATTCTCTTCTACATACCTTCCGTCCTTTGTTTTTAATTTAGTTATTCCTTGTTTTAATTTCCTTTTTTCATTTATATATCTGAAGAATGTCTTATCCCCCTTTTTCATAGACTGAGCTAGTTTTTCTTCTGCCTGCGCTTTAGAAGTTCTTATAACTTGCTTGGCCTCTTTCTGCCTAATCTTGTAGATTTCCTTATCTTCATTGCTCTGGGTTTTTTTATACTTACAAAATGCTAGCTTTTTATTTTTAATGATTTGGGCCACTTCTGCTGAGTACCACAGTGGTCTCTTCCTTTTTTTGCTTTTTTGCTTTTGCTTTTTTGCTTTATTACACCTTTCAGCACCTTATTCGGTTTGCACAATATATTCTGTGGCACTAGCACTTTACAAAAAGGTTTATGATGGTATATATGATTAGTGGTTATAAAATTTAACCTACATATTTATTACCATTTTTTAAGAATAAGTTACTATTTACAATAAT
This sequence comes from Pelophylax lessonae, assembly GCF_965119305.1. Taxonomy (NCBI): domain Eukaryota; kingdom Metazoa; phylum Chordata; class Amphibia; order Anura; family Ranidae; genus Pelophylax; species Pelophylax lessonae. The sequence goes on along the minus strand of NC_138774.1, from coordinate 112,497,926 downwards.
TTATTCCTTGTCACAGACGAACACCAGGCATTGCACCTTATATTCATTTTTTAATTTTATAACATTAATTAATTTGTCACAGATATTTGTATTTTACACATTTATATAATTTTCAGAAAATTGGTGCATCATTGATATTTATTTTATAATCAGGGATACCAGCGCCTTTTTACCATTTTTATCTAGCTTGTATTGCATCTTGCAATTAAAAGGGCAGCAGGTTCTACAATCCAAAAAAATCCCCTAAGAACAAGGCACCTTCACATCATCCATCCATTATTCAAAATGTTGCCATGCTGTGCTGCGTCTGTTGTGCCTGGAAGCCAAGAGCCACACTGGTCCTGCACTCCTTTCAGCTTTGCGTTCACAGGCAGATCAGTGGCTAACACCGCTCAATTTGACAGTTAGTAAAGTGGTGTGTGACAACGGTGCCAATTTGCTGAGCGCACTGAAACAGGGCAAAATTACACACGTGCCATGCATGGCACACGTCCTGAACTTGGTCGTGCCGCGATTCGTTGTCAAATACCCTGGGGTCCAGGACGTCTTGCGGCAGGCCAGGAAAATCTTGGGCCATTTCAGAAGATCTTACACAGCCATGGCTCGCCTTGCTGACATTCAGCGGCGACACAACCTGCCCGTCAGACGTCTTATTTGTGTGCCGACACAATGGAACTCAATCTTATATATGCTTGATAGGCTGCTCCAGCAGAAACGTGCAGTTAACGACTACCTGTATGAACTCTGCGGCAGGACAGGTTCTGGGGAGCTTGTTTTTTTTTTACCACGCCAGTGGCTGCTCATGCGTGACGCATGCAGACTTCTGCGGCCATTTGATGAGATCATCAAACTGGTCAGTCCCAGCCAGGGCGCTATCAGTGACTTCGTACCTTACACCTTTTTTCTGGAGCGTGCATTGAGTTATGTCATTGATCAAGCCGTCGAGGAGCAGGAGTAGGAAGATGAGGAAGTCGCAATGCTGGATGAATACCCAGGGGGGGCTACTCCATCTGAGACAAGTCAACAATAAGAGTCTGAAGAGGAGTCAGAGGAGGATAATGCCGGGGCGGATGAGGAGGAGCAAGAAGAGCATGCTTTAAACCTTTCTGGGATACCTGGTGTTGTCCGTGGATAGGGGGAGGAGAACGAGGACGACATTATCCTGGATGATGAGCAGGAGCCAGCCACTACACCGCTTCCAGTTTAGTGCAAATGGGGGCCTTCATGCTCTAGTGTTTTAAGAGGGACCCCCATATAAAAAGCATAAAGGGCAAGGACCAGTACTGCGTGGCAACGTACTTAGACCCCCGGTACAAACAAAAAATGGCGGAAATGTTACCACCATTACAGAGGGCTGTCAGAATGCAGCACTTCCAGGCCTTGCTTCGAGAAATGCTGCATTCTTCTTTTGCGTGTGTTGGTATAGGAATTTCCACTCACAGAGAAACAGTTGCGGGTAGCAATCCAACAGCGCCTGCAAGAAGAGGGCGGCTTGAAGATGTGTTGGTCACTTCTGATATAAGATCATTCTTTCAGTCGACCCATCCACAGCTGTCCTTCAGATCCAGCATCAGGGAACGCCTAGACCAACAGGTGTCCGACTACATCGGGTTAACGGGCGATGTGGACGCTCTGAGTAGTGATGAACCCCTGGACTACTGCGTGGGCAGACTTGACCCCTGGTCAGAGATTGCACAATTTGCAATGGAACTGTTGGCTTGCCCCTCGTCCAGTGTCCTGTCCGAAAGGACTTTCATCGCAGCAGGGGGGGATCGTGACCAATAAGCGCACTCACCTAGCTCACGACAGTGTTGACTACCTCACATTTATAAAAATGAATGAGGTATGGATCTCGGAGGAATTCAACACATGTGACCAGTAGACCATGTCTGATTCAAATTCCTCATGACAGCTCACAAATATCCGCCACCACCCATAACAATTCATGGTCCCTGTCTTAGGTAAATACAGCGGCATAAAAGGCCTTTTATGTCCGTTGAATGCCTAAGTTTTGGGGCCTGTAATGGCCGACACTTGTTTATCCTGTGAATGCCTAATGTACCTCCAGCCACAGAATACAAAGTTCTTTGCTGTCAGGTGAACTCCTGTCGGCTAATTTTTGGGGCCTGTAATGGCCAAAAATTACTTCTGTATCCTGTGACTGCCTAATGTACCTCCAGCCACAGAATACAAAGTTCTTTGCTGTCAGGTGAACGCCTGTCAGATAATTTTTGGGGCCTGTAATGGCCGACACTTATTTATCCTGTGAATGCCTAATGTACCTCCAGCCACAGAATACAAAGTTCTTTGCTATCAGGTGAACGCCTGTTGGCTAATTTTTGGTGCCTGTACTGGCTGACACTTACTTCTTTATCCTGTGAATGCCTAATTTTTCAGACTGGAATTGAAAACCAATGGGTCTGTAAACGATCCGCTAAATTGTGGAATGGATGCAGACCCATTTTACAGATGTGTGAATGGACCCTATATGTTTTTGGCATGTATTTACCGCCTCCTGTCAGTTCTGGCTGATTTAAAAAAATATATATATATTTTTTTTTTGCTGAAAAAAAAATAAAAACATTTTTTAGGGCAACTTTTCCAATAACTATACTTCTGGTATGTCAGTGTCCATGTTGAGCGAGTTCGCACGAACCGTTCGCGAACCGTCCCGGCAGATGTTCGTCCATCACTAGTCATAAATACCTCGTTATACACTTTACTTGTAACTTTAACTATTTAAAAGGAATCTTTAAGGACATAAATATATCAATTGCCATTGCTAATTTGGGGAAGTAAAGATGTGTTAAGGTCTTACTTTACTAACAAGTGAGTGACCCAGAACAAGCATACAGACAAAGAAATGTATATATACTGTGTATACAGTATATATATATATATATATATATATATATATACAGTATATAGCCTTGTTCTAAGTCAGGAAAACCAGGTAGTGAAAAATGTATAAAGAGAACAGCTCTGGAGCATGTACTTTTGTAAATCAAGTCAGCCATGGCAGCTTCCTATATTGTTATCGTGTCAGGTTCCTATATATAAGAAGCTCATGTTTTAAAATTACAGAAATAAGAATATCAATTCACCTAATGCAATAATAAAGACAGATCAGGCTGATTAACAAGAGGTTATTATTTGCAAATAACTATGAGGTCCCTGAGTTGTGTGGCTGACAACCTGCCCTAGAGAATGAGAATGTGGAATAGTCAAAGGGGGCCTAACTTATTTTGGTATACAAACCTAACTTTTTAATTATTGATCATGGCATTGTCAGGATTAGATTCTGTGAGGAACTCAAAGCAAAACGGGAATTTGTTTGAATTATAATACAAGAGCTTTTAAACCACCTCCCAAGAATTTTTGAAAAATAAGTTTTGTACCCATGTAAAAGCATGAAACTCCAAAAAAGAAGTATGGTAAAGGTGATTGAATTTGTAAAGAGTACTTAAATCCTATTATTTTTCAGTATACATCAATTTATTATAGTTCATAACCTGGTAGGCTAAATGCAATGCTTAATTATAAAAACCTTAAAGTGGAGTTCCAGTAGTTTTTAGGTTAATTAAAAGTCAGCAGCTTCAAAAAGTGTAGCTGCTGACTTTTATTAAACACACACTCACCTGTCCCACGATCCAGTGGTGTGGCCACCCAAAGCCTCGCTCCTCTCTCTCGCCTCTCCCCGGCGCTGGCATTACAAGTGTGGCCACCCGGCTGTGACAGCTTGCGGCTTCACAGTGGCCAGGCAATCTTCTGGGACCTCTGATGTGGATGGAACTCCACTTTAGTAATAGAAAATAACCATGTGAAAAGATAGCATGATAAATACGAGGTGGAGTCAAAACGTTTTGAGACTAGTTTTGTAACACGCCAACAGAGCACTGACCTTCATAAGTTAGTGTGCCAAAAAACATTGTCCAGTATACATCGAGAGCTGTGCAACTGGTGCAGTTCTGACCATGTGCTTTATCACGTCTGCTATTTCATCATGGAAAGCAAAGATGTCAATGCTGACAATGACGGTGATGCTGCAATGAGTTGTTTGAGGTGTTTTGAGTGGCACCCATGCTTCAAGATCAGAAGAACATCACTGGAAGACAATGAGAGATCAGGAAGACCTTCAATGAGCTCAACCCCCAAAAATATCAAAACCATTTGGCAACTTGTTCATGATTTACATCAGAGAACAATCACGCTTGACACTCAAAACACCTTGAACAACTCATTGCAGCATTGCCATAAACCTGTCAAATCATGACAAACGTCCCTGTGGCAGATGTGCCCAGTTTCATACAAAGTTTCACATTTGCCCTTTGTTCTAGCTTGCTGTCCATGATAAAATAGCAAATGTGGTAACACATGTGGTCAGAATAGCACTGGTTGTACAGATCCTGATGTACACTGGACGATGTCTTTTGGCACACTGACTTATGAAGGTTGGTGCTTTCTGTGACCGCCATCTGTTGGCATGTTACAAAACTAGTGTCAAAACTTTTTGATACCAACCCTTCCCTTAAAATCTCTTATACAAGTACATATTATCCATAGTATTCTAATACCTAGGTCTAAGTATGTGCTGTTCACCAATAATTTTTTAACTATGATCTTTGAAAATAAGCTCCAGGAACAATGTTAGGCACAATTTAAAATGTATCCTTACATTTTACAGTTTTACGTTTTACGTACCGTTTATTAATTTATACTACATAAATATTCCTTTTAATAAGAAATATTATAAATCAGTGTATTGTCTTTTTTTATTCTAGGTGTTGGATATACTATGGTGATTATATCAACCCTTGTATCTATATACTACAATGTCATTATTGCTTACAGCTTATTTTATTTATTTTCTTCATTTCGAAGCTATCTGCCATGGGGTGATTGCTATGAATGGGCAGATAGTAGCTGTCAAGGCACCATACATGGTGAGTAAGCCTTTTCATCATATGATTTAACTGTATAAATCATGAAAATTCAGATGACAACTGAAAGTTTTGTTTTCCAGGTTTCTGCAACGTCACTTTGAATAATGCTATAATAACTATGAACATGTCTTCAGTGCATGAACAAAATCTGACTTGTATTTCAGACAACACAACAGAGCTACCAAGCAAGCAATACTGGGAGTAAGTTTCATGGATACTGTATATAAATAAATATATATATATATATATATTTTTTTTTTTTTTTGTCGCGGTTGGATTTAATGACAAATAGTAAAATAATCAGATGAATGATAACTACTATAATCTTAGAAGCTTGCCTTGTCTCTCTCTCTCTCCCTGCCAATCGTTCGGTACTCACAGCCTTGTGAGCAGAGAGCTGCTGATTGTCAGTCAGGTGCTCTCTGCTCTGCCCCCTCCTCACTCACTGGAGCACTGTGCTGTGGAGGGGCAGGGAGTGGCCGGCTCAGCTTTTAGTGGCTCACTGAGAGGCTAAGCCAGGTGTCGGTCCAGGGATATGGCAGATCCCGACTCTGTGGTCAGGATGACATGGAGCCTGGACCAACTTCTGTGATATCAGTAGAGAGCGGACTTCAGTGAAAGACCAGCATGATATGTGTTCATCTGCTCCACTTGGGATAGAGTCGGGAAGATGGGGAGAACAGCCTCTCGTCCTGGCTGTGTCAGTGGTATCCAGCACTTCCTGGTTGCTGGGCAGTCTCCCTGCAGGTTCCCATGTCAGATCCAGCGGTGGCAGGCAGATGGCCTGAGGAAGGAGCCTGAGGAAGGAACACACATGCTCTGAATGTGAGCATCTGCCTGCCACCACCAGATCTGACGTGGGACGCTGAAGGGAGACTGCCCAGCAACCAAGAAGTGCCGGATACCACTGACACAGGGGAGGGGAAGAAGAGAGCAGCGCCACCTCAGTGTAGATTATAAAAGATGATTTACTACACAAAGACAATTAAAAACTCTCAAGGCATATGTGAAAGACCAGCATGATATGTGTTCATCTGCTCCGCTTGGGATAGAGCTGGGAAGATGGGGAGAACAGCCTCTCGTCCCGGCTGTGTCAGTGGTATCCAGCACTTCCTGGTAGCTGGGCAGTCTCCCTGCAGGTTCCCACGTCAGATCCCGCGGTGGCAAGCATATGGCCTGACGAAGGAGCCTGAGGAAGGAGCACGCATGTTCCGAATGTGAGCATCTGCCTGCCACCGCTGGATCTGACCTGGGATGCTGCAGGGAGACTGCCCAGCAACCAGGAAGTGCTGGATACCACCGACTCAGCCGGGACGAGAGGCTGGTCTTCCCATCTTCCCGGCTCTATCCCAAGTGGAGCAGATGAACACATATCATGCTGGTCTTTCACATATGCCTTGTGAGTTTTTAATTGTCTTTGTGCAATAAATCATCTTTTATAATCTACTGAGGTGACGCTGCTCTCTTCTCTTCTCCCCTCCCCTGCTTGTTTGAATACATCATTAACCACTTTACGACTGCTCACAGTAATATTACTGCAGCAGAGTGGCTCGTTATCGTCTGACAACGTAGTTTTCATTCACAGCGGGAGTCGGGCCAGGGGAGGAGCAGCGGCGATCGCCGCTGCTCTTACCCGATCGCCGGGGATCGAGTCTGGAGATCCGCCTGCTGTGTGTAAACACAGCGGGCGGATCTCCATAGTGACAGGGAGTGACAGATCGGACTGTTCAGCATAGCTGGACATCCGATCTGTCCATGACTCACTCAGTCACCTCCCCCCCTACACGTCAGTAAGCACCAGGCATACATTAACCCCTCCCTCTCCAATAAAATTAACCCCTTCCCTGCCAGTGTCATTTTTACAGTAACAGTGCATATATATAGCACTGATTACTGCAGTAATGTCACTGGTACCCCCAAAAGTGTCAAAAATGTCAGTCAAGGGTCCGATCTGTCCGCCGCAATGTCGCAGTCCCGCAAAAAAAATCGCAGATCGCCGCCATTACGCGTTAAAAAAAAAAACACCAAAAATGACAGAAATCTTTCCCTTTGTTAGTAAACGCAATAACTTTTGCGCAAACCAATCAAAATACGCTTATTGTGATTTTTTTTACCAAACATAGGTAGCAGAAAACAAATTGGCCAAAAATTTTTAAAAAAATTGGTTTTTACATCTTTTTTGGGGGGAATTTCATATAAAAAAATGTTAAAAATATTGTTATTTTTTCAAAATAAACGCTTTTTTTTTTGTTTATAGCGCAAAAAGTAAAAATCGCACAGGTGATCAAATACCACCAAAAGAAAGCTCTGTTTGTGGGAAAAAAAGGACGTAAATTTCGTTTGGGTACGGCGTCGCATGACCGCGCAATTGTCAGTTAAAGTCGCACAGCGCCGAATCGCAAAAAGTGGCCTGGACGGAACACAGCAAAATCCTCCGGTGGTAAAGTGGTTAAATGTATTTCTAAATGCAAGCAGTGTGCTTGGTATCAGACTTCTGCAGTTCTTTACAGCAGATAGGAGATAGAAGAAAATGGCATTCAGGTGTGCTGCCGGGCAAGGAATTAGTTAACAGAAGGTAAAAGCAGTGTGACAGAGAGATTAGATCATCAGTCTTCTGCTTCTCCCTTTACTGTCCAATCACAGGATGGGGAGGGACAAAACTTGAAGCTGCTGCTAAGCTTGTGGGTGGGGTGCACGTGGAGTAACATCTCACCCGAAGGTATGCTCATCAATGCCTGGAACCGGGGCGGTCATGTGAAGAATCAAATATTAAAACAGTCTTCAACTCAGTGATGGGCCACTAGCGTGCAGCACTAATGTACAAGTTCCTCTTTAACCACTTGCTTACTGGGCACCGTTACCCCCTTCCTGCCCAGGCCAATTTTCAGCTTTCAGCGCTGTCTTTTGATCCAGACCTTATCCCATTTTATACAACACAGGAGGGAAGCTGAACCCCAGCAAAAAGCCTGTGAACACACCGGGAAGGCAGTAAAATATTAACCCCTTCCCCTTACCTGGAAAGTCACGCTAACTAAACTGACAGTATGCCACCTGCCTACAAGTGCTACAGAGAAAAATCAGGTACCAGGCAGGGCTGTGCTGTGTGACAAAGCTGTGTAAATCTCAAAACTGGATAGACAGAAAAACAAATACTTTGGCAGGCAAAGCAGTTCCCATATATATATTTCGTCTGTGTATTTACTTGTTTGCCTGGAGGGAATTGTAAGTCACAAAGAGACAGGAAGACCTGGAAATATTTGTTCATTAAATGTGATGCTCTGAAATCAGGAATGAGCTTGTTACAGTATGTATTTTTTTATGCAATTTAAGAGATCCATGTAGATGGATCATGTAAGGTCATCGTACCAGACAGTGAACAGGACCATAAAATGTAAAGCCTAACTCCAGGCAAAAAAAAAGTTTTCCCTTACATTGGAGCTGTGCCCATACTGCAAGGGTTAGGTGCTCATGTTTGTCTGGGGGACAGGAGAAAGGTGATATACTTACCTTATCCTCCGATCCTCTCCACACAAGACCAATCCCTGCAGCTCCTGCGCCCCCCACTGTCTATTGGTCTTGAGTAGTGGACTGTTCCTGAAATCATCAAGCCCACAGACCTGCTTTGGATGTGAAGATGTCAGGAACAGCCCAACGCTGGATTGTGGTGGAACACTGTTTGGAGGACCGGGTGAGTTTAAGGTTTTCTCTCCTATCCCCTGGACAAAATGAGCAGTTAACTGGAGGGAAAAACTTTTTCTTTGCCCAGAGTTGGGCTGTAAAGTGACATTAAGATGTAGCACCCTCCTAGGTAGGTGCTAGGAAAAGTATATATGTGGCCCTGTCTGCTTATCAGGGGGGGCCTGATCATTTAGTTAGACTGTCATGTGCTTCAGGTGTGGTCTGTTGAGTCTGGGGGGTCTCCCCACTGTATCCAATGAGAGCTCTTGTTGGACAGTGGAGGAAATCTGGCCAATAGCGCACCCGGGCTTGTAGCTGTCTCAGTGGGCGGAGATTGCCGCAAAGCAATAAATCTGAGGGGAGCATGTGGAGGACTGGCTGAAAGCTGATGGCACATCGGTTGTTAAGGATGTGGCGGCCGGCTTCCCAGACCACTTCTTAGCAACCGGATATATACAGCAAATGTAAAAAAAATGCAAAATGTAATTTGCGGCAAATTAAAAACCGCAGAAAGCACAGCAAAAAGCACTGCTGAAACGCTCAAAAGCAACATGCATAGATGGGAATCAAGCTTAACACTAAAATCCCTGCATCTGTAGATCTCCACGATTTAACACTAACCTATCTAGCCCAGGGGCATGGTTTTTGCATGGTGCCAAGTGAAGGTGCTTAGAAAGAGCCCGACTCTGCTTAGAAAGAGCCCGACTCTTCCCAGCCATCTGACCTCTGGCGATGCCTTTTAAGACCCCTAATCTTCGCCCCTTGTCAGGCGAGAAAGTGACACAGCTGGCAGTTGCTCACCGTTCCGCTCTCTACAAATTGGAGGACCTCAAGAATCGTAATCGCAGGAACAATCTGCGTATCAGGGTTTTACCAGAGGCTACTAGAGACAACGACCTTGAGGACACAGTAAGGGGCGTTTTCAACTCTATTCTGTGGCCCACTGACCCCTGCGCTTTGACCGCAAACATTGTGCCCTGCGCCCTTGCAGTTTGTCTACCGACTTGCCACGCGATGTAATTTGCAGATTACACTACTTTGAGGATAAAAATACAATTATGTCCAAGCTCCGAGGCACACAAGTGGTTGATTTTGACGAAGCCCCTCTTAACATATTACCAGACCTCTCCAAAGAGACCTTTAAGCGCCGGCGGGCACTAAAGCCTCTTCTGGAACAACTGCCGGCTAACGGTTCCACTTATAGGTGGGGGTTCCCCTCCTGTTTAATAGCTACGAAGAATGATCATTCTGCCAAGCTGTGCTTCCTGGAAGATCTCCCATCCTTCCTGCAGGAAATGGGTATGCTGCCATTGGACCTTCCAGTTTGGCATGATTGTATTCCCACCTTCTCTTTCACCCAGGAGTCTGCATGGCGCAAAACTACTTAGAAGAAGCGGCGTACCTCTGCACCCTCTTCATTTCATAAGCCTAGAGCTACTCCAAAATGACTTCCCCTGTCCTGCACTGATACTAAAGCTGGATACACACTATACAATTTTCTTTCGATTTTTTTCTTCAGACTTACCAAAACCATATAATAGGAGGTTAGACCTAAACACTTTCAATTTGTATGCAATCAGGCAGTCCCTTGTACTACATAGTTGAAGGTAATTATATGGTCTCATATTCGCCACTGAGTCTCATAGATGTCTGGGGGTCTATGTTATTTCTTTGTTCATATTCTTTATTTGCCAGAGGTTCTTCATTTGTTTTCTCTTTTATCATGTTTTTGTTTGCTGGGTTATGGCTGCTGGCTCCACCTGGGCGGCCTAGTTCTCGGTTCCCGGTATTCACCATGTTTCACGTCTCCTTTTGGGGGTGGAGGTAGTCGGGGGTACCTGTTCATCCTGGGATGCTCCGGATAGGTGTTCGGGTTTTACTCCTTGGTTGCCTCGTCCCCCAGGGGACCACTGCAGCTTGCAGTGTGATGGTACTATGTGTCCCACTTGTCTTTTATTTTGCATAATGTTCTTACATTTTTCCATGTTCTGCTTTTTCCGACTCTCTCTTCCTTCCCCATCTTTCTTTCTTTCCTACCTCTTTGCTCTCCTTTCTTGCAGGCCCAGGTGTGTGCTTCTGGAGGAGAGGGGCGTTACTGGAACCCAATGGCGACTATAAAGATTGTATTGTATAATGTGCAAGGTTTGAACACTCGACAAAAACGCCATCAGGTATACAGAGAACTCCACAAAGCTTCCTTCTCCATAGCCTTTCTACAGGAAACTCACCTTTCCCTTACCACGAATGTTAAGCTATCCTCTGCTTATTTTCCCTCATGGTATTATAGTCTCTCGCCCACTAATAAAGCTAAAAGGGTCGCCATTGGGTTCAATAAAAGCACCCCTTTTCAACTGTCCTCAATGTATTCGGACCCACAGGATCGCTTTTTGTTTATTAAGGGTTTATGGTCCTAATCATGCCCAATCTTCCTTCCTGTCACAAACACTGTCTAAGTTGGCGGGGTTCACTGAGGGCCCGGTGGTAGTGGCTGGAGACATAAATATGACCCTTGACCCTGTTTTAGACATTTCTCATGGCCGTTCCACTATTCCTTTTAAGCAGATTTCTGCGGTCAAAAAGAAATTACTTGATTTACAACTGGTGGATGTCTGGCGCATCCTGCATCCTAAAGATAGGGATTACTCCCACTTTTCTAAGACTCATAAATGTTACTCCAGGATAGACAATATTTTTGTGGACCATTTGCAATTACCATTACTGCAATCTGCTTCTATTGGCTGCTCTACCATTTCTGACCACGCACCTGTATCAGTGACCGTGACCTTGCCCTCTCTTCCCGCCCTCTCCAACAGTTGGAAGCTCAATGACTCCCTCCTAACCAATCCAACGGACATTGCGATTTTGTCCAAGGCGCTACGACTATACTTTGATGAGAATGGGTCCCCTGAGACTTCACCCTCTCTGTTGTGGGAAGCTCAAAAGGCTACCATGCAGGGGAAACTCCTGGAGCTTGGGGCACGGAAAAAGAGAGAGCATGGCCAATTGATCACAGAGCAACTGCGTCAAGTGGCGGAGCTGGAGAAAGACCATAAATTGTCCCTACATGTCTCCAATCTCGAAGCTTTGACTCGAGCGAAAGAGACGTTGAGGACTCTCCTGGACAAGGACACTAAACGTAAACTTCATTTGATCTCTCACAAACGTTATGAATGGGGCGACAAACCGTACAGAATGTTAGCGCAATCCCTTAAAGAGATGAAAACTGCTGCCTTTGTTCAAAAGATTAAATTAGCCAACAGTACCCTCCTTCCCTTCTCCCCACAGATTTCCGACACGTTTAAAGATTTCTATCACCGACTTTATAATGTAGAAGGCGATCTTTGCCACTTTTCACTAACTGAGAAACTCAAACACATATGGTCAAACCTTCCTAAACTTTCCAAATGCTCTTTGCTAAAACTAGAAGAGGATTTTTCGGTTGAAGAATTTCAACGGGCCCTAAAATCGACGCCTTCGGGCAAGACTTCAGGCCCGGATGGTTATACCGTCGCTTACTACAAAACGTTTGGCGATATCTTGTTACCCCATCTGACCTCTTATGCAAATTCCATATCTGAATCAATGGAATTCCCACCCGAGACCCTGTCTGCTCATATATCCGTAATCCCTAAATTGGATAAAGACCCAACTGACTGTGGCAGCTACCGCCCTTTATCCCTTTTGAATGTAGACTTCAAGTTGTATTCCAAAGTCCTAGCTAATCGACTTGTCCCCCTCCTTCCGTTCTCCGCTGACCAAACTGGGTTCATCCCCGGTAGGGAGGCTAGGGACAATTCCCTTCGCTCTTTATCCCTGATTCGTTCGTTATCAGTTTTTGCAGATGACACAAAATTGGCCAGGGCAATAACTGCACAGCATGAAGCAGATATCCTACAGAATGACCTGGACAAAATAACGGAGTGGGCAACGGCTTGGCAAAATGAGGTTTAACGTGGAGAAGTGTAAGATTTTGCACTTGGGGACTAGAAACATAAAAGCACAATACACATTAGGAGGGGAACCCTTGGGGGAATCAAAAATGGAGAAAGATCTGGGAGTCTTGTTTGATGATAGATTAGGCAATAGCATGCAGTGTCAAGCGGCAGCTGCCAAAGCCAGCAGAATATTAGCATGCACAAAGAAAGGGATGTATTCCAGAGATAAGTCTATAATCCTTCCACTTTATAAAACTCTGGTCTGACTGCATCTGGAGTATTCTGTCCAGTTCTGGTTGCCAGTCCTCAGGAGGGATCTGTTGGAGCTGGAGAGAGTCCAGAGAAGGGCAACTAAACTAATTAGGGGATTGGAGGACCTTAATTATGAAGAGCGTCTGCAAACGCTTGATTTATTCTCCCTGGAGAAGAGACGCCTGAGGGGGGACATGATAGCAATTTTTAAATATCTCAATGGGGATCTCAGCATAGAAAAAAAGCTGTTCATTTGAAGGGATTGCATAAGTACTCGAGGGCATACAATGCGATTAGAGGAGAAGCGTTTTAACCTCAGGCAACTGGGGGGGGGGTTCTTTACTGTTAGGGCTACAAGATTGTGGAATTCTCTACTACAAGAGGTGGTTTCTGCGGGTAGTATGGTGGCTTTCAAAAGACTCTTAGACATACATCGCAAGGATCAGAACATTCAGGGCTATGTGAGATGATTACAGCCACACACACCTACACAGGTTGAACTGGATGTACTATTGTCTTTATTCAACCTCACCTACTGTAACTATGTAACTATGTAACTTTGTCTGCACTCACTCCCAGCCCACCCTGTTCTTATTGACTGACGCCGAAAAGGCGTTTGACAGGATGGACTGGGAGTACTTGCTGACCGTATTGAGATTTTTTGGCTTAGGCCCGAGGGCCTTATGTCACATTGCATCCCTATATTCTCACCCATCAGCACAGGTCCGCATAACTGGGGTACTGAGCACTCCCTTCACATTAGGCAATGGCACTCGGCAGGGATGGCCCTTGTCTCCCCTGTTGTTTGCCATCTCTCTTGAACCATTTCTCGTAATGATCAGACAAGCCCAGGACATTCATGGCATTATTCTTGGAATCACAGTAGGTCACAGGACGCATAAATATGCTGCCTACGCTGATGACATCTTGTTTTTTATTCAGCAACCACAGATCTCTCTTCCCAGTCTCATGACGGCCTTCGGCGACTTTCGACAAACTCTCAAATTGTAAAATTAATTTGTCAAAATCTGAAATTCTCAACATTAATATCCCCCACCCGCTAGTGGACTCACTGCTCCCACATTTCCCCTTTAGTTGGTTTACTAAACAAATTGAAGTACCTAGGTATCTTTCTCACTCCCCAACTACGCTCCCTTTTCCATCATAACTATATCCCCCTACTGAATAGGGTTAGGTACGATCTGCGTAGGTGGGCCCCCCTCTCTCACTCCTGGCTAGGCAGAATTAATATAGTGAAAATGAACATTCTCCCCCGCTTCCTTTTTGTTTGTCAGATGTTGCCGCTGGGTGTATCTGTAGGATTCTTCTCTCTTTTGCAATCACTTATTTCGGCTTATGTGTGGCAAGGCAGTCTCTCCAGGATAGCCAGGGCGACTCTTTATCGCTCAAAGCGTTCTGGGGGGCTTGCACTCCCTAATGTGAGAGAGTATTTTCACTTATTTATCTCTTTGTCTCGAGTGATCGACTGGAAATACTCCACTAAATCTAAAGTATGGGTACAGCTTGAATATGAGCTGAGTAATGTTGATCTTGCTGTGGTTCCGTGGATCCCCCGTAAGACTAGGGCTCTCTCCCCCTATACCTCACCTTTGACTACCTCTACCTTAGCGGTGTGGGATTCGCTTCACAAAAAACACTCCTGGAAGTTTAACTCCCCCTTATGCCCCTCTTACATCACACTTATTTTGTACACGGCTCAATGGATGTTAGTTTTCGTGCCTGGTCACCTGGAGGCCCCCTTCTCCTACACCATGTTGTTCGATCCAACGCACCAAAACCTCTGAAATTGCTACTTGGAACAAAACCTGCTGCAACTATGCAACTATATAATATCCCACAATTTCATAAGTGCATATGTGACAAAAGATGCAAAATAAAGTGCATGAGACGTGCTCAAAGAAAGTCCATAAATATCCACTGGTGCAAGCTTTGTATATAAGGTGCTTGATAGATGTCTCTATCCACTATGTGCTCGTGGTACCTCCACCAATAGCCACAAGGTGGCCTCTCACCTTAAACCTAAATATAGAAAGCAATGCGTCCTTGGTAGAGGTGGGTCCAATAACCTGGGAGCCAATCACAGGACTGCCGGTGTACAGAGCTCAGCACCACCGAATGGCATGTAAAAAAATATACCAACAGATCTAAGTGCTCACTGTATGGATACCCTTTATTGTAGTAATAAAAATATGACTCACATGATACAGCACAATCCAAGCCTGTGCAAGCTATACAGGCATAACATGTGTGAGTTGAAGAGCCGTGCTGTCAGATCGCGCTCGTCCGTATGAATCTCCACCCCCATACGCGTTACGTCATACACTTGCGCGTCACAACTTGTTGTAAATAATTGTAAGCAGTCTAGTGAGGGATAAATCCACGTCAGTCTGAGTCCAGTAACCCTTAAAGACCCTCAGACTGACATGGATTTATCCCTCACTAAACTGCTTACAATTATTATTTACTGCCGAGTGCTTTTCTTGTAATTGCGGCTATTTACTTAATAAAATACCTTATTTAATGAAGCAGAGAGCACTAGATTCTTTCCTTTTACTCCTTCTATATGTCATCCGTGATCGGAGGTGGAACCCTAAATCAGCCCCCCTGTTTGTGGACTAACATCTTGTATTCCCCAGTGAGGGTAAAAGCTGTTATTGACCCGTGGTTTCCGGGTCTAGGAACAAGGTGAGAGGCCACTTTAGATGGTGAAGGGTACCTTGTCACATTCACGGAGGTGTCACCATATCTGGATTATGCGATTTATTTGATGGACTTTTTTCAGTTACTGTGTTTTTGCACTATTTATGATTTGCACTGCTAATATTATTTTTAAATTACTTATATTATACTTTGTTTATTCATTGTATTATACACATATTTGTCTGGGGCAACACTGTTCTTTGTTAGATATGTTACTACATTTTACCACCCAACCGATATCCCGCTACAAACGCTCAATTATACCACACTTGCTGAACTCAGCCAAGGCCCTCATTCCTACCTTGTGGGGTGAACCAACCATCCCTTCTATTGGTCATTAGTTGAGAAAAATTGAAGAGGTCTGCCAATTTTAAGAACTTTCCCACATATCCCGTGACAAATTGGATTCCATTCTAGTAACTTGGTCTCAATGGTCCACGTTCAAAACTACAACTTCATATCTGTCCATTCTTTTTTCAGACCCCTCTGAGTCCCCACCACGCAATGCTGTCTAAGTTTGCAATGCCATTTACTGATTGTGGTCCTGAGTATATTGTATAGTAATTGTATTGTACAGTATCGGTGTTCCCTTTGTTTCTGCACTGCCTGACTTATATTACCTGTGTGCTGTTCTCTATTCTCTTCCAGAAACCACCCCCCCCCCTTCTTTTAGTCCATGTCATGTTATTTTGGACTTGACACCCACGGCCTGCATATTTTCTCCTCCCCTTCACTATTCACCTTTCTTCTTATATCCCACTCTATCCCCTTCTTTCTCATTTCCCTCTCTTGCCTTTCCTCTGCTCCTCCTCCTGTTTCTATCCTTTTACAAATTCTACATGAGGAATGATACTTCGATCTGTATTGTTGTTGTTCATACAAATTTATGCTCAAATTGTCCTGCTGATATCTTTTTTATGTAACACGCTGTCGCAACAGCAATATTTTTATTAGTCTCGTTGTTCCTCTGTATATTTTACGCCTGGTTCATTATTTGTTTTGCACTTTCTTCTTCAATAAACATATATTAAACAAAAAAAAAAACAATCTAGCCCTGTAAAAAAGAAATCAGTATACTTAGCTTTTTTGAAGCAGATCCCACGCTGAGCTGTCAGCCGCAGGTTTGCTGTGGAAGCGGGTGCAGAGGACACAGCCAACAACAGAAGCCCCATAGTAAGTCTGTGGGTGATGTCCCTTCCCATTCATTTCAAAGCCGTTGATGGCCATTTCCTCTGCAGAGCTTCTGTTGCTGGGGATCGGGTCAGATCGGCTTCAAAAAAGGTAAGTATACTGATTTTTTTCTTTACAGTGCTAGATAGGTTAGTGTTAGATCGTAGAGGTGCATGAATTTCAATTTAAGGGCGGACTTATCCTTTAAAGTATAACTAATGGCAAAACTTTTTTTAATTTTTGGATAGAGGGGGAGAGGGATTAGAACACCTGTTTTTATTGCTTTCTGTGCCTCCATCGGGAGATTCACCCTCCCTATGAGCCCTGTTTACCATTATCATTGAAAGTAAAAGTAAAGAAAATCCCAAATTTTGGGTTGTCCCGATAAAAGTATTAGAGGGGAAATCTTCCAATGGGTACACTAGTTCTGGTGACCTGGGGGTCCCAAAGGAATTCCCTAATTTTCAGGGATGTCCTCTTACTTCCTGTTTGGCTATGGGAAAAATCTCCGTAACAGGACACAGATGGCCAAAAAAAAAATTGACATGGGGTATATCCCTCCCTTACTCTATCCAAAATGAAAAAAAAGTTTTGACTTTAGTTCTACTTTAAGGAAGTTAGCCTATAACTTCATGTCTCTGTGAATGATTGACCACAGAATGATGTTGTTTCCTGCATTTTGGAAAATGTAGAACTGTCATTGAGAATGTAAACCAACTATGTGTATGAGGGGACAAACCTGAATTGCCCCGAGCCCCCCAAGGTCTAAATCTGGCCCTGAACCCAGCTGTCATCTGCCATCTGTGTAGAAGACAGATACTGTGTCAACTTTTTTTCTGACATGAGCAAAATATATATTTTATGCACCTATCAAACAGATATAACAAAATATGATACATGGTACACATGGTATATTTAACAACTCAAAGTATTACTTTTAGGGTTTACTTACATTTTAATTGTAACTGAAAATAATACTAATATGGCTGAAAATGAATGGTAAAGTTTTTGTTTACAAATCTAACCTCCTTAAAGCGGTGTTTCAGTCTCCCCCTCCGAAAACTTAAAGTCAGCAGCTACACATACTGTAGCCGCTGACTTTTAATATTAGGACACTTACAGTACCTGTCCTGGACATACTTTCCTCTAATTATATATGCAGTGTATGTGATATGTGTTTATGGAATGATTGTATGATAAATATGTTATTTCTCACATTTTGCTCATGAGATAAAAAAAAGATACTTCTTAGAATTTTTTGGATAATGACTACCAAATGTTAAGAAGATAAGATGGGGCAGCAAAACTCAAATCCAATCCGGCTCCGGGAACAAAACCAGGAGCAGACTTGGTCCGGGGATAGTATCCTCAGTCTGGGCACTGTACCCAGGAACCAGGGACGTCTGGTAACCCTATCCTAAAAGCCATAGCACTCCTCCCCCATGCATTTCTACTCCCTAACTTCTGTTCAGTTCTCCAGGGTGGCGAAAAAGGGGAAACAACAAAAAAAATGGAAACTTTTGGGTGCAAGCTAAATACGGTACTCTTGGATATTTAAGCAAATGTTTTTGTATTTTCAGTAAAGTAGCTCTGAAGCGATCAAGTAGCATGGATGATACAGGCACAGTGGTTTGGCACTTAGCGCTCTGTCTGCTACTGGCATGGATTATAACCGCCGCTGCGCTCTTCAAAGGAATAAAATCTTCTGGAAAGGTAAATACCTGTATATATATTGTGCTATTGACTCATGTACTGATATTACTGAACCAAGACTGCTTTCACATCAATCATTTTTGTTCAGTTGTTCAGTGAGGCCTGGTTCACACATGCATTTTTAGTGCATTTTCAGATTTGCAAAAACACAATGCAGTCCATTTACCATGATTTCCTATGGGCCACATTCACATATGTGCATTTTATAGAAAGAGCAAAGGAAATTTTTTTCTAGTGTTTGGTTCCATAGACACTTAATGGATCAAAAACATGTATTGAAAAATGCAAAATGCATCTGGAATATGCAAACTGCAACCTGCATAGGTGTGAGCCAGGGCCTTAAAAAAAAGCGGAAGAAAAGTGGTAGCAATATGCATCCCTTTAAATGGAACTCTTCACACCTTAACAATAGCACATCAAAACCAGATCAGTGTGAAGGGCCACACCCACCAAGCATGCACCAAAAATGCAGCAACTTTTGAAACCGCAACTGAAACGCAATTGACGGATGTGAACAGTTCAGTGGCGGCTGGTGCTCAAAATTTTTTTGGGGGGGGGGGCGCAAAAAGAAAAATGTGATAGGTATTGCTTTGCGGCAAAAAACGCGGTAAAAGAAAGGCAAGTCACAGGTCATGTCACAGGTCATGTCACAGGTCATGTCACAGTCATGTCACAGGTCATGTCACAGGTCATGGCACAGGCATGTCACAGGTCATGTCACAGGCCATGTCACAGGTCATGGCACAGGCATGTCACAGGTCATGTCACAGGTCATGTCACAGTCATGTCACAGGTCAAGTCACAGGTCATGTCACAGTCATGTCACAGGTCATGTCACAGGTCATGTCACAGTCATGTCACAGGTCATGTCACAGGTCATGGCACAGGCATGTCACAGGTCATGTCACAGGCCATGTCACAGGTCATGGCACAGGCATGTCACAGGTCATGTCACAGGTCATGTCACAGTCATGTCACAGGTCAAGTCACAGGTCATGTCACAGTCATGTCACAGGTCATGTCACAGTCATGTCACAGGTCATGTCACAGGTCATGGCACAGGCATGTCACAGGTCATGTCACAGGCCATGTCACAGGTCATGGCACAGGCATGTCACAGGTCATGTCACAGGTCATGTCACAGTCATGTCACAGGTCAAGTCACAGGTCATGTCACAGTCATGTCACAGGTCATGTCACAGGCATGTCACAGGTCATGGCACAGGCATGTCACAGGTCATGTCACAGGTCATGTCACAGGTCATGTCACAATCATGTCACAGGTCAAGTCACAGGTCATGTCACAGTCATGTCACTGGTCATGTCACAGGTGACAGGGGGGGGGGGGGACCTTCAGGAGGTCAAGTGGCTTTTGCTGTCTGTGTCCCCGTTAAGGAGTTGTTTGTCCTGTTTGCCACTATCATTGAAAGTAAAGTGTTTTGGAAAAACCTTTACAATATAACTTTAAATTTAGCTTTAGAGAACAACAAAGAGAAGCTTCAGTCTCCCCTAAAAATAAGTAAAAATCAGTACTTGTAGCTGCTGACGTTTAATACTGTATAAGGACACTTACCTGTCAAGGGATCCAGCAATGTCCTCACCCGGGACTATTCTTCAGTTGGCTTCGGGGACAGGCTACAGCATCTCTAAAAAGATAAACAGAAAGTGAAGCCTTGCGGCTTCACACCCTGTTGCCTACTTCACATATGTGAGTTGCACTGTGAATGGTCCCGTAGTGTTCTTGGACCTGTGATGTGTCCCAGAAGGCTGCAGGGAAGGGGGGGGGGGACAAGCCTTTGGCTTAGATCGCCAAAGCGGAAGTGGAGTCGGGTACCTGTCAAAACTATGTACCCGCTCTTCCAAAAAAGAGTGGCAAATGTGGTAGTGGAGGAAGGAGGTTGCAAACAAGCGGAGCTTCCCCTTCTGGGTGGAGACCTGCTTTAACCTTCAGTTTAAATCAGCTAAAAACATCAAAACAAAAGGTGTTAAATGTCTTACTGAAAGCAGCCACAGCCTGTGAAGAAAAGCCTGTCCCCTGCCAGTAAGCTGAAAAGAAGGGCCTGACTCTCTGAGTCAGACCTATAGTATAGCTCCCCATTTATTACAGCTCATTTAAGCCTATTCTTTCTGATGTTTGGAGAGCTCTGGCTCTGATTCAGCTAGTGGGGTGTTGGACCTATGCATAAAGACTGCTACACAAAGTCTTTGCAGGTTGCAGCTACTTTTCAAAGAAAACAAACGGTAAGACTTTGAACACCATTTGTTTTAATCCACTAGGAATGTGTTTTGCTGATTTAAACTAAAACGTTCAGTTGGGTTTAAATGTGTTATATAAATATTACTGCTGTGTAATGCTAACAGAATAGCACATCTGAGAAACATTAGAGAAGGAACTGGCAGCATCTTTATAGAGAGCATAAGAAGGCAAAATACACATTTTTTTGTCAATGCCTAGTAGACACAGGCATTCACAGAGATCTGGTACATAACGTCCTGTGCCAGATCATCAGACAAGAACATGACATAAAAATAAAAATGTGTGGGTTATACTTGTCCAATAAACATAACAAAATCAGGACTGTATTTACGATGTACTGAGGTTGGGAATTTTTTACACCTACCGAAACCATATATTCCATTTGTACATGAAACTGTATCAGAGATGAATTAAGGCAGTATGAGGCACTAGGCAAGGTAGTAGCTTTCCTGCCCTCCCTATCCCTTCTGAATTCCAATAGGTGCAAGAAAGACACTCCACGTGAATTGTTTGTTCTGACATGATCCACCCCATCAGATACCAACTAGTTTCAAGCACATCGTCCCGAGTGAAATGTCAGGTAGGTTCACGTTTTTTTCCCCTGGTTCCCTGCAGGAGCATGGAGTGTGTAGCTGATCCTCTGGAACATTCACTGAGCCCTAGGCTCCTGCCCATGTTGCCTTTTGGGTGATCCAGCTCTGGATAGTGTCCTTGTGCTCTGTACTATGTCTTCAAAATGTTTCGATAAACATTATCATTTTGTTTAACACTGCAAAATCTATCTTTGTCACTAGGAGCAAAGATTTCACTGGTAGGGTTGAGCGAACACCTAGATGTCCGTGTTCGACGGGTTCGGCCGAACTTTAAAAAAAAGTCCGGGTCCGTGTCCCGGACTTTTACCGAACTTTTCCCGGACACCGAACCCCATTGAAGTCAATGGGGACCCGAACTTTAAGGCACTAAAATGGCTCTAAAACACCAAAGGAAAGGGCTAGAGTGCTGCAAATGGCAGCAAAACGTAATTAAGAGCATGGCAAGTGCTCTGCAAACAAATGTGGATAGGGAAATAACTTAAAACAACAAAAAAAAACAGAAAAATAAAACAATGTTCTTCTTCATCTCTGAAGGACGAGGCCCATATGGAGTAGGAGGGAGGTTAAGGTGGTGGTGGATGTGGCGGTGACATAGGCGTGCGCACAGGGTGTGCTGGGTGTGCCTGGGCACACCCTAATCACCTAGGGCACATAGCATTGCCAGTGAGGAGATGGGAAAGATCTCCCTGGGACCTGCTCTGCTCTATTTCTCCTTGCCTACAGGTACATGGCCCCGATACATTACTCTCCCTGCTGGCAAACACATGCATGTGTATTTCAACTTTGGGGTGCACACCTTAATGCAATAGGCTGCGCACACCTATGGGCGGTGTAGGTGGAAGCGGCGGTGGAGGAGGACCAGGGCCGGATTAACAGCATCATGGGCTTGGTGCTGAGGATTTTGAAGGGCCTTAGGGCCGTGCCTTGCCATGCACCCAGAGGAGGAAGGGTGCAGCCATGCATGCCTAATTCAACATGGGATGCTGTCTCTGAAGCCCATAAACACATCCATGCATCGCCAACTGTCCCTCCTTGTCCGGCCTTCACGCTGTGTGGGGAGGTTCTGAGGGTGCTGCCTGGGGAAGCGAGCATAGAAGCCAGACTTCTGTGTTTACAAGTGACAGAAGAGCGGTAACAGTGAATATGGCCAACCCGGGGCCTATATAAAAGGTAGGGGCCTGGAGCTGCAGCTCCAATAGCCCCTACATTAATCTGGCCCTGAGGAGGAGGACGAGGTAGCCAACACTGCTTCTTTTCACAAATTTTAAATGAGGGTACACCCCAAAAGAGTGAGAAAGAGCAAAAATGGAACAATGGGTGGGTAAGGTCGGTATCCATTGCTATTCTGCATAAGGTACGGAAAAGTCCCGTGGGATCCATGCCTGGTTCATTTTAATGAACGTGAGCTTGTCCACATTGTCTCTGGACAGGCGGCTGCGCTTGTCTGTTATAACGCCCCCAGCCGTGCTAAATACCCGTTCAGATAATACACTGGCTGCAGGGCACGCCAGCACCTCCAAGGCGTAAAGGGCAAGCTCAGGCCATGTGCCCAATTTGGAGACCCAGAAGTTGAAGGGGGCAGACCCGTCATTCACTACATGTAGGCGTGTGCACACATACTGCTCCACCATGTTGGTAAAATGCTGCCTCCTGCTAAGACGTTCCATCTGAGCTGCTGGTGCTGCTGTTTGTTGTGGCGTGCTGACAAAGCTTTTCCACATTTCGGCCATGCTAACCCTGCCTTCTGAGGTGCTGGCGGTGCCCTGGTTGCGTTGGCGACCTCCTCCTCCTCCTCCTCTGCCTTGTGCTTCCACTGTGGCCCCGCTGTCAGATGGGAATGCCAGCAGCATGGCGTCTACCAGCGTGCGCTTGTACTCGCGCATCTTGCGATCGCGCTCCAGTGAGTGAATTAAGGACGGTACGTTGTCCTTGTAACGGGGATCCAGCAGCGTGGCCACCCAGTAATCAGCACAAGTTAGAATGTGGGCAACTCGGCGGTCGTTGTGGAGACACTGCAGCATGTAATCGCTCATGTGTGCCAGGCTGCCCAGAGGCAACGAAAGGCTGTCCTCTGTGGGAGGTGTATGGTCCGTGTCCTCTGTATCCCCCCAGCCACGCACCAGTGATGGCCATGAGCTGGCCTGGGTGCCACCCTGCTGTGAACATGGTTCCATCTCCTCCTCCAGCTCCTCCTCCTCCTCATCCTCCTCATCCTCCAGAACTGTGCCCCTGCTGGACAATTGCGTCCCTGGCGTTTGCGTGTGCAGGAACCCACCCTCGGAGCCCCTTGCGAATGACTGCCCTGAAAGCCTTGGAAATGTTACCTCTTCATCCTCCTCCTCCTCCTCATCCTGTGCCACATCCTCTTCCATCATCGCCCGAATTGTTTTTTCAAGGAGGCATAGAAGTGGGATAGTTAAGCTGAGAACGGCGTCATTGCCACTGGCCATGTTGGTGGAGTACTCAAAACAGCGCAACAAGGCACACAGGTCTCGCATGGAGGCCCAGTTAAATTAAATAGCGGAATAGAAAATATGATCCAAAAAAAGTGTATGTATATCACACGTACACAACCACACTAGGCCCCAATTACTATTGTTTGTACCCCTAGAAGGCTAGATGAGGAGTAGGGGGAGTATGGAACAGGCAGCACCCTCAAACCTTCAGAAGTATGAGATGAACCCCAACAACTTGGAAAGGTGGATCTCTCTCACACGTACCGACACAGACTATCCCCCAATTTAACTGATCCCCAAAGGTTTTTGATTAAATAGCGGAATAGAAAATATGATCCCAAAAAAGTGTATGTATATCACACGTACACAACCACACTAGGCCCCAATTACTATTGTTTGTACCCCTAAAAGGCTAGGAGTAGGGGGAGTATGGAACAGGCAGCACCCTCAAACCTTCAGAAGTATGAGATGAACCTCAACAACTTGGAAAGGTGGATCTCTCTCACACGTACCAACACAGACTATCCCCCAATTTAACTGATCCCCAAAGGTTTTTGATTAAATAGCGGAATAGAAAATATGATCCCAAAAAAGTGTATGTATATCACACGTACACAACCACACTAGGCCCCAATTACTATTGTTTGTACCCCTAAAAGGCTAGGAGTAGGGGGAGTATGGAACAGGCAGCACCCTCAAACCTTCAGAAGTATGAGATGAACCCCAACAACTTGGAAAGGTGGATCTCTCTCACACGTACCAACACAGACTATCCCCCAATTTAACTGATCCCCAAAGGTTTTTGATTAAATAGCGGAATAGAAAATATGATCCCAAAAAAGTGTATGTATATCACACGTACACAACCACACTAGGCCCCAATTACTATTGTTTGTACCCCTAAAAGGCTAGGAGTAGGGGGAGTATGGAACAGGCAGCACCCTCAAACCTTCAGAAGTATGAGATGAACCTCAACAACTTGGAAAGGTGGATCTCTCTCACACGTACCAACACAGACTATCCCCCAATTTAACTGATCCCCAAAGGTTTTTGATTAAATAGCGGAATAGAAAATATGATCCCAAAAAAGTGTATGTATATCACACGTACACAACCACACTAGGCCCCAATTACTATTGTTTGTACCCCTAAAAGGCTAGGAGTAGGGGGAGTATGGAACAGGCAGCACCCTCAAACCTTCAGAAGTATGAGATGAACCCCAACAACTTGGAAAGGTGGATCTCTCTCACACGTACCAACACAGACTATCCCCCAATTTAACTGATCCCCAAAGGTTTTTGATTAAATAGCGGAATAGAAAATATGATCCCAAAAAAGTGTATGTATATCACACGTACACAACCACACTAGGCCCCAATTACTATTGTTTGTACCCCTAAAAGGCTAGATGAGGAGTAGGGGGAGTATGGAACAGGCAGCACCCTCAAACCTTCAGTATGAGATTGTGTTCACTGTACCCCACAAAGATTGAGTTCACTGCACCCCACAATGATTGTGTTCACTGCACCCCACAAAGATTGTGTTCACTGCACCTCACAAAGATTGTGTTCACTGTACCCCCCAAAGATTGTGTTCACTGCACCCCACAAAGATTCTGTTCACTGTACCCCACAAAGATTGTGTTCACTGCACCCCAAAAAGATTGTGTTCACTGCACCCCAAAAAGGATGTTGTTCACTGCACCCCAAAAAGGATGTTGTTCACTCCACCCCAAAAAGATTGTGTTCACTGCACCCCACAAAGATTGTGTTCACTGCACCCCAAAAAGATTGTGTTCACTGCACCCCAAAAATGATTTTGTTCACTGCACCCCAAAAAGGATTTTGTTCACTGCACCCCAAAAAGGATGTTGTTCACTCCACCCCAAAAAGATTGTGTTCACTGCACCCCAAAAAGATTGTGTTCACTGCACCCCACAAAGGATTTTGTTCACTGCACCCCAAAAAGATTGTGTTCACTGCACCCCAAAAAGGATGTTGTTCACTGCACCCCAAAAAGGATTTTGTTCACTGCACCCCAAAAAGATTGTGTTCACTGCACCCCACAAAGGATTTTGTTCACTGCACCCCACAAAGATTGTGTTCACTGCACACCAAAAAGGATTGTGTTCACTGCACCCCAAAAAGATTTTGTTCACTGCACCCCAAAAAGATTGTGTTCACTGCACCCCAAAAAGATTGTGTTCACTGCAGCCCAAAAAGATTGTGTTCACTGCAGCCCAAAAAGATTGTGTTCACTGCAGCCCAAAAAGATTGTGTTCACTGCAGCCCAAAAAGATTGTGTTCACTGCAGCTCACACACAGAAAAATGGATGTGGATCACTGACACCTGCCTATCTCCAATCCCACACCACACAGCAATATCGATTGTAGTTTGTAGAACACAGTTTCCCTAAAATTCAGCAGACTCTGTCCCTAACAGGATTGAGAAGAGATCGTAGATCAGGATTGAGTGCAGATTCACCCCACCCCCCACACAGCAATATCGATTGTAGTTTGTAGAACACAGTTTCCCTAAAATTCAGCAGACTCTGTCCCTAACAGGATTGAGAAGAGATCGTAGATCAGGATTGAGTGCAGATTCACCCCACCCCCCACACAGCAATATCGATTGTAGTTTGTAGAACACAGTTTCCCTAAAATTCAGCAGACTCTGTCCCTAACAGGATTGAGAAGAGATCGTAGATCAGGATTGAGTGCAGATTCACCCCACCCCCCACACAGCAATATCGATTGTAGTTTGTAGAAGACACTGACCCTATATAATTCAGCAGACTCTATCCCTAAAATGCCTACAACTCGCCCTGCCTAAACACTCCGACCTGTCCCTCAATTCTATCCGGACACAAATGGTTTTTTCCTGCCTATCTTTCCCTAATCAGCAGCCAGCACGTTGATGTGTGCTCTGTCCCTGAATCTAAGCAGCATAATGACGCCGCTGCGGCTGCCTCGAACTTATAAAGACTTGGTCACATGCTTCAGACGGCCAATCACAGCTACTGAGACATTTGCAGGCATGGCTGGGATGGCTTAAGGCACACCAGTTAAACGATTGTTGATTGGCTGTTGAAAGCCCGCCATGAAAAGAGCGCCAAAGCATGCAAAACCCGGAAATAAAACGACCGAACACGGATTTTTACCCGAACATACAGTAAAGTGTCCGTGTCCGTGTTCGGGTACAAAAAATCCAATTATTCGGTACGAACACGAATAATACAGTCCGTGTTCGCTCAACACTATTCACTGGTAAACGCAGAGATCATTTTAGCACACAGGTTTTTCTATGGAAATGTATTTTGAGAACTGAAAATAGCCGAAAAGCCTTTTATTACATCATTTTTTGTCACCATAATATTTTCTCAGTATTAATCTGAAAGTATTGATTGCCATGATAACATAATATTTATTGTCGAGATTAGAGATGAGCTTGGGCGTGTTAGATGCACTTCCAAACCCACGTGGGTAGCTGTCATCTGTCACCTGTAATGGGCCAATCATTTGCACCAAGGCATTCCCCACCCTGCAGCTGTACGTATACAAGAGGTGTGTGTACATGCAGCTGTGTGGTGGGAAAAAACCTTGATTTTCCCATTACAGACAGTGTTGCCAACCTGCCACAGCATTTTTTTTCTGACAAAACAGAAAATGTACTGACGGAGCACATTATTTACTGACAACCTAAAAATATACTGAACTCCTGTTACCCATAACAAGTAATTTGCCTGTTTTTTACTTAAAAAGCCAACGTAGCATGACAAAATATCAGCCCCTGATATTTACTGATCACTTTTTTTTTACACACTGTCTGTAAATTTACTGATGGTTGGCAACCCTGATTACAGATGACAGCTTCCCAGTGGGCTTGGCCATATTAGTTTGGAAGTGCATCCCAATATGCCAAGCTCATTTCTAGCCATGATAGTATATATTTTGCCTGAAGAAAACCTGTCATTATAGAAACATGGGAGCGTCCATTGTTGACCTTTAGTGCTCAAATCACTAGTTGCACTGTAAAAAGAATTTATGTGAAAAAAAAAAAAAAAAAATATATATATATATACACACACACACACATATTACCATATGTATTGGTACACCTGCCTTTACATGCACATGAACTTTAATCCATTAGATTGTAAGCTCTTCTGAGCAGGGCCCTCTTAATCCTCTTGTATTTTATTGTATTGTAAATGTACTGTCTCCCTTTAATATTGTAAAGCGCTGCGTAAACTGCTGGCGCTATAGAAATCCTTAATAATAATAATAATAATAATGGCATTCCAGTCTTAGTCCATAGGGTTTAATATTGAGTTGGCTCACCCTTTGCAGCTATAACAGCTTCAACTCTTCTAGGATGGCTGTCCACAAGGTTTAGGAGTGTGTCTTTGGGAACATTTGACCATTCTTCCAGAAGCACATTTGTGAGGTCAGGCACTGATTTGGACAAGAAGGCCTGGCTTGCAGTCTCCGCTCTAATTCATTCCAAATGTGCTCTGTCGGGTTGAGGTCAGGACTCTGTGCAGGCCAGTCAAGTTCCTCCACCCCAAACTCACTCATCTATGTCTTTATGGACCTTGTTTTGTGCACTGGTCCAAATCATTTGGTGGCGAGGGGTTATGGTGTGGGTTTTTTTTCAGGGATTGGGCTTGACCACCTTGTTCTAGTGAGAGGAACTTTTAGGGCATCAGCATACCAAGACATTTTGGACAATTTTATGCTCCAAATATTGTGGGAACAGTTTGGGAATGGCCCCTTCCTGTTTCAACATGACTGCGCACCAGTGCACAAACAAGGTCCATAAAGGCATGGACGCACACCTAAACCTTGTGGACAGCCTTCCCAGGAGATTTGAATCTGTTATAGCTGCAAAGGGTGGGCCAACTCATATTGAACCATACGGAGTAAGACTGGGATGCCATTAAAGTTCATGTGCGTTTAAAGGCAGGCGTCCCAATACCTTCGGTAATATAGTGTTTACCGGTGCATCTCATAAAATTAGAATATTATTAAAAAGTTATTTATTTCAGTAATTCAATTCAAAAAGTGAAACTCATATATTATATATATATATATATATATATATATATATATATATATATATATATATATATATATATATGCGTTTCAGGCAGAGTGATATATTTCAAGCATCTCTTTCTTTTAATTTTGATGATTACGGCTTATAGCTAGTAAAAACCCAAAATTCAGTATCTCAGAAAATGAGAATATTACCAATTTAAAAAAAAAAAGGATTTTTAATACAGAAATGTTGGCTTACTGAAAAGTATGTCCATGTATAGTATAGTATGCACTCAATACTTGGTTGGGGCTCCTTTTGCATTAATTACTGTATCAATGCGGCGTGGCATGGAGATGATCAGCCTATGTCACTGCTGAGGTGTTATGGAGGCCCAGGTTTCTTTGATAGTGGTTTTCATCTGCATTGTTGGGTTTGGTGTCTCTCATCTTCCTCTTGATAATACTCCACAGATTCTCTATGGGGTTTAGGTCAGGTTAGTTTGCTGGCCAATCAAGCACAGTGATACCATGATCATTAAACCAGGTATTGGTACTTTTGGCAAGGTGGGTAGGTGTCCAGTCCTGCTGGAAAATGAAACCAGCATCTCCATAAAGCTAGTCAGCAGACAGAAGCATGAAGTGCTCTAGAATTTCCTGGTAGAGGGCTGTGCTGACTTTGAAAACATTTATTAAAAATAATTTAAAAGCGAAGAAAAAAAAATAAATACAAGAGAAAGGACCATCCCAATACAAAACATTTAAAAACACATGTCGTTTTTGTGAAATAAACAAAGGGAAGGAAGAAAAAAAAAAAAAAAGAGAGAGGCCTATAGCTGCTTCCGTTTTTCACCCTAAATTACTGTGTTGTGTTTTCCATTCCCCTGCGATCCCCCCCTCCCCCTCATGTGTTGTGCACCCCATTAAAGTGTACAATCTATTCATTGTTGATTATAGGGCCCAGGAGTAACAGCCTAAAGCTGCCTCTCTTATTTCACCCTAAATTACTGTGATACCTATTCCATCCCCTACGATCCCTCCCTACTGTGTGTTGAGAACCCTTTTGAAGTGTACTATCTCAGTGGATGCAGTTACTGTTTCTAGTTCCTGTGAGAAAAATTTATTTTGGGAGTAGACCTAGCTGTAACAGCCTATAGCTGCCAGCCTGATTCTACCCCGGAGTGCCGTGTTGTCTTATTCGTCCCCCTGATCCCTCCCTCCCTCCTATATATTTTGAACCTTATCAAAGTTTGTTATCTCAGTATGTGAAGTTACTGTTTCTAATTACTGCGAAAACAAGTGAAGTGCTCTAGAATTTCCTGGTAGAGGGCTGTGCTCACTTTGGACTTGATAAAACACAGTGGACCAACACAGGCAGATGACATGGCTCCCCAAATCATCACTAACTGTGGAAACTTCCCACTGGACCTCATGCAGTTTGGATTCTGTACCTCTCCACTCTTCTTCCAGACTCTGGGACCTTGATTTCCAAATGAAATGCAACATTTTCCAGTCAGTGAAGATCATGGTATCACTCTGCTTAATTGGCCAGCAAACTCGCCTTACCTAAACCCCATAGGGAATCTGTAGGGTATTGTCAAGATGAAGATGAGAGACACCAGACCCAATAATGCAGATGAGCTGAAAGCCGCTATGAAAGAAACATTTCAGCAGTGCCACAGGCTGATCGCCTCCATGCCACGCCACATTGATGCAGTAATTCAGGCAAAAGTGGCCCTGTCCAAGTATTGAGTGCATACTATACTGTACATGGACATACTTTTCAGCAAGCCATCATTTCTGTATTAAAAATACTTTTTTTTATTGGTCTTATGTAATATTCAAATTTTTTGATATACTGAATTTTGGGTTTTCACTAGCTGTAAACAATAATCATCAAAATAAAATGAAAGAAATGCTTGAAATATATTACTCTGTGTGTAACGCATCTATATAAAATTGATGAGTTTCACTTTTTGAATTTAATTTCTGAAATAAATGAACTTTTTGATGATATTCTAATTTTATGAGATGCACCAGTATGTATATATATATATATATATATATATATATATATATATATATATATATATATATATATAAGTCCAGTGTGCTTAAAGTGAAAAAATATACATTTTTAAACAAACCATAAGAGTCCATTGTATTCAGTTCCAAGAAACGTTAAAGTCATTTTATAAACACAAAATCCACTCCTGTGTCTTGTTTCCACTTTAAACATAAATCGCCAATGATGCCTTCCGTGACTACCACCAATCACCCCAATTCAGTGTAACTCACCAGATCTTATTGTCTCTCATATTTCATATAGGCAAAAGTGTGCTTCAGAACAGCATTCAGACCAATTTTGCTTCTCCTCAATGGATACCCCTCCTTCTGAACTCCGCTTTTAGTGTGATAATAGGCTCATGACATGTAAAGAAAAAAAAAAAAACTTCCAATAGTGTAATAAAATCCATAATTTTATATTTTGTTTCATATAAAATGAGGCTCACCAGACTTTGACGTGAAACTCAGCATATCACATATGACATATCTTACATGACCACTGTATGTACATTGTTTATGGCAATTCACATGCTGACAGGTCTAATCTTTACTGATCTCTTGCTCAGAAGAAGGGGGTGTCTGTTGAGGAAAATCAAAACTGGTCTGGATGCTTTACTGGACTCTTATGCTTTGTTTAAAAAATGTTTTTTTTTTCACTTCGAGCACAGTGGACTTTATTTTATGTATATATTTTTTTACATACATTTTTTCATTTATTTATTTAAAAGTTTTTCGCAGCCCTTCTGGTGATTTGAGCTGTATATTGCTTGATTACTTTAAAATATTTGTTTAAAGAGGGGTTTAAGTAGCAGCAGTGATTTTATTAATGATTATAATTTACATTATAATTTTAATTTTATTTGTATTAATGATTGAAGATCTGTGTTGCTGGACTTATCTCACTGTGTGTGTAATAGAGCAGAGTGGCACGAAGTGCGTTGAGTAATCACACAGTGCCTGGCTGTATGCACTTATCCAGCTTAAAGTTTTAGGGGGCAGAGCTAAAGAGCATTCGATAACCATGGCAGCTAGTAAACACCAGCAGCTTCATAAGGAACTGGCACACGTAACCTAGCTACCACTAATGAAGTCACGTGACCGGTGACGACACATGTGGGGAGGAGCTAGGTGATGATAGAGCCAAACACAGATAGTGTAGCAGTACATTGTTACTCTTTGAGTGCCGATAGAGTGTTTTTTATAGGGATTTTAATATATCAATATGTGATTGCATTTTTTAAATAAACTACTGGTTGTTAGGTAATATTACATTTTGGTGGCTTCCTTTTGGCTCTGGGCTTATCCTACAGATCACTGGCAGCGGTGCAGCAGAGTTTAGTCACAGAGGTGGTGTGAATAGGAGAGTGAACCAAGAGACCTGGATCGCTAAGAGGTGTTTGACCAGATTATACCTATAGGGTGGGGGAAGTGCTGTTTAGGCCTATTTTATTTATAAGTCACTATATTAAAGTAATGGCACATCCATATTCCAAACCTGAGGTGGTGCACAGCGGTGTGAAGAGTCTGACAGCACTGAGATTTTGGATTCACATTCCTGCGGTGAACTGGGGTTGTAGTAAAAAGGACTCATAGCACTGGAATTTTGGTGTTACTTCCCACCAGGCGACTAGGATTGCAGCAGCGTGTGTTTATTTATAAGGATGTTGATACAGTTGGGACACTTTATTTGCTTTTTTTTAGAATATTTATCATGTCAAGATTTATTCATTTAGATACTTTTGTGAGTATTTAGATGTTTCAATTATATGTTATGAGCACAGTTATGTCAAAACAGAGGTATTTGTATGCAGCAGCGCCACACACATTTATTTTTTATTGTATGCATCTCTTGTGGTGAACTCACACTGGAGTGAATGCAGCTGCTGAATTTTATATTTTTTGAATTGGAGCTGTTTTAAAGTGGCAGCACATAAGTTATTTTGGGTTTATCAGTCAAATTGGGATAACACCTACTTTATATTTGTTACATGTCACATAGTATAACTAAAAATTAAAAATAATTAAAAAATGGCATGTTAAGTTTTTAGCTATTTATATCTGGAACTTCCAGCACAAAAAAAAAAAAAAAAATCCTATGTAGTTTTCTTTGTTTATGAGGGGGCTGGGAAGCTGACTTTGCTATAACTTAGCCTGTCTATACTGTCCTGGCAGATCTTATTATCAGTCTACCAGCTTTAAACACGGTCTGCCTTCACAAAGGGTTTAATGTTTGGTAGCTGGGCTTCTCCATTGTATGTTAATGAGAACTGGATTAGGCCCTTCGCGCAGGGAGGTACTCCAATACTAAAAGAGTCCTATCAATATGAAAAGCTCTTGAGTCCGCATCTGTCCAATCCCGCTAAATTTTCAGGTAGATGGCACATTTGGGAACTTTTTACTAACAAGTAATCAGAGTGGGGTACCCCGGATTGACCTGGCGACTAGTAAATAAAGGGGCTGGCTCCCCCTGGGACATAAAGTGATCCCAATTGGGTGTCCCGGGGGGAGTGCATGGCCCCTGTCTGCTTTGCTTGTCTGCGTCCTTGCCCTCACCCCCTTTTATCTCCTCCTTGTTGAATGTATATTCCTTATCTTATACATTTTTTTATTATGCTTTCAATTGATGTCAAATGTTTGCGTTTGAATTCCCTCATCTTATGTGCATAATGTACGAATCATTCTGTCAACCAATCCATATATGTCTTGCTCTTTCTTGCATACATTTCTACAATGTAACTGTTATTCTTGTTTAAAACCAAATAAAAAGATTTTGAAAAAAAAAAAAAAAAGAACTGGATTAGGCTAGTATATATTTAGGTATGCTGTGCAAATAGGAATCCATAACAAATGTACAGTTGGGTTTTCTCAATTTTGACTGCAAGAGTGGAATTACACTCTACAGATATTTTGTGATAGTTTTTTTTTTTCAATATTAAAATATTTCCTGTAGAGCTTTGTGGTCTGATGCAGAATAAAATTATAGTATTAAATGAGTTAAGATGTATTTGTTTTTCAGGTGGTGTATTTCACAGCCTTGTTTCCATATGCTGTCCTCATCATACTTCTTATTAGAGGAGTCACACTGGAGGGAGCAAGAGATGGCATTGAATACTTTATTGGGCAACAGTCTGATATATCAAAGCTTTCCAATGGAGAAGTAAGTGTCTTGATTGTCTTTCCAAACCCCCAAATGAGTTCACAATCTATTGTCCCTAATATATTCATGCACAACCTGGGGCCAATTTTCAAAGGAAGCCAATTAAATTTCTGGTATGTTTTTTGCATTGTGGGAGGAAACCAAGGAACCCAGAAAACATCATAAAAACTAGGACAAAACTACATTAAAAGCAACCATGCAACAGTTATGGAGCTCACCACTGTGCATTTGGCAAATATATTTGGATTCACTAAATGTATACAAACTCTATTAATATCTATAATATTGGTACAAAGACCAATCAAATATTGTAACTGTGTGTAAAAAAACTTATAAGACTATATACTCTATCTACTGATAATGGATGTCACAGCAGAAAAAAGTCCTAGGTCCCATGATGCAATGCAAGCTTATAGGCTAGGCTTTACACTTGCAGGTTGTAGTAACGTGTGCTGTAAGGCAGGCGAGCAGAATATTTGCATGCATAAAAAAGGGGATATACTCCAGCAATAAAACTATAATCCTGCCACTTTACAAAACTCTGGTCCGGCCACATCTGAAGTATTCTGTCCAGTTCTGGTCACCAATCCTCAGAAGTGATGTGCTAGAGCTGGAGAGAGTCCAAAGAAGGGCAAAAAAACGAATTTGAGGATTGGAGGACCTTAATTACGAGGAGCGACTACACACACTAAATTAATTCTTGCTGGAAAAGAGACGCCTGAGAGGGGACATAATAGCAACTTACAAATACCTCAAGGGTGATCCCAGAATAGGAAAAAAAACTATTCAGTCTCAGGGAGTGTAAGAGGACACATGGCCACACAATGAGATTGGAGGAGAAGTCGTTTAACCTTAAGCTGTGTAGGGGGTTTTTCACTGTCAGGGTGGTAAGAATGTGGAACACTCTTCCACAATTGGTGGCATCAGCGGGGAGTTTTTATACTTTTAAAAGACTCTTGGACGTGCATCTCAAAGAACAGAATATACAGGGATATGGGAAATATTTATTGTCACTGACACACACACCTACACAGGTTGAACTGGATGGATGAGTGTCTTTATTCAACCTTAACTACTATGTTACATAAACTTTAGCATGTCAAGTACATGTAAAGAAAGTGGTAGGGATAGCGCTGACATCACTGACCAAACATCACTGATCTACCCTCCCTGCCCACTCTACGAAAAAAAGAAAAAGTTTAAAGACACTTTTAGTGATTTAAATTAACTCCTTTGAAACCAGTACTGTTAGTTACTGTTAAGTTACTTTTAAAAGTTTGCTTTTCCTTTCTAGGTGTGGAGAGATGCCGCTACCCAACTATTTTATTCTCTTAGCACAGCCTGGGGAGGACTGATTGCTCTTTCATCCTATAACAAATTCCAGAACAACTGTTACTGGGACTCCATAGTGGTTTCCATTATAAACTGCCTGACCAGCATCCTTGCAGGATTTGCTATCTTCTCCATCCTCGGTCACATGGCCCTAGTGTCAGGCAAGAAGGTTCCTGATGTTGTGGATGAGGGTAATTCACATTTATATTTAAACAGCAGAGTTTTACCAGCAGTAAATTAATTTTCATGCTGCATGCCTGTCATTTTTTGGACTGGCATTTTTCTGCCAAGTGGTATATGCAAAAAAAAAGCAGAAACATACAAATGGTCTCAGTAATGTTTTGCCTGGAGTCCTTCCTTTATCACACCCTTCATTAACCAGAATCATTATACCTTTTATTGAGTATTAATAAGTCTTGTTTAAAGGACAATATTAATTTTATTTTTTTATTTTCTTTATTTATATCCCCTTACCTCCTTAAATGCTGCCCACTAGGTCTTATACTTACCTTCGGCTCCAATCCAGCAATCTTCACTATATTATCCCACACAAATAGCACAGCCTTACCTTCAAAAAAATCCACTGCTCACTGCACATGTGCACCCCAACCCCATTCATTCTTACGGGAAAGCTGTACCCACGAATGGGGCTGTGGCTGAAAAAAGGTTTTTTGCAGTTCCAAGCACACAATTATTAAATCTGGATTGAGGCTGAAAGGATTTAGATGGCTTAGTGGGCAACACTAAGTGGGATGGGGAATAAATTAAAGAAAGAAAAAATGCAGTTGTCTTTTAGGATAACTGTTCAAATGTTTTCCCTCAATATTATAAAAATTTAATGATGGTAAATGTCTAAATCAACACACCTATACTCATATACCTGTATTGATTTAGATATTTAATATCAATGAACTATTCCAAATACTGTGAGAATTTTTTTGAATAATTATAAAAACAAATAATGGCTCCAATGGAATAGAAAGGCATAAATAAACATATGCTGTGCCTGTTGGAGTGTAGTATATTTACTTCTCCCACTTGGCATCCCTATCCTCAGAATTGACTTTATACAAATGTCAGTGATGATTTAATACAGATATGGATTT
This sequence comes from Pelophylax lessonae, assembly GCF_965119305.1. Taxonomy (NCBI): domain Eukaryota; kingdom Metazoa; phylum Chordata; class Amphibia; order Anura; family Ranidae; genus Pelophylax; species Pelophylax lessonae. The sequence goes on along the minus strand of NC_138774.1, from coordinate 112,461,510 downwards.
TCTACATACAGTATATATATATATATTTCTTGTTTTCACCCTGGCTCTGTGCCACTATATTTACATTTTTAAAGGGTTAACTTTAAGACATCTAACACGCACAATAATGCATTTTATTGATTTAAAAAATATATACTAATATTATCTATCATCCTACAGGATTTGGGCTGGCATTCATTGCTTACCCTGATGCATTGGCCAGGCTTCCGGTATCTCCCCTCTGGTCAATTTTGTTCTTCTGTATGCTCCTGGCATTGGGACTTGACTCTCAGTTTGCACTAATTGGTGAGTTACACGGATATTCTGTGCTCCATCGTGGCAATACAGTGTTCCCTTCATTGTAATTTTCCCTTAATTCTATAATAATTAGGCCTGACCAATATGTGTGTAGCAATGACCTTTGAAGGAGCTGTTAAATTGTATTGGGTTCTTCCACCTTACTAGTCACCTGCCCCGTTGGCTTGAATATCTAGGGAGAGAGGGTTAAGGGCGCAGGATCCCCTAAACATTAAAAATATATCAGGTCCTCTCAGTAATATTAATGTTGGTGACATCTGTAGTGCCTTAGTGGCAGCCTGCTAGTTAGAAATAGATCAGTTGAGAATATTTAATTGGTGCCCCTAAATTTTTGAATTGCAGCGTCGCTCCCAGTGACAATGGATCTTTTAGGTACCTCTAATGGTAGCTAAAGATACTGCAGTAGCAGCCTCCCAATAAAAATTTGTCCTCAGCCCAAGCAGTCAGAAATGCCTTACAGAGCTGAGTTATGATGTCTCCATCCAATGTCTATCTGAGAGAAGTTCTCCCTTAGCTCTCCTGTAATCCCTTCACAAAGCAGACTCCTCTAAGGATGCTTCTTACTGTTGGCCACCTTCTTAATTCTCCAACCCCAAAACAGACAAGCTTAAATTTCTTGGATCAACGCTCAGGCCCAAGGGGAATGCTAATTTATATTTTATATATTGGGAAGTGTAACTGACTTACACTTTTATAAAAGGTCCACTTTAGGACCTCAAAAAGGCAATGACAATGTCAGAAGCACTTGTTTTTTTACAAAGATTTTCTAACTTGTTGCAAACCCTTCACGTGAACTGACCTTCTCAATTAGATCATAGAAATAACATGTTCATTAAATTTTTATGGCTTTTAAAACATATCTGTGAGGTATATTCATATCAGAAATGACTGCCCTTAAGAAAGCCTCAAGGTCCCTCAGAGATCAAACTGCACAGCTGATAGGCCATCTGGAAGTCTAGTTTATAGCTAATCCTTCAGATGGTAATAGAGAAGCATGGATCTCTGCACAAGAGGCTCTGAATAGGGTGGATACCTCGGCTGCAGATAAGAAACGTTTCCCAAAGTGGGGCAGTTGGTTGTAAATGCACCAGAGGTGATTATGATTATGATCTGAACTAGTGGGATTCTATTCGGACCTGCACTGCCTTAAACAAACACACTACCTAGATTCCTTACATGAGTATCAGTGGGGCGTGGAATTACCTCGCCTGTCGGACCCCCACAAAAAATTAAGGGGGTAAAAATCTAATATAATAATGCGTTAACAATAAGAAAGTAGCTGCCAGCACTAAATAACTGAAATACAGATTATATAGAAAAGGGTAATAGATATGTGCAGTGCTAAATAAAGTGATATGACAATGAAAACATATCCACAAAAACAATAAATCACATAGTGAATATATGATAACTTAATGTCCATATAAATGTGATAGGTGACATAATGACTTGATAGTGACATCAACAAAGTCCCATATAAAAGAAAAAAAGGGGTCCAACAAGTGAGAAAATTGGTCCAGTTCAAGAAGATCCAACTCAAGGTAAATATATGAAAATCAGATCCCGTCACCAAATGTTCATATATATATAAATGTTTTGGTACATTTTCTCTAGAAGTTGACATTGGAATTTATTTTGTGTTGTTTATATTCTCAACAAAGCTTTTTTTTTTTAGATAAAAAACATTTTTTACTGCTTTTCATTTTTGTAAAAGCAGTGCAAGGAAGCATGACTACGCCTTACTTTGGATTTATTGTCAAATTTTATTATTCATAACAATTAATCTTCAGGCATATCTTTTTTTCTAGTTTTAGAACCTCTGACAGTTTTTTATGTATATCTTGGGGACATTTCTCCTCTTGTCTACTTCCAGAGACAGAAAAGGAAGAAAGAAATAAGAGGGTAGATCCCAGCTTTAACAGTTGTCACTGGAACAATTTTTCCTCTCTCTTTATGCTCTAGTGACAGTTGTGATGTTTTGAATTCATCTTCTTTGAGTGATTCTTTCAGATGAAGACATCAAAGCAATAAATGACTAACAGATATTTTAATCCTTCCACAAAAAAACAAAAATTGATCTAGGGTTGCATTTTAAAAACAGTTGCATATGCAGGATCACACTTAAAGTTTCCTTACAATTCTATACTTTTAAAATGTGTAGGGTTGAAATTATTGATGAATAAAAGTGGAATTTTCCTATAACCTTTTTGGTGGTAAAGACATATAATGTACTATTCTTAATATTGGCCTGTTGTTTGGATATGGTCATTTATGTAAAACCTACTTACTTTTGTTTATTTCCTTATAGAAACTCTTACAACAACAATACAAGATGTTTTCCCAAACGTAATGAAAAAAATTAGGATTCCCTTAACAGCTGCGATATGTGCTATGTTATTTTTACTGGGGCTCCCATGTGTTACACAGGTAAACTTTTGCCTGGCTGTTGCTGCATGCCTGAAAAGAAATACATTTAAATATTCTTCATGATTAAGAACACCAGGAAAATTGGAAACACTGTGAATTTTTTTCTTGAAATTGTGGATTTAGTCCCAACAAAAAGATAATTTATAAAATAAAAAAAGCAAATCAGAATAATTAAATGCAAGTGAAAAAAATGTTAATACAGCACAGTTTTCTTAATACGTTAATCCTTAATCAATGTTTCCCAAGGATGGTTTTATTGAATAAGAATGGCTTCACAAACATCTGTATGGCTTGGGTAGACTGGGGTGTTTTTTATCTTATATTTGGAAAGATTTATTAGCATCCTTATTTTAGTTATTCAAAGGGTCAGTCCAACCAAAAAATAATAGTTTAGTTCTAGGTGAGCTGAAATATCATCTATAATTTTGAATATCTTGTGGAACAAGATCTCCATACCATATATGCCAAATACTTTACCTCCCATCTTAGAGTGTTGGGTTTTCCTTTTTAGGTGATTCCACTCCTTTTGCATTTATATAGTAAATAGTATAAATGTAAAAAAAAATCTAATACAGCAAGCAGAACCCCCAGACAATGACTTGCATAGGTCTACCAACCTGTGATTTCAAAAGTGCTTTGGCGTTCTCAACAAATATAAAAAGCCATTAGATGGCTTACCTCTCCATCATATATTAAAAACTCACACATATATTTTGGGTGACTTTAAATTGTTGAGAGAATATTTATTTCATCCTCAGTTAAATTCCTATACCAAAGAAATTCCTGGTACAAAATATATTTTACTTTCTGTTGGTTAGACCCAGGCTACATGCTATAAGCAAAAGAAAAAAAATAGAGCTTTAGCTAAATCAAAAGTTCTATAACATGGCATTCTAGCAATAGCAAACAAACATTTACCTGATTATGTCCACAGGCCGGAATTTATTGGGTAAACCTCATTGACTCATTTTGCGGTGGATGGGCTCTTCTATTTGCTGCCGTTTTGGAGCTGGTGGCTGTGATCTGGATATATGGTAGGTACTTTAAAGTGTTCTCATGTACAGTACATGATGATATACTAGGATCAATTCACAAAGCTGCTGATCCCTTGAGTAGCTGTCATTTTTTTGGATACCACACTATATAGCTCATATCGATAAAATCTCAATTTTAAAGGTGCATTACACTCTTTAATTACCCTGCTTCGTAAGTAGTGGTGAATCAAACCCAGTGTATGTTACTGTTTTGTACCTAATACTCTTAGCATGTCCAACAAGGTTTTATTACAATAATAAAAATACAAAACAGCAAGAATGTAAAATTGTCATATAAAAATGTACTTTTACGTAAAAGTAAAAATTTCAATCCAAATGTATACATATAAGAAATACATTCCTTTTTTACATATTTTATCATAGGATTAACCTTTGTGCATCGTTCATTTGACAAAGGTGATATATGTTATTACTGTTCATTTTAACAGGTGGCAATAGAGTTATCCTGGATATAGAGATGATGATTGGGAAGAAGCACTGGATATTCTGGCTGTGGTGGAGAGTATGCTGGTATTTTATATCCCCAGTATTACTAGCAGTAAGTTTTATTATGGCTTTATCTAATTATAACAACAAGTTATCACTTCACTTTGGAGGGTGATAATTTCTGTAATGCATTTATTTGCCCACTTTAAAACAAAAGGTTTACAATTCTGTGCATTGTTTTTCTTAATTTCTGTATCCAGCATTTATATTTAAAACTTAAAAATATATATTTTAAGTTTTTGCAAAAAAAAAAAACTAATATATACAGTATGACTGCAGGAAGCAGGACAAAGATTAGGCCCATTTTCACACTGAACCTCTTTACCTTACATGAAAATGCAAGGTCAGTTTATGTTGCAAACCCCTCCCTTGTGCAGTAAAAGTAATTAAAAAATCACATACATAGAACACATATGTCTATCTAATGTCTGCTTCCTGTAGGCACTAATGTTGCCATCTAAAGACACTACAGCACTGTGCAGAAGCAATTGGAATGCTCAGCTTTCTTAGAATCCAATGTAAGGGTGTAAGATACGATTTTCTTTTACAATTTTTCTCTAATTTTTCAGATAACTTTTACTGTACATTTGTCAGTGTGAGAGATGCCTGTTCAGCAGTTACGGCTGAGATTACAAGGACAGCTGAATGAGTCTGAAGAGTGACTCATCTTCCTTTCTATAGGAACATAAGTATGATATTAAGTGTAGGTAGGGATGGGCCGAACAACCCCCTGTTTGGTTTGCAGCAGAATTTTCAAACATTGAGAAAGTTTGGAACCGAATAACATACCCCATTGAAGCCTAAAAGGCCTGAACTGGAAAAATCAAAAGTGCCTATTTTGAAGACTTATATGCAAGTAATTGGGCATACAATGGTTATGGGGGTCCAGGTACTGCCCCGAAGGACATGTATCAATGAAAATAAGTTTGTAAAAAAAAACGGCATTTTTAAATCAGTGTTTTACTGATGATAAAAGTAAAAGCATAAAAATGAGAAATAACAATAAAAATGAAAAATTCCTTTCAATATAGTGTCTGGGGGTCTCCTTAGTCTGCCTGTAAAGTGGCACATCTGTACTGTGTATAAAAGCTGCTGCAACAATAATGACAATTATAAAGCCAAAAAAATGACATTTTCCCTGCATACTTTATTTATTTTGGAAATAACAATTTGGGGAGCCAGTCTGTATGATGAGATCACAATGTAGTGCATTGGGAACAAGATTAGAGATTTTTTGGATAAATTCTGGTGTCTCTTTCGCAGAATTTGGATAGAAGTAACAAGTGCATGAAAATTGGTCTTTTGGTGTCCGTGGTGCCTATAGAGGTACTCTTGATGAAAGCAAGAATTGGCCTTGCTGTCAAAAATTTTAATGATATGCACCTGTCAAACAGGTGCAGGAAAATTGGTATTTGGGTGTCCGTGGTGCCTTCACACTGTAACCCTATAGCGGTACTCTTGATGAAAGCAAGAATTGGCCTTGCTGTAAAAAATTTAAATTATTTGCACCTGTCAAACAGTTATGGAAAAAAAAGGTCTTTAGTTGTTAATTGTGCCCATGAAACCCACACCAAAAATTCTTCCACATGAAATTAACACCCACAAAGCTAAGCAGCCTAGAAGTCTTGCAGAGATTCCATATCCAAAAACACTTAATCAGTGACATTGACATCAGGGGCTTCATAGCTGCTGCTAATCCAGAACTGATTCATTTTGATAAATGTCAGCCGGTCCGCAGAGTCTGTGGACAAACGTGCTTTTATCAGTAACAAAACCTCTGGCAACACTGAATGCCCATTCGGAAAGCATGCTGGATGCTAGGCAGTGAAGCAGCTCAGTTGAATCCTGGGCAAGTTCTGGCCAGTGGTCTATTGACCCAGTAACCCAGTGGATTGTCAACTGGAAAGCTCTGTTTTTGTACCTAGATAATCATCCACTATATGATGCAGACTCTGCCGATGGGATGTTGACGCTGACAATCTTGGGCGCTGAGGACTAAAAAAATTGTAAAATGCTTTACTTAGGTGGCCTTCCTTCTCCGCCGCTCCTCTCTTGATCAAGAGAAGCCTCAAAAACGATGTTTTCCATGAGACAGTACCCTACCAGAGTCAGAAAAGGCGCTACATAAACTCTTCTTTAAGGTGTCCTCAAGAGATTTCATCTTCATTTCCCTCTGTGGGAATGGGATGAGTTCTGAGACTTTCCCCTTGTAATGATGATCAAGGAGGGTTGCCAACCAATAGTGATCCTTCTCCTTGATGCCACGTCTTCTTGGGTCCTTTCCCAACCTTTGAAGCATGAGGGAGCCCATGCAACACAAGTTTGCGGAGGCATGAGAAGAAGATTCCTCGCGGTCACTGAGGATTACAGTATCTGGAACTGCCCCCTCCCAGGCATGTACTATACCCAAGGGTTCTGGGAATAAAAAAAACAGCTGTTAAGGGTTGACGTATGTCTTGTTCTGCTTCAATGCCTCCAAATCTAGCAGGATCCTTCTCCTCCCCCTCCTCCTCCTTCTCCTTCTCTTCCATCTTCTCTTGTGTTTTGCAGCATGGCAAGAATGGTGTCTGCATAAAGTAGGCCTTGAGAGGAAAGGAAGTCCTCCTTGAGTGCCCTGACCTTAATGTCAGGCAGATTCTGCTCTAGCAGAAACACAACAGGAATTGTGTCACTGATGCATGCATTATCACTGCTCACCATCCTTGTCACCTCCTAAATAGGTGGCAATACAGTGCATGCATACTTTATCAGCAGCCTTTGGCGCAGAGAAAAAAAAGCCAAGCTGGCCTGAACGTGTCTTTGTGCTTTACTCACACAGATACTCGTTGACAGCCCATGTGTAGCTGCTGCCTGGTGGGTATATCACAAATCAGGCGGTTCACAGGCAGGGGGAATTCCTGCTGAATTTCAGACAACCGAGCACTGGCTGTGTATGACTGCCTGAAATGGCTACAGACTCTTCTTGCCTGCTTTATCATGACCTTCCAACCCTGGGTACCTATTTAGGAAATGCTGCACCACCAAATTGAGAACATGTGTCAGGCATGGCACATGTGTCAACTGTCCCTAAGGGCAGAGAGGAGGTTTGTACCACCACCATTCCTGGCTCCAACTGGCATGGCACCAGTTGGAGGCATCTGGGCCTGCCCCTGCAGAGTTGCAAGAATCTCTGCTGGAGGAGGAAGAAGAGGGGGTGGTTCTGACAAATCTCTTATCATCGCCACTATCTGTATGGAGACTTGGCTGCACAACAAGCTGCAGCACTGAGCCCTGTCCTGCATCCTTCTTTGTTACAAGCTGAGTTACCCAGTGTGCTGAGAATGAAATATAGCATCCCTGACCATGCTTGCTGGACTACGTGTCAGCTGTAACATGGACCATGTGGCTGACTGCCTTGTTCAACGATGCCACAACATTGCCTTTCATGTGATGGTACAGAGCTTAGCAGCACTAACGTACTGCAATATACTGCATTAAACATGAAGTAACGCACTGAAATATACTGCATTAAACGTGCAGTTACTCACTGAAATATACAACGTTAAACAGCACTAACGCACTGAAATATACCGCGTTAAACGTGCAGTAACACACTGAATTATACTGGGTTAAATGTGCAATAACGCACTGAAATATACTGCGTTAAATGTGCAATAACGCACTGAAATATACTGCGTTAAATGTGCAGTAAAGCACTTAAATATACTGCAGTAAAGCTGTCCTGACAAAATAAACTAAAGTAAAAATGAATGGTTACACTACACTCACACTAAACTATAACTTGATTCCCACTAAACTGACACTAATGTAAAATTGAATGGTCACACTACACTCACACTAAACTATTACTAGATTCACACTAAGCTGATATTCCACACTGACAACAGAATGACAATAGCTACACTATCACACTGTTAAAAGTAATTCTTATACCAGTGCTTATGAACTGCAGTTCTGAAGTACTTCAATAGGTCAGATTTGGTAATATCACATAGTGGCAAAAGTTGTGTGAATCAATGATCCAAGAACATAGAATACATTTCTTTGTATAATGTAAAGTAATTGTAAACGATCACTTTGTAAAACAATCTATTCACTTTAAAATAGAAATGAAAGGCAACCCATTTGTGTGTAGATATTAAAAAAACATTATTCACTTTTTTTATAAGTGATCACATTCCCACTGTTCCCTCTGTTCTCAGCTGCATAAGTGCTGGGGGGAGAAGCAGCAGCAGTAAACTGAGCTTCTCAGTGAAAGGCTGTGCACGGGGAAATGTCAGGACAAGTCTGGTCATTGGAGGGGAGCAGGCTGAGATCCCAGCATATATAGAGAACTGACCACGCTGTTCTGTCCTGCTAAGTGTGGTCAGTTTTTAATAGGAAAGCAGAGAGAGTGGCAGGAACACCAGGGATTTCACAAGGAAGTGACACAAAGAGAACAGGAGTACATAACACAACAGGCACATGTCAGAAATATGAAATGTTGGAGTAACAAACATTTTAAGAAATTCTGGAAAATTGAGGTCTGGAGTTGAGAAACACTACAAGTGTTACATCCATGAATATGTAATATCTTCCTATTTTTTCCAATATAAACCATTTTACTTTATGTTTTTTTTTTCTTTTGTTTTTTACAGGCCATTTTAATCTGGTCTTTGGTCACATACCAAACTACAACATATGGAGGTGTAGTTTACCCAAAATGGGCGATTATATTAGGATTTTTAATGGTTGTCTTCTGTCTTATATGGATTCCCATCATCGCTATTGTGAAGGTCATTCAAGCCAAAGGGAATATTTTTCAGGTATGGAAAAGCATTTCCTATGCTAAATCTAGGTTGGAGTGTAAAAACTTTGCTATCCAAAAACAAGCCCAAAAAAGATGAACTCCGAACCAAGTAAGCATGCAATATAGAACTATTATATCGACTGAGAAGCTTTTTTTTGTGCAGAATTGTCTCTTATAACTTGTCAGTGAACTTTAATGCTAAACGAATTTTCTTTTGTTATTGCAGCGTATTGCAAGTTGTTGTAGACCAACTGAAAACTGGGGACCTGCCCTGGTGAAGAATCGTGGAGAGAGGTACAAAGATATGAAGGATGACAGAGTCAAGGAGGAGGACAAAGGAGTGGAAATTCCAGACATTAAAGGACTTGATAATGTTTCATTTCAGAGAGACTAAGACTGAGATACCTCATATGTATATAAATTGACCATCTCTGATAGACTGATGAATCCATAGAATAAGGCAGGCTATACACGTTTAAATCCTAGCTGGTTCAGCAGGAAACGGCCGAGATTCAAACCGTGTATGGGCAACCTGAATGTACCAAGTTGATTGATCGATCAACTTGGGTCCAATCAGCATGCCGGGTTTTATCTGCAATTATCGTTAGCGGCTTCTATAGCTGCTAGCAATAATAAATGCCTTCTCCCAACAGGGATGGCTTCTTCTGCCCTCCCTCCGATAGGAGAAGACAATGGCCCCAGCAGGAGGGATTCCTGCATCAACACTATCTGTGTTGATGGGGAAATCTAGCAAATTTCTTTACTGCAACCCGTAGTTGCAGGAAAGAAACTCGCTCTGTGTATGGCTAAGCTGCTAAGTGGCATCAAGAAGTTTGCTAGAGTGACAAGGAGATTAATTAGAGCTGTGTAAACATGCTTTTTTTTTTAATGGAAGGCTCAATGTACGCACATGGGGCATGGAAAATGTAAAATACTGTGTGAATGTTACAAGTGCTAAATAAAAGACAAATGTACATAAATACTCTCTATTAATAAAAAGAAAACACTTTTTCGTATTGGTGTTTTTGAGATTACTATTCAGTAAATCTTAGAAATAAATATTGCTTAGAAATGTTAAACGGTTTTCACCTTTTTCTTAAGGTCAATGCAAACCCTAACTAAAATTTTCTTAAAGTAGAACTGAAGGCAAAACATTTTTTCCATTTTGGATAGTGTAAAAGAGGGTCATAACCCTTGTCAGGTTTTTTGCCATTTGTGGCCCAATGGGGAGCTTTCTCTTCACTTCCTCTCCCATAGCTACAGTAGGAAGTGAGAGGAAATCTTTCCAAAGTGAGAGAAATCTCTATTAGTCACCAGAGTCAACAGAACTAGTATTCCATTTGAAAGAATTTCCCTCTGTTCCTGTTCTGGTGACCACTTCAAATTTGGGATTTCCTTTCAGTTTCGCTCTCAGTGCAAATGGTAAACAGGACAAAATAGAGAAGGTATACCTCCCTGAAGGTCCTGAAGTCTTCCTCCACTCCACCCAAAACCAAAAATGTTTTGCTTTCAGTGCAATGTGCATCATAAACAAGTGCAGATGCATTGCCAGGTACTGTTTTTGTATGTCACAGAAAAAGAAGAAAGAACCACTTGCAATAGTAAAAAACAGTTTTCTTTTTTTAACCAGTAATGCAAAGTTAAAGCCTACTCTATTAAAGTACTGTAGGTGCATGCCAGCACTATCAATATTCAGTTGTGCAGTAATTTACAGCAGAAATCCCTGTGGTGCCACGCTTCACACATTCCCCAAATGTGCGGTCAGTGCAGGCTACTGCTTCCTGTGTGTGATGAGGTAGCTTCTCTCCACCCAACACATTTGGTTAGTATACTTCTTTAGGATAGTGCAGAAAACAGGTACACTAATGAGCCAGGTGTGCACTGGGCTTATGTAAGAGCTGGGAGTAGAGGTTAGTGGCCCCACCCTCCCAAGGGGGTATGTCTGTGCAAGGGAGCTGTAAGGAACATGTTGCTCCGTACCGTCCATTAAAGGCCAAGCCTGTAAGGATGTAGCAGCAGGGAGCTGCAGGAGAAACAGTCAGTCTGAGGAAGGTTCAGCGTTTAGTGTACGAGCACTGGGGATTGTGGGTTTGATGGTCTGGAGGACCACGGCAAAAGTCCTATGCAGAGAAGAGCCACGAGGTGGAGTACTGTTTGTTGTGGCACATTGATGGCACATTGATGGTGAGAACCACTGCAAGGGAGTTCTCAGTAGACTCACTGTTTGGCGCTACCAATGAGCTAGAATACCCCAAATCATCACAGTGTGTGTATGTTTGTATCAATATTTATATATAAATATATATATAAATTTTTTTTTTATTTAGTATCTCACAAAAGTGAGTACATCCCTCACATTTTTGGAAAAACTTTATTATATCTTTTCATGTGACAACACTGAGGACATGGATTACTGGAACCATGTCCTGTGGTTTGATGAGACCAAGATAAACGTATTTGGTTCAGATGGTGTCAAGCATGTGTGGTGGTAACCAGGAGTACAAAGTGTGTCTTGCTTACAGTTAAGCATGGTGATGAGAGTGTCATGGTCTGGGGCTGCATGAGTGCTGCCGGCACTGGGGAGCTACAGTTCATTGAGGGAACCATGAATGCCAACATGTACCGTGACATACTAAAGCAGAGCAAGATCCCCTCCCTTCGGAGACTGGGCACCAGGATAGTAATCCACATTATAACGACCCCAATCACACCTCCAAGATGCCCACTGCCTTCCTAAAGAAGCTGAGTGTAAAGGTGATGGACAAGTATGTCTCCAGACCTAAACCCTATTGAGAATCTGTGGGGCATGGAGAAGTGGAAGTGGACTCTAATGGGAACCTGTGAAGCTCTGTTGATCTAAATGCCCAAGAGGGTTTAGGCAGTGCTGGAAGATAATGGTGGCCACACAAAATATTGACACTTTAGGCCCAATTTTGACATTTGCACTTAGGGGTGTACTCACTTTTCTTGCCAGCGGTTTAGAGATTAATGGCTTTGTGTTGAGGCATTTTGAGGGGACAGCAAATTTACACTGTTATACAAGCTGTACACTCACTACTATGTCTTCATTGTTGTCACATGAAAAGATATAATAAAATATTTATATTTATATATATATATATATATATATATATATATATATATATATACATACACAGTGCCTTGCGAAAGTATTCGGCCCCCTTGAACTTTTTGACCTTTTGCCACATTTCAGGCTTCAAACATAAAGATATAAAACTGTAATTTTTTGTTTGTGAAGAAACAACAACAAGTGGGACACAATCATGAAGTGTAACGAAATTTATTGGATATTTCACCTTTTGCTGCGATTACAGCTGTAAGTCACTTGGGGTATGTCTCTATCAGTTTTGCACATCGAGAGACTGAAATTTTTGCCCATTCCTCCTTGCAAAACAGCTCGAGCTCAGTGAGGTTGGATGGAGAGCATTTGTGAACAGCAGTTTTCAGTTCTTTCCACAGATTCTCGATTGGATTCAGGTCTGGACTTTGACTTGGCCATTTTAACACCTGGATATGTTTATTTGTGAACCATTCCATTGTAGATTTTGCTTTATGTTTTGGATCATTGTCTTGTTGGAAGACAAATCTCCGTCCCAGTCTCAGGTCTTTTGCAGACTCCATCAAGTTTTCTTCCAGAATGGTCCTGTATTTGGCTCCATCCATCTTCCCATCAATTTTAACCATCTTCCCTGTCCCTGCTGAAGAAAATCAGGCCCAAACCATGATGCTGCCACCACCATGTTTGACAGGGGGGATGGTGAGTTCAGGGTGATGAGCTGGGTTGCTTTTACGCCAAGCATAACATTTTGCATTGTTGCAAAAAGGTTCGATTTTGGTTTCATCTTACCAGAGCACCTTCTTCCCCATGTTTTGTCTGTCTCCCAGGTGGCTTGTGGCAAACTTTAAATGACACTTTTTATGGATATCTTTAAGAAATGGCTTTCTTCTTGCCACTCTTCCATAAAGGCCAGATTTGTGCAGTATACTACTGATTGTTGTCCTATGGACAGAGTCTCCCACCTCAGCTGTAGATCTCTGCAGTTCATCCAGAGTGATCATGGGCCTCTTGGCTGCATCTCTGATCAGTCTTCTCCTTGTATGAGCTGAAAGTTTAGAGGGACGGCCAGGTCTTCGTAGACTTGCAGTGGTCTGATTCTCCATCCATTTCAATATTATCGCTTGCACAGTGCTCCTTGGGATGTTTAAAGCTTGGGAAATCCTTTTGTATCCAAATCCGGCTTTAAACCTCTCCACAACAGTATCTTGGACCTGCCTGGTGTGTTCCTTGTTCTTCATGATGCTCTCTGTGCTTTAAACGGACCTCTGAGACTATCACAGTGCAGGTGCATTTATACGGAGACTTGATTACACACAGGTGGATTCTATTTATCATCATTAGTCATTTAGGTCAAAATTGGATCATTCAGAGACCCTCACTGAACTTCTGGAGAGAGTTTGCTGCACTGAAAGTAAAGGGGCTGAATAATTTTGCACGCCCAATTTTTCAGTTTTTTTATTTGTTAACAAAGTTTGAAATATCCAATACATTTCATTTCACTTCACAATTGTGTTCCACTTGTTGTTGATTCTTCACAAAAAATTACAGTTTTATATCTTTATGTTTGAAGCCTGAAATGTGGCAAAAGGTCGGAAAGTTCAAGGGGGCCGAATACTTTCGCAAGGCACTGTATATATATATATATAAAATACATTGATATATCAAATAAAATGCAGGCAAAAACACCCTCAGCTTACATTCTTATCATACACATCATACTATATATATTGATACATACTATATATTGATAATACAAAGAGACTGTACATATCTCTTTATGTCCTTAACAATCATAGATAAGTCATTTTAAATCCCAATCGTTACTGAATCCTTGTGGTGACAAAATGCCTAAAAATAAATCCATTTAGTCTAATTTTGCAATTTATGTCCAGTCGAGTTCGACTCCTCCAAAACCTTGCAACCTTATTGACCACACATATTCTTAACTCTTTTGTTATATGTGTGTGTGTGTGCTATCCATTAAATTGTGTCCAGTTCTTAGCAGTTCTGTGGGCCAGCCATCTGGGCACCATGTCTGATACTCTTGAGAACCTTTTTTTCCATTACATTTTCTTGGCTAAAAATGAGGTCACCTGTAAGGGTGAGCTAAGGTTCCTTTCGAGAAACTGTCACATGATAGCCAGCCACTGGTCCATTCAGCTGCCGCCACCTAATCCCCCCCCCCCTCACAGTTGCACTTAATAAAAGGGGCTGGGATGCTGGTGAAATCCAAAGGCATGCACACCCTAATCACCATATGTAGCGCAGATTCAAAAATATTGTACAAAAATAATTTAAAAAAATGTAAAAAATAAAATAATACATTTAAAAAAATAAAGACACCATCCACTGCCCCACTGACAGCAATCTCTGCCCTACTGACACCGTGCACTGCTCTATGGACACTGTCAGTATATATACACATGCACACACACACATATGTGTTTGAGCTTTGGGGTGCAACCCTAATGGAAAGGGCTGTGCACACCTATGGTGACATCATTGACCTAAAATGATCATATGAGGAACCTGTGACTTCCAAAAAACAACTAAAGATCACCTTATAAAGAACACAAAAAGAAAAGAAAAATGCCTATGGGACTTTAAATGAGGTGGTTACCGTTACCGTTACCGTACTGCATTTTATTTTGTTATACAATACACAGTAGACAGGATCAAACAGTAAAAATACAAAAAAGTTTACATATAGGTCCATAACAGTATAAATTGCATGTTGGTACATAAACATCTTGAGGCTCAATGCATTTCGTGAGATTCGACTCACTTCTTCAAGAGCAGATGCGTATTTGGTCTATAAATATAATACAACATAGTACCAAAATACAATGCAGTAATCATAAAATTTTATTTTAAAATGGACCTAAAGGCTGATAGGTACTCACATTGGCTGAGCCGGGATGAGAGACCTGTGCAACCCCCAGGTAGCGGCCGCAAACGCCTGATCTGGGAGTTGAAGGAGTGGAACAAACAGACAGCCTCCAAGGGGGGACATGTGGGAGATAAGTGTGGTAGATCCAATGTGGGAAGATATCCCTTGTGCTCCATAGCGGTTAGCTGTAACAAATATATGTGTATATGCGTATATAAGAATATGTAAAAATAATTAAATAAGGTCATCTACTATATATAGTAATGGATTAAAGGAGGTATCTGTCTAATATACATATAGTAGAGCACAAGCAGAAGTATGGAGCAAGAGATAAAAAGATCAAAGATGTATAGTGAAATAGATGGAGACCAGGGAAGTGGAGGAAAAAGAAACAATAATACTAATATAGAGTGTGGCAAAGTCAAGAAAGAATGAGAGATATATAGGGGTAGGAAAGTGTGAAATCCATAGGGAGTAAAATAATATACCAGAGTGAGTGGAAGTCTGCCAAGGAGGAATGTCAGTTTATTGCTCTGGGGTTGTGAATTAACCATCCTGGATTTGCCGCACTGCTTCTGTTTAAAGGCAACAGCTTCTTGGCGGTCGCGCCCTGAGTCATCGGAACTTACAGCTGTGAATAGTACAAGTTTTCTGGATATCCCAGTGAGAGCACACCACTCTCTGTTATCCACACACTGGATTCCCTATTCCAGCAGCCCAAGCTCATATCTCCCTGATCTCTGGTAAGAATCCATCTTTACCATCTCACCATATAGTCACCTTTAAGTTTGAATGTTACCATTGAAGTGCTTTGCGGTAAGAGGCCATCTTGGTATAGAGAACATCTGTTATTGTGAAACATCATTGTCTGCACCTCTTGTCACATCACCTTGGCACAGATTCACTTTTCAAGTTTAAGCTGACCTACAATATTTGAGAGACTTTTATGTTTGATGTTTTTACATATTTTATATTGATTTATGCAAAATACCACTGTCTGCATATAGTGTCACCTTGACCCGGATTCACTCACTATATTCATTTTGAAGTTTTTGCAGACTCCTTTTAATTGTAGAGATTTTTATGTTTGTTGTTGTTTCTTACTTGTATCATATTAATTTTTTTGTTAGCGCACTATTTCTTTGCCATTCATCATCACTATTACTTTTCTAGTGCTGCTTTCATTTCTAATTTGTTTTGCGCACCTTCACTTTTCACATTTAATGAGAGACATGGACAGACGCCTGTGGGCGGGTGTCGTCTCAGGGGAAGAAATGGAGCCAAAACTCCAGTTTACCCAAGCCTACAAAAGGTGCAACAATCATGGCCGACACAATGGCATCACTTCGTTACCTATAAAGCAGTCTCAGACCCTGCTCTCTCTTTTTTGCTTGTAAAGAACACAGGTAATTATTACCCGTCATGTTGCCTGCTCAACTGCTGTGGCTCCCTTGCCACCGGCGCCTTAAATATCCTCAGTATCCAACTTCCAGAAGTGTTGGATGCCTGGTTTCCCTCTGCATTCTTTGTCCCCCCCCCCCCCCCAACCTCTACCTCACTACAGAACACAGTAGTGTCCTATAAATCATTCATAAAACACTGGTGTGCATAACTGGACAATCAGACAATAATTTAGCTGAACATGTGTGGTCAGGTGTGTAATCTCACTAGAATCATCATGAAGGGAACAGAATACTGATTGTGGAGCTGGAGGGTAGAGGAGGCAGAGTGAGAACATTGAGGACAACTGGGATAGTGAGCCGAATGGGAGACAATAGCCTGGAAGATAATTGTGTTACAGAGAAAGTACAGACTGTCCTTACAATTTCATAAAAAATTGTCAAAACAAACTTGAGCTGCAATTTTTCTTCTATTACGCTTGTTGCTGAAAATAATAAGTAAGTAATAACTTCCGCTGTTTCTAAATATATAATGCTCCAAATTATAGGAACTTTGCTAAATTAACTCTTAAAAAAAAAAAAACACACACACAAGAAGAGCAACAAACTTAATAGTTTAATACCATCTATATCCCCGTCCCAGTTATCCATAACTAATGTAGCTGGCTATTGCTTTAAAGTGCCCAAAACGGATATTTAAGTTTTGGTAAATAAGGAAAGACAACCAGTTTACTGGCAGAGCCATTTTTTCACACACATGCTAAAATGCACCTTCTTTTTAAAATGGTAGAATTAAAATTCTAGCCCAAATTAGCAAATCACTGTAGAGTTAAAGCGGTGTTCCAGCCATTTCTGTGTTTATTAAAAGGCCAGCAGCTACAAAAAGTGTAGCTGGTCACTTTTAATAAACACACACTCACCTTGGTTCTCTCCCTCAGCTCTCCCTGGCACCGGCATCACTAGTGTGGGCACCCAGCTGGGGAAAGCTTGAGGCTTCACAGCCAGGTGTGCAATGCGTGAGTCGCGCTGCATGCCCTAAATGTCCCAGAAGATTGCAGGTAAGGTGGGGGAGAGACCTATCGCTAGAGCCACCTAGGCAGCCTGAGCGGAAGTGGTACCTGCTCCCTACCCAAAAAAATTACATGCCAAATTTAGCATTTCAGGGGTTCTGGAATCCTTAAAGCGGAACTTCCACTTTTGGTTGGAACTCTGCTTTAGGTTTAAAAATTGGCTGTAGAATGAATTCTCTTACTACTGTGTGTGGGGACAATACCCAATATGTCAGAGTTTGTTTAAGATCCCCCAAACCATATATTTTCTGAAAGAACATGACCACTAGAATAAAAATAAGAAGGTGCTACTGATATTAACGCCCTGCGATATTTGCGCAAATGTTTATCAAAACTATATATTCACTAAAAATTCTCTAAATTAATTTTTAGCAGATAAAAAAAACACAGCAAATTTCACAAAATTCCTGCTAAATTTCTAATAATAATATTAATATAAAAGCTTAACCTGTATTGAGTTAATAAATAACAAATATTTGTAATTTTTAAATTATGCCTTTTTACAAAATGGTGCAAATTGAACGTTCGCAAAAATGTAAAGAGCCACATTTCTCTAAAAATCTGAAGATTTTTCCTTGTTCCCTTACAGCTTTCAGAGTTTGCTAAAAAAAAAAACAAACCATATATTTTCTGAAAGCATAGGACCAGTAGAATAAAAGGAAGGTGCTACTGATTTTTAAGGCCCCATGATGATTTGTGCAAATGTTTACCAAATCAATATTTTCTCTAAAAATACACTAAAATCATTTATAGCAGATACAAACACAGCAAATTTTACAAAACGTCTGCTAAATTCCTACTACATAGAACAGCTGTATTGAGTTAACCACTTGACGACCACCCACCGCAGATTTACTGCGGCAGGCGGCCGCTGCTGGGCAAACCAACGTAGTACTATGACGCTCGCTCAGGAGACTCTAGGGGGCGAGCGTGCGCCAGCGCGCTCCCACCCCTGCTGGTCAGCCGGGGAGCCAGTGTATGTGACAGGCAGCTCCGATGGCCGCCGGCCACTCGCGATCTCCCCCCGCTGACAGAGAAGGACAGACAGCTGATGTAAACACAGCCGTCCGTCATTCTCCCTGAAGTGATCACAGAGGCTATGTGATCCTGCTATATAGCACCACATGTCTCTGTGATGATCTCACAAGCCCAACTTCCCCCCCCCAGTTAGAATCACTCCCCTAGGCTTACATTTAACCCCTTGATCACTAATAGTATTAACCCCTTCCCTGCCAATGGCATTATTACAGTAACAGTGCATATTTTTAGCATTGATTACTGTAGTAATGTCACTGGTACCCCCAAAAGTGTCAAAAATGTCAGTTAGGGGTCCGATCTGTCCGCCGCATTGTTGCAGTCCCACAAAAAAATCGCAGATCAAAGCCATTTCTAGTAAAAAAAACAATAAAAACATAAATCTTTCCCGTAGTTAGTAGATGCAATAACTTTTGCGCAATCCATTCAAAATACGCTTATTGCAATTTAATTTTTTTTTACCAAAGATATGTAGCAGAAAACAAATTGGCCTAAAATGTTAAAGAATTTTGATTTTTAATTTTTTTTTTTTTTTTGGGAATGTTATATAGCAGAATGTGAAAATTTGTTTTTTTTCAAAATTGTTTTTTTGTATATAGGGCAAAAAATAGAAATCGCACAGGTGATCAAATACCACCAAAAGAAAGCTCGATTTGTGGGAAAAAAAGGACGTAAATTTTATTTGGGTACAGCGTCGCACGACCGCGCAATTGTCCGTTAAAATAACACAGCGCCGAATCGCAAAATAGGGCCTGGTCATTAAGCAGCAAAATCTTCCGGTCCTTAAGTGGTTAATAAATACCAAATATTTGTAAATGTTTTATTGCACCTTTTATCAAAATGCTGAAAACTGAATGTAAACAATACTGTAAATAACCAAATTTCTCAAAAAATCTGGATGTTTATATTTTTCACTTTCATCTTTGAGAGTTTTTAAAAGACCCCCCAAACTATACATTTTCTGAAAGCAAAGGGCTAGTAGAAGAAATGGAAGGTGCTACTGATTTTTAAGGCCGTACGATATTTGCGAAAATGTTTGTCAAACAATATTTTCACTAAAAATCCACTAAAATCTTTATTAGCAGATACAAACATAGCAAATTTTACAAAATCCCTGCTCAGTTCCCTCTTAATAGAAAAGCTAAACCTGTACTGAGTTAATAAATAACAAATATTTGTAATTTTTAATTGCACCTTTTTGCAAAATGCTGAAAATTGAATGTACACAAAACTGTAAATAACCAAATTTCTCAAAAAATCTGGAGGTTTTCATTTTCACTTACAACTTTCAGAGTTTATAAATGACACCCAAACTATATATTTTCTGATAGCACATGGCCAGTAGAATAAAAAGAAGGTCCTACTGATTTTTAAGGCACTGCGATATTTGCGCAAATTCTTATCAAACTAATATTTTCGCTAACAATACACTAAAATCAATAATAGTGGATTCATACATGGCAAAATGTACACAATTCCTACTAAATATAAAATTAAAACTGTATTGAGCTAATAAATAACAAATATTTGTACATTTTAAATTGTACCTTTTTGTGAAATGGTGAAAACTGAATGTATGCAAAACTGTAAATAAAAATAATTTACTCTAAAAGTCCACGGTTCACACTGGTGCGATGTGGGAAACCCTGCAAATCCAGTCTGGGGTCCCACATTGCACCTGAATCGTCGGCAGTTCACACCGCCCTCTGTGAACTGCTGCGGATGTCAATACAAAGGTAATGACACCCCCAGATCGGTTTGCAGATTGCAGTGTGAACTGATTTCGAACAGGAAACAAATTACACTCATGTGATCCAATTCTGGTGCGGGCAAAACAAAAAGGTCTGGCACGAATGTGGTCCGAATACGATGCAAATTCAGCCATACAGTTTGTATGGCTGAATTCACATTGCACAGAAATCGCATGTGATCTGCACAGCAATGCGGTTTGAATCCCATGCGATGTCTGGCATCGCACCAGTGTGAACCGGCCCTCAATCTAGACATTTTATGAAAGCACAGGGCCTGTAGTATAAAAAAAAGTGCTACTGATTTTTTGGGCCCCGCAATATTTGCGCAAATGTTCATCATATCTCTATTTTTACAAAAAATACACTAAAATCATTAATAGTGCACATAAACATAACATAACTTATAAAATTCCTGCTAAATTACTACTAAAGCATTGTTCACATGTGGCATACTAAAGTGTATGCACATGGAGGGCTATATTTACCCACACAGGGATGCACAGGTGTTCCGTGCATTCCTGTACAGGCAGTCCCATTTATGTTAATTGGGATGCAACGGCTGCACAGGCATAGCTGCTGTTCCCAATCCGACATTCATGTGGAGGATGTGGGTGCACGACCCCGAGCGCAGACAGTGTGAGCTCAGGGACATGCAAGCAGACCTACATATTGAAAAATTGAAACCTGCGCCTTTATAGCAGCGAACTCTGAACACCTGGAATGCTGGAACAAATAATATAAAACAAGAGTCGCGCTAAATGTGCAGAACTGTGAACTCATATAGAGAACTAAAGTCCATAAACCATGCGTAACACCAAAGGCTAAGACAGAGGGATAAGACCATCAATACAGTTCCAAAGAGATAACAAGTAGATGAAATGAAGTTCATATGGTCGTCCACCCAGGTGTATGTATATAAACACAGACAATCAGTGAAACCTCCACCACATGAAGCCTCTTACCAGAGGAAGGAAGGGTTAAAGCAGTAAGTAGTTATGGGACTACTACCACCCATATCCTGCAAGGCAGCTCCTAGAAAGTCCACCTGAACTTGTTCAAAAGAAGCGAACCATCTGGGATGAATTCCAAATCCACTGGAATGGGCTGGATCCACTTTTAGCAAAGTATGCATATAATACAAAACGGAAACAAGCCCATAGCGTGATAACGTTTAAAACATTTAATGAAAGATAAAAGACATGCACTCACCCTGAGGTGAACATAATACAGCAAAAGTGTAAATAGATGACACCAAGGCACAGGGCGGGCGACTCCGGTATTCGGGCGTGATAAGGAGTGTAAACTCAGCACCTCCCGAAGCTTTTCGTCCACCGACGTTGACATTTCATCTACTTGTTATCTCTTTGGAACTGTATTGATGGTCTTATCCCTCTGTCTTAGCCTTTGGTGTTACGCATGGTTTATGGACTTTAGTTCTCTATATGAGTTCACAGTTCTGCACATTTAGCGCGACTCTTGTTTTATATTAAGCAGACCTACATGGATGTCAAATTGAGAGCTATGGCTCTGTTCGTGCAGTTGCTACTAGTGATAGGTTGAACAACCCCCTGTTCAGTTCGAACTAGAGCATCTCAAACAGGGAAAATTTTCTAGCGAACATGCAAACTCTATTAAAGTCTATGGGACACAAACATGAAAAATCAAAAGTCCTAATTTTAAAGGCTTATATGCAAGTTATTGCCATACAAAGTGCATGGGGACCAAGGTACTGCCCTGGGGGACATGTATCAATGCAAAAAAAAAATGTTTTAAAATTATAGTTTTTTTGAAGGAGCAGTGATTTTAATAATGCTCAAAGTGAAACAATAAAAATGAAAAATTCCTTTAAATAACGTGCCTGGGGGTCCCCAAATGTGCTTGTAAAGTGGCGCATTTGTACGATGTATGGAGCCTGCTGCAGCAATATTGACATTTCTAAAGGAAAAAAATTGAATTTAAACTTTCTCACTGCTGTAATGTATTATCGTCTCCCGGCAATACAGATCAAAAAAATGAACGAAAAAAAACGGCATGGGACCCCCCCAAAATCCATGCCGATTGGTCAGCCGAGCATGCTGCCTGGCTTATTGGAATCTGGAAGCCCCCACAGATCCTGCCCCCCCCCCCATGTGAATGAGCATTGGGTACATCGAACCCCTACCCATTCACCAAAAAAGTGTACAAAAAAATAAACACAAAAGACAGTTTTTGACAAGTCTTTTTTGTACACTTTTTTGGTGAATTGGTAGGGGTACGATGTACCCAATACCCATTCACATAGAGGGGATGTGATCTGGGGGCCCCCTTGTTAAAGGGGGCTTCCAGATTCTTAAAGGCACCCCACCTGCAAACCCCCACAACCACATCCCAGGGTTGTCGGAAAGAGGCCTTTGTCCCCATCAACATGGGGACAAGGTGCTTTGGGGGGCACCCCAAAGCACCCTCCCATGTTCAGGGCAAGCGGCCTGGTATGGTTTAGGAGGGGGGGACTGCTGGAATTCCCTTAAAATCTGTACCACACTCGTAGGGCCTGGAAAAGATTTGGGGGGACCCCATGACGTTTTTTTGTTTTCAATTTTGGCATGGAGTTCCCCTTAAAATCTTTACCAGACCCAAAGGGCATGGTGTAGTTTTTTGGGGGGGATCCCATGCCATTTTTTTCTGTCAAAGGGTTCCCCTTAACCACTTAAATACAAGGAACTTTCACCTCCTTCCAGCCTAGACCAATTTTCAGCTTTTAGTGCTCATTGGTATCTATGGGAAATATTGGTCAGCTTGGCATGGCACTGCTCCCTGTCTTTAACATTGTCATCTATAGGAAATCTTGGTCAGCTTGGCATGTCCCTGCTAAGGAACTATAAGTGACAGGGACACAAAACTTGGGGAGCACTGAGAGGGGGCCCAGGACTACAACATATTTATACATTTTTTAAAGTGGGGTATAACCTGAACACTACACTGATTGCACTAATCTAACTCAACACAC
This sequence comes from Pelophylax lessonae, assembly GCF_965119305.1. Classification (NCBI taxonomy): domain Eukaryota; kingdom Metazoa; phylum Chordata; class Amphibia; order Anura; family Ranidae; genus Pelophylax; species Pelophylax lessonae. The sequence continues at coordinate 112,438,245 of NC_138774.1, read as the reverse complement.
TACCCACTAACTACCTGCCTAACCTCTATTATCACACACTATACACGGATGCTGTGTAAGCAGCAGCCTTATATAGTGTGGGGCGTGGACTTAGCCCCTGAGCCATGATTGGTTAAAGGCAGCCTGCCTTTGGCCACTCATGGCTCTAACAGGAAATTGTGTTGTGAGTGGCCAAAGCATACAGGTCAGGTGCAATCGTGCAGTGCATTATGGGGCGCTCATCGGCAGGCAAACTTGCCGTTGAGTGCCCCGGGTGTTCCTGTGTTCGGCAAATGCATGAACACCTGATGTTCGAGTCAAACTTACATTCGACTCGAACATCCAGCCCAACCCTAGTTGATACATCCCATATGACATCAATGGGATTGCCTGTACAGAGATGCACAGAACACCTGTGCATCCATGTAAAGGTACACTGTGAATGCCTGGTGTGAACAAGGCCTTAGGCCCCTTTCACACAAGCAGACTGATCAGGCCTGCCTGTCCGTTTTTCAAGCAGGCCCAATCGGACCATCCATTGTTTTCTATGGAGAGGCTGATGTAAGTGGACATGTGTCCGTTTACACCCGCCTGCATACAATCCGATCTGGTCCACTAACAACAAATGGATGGGGGGTCCTATTCCCACTCCATCTAGCAGATCAGATCAGATGGAAAAGGACAGGTGGCCCATTTCTATCCGACCGCCCCATATAGAACAGCGGGCTGTGTCCATTCTGCATCAGTGGAGCAGACGTGGTCCTGTCAACCACCTGCTCAGCGAAAGATCACTCACTGAGCAAGTGGATCTGCTTGACAAGGCCCGCTCCATGTTTTTATTTTCCTTTTCTTTACATATGTATATATATATATATATATATATATATATATATATATATATATATATATTATTTTTTTTCTTTTAGGGGGTGGGGGTCTTTGGTGAGATATCAGAGGTCTAAACAGACCCCTGTATCTATTTTTTGAGACAGAGAAAGGGACTTAAGAAAGTCCCTTTCTCTGCAGCACTTTACATGAATGAATAGGAAGGCTGTATAGAGACTCCTTACCTATTCATAAACTGACAGTCTGACACATAGGAAACTCTCGGTTTACTATGATCAGCTGAGCTGTCAGTGGACATAGGAGCGGTCGGTAGCGATGGCTGCCTTGGTCCAATGCACTACAGGGAGGAGGCTGGTAAACACATGTTTACAAAGCCCCCCCAAGCCCCAGCTTCACCAACACCCCCCTCCCCAGCTCGGCATGACAGCTGGCTGGACACAGTGCCGGTTAGCAGCTGCAGGTGGAGGGAGGGAAAGGGAGGGATGCTGCCGGGGGGATGCATGGATGGGGGGGTGCAGGGGGGGATCAGCCTGCCGGGGGGGATATTTTGTGATCCCCCCAAGCCCCAGCAGCACCTGAAGCTGGTGGGTGCACCAGAGAAGGGATGTCGGCTTCTAAAGGCAGCTGCAGGGAATCAGGTTTGCAGGGGGAGGTCGGATTGGGTGTGGGGGGGGGGTCAGTGCAAGGGGGCAAGAAGGGGAGAGAAGGGGATAGGAAAGCAGGGTGAGGGGACTCATTTTAGGTGACAGGGAGCTGCAGGGAGAGGCTGGAGACATGGAAGCGGCGGCATTGGGGGGGGGGGGTCAAATTTTAGGTTAATAACTCTGATCAGCAGATTATTATCTGCTGTTTAGAGTTATAGAACTGTTCAGAAGAGTCTGCTGAACAATTCTGTTATAAGTTTATGGCCATTGAAGTGACCATTAACCTCTAGCAGGGGGAGAAATTAGATCTGTACGGCGTACAGACCTGGCCAGCTGCAAGCAGTGCTGTAGTGCTGGCAGTGAAAGGGTTAAACACTTTTTTCCATATTTTTTTTTCTCTCAAGTTTATTGCTACCACAGTGAAGCTCAAAAGCCCCTACATGATAACATATGCAGATTGACAGGTACTTTTTGCAGAGGCATCAGAGGTCTCTTGAAGCCCTAATACTTCCTCTCCTCTAAGCCAGTTGAATAGGTTGAACAACTGGAACATATGAGTGGGTAAAAACGTTAAGGAATACAAAATGTGGGAAAAAAAAAAAGACGGCATAGCGACCAAAAAACAACTTTCAGGCACATAAGGTATACAATCCGTTAAGATGGTATCTTAGTATTTTAGTGAGATCCCAATGTAAAGTAGCTTTGAACCGTACTCTTAACAAAACATAAAACATATACAAATATTAAATAGCTTTATTAATATAGATAAAATATTTCCTGCAAAGTCCCACAAATACCTGTTGAGCTTATCAGTGAAATAGTGTGGCAACAATGCTGCACTGCTCCTGAATTCAAAGAAGAGTTACCACTCTCATATAGACTCTGTCTGCTTGCACTACAGTGGGATGAAAAGAATGTTGCAGGGGGAGTGGCTATGAGCATTGCCACTGCTAATTTACAAGGCTTTAGCTTGTCAATCAAGACCTGGCCACAAATAATCCTGAGTATACTAGTCAGCATGCATGGGTCAGGGTGGACTTTGTTTGTCCTAAAATACCCTTCCATTATTGATGCTGCAACAATAGGATCAGTTATTTTGATGGTGTAATAGGGTTTTTTCTTTGTTAGTGAAATATAAAGGTTGCCATTATTAATGTGTTGAAAATGCTATTTGCTTGACTCTTTCAATCCTCAGAATTTTCTAACTCAATCTTCCTGGATAAGTATGCAGCTGATGAAGTGAAAATGAAGGCAGAAATCTTGATTTACATTCAGTATATGTTCTAAGTTAGTGACTAAGCACAAGTGGTAAGCAATGCACAAGTTCAATTTCAGTACAACATTTGATGCATTAAGCCCAAAGCTTACCAAGTGCATGTGAACCAACAGTATACAAGTTTACTAGTACCTAATATGTAGGTCTCGTATGAAACCATTGAATTGTTTTCCCTTATCCTTATCTGGGTTTTTTTTTATAAATTACAAAACACTGATGAGTCAGCCAAGGCAAAATGCATTCCTGACCATAACTATAATTATTCTAAATAATCATTTAATTATTGGATATAGTTTTACATTTTAAGCCTTCTAGTGGTAATCTGAACATGATAATACTGGTCCAGAATTTGCATACTTGATTACTATGCAAAACAAAGTAAAGGATAGTCAATTTATCTAATTATAGTCCTGAGTCGAATTATTCCGTTGTACAGTACCTGTCTAAACGAAACAGAAGTTAGACCTTCAATGGGTATATCTAGCATTTAATGTGACAATTACCGAACATTCACTGTAGGTGAAATAATCATTGCATTTCACAACCCATGCACAAGGAATATATATACCTGCTGTGAATGTTTGGTGAATTTACTACTTTAGTCAGTAATTTTAAAAGTGCTACACATTACACAAGACATGGAAAATACACCCAACAGGAAATTATTACATGGAGGAAAAAAGAAACCTACGGATAATGTCATAATTGTACCGCATTTATAATTTTCAAAGCTTTCACAATATCTGGCAGTACTGGGTAATTTTCTTTGCTCTTGTTGGCTGAACGGATTCAGGAGTGAAGTAAAGGTGAGTATGTGCTGCAATAAAATAAACCGTCAGGAGTTGTAACCTTTCCAATAGTTATGCTAAAAAATAAGGGGGTATTGGCTTTATTAATACTTTAGATTCAATCAACAATAAAATTTTCCTTATCTGTAAAATAAAAATGTGACAAATATCCAGTTTTTGGATCTTAAAGTGTGTACAACTGCCTATCAATTAGTAATAAAAAAAAATATTGTTTGCATGCATAGCTGAAATGCCAAAGTTTAACGTGTGCATTCCTATTATTCAGTGACCCAGTTCCTAAAAGCTGCAAATGATGGTATCTCAGAAAGTAGAGATTGTAGAACCGTCATGTTTTTATTACAATAAATAATGCAATTCATTTATAGGCTTAATATTAATTAATGGAGATTTTCACCCAAGATAACACATTTAATAGGTTATGCATACTTGGAATTACTTCTTTAATTGTGAATTGCAAAGTGGCAGTGCTAAAAGGTTACTAGCTGGATTATATCAGGTATGTAGGTTTTTAGTTTTGTGATGGGTAAAAAATGGGGCAGGACATTTTTTAATTTGTTGGCCAGTCTGTTGCCTACAACACTATAAAGTAGAATATTGCCTAAAACAGGCTTCATTTCATACCAACAACTGTAGAGAGCAGTACAATTTATTTTGGGCACATCCAAACACAAAAATCAAACATTGGTAAAGAACTATTCTGCTTGTATGTTGTAAATGATTTTTGCATTGCGCCATGTTCTTTTTCAGAACTCTATTGCAACCAAACATAAAAGCACATTGGTATAGTGCAGAACTTCTTAAATATTTGTTGAATGGGTTTTTTAAACAACTACTTACAAGTACAATAAGACTGCAGAGCTTAATCACATACACACAAGTGGCTGTGGGAGGGGAGTGTCAAGAGATGAAGCCTCAAAATTAATAATCCAGAAGTTAGATGCTGTTGTTAAAACCAGCCCAATACTTCCACTAGGTATGTTCATGGACATGATAAAGCTTTGTAATCTTTTTGTGAGTAGCTTTGAAAAAAATGTTTATTCAATAAATTGACTCCAAGTGTATTTTATACCATTGTGTTTTCACATACGTTATATTGAAATGAGTTTTCTAGTAGAATGCAATGAGGGGTTGGGGAGTTAATGAGTTCCATAACTAATTTTCTGTATTGTGTTGGCAGATCTCCTTATCATTTATAAACTAGAATTGAGGACTGTCTTTCCTAACAAAAAGTTAAAGGTAAAGTTTACCTTTTTGGGCAGAATTTCACTTTTCATATTAAACATCCAATTAATCTTGCCATCAATTCTGACCAAATTTCCTGTGCCTTTGTAGCTCACACATCCCCAAAACATCAGCGATCCACCTCCATGTTTCACAGTAGGAATGGTGTACCTTTCATCATAAGCCTTATTGACTCCTCTCCAAATGTAGCATTTATGGTTGTGGCCAAAAAGCTCAATTTTGATCTCATCACTTCAAATGACTTTGTGTCAGAAGGTTTGAGGCTTGTCTCTGCGCTGTTTGTCGTATTGTGGCTGAAATTTTAGTTGGTCTACCTGACCGTAGTTTGGTTTCAACAGAACCCCTCATTTTCCACTTCTTGATTAGAGTTTGAACACTGCTGATTGGCAGTCTGAATTCCTTGGATATCTTTTCATATCCCTTTTCTGTTTTATACAGTTCAACTACCTTTCCCACAGATATTTTGACAATCCTTTTGCTTTCCCCCTGACTCAGAATCCAGAAATGTCAGTGCAGCACTGGATGAAAGATGCAAGGGCCTGCCAGGAGACCTTTTATACACACAGTAATTACAAGCAAACAGATCACAGGTGAGGATGGTTACTTTTAATAGCCATTCAAACCCCTTTGTGTCAACCTGTGTGCATGTTATCAGGCCAAAATCACCAGGGTATGTATGTAAACTTTTGATCAGGGTAATTTGGGTAGTTTCTGTTGTCATTATGATTTAAAAAGAGTAAACACAGTTGATTGATAATCTGATAAATGGCTTCAGTCAAGCACTAACCATGAGTAAAAGCAACGTTTTTGTTTTATTCAAATTCTCTAAAAAATGACCAAGAAATCATAAATTCTGCCAGGGTATGTAAACTTATGAGCACAACTGTATATCTGGTCTCCCACAGTACACAGAACATGAAAATCCAATAATTTTCATAAATATAAACTGCTGAATACCTTTTCTTATCAGCAGTATATAGCAGTCTTGTTACTTCTATCAGTTCCTGCTTCCAGCTTGTAGGAGGAGTTTTCATACTGCACTGAACTGTCCTATTAGGATGCAGGACCCCTGATCCTCTGTCTGGACAGTGCTAATTGGCCCTGTGCTGATCACATGCACTCTCCCAAGAGAAAAAAAAATCGAATAATACACACCAAACTGAGCATGTGCAGCCTGACTCCAAAGGCTCTGTCTTATCCAAACATGTTCTGGAGTCAGTGGAAGAAGAAAAGGCTCTGTGCATACAGAATCAAACAGCCTTTTTACACAACAGAGGATTAAACCCTTAGGTTCCACAGGGAGTATAACAAGCATGCTTTACTGCATATACAGACTGATTTTACTGTTTTGGGTTTAGTAACATACTATAAACTGTACAATCTGATTTCACATTCTCCTTTAGATCCACCATTAGCTATGTAGTGCAAGGGCCTGTCTAATTTGATACAAATTCAATGAATTGTTCAGGTTGGTCCTCCTATTCCATAGTTCTGGTAAATCTAAAGGAAATTGTACCAAGATTATATAATCCAAATACATAGTGTATTGCCATCTTAAAACATGTACATAGAAGAGATTGGATGGAGACACTCAGCTGTCAGGCCCCATTCACATCTTCACATAGCAGCATGCTTTTTCTTTTTTTTTTTTTTATTTGTTTTAGACATTTTTGATTGTCACTTGAATGGGCTGCTCTATGCCCAACAAATGCCCCAAAGACGCTCCAGAACTATTTTTAGAGTGGAGCGTGGCACATTTTTACCTCCCCTTTTTTTGCACTTGCAGCTTGTTTGTCACATGGCAGATTTGTGCCTGCTACTTGCGGGTACACGTAGTTACATAGTTAGTTTGGTTGAAATAAGACACAAGTCCATCTAGTTCTACAGTTGATCTAAGGCACATATGTCAAACACAAGGCCCGCAGGTCAAATGTGGCCCTCCAGGCCTTGTCACGTGGCCCTCGCACCAAATTGTATACTCACAACATGGCGGAACTCCTTTCTGCCACCTTCGGCTCTCACCCTCCTCTCCCACTCCCTGCTGTCATTTGTAAAAACGGAAGTCTTCTGTGTTTACAAGAAACAGCTTTGCTCAGGGGATGGGAGTAGGGGGGGTGGGCGTTGGGGTTGTACACCCTTTACTCTGTATGTAGCCCATCCTTGAACTCTGCACTGTACGTAGCGCACCCCAGATACCACCGGCCCTTTAAGGGGAAGCAATACTGCCCGGAATTTAATTGTTTGACACCCCTTCTAAAGGAAGGCAAAAACCCCAGCAAAGCATGATCCAATGTGGTGTAGTGTGCTCTAACGAGCAGGGTCCTCTGATTCCTCCTATATTGAATTGTACTGTAACTGTATTGTCTTCCCCCACACTGTAAAGTGCCGTGCAAACTGTTGGCACTATATAAATCCTGTATAATAATAATAATAATAGTGATCTCTGGACTTATCACCTCTCCTGGGCGTGTGGTTTCAACACCTTATCTCACAGAATGTGCTGAGTGGACTTAACTGAATTCAAATCATTATCACTGACTATGTGACTGTCTATTATCATCATGTTGTTTTTGGCGCTGCACCCCATTTTTTCTATGATCCAATTTTCTCCAGCATGGGAAAAAATTCCTTCCTGATCCCCCAAGAGGTAATCGGATATTTCCTGGATCAACTTTACCTATAAATATTAGTAACCATTTATATTATGTGTATCTAGGAAAGAATCCGGGCCGTTTTTAAAGTAACCTACTGAACTTGCCAGAACCAGCTCTTGAGGGAGCCTTTTCCAAATTTTCACAGCTCTTACCGTGAAGAAGCCTTTCTCTCTTCATTACTACACAAATGGCAAAAAGTATCCCACTTACAATATGCCAAACAGCACAGAGACAAGCCTCAAACCTTCTGGCACAAAGTCATTTGGAGTGATGAGACCAAAATTTTACTTTTTGGCAACAAACATAAATGCTACATTTGGAGAGGAGTCAACAAGGCCTCTGAAGAAATGTACACCATTCCTACTGTGAAACATGGAGGTGGATCGCTGATGTTTTGGGGATGTATAAGCTACAAAGGCACAGGAAATTTGGTCAAAATTTATGGTAAAATGAATGCAATATGTTATCAAAAAATACTGGAGGAAAATTTGCATTCATCAGCCCGGTAGCTGCACATGGGACGTACTTGGACATTCCAACATGACAATGATCCTAAACACAAGGCCAAGTTGGCCTGTCATTGGCTACAGCAGAATAAAGTGAAGGTTCTGGAGTGGCCATCTCAGTCTCCTGACCTCAATATCATTGAGCCACTCTGGAGAGATCTCAAACGTGCAGTTCATGCAAGACAGCCCAAGAATTTACAGGAACTGGAGGATTTTTGTTTGTGGAAGAATGGGCAGCATTAACATCTGAGAAGATAAAGAGCCTCGTTCACAAATACCACAAAAGACTTCAAGCTATCATTGATGTTAAAGGGGGAAATACACAGTATTAAGAACTGGGGTATGTAAACTTTTGATAATGGTCATTTGGGTAGTTTTTGTACAACTGTATTTCTTGACCATATCAATTTTGAGTTATTGTGGATCATTTGAGGCTGTGTCAATACTATCCCCATTATGGACATGAGCTCCCCCATGCTCCTTTGTATACACAGAGCTGAAGAAGGTATTTTTTAAATTTGCCTTCTTTTTGTCCCCAGTCACTCTAGATTATTTTTTAAAGGGCCTACATGCTCAGACCTGACCTTTTTACTATAGTGTAAGGGGAGCTTTACAAACTTCCAGGAACATGTCTTCTGTTTTAAATGCTTCACATAGGTTGTTATCTGCTTGTTCAGCTACTGCACACTCCAAAATGACCAATCTATGCAAGTAGAAGGTAAGGTAGAAAAACAAAATTGATGGTTGTGAAAACAGTGATTGCTGACTGCATTGGAATAGCATAAACCTGCAGAGGTGGGTGGGAGTGATGCCCTGGAAGGGGAGGGCAGGTGCAGGGTTTGTGTCAATGAGGTCAACTAATGAATTAATTCCTGTGTAATAATGATTTTCCCAACCTAAGGGCCTCCAGGAAGTAATGGAGTTTTTTTATACAACAAATTGGATGCTGTGATAAACGCCTAATCTAGGACAAAGAGAAGGCTTTTTCTTTTTTGTTAAATATATACATTAACACTATACTGGTACACAGGGAAGCTGGAATTTAGAAAAAAAAGGTGAACTTAGCCTCCTGCCTGTTAAAGTGGAACTAAAATTCCGCTGATACATACTGTGAGCAGGCCAGCTATTTGTTGCAGAAGAGAGATGCAATGCCTCTTCTGCAATAAACGACACCTACCAGCCTGCTCAGAGCGATCCCCAAACTGTAAAATGAGTTGCATGTGTGCGGCTCAGCTTACAGGGGCCACCCAGATCCCTTTGTGCCTGAATGAATAGCTCTTGCACATATGCAGGATTAACCTCGCCCTGAGTCGGCCAATGAAGAAAACTGAAAACCGGCACACAGAAAAAGTTGCCGCATCGGCGAGAGACTGCTGAAAAGGTGAGTATTTATCCCTTAGTTTTGTGTTAATGAGGGATCTCACAGAAAACTGGGAGATTGTTCAAAAATGTTTGTTATCTGCCATGAGGCTTTCTCTCTTTAGAAACATCTAAAAGGTAGGAAGTATTTTTTAAAAACTGTTTTAGGCCTGCATTGTGAATTGGAACATGTAACAAGCATTTTGAACAACTTTCTGAGATGGGAAAAACAGACACCTATTAGCAAAAAGTATGTAGATAAAAGACACCCCCTGCCACACCTCCATTGCATGGAGAATTAATGCACAAAAACAGCTTGGTTAAGCCTACAAGTCCTTTTTTTTACCATCACTATTCCCTTATACTAGCTATTGAAATTCCCAAATACAACAATTTAAAAATTGGGTGAAAGGTTTAGCACTGTAAAATACTTTTTGATAAACAGTGCATTTTTATACAGGTATATACACCAGACCAACACTAGGGACAAATGAGTAGGAAAGAAGGACAGAGGGACTTCTAACAATATAAAGTATATGGGTGGTAGGCAGATAGATTCTGTGGTCTATCTCCCCCATGGACTTTGTCTTTCCCCTGTATTTGATTTATATGTTTTCTTCATATACTTATAATGATTGTATTAATTGTATCTATTTCTCATTTTAGCGCTGCACTTTTATTTTCTGTATACTGAGATATATATATATATATATATATATATATATAAACCTTTGTAATCCAAGTGTGTATAAAGTGTGTGCCAAAAGCGCCAGCACTCACATATACCACTGACACTGAGATATCTAGCGTGTCTAGCTGCCCTACGCAAGTTTCCGTACTAGAGTGCATCTTCAGGGGTCTCCGAAGACGCACTCTAGTGTGAAACATGTGTAGGGCAACTAGACATGCTAGACACACCGCGGCGCTAAATGTCCCAGTGGTGTCGGTACATGTGAAGACTTTGTGTTAAATGTTAAAAGGGATGTGACTTTGATATTAAAATCAATAGGAAAAAATAAATAGAAAACCGATCTGTACAGATTTGTATCTGTCTTTCAATACATGCCATCCACTGAAAGAGTGACTGCATCATTGTGTTTTAATATGTATGAGGATTTGATATAGTAGTTGGGGTGTAGATTGTGCACTTGTAAGTGTATTTTCTTGTCAACCAGTAAAACTTTCATAAAAATAATTTTCCAAAAAAAAAAAATTGGAACTTTACCAAAAATCACATATATTTGCAATTTGAAACTTGCAACCATGCTTATTGCTTATACAATAAGCTGTTAACTCTTTCCCGATTCTCAACTTTCTAGCATTACTTGCTGAAAGCTTGTGTCTGCTCACTGTGACAAAGAAGAGGGATCAATATTGGTTACAGATGTAAACGTCATGAAAAGAATAATAAGAAAAAAAATACCCTATCGTAAGCCATCTTCAAAAAAAAAAAAAAAAAAAACAGTCAGTATACAGAAACATAAATAGATATTGCGCAGTATGAATAAATTGTGCCAGAGAGCTGGAAAGAAATAATAAGTCACACACATGATTTTTTCATTAGTATCAAACTGTATTAAAATATAGTCATAATAGCTTACCATGTAAAATATATTTAGCAAAGTCACATAATCTGTGTTACCTACTAAAAGATGTTCATTTTGCATCTACTGTATCATCATTTATGGGTTGGAAGAACCTAATCAGAGATTTGTCTTATGCAAAGCTCCCTGTAGGCTCATCAATCCACAAATAATAATTTAAAAATTATTAAGAGAATCGACAGATTAAAGACTAGCACCTACAGTAAAAGGAAGGCTAAAATTTTAGAGGGAACAGGATCATAACTGGAAGATACTGCTCACACATGATATACTTTAATGTTAATAGTAATGAACAGAAACCCAAATATATGTGGAAATGTTTTCAGAACTTATCAGAGCAAATATTTGAGAAGTGAATTGAACTCAAGTGAATTGAACTCAACCCAATGATCTGAGTTATTAAATATTTTAAGTTTTTCTTAGAACGACAACACAATAGGCTTATTGGGTAAGCATTTGATTTACACAGGTTCTAGGGCTAGCTTACAGCTTCTGAGGCTGGCTAATGCTTATAAAATAATTAGCAAACGTACAACTCACCATATAAAGTGCCCTCAATTATCCAGGCCCCAAATCCATGTATATGATATATTCCCCTGATGAAAATGATCAACTGGTCTCTCTACCATGCAGAAACTGACAGAGAGATTGACAATTGATCAAGATAGTGTGTTGTGTTATTCCTTGCTGAATAACATCTTTAAATATATACTGTAAAACCATCTAGATAGAAAGTACAGTCATATGGGGACTGCTTTGGTATATGCTGTTCTAAAACAACCATTTGAAGATTATGAAAATTCAATGCTCTTGAGGATCACCCTTATCTTTCTGATGTGGCCACCACCGTAGATGACCATATACTGTATGTCGCACATGCATATTAGGTCTCACACAGCCAAGGGCAAACAAGTGCAGCACAGTCTAGGTTGCTCATGAATGGCCAGTTTCAGTCTGGAAAGGTTGTTAACATAGCACAATCTTGTGCCATTTTTTATATTCAATTAGTTTGCCAGATGAAGAATTGCTAGTGTTTTAAATAATAAACCATATCAAAAGCCCAAACTTTTCTTTTTTTCTATCTTTCTATAGAGTCAGAAATTCCAATTCTCCAAACTAAAGGAAATCCTCACAGCTGTCTCAAGAGCAAGTTTCCATGAATTTCACTTCTATTTCTGACCCAGTGACATCAAAACATTTTAGATTTTTCCCTTACTTTCAGTGCAGATGACAATGGATTGCAAATCATTTGAGCAGGAACATAGACAGCATGAAACAATTACAATGGATTATAAACTTTCTATTCCCTATACAAAAACTGAAAAAATGTCCTTGTAAGTCTTCAGTTAAAACATTTTTTAGGTTTTTGATTGAGTGGGGTGGGGTTGTTATGCTTTATGCTGCTATTTGTGGCTCCACTGTGGAGCTTCATCGCTTTTTATCACAATGACAATAGTAGGACATATAAGAAGTAAAAAGTAGATGGCTAAAGCCCCTTACAGCTATTTATTGTCATTATTATCCTCAAAGAGCCACCAGACAGCAATAAAAACTTGATAGGGGTTCTATCCAAATTGTAAATCAATTTTTGTTTTGGCTTGAAGGAAATCTAAGGTGACTCTTTTTCTGTGAAAAATGCAAACTGGATTAAGGCAGAACTCTCTTGCCTTTAGTCTTACACAGCGGTACAGGCTCCAATTGTGTATGCTTGTGCTCATTTCATTCATACATAATACCAGTATGGTTAGCACAGTTCATCTGTTTACGCACCAAGATTTTACAGTAAGTTTAATAAAGCTTACTAACCTATCATAATATAAACACATCATAATATAATATACAATTTTGTCATACTGGTGGATTGCCCCTTGTTCCATTTGATTCCATTTCTCTTAAGTCACTTTCCTTTCTGGAAGAGTTGTGTTGGCTGTTTGTGCTTTGTAAAAGTTTGATACTGCTGATCACATGTCTAAAATTCTGTCGAAACTGGTTCCCAACAAAGCAGTACAATAAAGGATTAATGCAACTGTTTGAAAAGGCAAGGCAAATACTTATTGGCAAAGCTGCTTCAACAAGGGTTTCTGTCTTGCAGTCCTTAATAATTCCTATTCTTGTTAGGACATCAAGGAAAGTCAATACATGGAATGGAAGCCAACAAACTAAGAAACAGACAACAATTGCTGTGACAATTTTGAGGACCCGATCTCTGCTCTGCTTGTTGAGTATAGGTCCTTTAGATTTTTTGAAATGTAATCCAATCTTTAAATAACAGGTGGTGATTACTGTTACTGGCATACAGAATCCACAAATAATCTTTACTAAGGACATGGCCACACACCAGCTTGAATAATATTTTTTAGGAAAGTCCATTATGCATGCATGAACATCAAGGTTCTCAAGGTAGTATGTATTCCGAAAATGGAATGTAGGTAGAGTGGCCATGATGGCCAAAGCCCAAACACATATTGCCACAATGATGGCCTGGGTTAATGTTCTCCTTTGTGAACGTAGCGGATACACAATTGCCACATAGCGGTCTATGCTCATACAAGTGATGAAGAAGATGCTTGCAAATAAATTCAAAGTTAAAAGGGAACTTGAAACTTTGCACATCACCGTGCCAAACATCCAGTTTAAGCCAAATGCATAATATGTGGCCCAGAAAGGCAGTGTCACGAGGAACAGTAGATCAGCTGTGGCTAGATTTACAATATAGATTTTAGCCACGGTTTTTAAATCCCTCTGGAGACACAGGACTGCAATGACTATACTGTTACCTATGAAACCAAATATACAAATGAAGGAGTAAAATACTGGAAGCAAATCCATCTGATAGCCTGCAATCGTATTATTGATACATGACGATATAGCAGTTAGGTTGCTGGTTAGGTTTTCAGACATAATCCTTAATTTTTCAGTGATGACGACCAAAATAGATAGGTTCGCATAGAATATTTTCCTATGTGGATGGTAGAAGATATCCAGCTTTTGGCCTGCAACAGCTCATTACTTATCTGTAAAATAAAAGTTAAATATGAATATACATAAAATATTCTATATATATATACATGTAAACATAACATACTTTTTTATTATTATTTTTTATTAATAATAATGAGAAGGTGAATATTATTATTCCTACAATTACATTTGGGCATATCACAGGTTGCTAACAGGCAGGAAGTCATGGGAACTAAAGATTCCAAACAGCAGATAACAGAGAAAATAGCTTAATACTATAATTTTCATAAATCAGCAAAGCTCTTTTTCAAACATTTTTTATTGCTTGAAGTCTTGTAAATATATATTCAGAAGGAAAGCAAAGACAGCCTGTATTACGTGACAGTATATCTATAGTATGAAATAGGGATGTGGTGTCATTGTCAATATTTATTCCTAGGAACGATGGCATTTGATTTTTATACTAGAGGTTATGTGTACTTTACAACAGAAAAAGTCTCTCAGTGATATTATTTGTCATCTGTTTAGTAATTATGAGTTATTATACTATGATCTGCACCACTGCATTTTGCATTTCCTTTAATAAATAAACCTAGACTGTTGTTAATTAAAAAGTAGATGAAATTAAGCATCCAACCAACTAAATCTTTGTAATTATTATCTGACATTCTATATATCATATAATGTAAATGTCATATTCTCACATAATGTTTTTTTTTTTTTTTTTTTTATTATAGCAAGTATACTTCTTTATAGGGCACAAAAAATATTTAATTAATTAGGCTTAATTTTTAAAAAAAATAATAAAAAATTACATAGCTTACAAAAGAAAACTGTAAAACAATGATTAAATTATATTTTCTATTAATACCTTGGAAATACATTATATTAAGATTAATGAGCAATTACTTTTAGCAACCAATCATAAATCATCTTACATTAGAGTCTACATGAACACTACCTACAAAGGTTATAATCGTTTTATTACAGTCTGACATAACTCACATCATTTTCATAGGATAAAAAAAGGAGAGTTGAATCTAAGAAATGCATTATGAAATGAAAATGTTGTAAAAATATTTTTTTATACAGATTTAAAGCTGCTTACCACAATAAACGATGTCCTCCGGGGTCCAACATGCTTTTTCCTCTCCTTGTACTACAGTAATAGCTTTGAAAGGTCTGCTTTCTTTCTTATAGCCTCTGTTTATTCCTTAGGGAGATGTCAGCATACATGACTGTGGGATTGGAGTGGAGAATCCTGGCACACATCTTTCTGGCAGAAACTCCTGCTCTCTTTCATTCTGTCTTGTGCATTTAACTCATCCTCAGACGAGAGATTTAAGAAACCATACTCCAGAGGTTCCTGTTAGTATGTATATTTAGACAAGTAGAAGTTTACATTAATGGTGTTATATATTTAACTTGTAAAATAGATTTCTTTGTTACACTATTCTATTCCAAAGTGCAGTTAAATTCCAACCAAAGCTGACAAAACCAGCTGCTGCCTCTCTAAACATAGTCATAATACTAACTAAACATCCGTTACCAAGTCTACTTTCCTACAGTAATCCATATCTTTTAAGCCCTGATGAAGGAGACATGATTATCCCCTAGGACAGTGGTTCTCAATTCCGGTCCTCGGGACCCACTAACAGGCCAGATTTTAAGTATTACCTTGGGGGATGCAGACTAGAATACTGCAATCACTGAGCAGCAAATTAGATCACCTGTGATGTAATTTAGTTATCTTGCAAACCTGGCCTGTTGGTGGGTCCCGAGGACCGGAATTGAGAACCACTGCCCTAGGATGTGCTGGATTTGTTAAATTTTTTATTTGATTTTACACTGGGATAAACTTTTACCTAAATTACAACAGCATGGTGTGGGACTTCAAGATTCTTTGAAAGTTCTACATTATTCTGATCTGCAACAAGCATGCAGTGATTGAAGTCAGAACTCCTGATCTGTATACATGGGTCAGCGAGACAACCTGGAAACTGGTATTTTAGAAGGAGGTCAGCATTGGTAGCTGCCATATTTCTTTAATGTCAGCTTTGCGTTAGCTACAAAAATACCCAACAGACAGCAAAAAGCAACATACAATTTCCTTTCATGAAAACGAAATTGGAGGAATACTGAGTCACATAATTCCACCAATCATTGCCACATCCCTAAATATCACTGGAAAAGGAAAACGTTTAGGCAGAGAGCACCCTTCCGATATACAATCAAGCCCTAGGCCAGAGGAGTAACGTTCTGCCATGAGTATGGGACTTTAGAGGCATAGATTGTAAGGTGGTAACAAGTTCTCCAACAAGGACCAAAATGGTAATATAAAATAGATTTTATTATAAATACAATGTGTTTAAAAACATGAAAAAATAGACATGTGCATAATCATTTAAACTTCAATAAATGAATAGTAGATGATA
Organism: Pelophylax lessonae; assembly: GCF_965119305.1. Lineage (NCBI taxonomy): Eukaryota > Metazoa > Chordata > Amphibia > Anura > Ranidae > Pelophylax > Pelophylax lessonae. The sequence goes on along the minus strand of NC_138774.1, from coordinate 112,421,930 downwards.
ATAGTGAATCACATAGGCCCTACATGTTTCGCCGAGGTGTGACACCTCAAAGATTGGCTTCTTCAGGGGCCGAATACCTGTAATCCTTCTACTGATTACTGATACTCAATGACTCTCATCCCTGTTATGAAACATAGCACTCTGGTGATACGGTCAAGGTCAGACACAACTGAACCGCAACCGGGGATTCCCCACGGAGGTGAGTACTGGACCGGGTCAATGTCCAGGGCAGAGTTACCATGACCAGGAGGGAAAAGTAAAAGAGGAACCAATTTCCTGCTTAATGGTCTCTGCGTGTAATTCCAAGGTCAGAGTTATGGTCCTGGTGTCTCATGCAACGGGAGCCATGTACAATTTCCTTTCCTTTCTAGTTGCCCATTTTATTAGCTTGTGGACAAAAGATTTAACAATTATTTAGAGAGGTTAGTATCATTATGTTATTATTATTATTATGTTAGTATCATTATTGATGCCGACAATGAGTTTATTTGTATTTTTATACTTATGTAAAACATATAAAAGTAGTGACATGTAGATTTCCTCTGTATTAAACAAATAACAGTGTCTTTTTTTTCTGAGATTGTAGGCCACAAATTGTACGTATATGCTACAAAGACTATAAAATCTTTGTGATTGCAGATTTCATCAAAAAAATCAAAATTTTTTTTTTTTGTGACATTTAAGAAACGAGGTTATACAGATTTACAACACACCTTTAAAGCTTTAAGGCTCCGTTCACATGTAGGCGTTTTGGGGCGTTTTTGGGGAGTTTTTCTGCTCTAGGATCAGCTCTCAAAATGCCCAACAAGACAAATCCTATTCATTTCAATGGCCCCTGTTCACATCTGAGCGTTTTGACGCTGTGAGCAAAACGCCCAACGCTCAAAAAAGTACATGAGCTTCTTTTTGGGCAGATTACAGGCGTTTTCCATTGATCTCTATTCAATCTAAAAATGCCTGCACAAAAATCGCGGTAAAAATCGCGGTAAAATCACAGTAAAATCGCTGTAAAATCGCGACAAAAAACGCGGTAAAATCGCTGTAAAAACGTGCAAAAAATGCTACGCTCAGGTGTGAATGTAGCCTTAAGGAATGGTAAAGCCAGAACGTTATATATCTTAATGCATTCTATGCATTAAGATAAAAAAACCTTCTGTGTGTAGCTGCCTCCCTCAGCCCCAAATGTTTACTTGAGCCCCATCTCTCTCCAGGGATGTCCATGAGTTTAGCCAATCAGGAGAGAGAGGGGTGCGCCCGCCCGGAAAATAGAAAAAAAAAAGCTCCTGCTTCTACCTCTGGGATGCTTCCCACACTCTGAGCTGTTTTGATTTGACTGATGTCAGTAATTTATTCACTGCACCTGAGCAGTGCATTGTTGGGCGGCTTGTGACGTCAGGTCCCTATAAAAGAGCTGTCAAATTCAAAGCAGCTCAAAGCACAGGAAGCGTCCGGAAAAGCAGGAGCTTCTTCTTCTTTTTTTTTTTTTTAATTGTTTAGCAGACGGGCGACTGATCATCGGGGGACACTATTTTTTTATTTTTTAACCTCCCTGGCGGTATGATTGTTTCCGATTTTAGGTGCTGAAAGTGGTACCATTATTTTGTAATTCTTAAGGACAAGCAGCCCAAACAAACTATTTACATATGATTTTTTTTTACTGTGCGTTCTTCTTTATAACATCTCGGGTATGATAAAATTTGAAACACAAAATCATAAATTATAATAATATAATAAATAACTATAAAAAAGTTAAAGTATATATATATATATATATATATATATATATATATATATATATATATATATATGTGTGTGTGTGTGTATTATATATACATATAATATTTATATATATATATATATATATATATATATATATATATATATTCACACACATATATATATATATATATATATATATATATATAGTACGGTAAAACTGCAGGCAAGGCCACTGGGGGGGCAAACTAATGTCAATTTATTTTGTTTAGTAATGTAATCCAATAGGATTACAATATATCAGTGTGTTTGTGTGTTTTACTTTTCAAATTTGCCGCCGGTTCCACCCCCCTGCAACGTGACGCTCGCAGGTAACGGAAGTCGGGGCACAGAGCATCAGGCGGACGATCTGGCCGCCGTATGCTGCAGGAACACATCGCGGGATCCCGGGGACAAGGTAAGTAACCCCTCTTCCAGGATCCAGCGATGCTTCCTAGCGGTACCCCAAGTGTGGCTCGGGGGTTACCGCTAATGGCACTGGAATTCCACCCCAAGCCACACTCGGGAATACTGATAAGGTTAATAAAGGACTTTTCCAAAACTGGCTTTTGTCTTCATTTTCACATAGGGGGGGCCGGGATCTGGGACCCCCTTATTAAAGGGGGCTTCCAGATTCTGATAAGCCTCCCCCCACAACCACAGCCCACGGTTGTCAGGAACAGACCCCTGTCCCCATCAACATGGGGGCAAGGTGCTTTGGGGTGGGGGGGCAGAGCCCCCCGAACCGAAGTACCCACCCCCCCATTTTGAGGGCATGTGGCCTGGTATGGTTCAGGAGGGGGCCGCTCACTCGCCCCCACCCCCATCCTGGCCAGCCAAGCTGTCTGCTCAGATAAGGGTCTGGTATGGATTTTAGGGGGAACCCCATGCTGTTTTTTTTTTTAATTTTTGGCGTTTTGTTCATTTTTTTTAACCTGTATTGCCGGGAGCCGACAATACATTATAGCCGCGAGCAAGTTTAAATTACATTTTGTCCTTTAGAAAGGTCAGTATTGCTGCAGCAGGCTACAAACTAATTTTGCCCCATTTGCACAAATTGAATTTACACTCAGTTTCAATAGAAAAACAGTTTTGGTTTTTTTTATAAGTACGCTCCTAAGTGGCCAAGTATTATATTTTGATGGAGTTGTCAAGTTTATTTTAAAAGACCTCCAGCTATACACTTGGCTTGCCTCTGAGATGTTTTGAAAATCTGCTCATTTTCAATTGCTCATTTAATACTATATTGTACACCCAAAATGTTCGCCACAATATCACTTTAGTTTTAATACAAGAAATACCAGAACTGCTTGTAAATGATAAATAAAAATGTGGAAGCAGTAAAGAAAAAAAGATGTCTTGTTGGACAAGAGCCTAGTGGAGTCCAATCTACAAGATGTAAATATTCTCTGTTAAAGACAAGCTGCAGCTTAACTGAGGTCAGGAGAGAAGCAATAAACTCTTACAAGTGCTTGCACAGCTTTGGCAATATTACCATGTTTGTTCTTATTTCCTTTATGATCACATATTTTATCCAGTATGAAGAAGTGGTTGCATGGATGAATGCATGGATGGCTAAGTTAAAACAGGACCTAAGGTGACCTTATATGAGGAACCAAAATCTCTACAAGTCACTGTTCTCACAACATAAAATGAGAACATCTTGGGCAGTCCAAGACTTCATCGACTTCATCAACTGTCATTGCACACTAACAATCATAAGTGGCATTCCCTGGCCCACAGCTGCACATACTGTATACTTGCCTCTTGCATACTGTACATATGGCTGCAGAGCAAGGAATGCCTTTCCCGCTTATGATTGGTGGGGAACTGTTACGGGGAGGGGACCTGTACGGTGGGCTGTATGGTATGGATTTAGGGGAGGACCCCACACCTTTTTTTCCCCATATTTTTTCTCTGGCAATTCATTTTTTTTACACAGCTGATGACTCATCATTTGTTAAGGATGTGGCCAGCTTCCCAACCCGCTCTGTAGCAACCAGGTATACACAGTGTGCAAAAAAATGCAAAAGGCCTGAAAATTGCATGCAAAAATGCATTAAAAACATGGGTTTAAAAATGCACTGCAAAACATGCAAAAAATGCATCAAGCACAGCCACATAAATGTGAACCTAGACAGGCATCATGCACACTGCTGCTGTTAAACTAACGCTTTTGTGAGTTTAGGTGTTTTTTTTTTTTTTCTGCTCTTAATATCCCCTGTTATCCTATGTGTCCATGCACACATGGACATTTTTTAGCAGTTTATTAGCAGGGGAGATTATTGCCTGTTTTCTGAATGCCCTAGAATCACTTTCAGGAGAGTAAATTTTTTGCAAAAAAATGCTGAACACTGTTAAACACCCTTAAATGCACATAAACGCTCAAACACTCAAAAAACACTAGCTTTTATTTATTTCAATGACCAAAAAAATTTTAATCTTGGCCAATTAATTACAAACTCTGTCAAACTATGATAAACTCACCTAAACTGTTTAAAAAAAATGCAGCTTGGGTGAGTTTATAATGCTGATTTTCTCCTAACAGGATAAACAGCATTTACAAGAAACCAGTGTGCATAAGGCCTTAAAGTGGCAACAAATATCCTCATTGTAAAAAAATGTTTATACACATCCACTACCTAATGAAATACTTTCTTACTGCGATTTCTGCCTCTTTATAATGCCCTCGGTGAACACCGGAACCTCTCCTTTTCCCCTCACTTCTGTTTGTTTGAAACGAGTAGCGCATCATAATTGAAATCATTTGCACTGTAAATGCAAACTATAAATCCCATAGTTCCTAGTCCATCTCAGGAGCAAGCAAAACAGGGTGGCTATGTCCCTACTTACAGTGGGACCATGGAGATTGAACATAGATACCCTCTAACAGGGCAAATAAAGGAAATTGTAGATTTGGAGGAGGCTGGGAGCAATAGATGGTACAGTTTGAGTTAGAAATACATACTGTATTTGAATAGTTTTTGTTAACCTGTTTAGTGTCACTATGCACAAAACATCTAATGTACTATAAACCAATGTAATATTTTAATAAAAACCCATTTTTCTTTTTGCCAGGGCCACTTGCACCGTATTAGGTATCCTGTCATCTTATGCAAGAAAGGCTTTTGTGTTCAAATGGAAGTCAGACAGGCCCCCTACCTTATCCTTTTGGAAACATGTAGTTAATTCAGTTGTTCTTCTTGATAAGGCAACCTACTTTTCCTGAGGCTGTCCCAAAAAATTTGAGAAGGTTTGGAACTTATGGATAAATTCAGAATCCACGGTTGATGATGAAACTACTGATAGCTAAAACCCTTCAACTTATCGTGATCATAAACTGACCCGCCTCATGCACACGGGGCATTAGAAAAAACGTGCTGCAAAGCTAGTTCTGACGCCGGGAAAAAGCAGCTGTAAAAACGTGCTTTCAGTAGCTTTTTCCATTTGCGTTATTGCACGTTTTGCCACGTCGCTTTTAGCAGCGTTTTTTCTGCCTCCATTCAAAATCAATGGTTCCCTATGGGAGCCTATTGATTTGAATGGAAGGCGCACCACGACTTGCGCTGTGAGAATCTTGAGGGGAAAATGGGAAAAAATGGCGTGGGGGTCCCCCCAAGTTCCAAACCAGGCCCTTCGGGTCTGGTATGGAATTTGAGGGTAGCCCCATGCCGAAAAAACGGCGTGGGGTCCCCCCCAAAATCCATACCAGACCCTTATCCGAGCATGCAGCCCGGCAGGCCAGGAAAGGGGAGGGGACGAGTGTGCGGCCCGACCCCCCCTGGACTACACCAGGCCACATGCCCTCAACATGGGGGGTGTTGGTGCTTTGGGGCAGAGGGAGCTCTGCACCCCCCACCCCAAAGCACCTTGCCCCCATGTTGATGAGGACAAGGGCCTCATCCCCACAACCCTGGCCGGTGGTTGTGGGGGTCTGCGGGCAGGAGGCTCATCGGAATCTGAAGCCCCCTTTAACAAGGTGGCCCCCCAGATCCCGGACCCCCTCCCTATGTGAATGGGTATGGGGTACACTGTACCGCTACCCATTCACCCCATAAAAGGCAGTGTATGTGAATAACGACAGGAGACGTTTTGGAACGTTTATTTAAAATCTTCATCCGGTCTTCTCCACTCCGGTCTTCTGCCCTCCGCTCTTCTGCTCTTTTGCTGTCCGCTCTTCTGCTCCTTTGCCCTCTGCTCTTCTTCTTTCTCCGGTCCTCCTCAGACGATGTCTCCGGCGATTATGTCGGTCTCCGGTCTCTGCAGCTTATTATATAGCTGTAATGGACCGTTTCAGCAGACAAGGGGTTAAAATCCGTATAGGCGATATGCCCCTTTCTGAGAGACAGGCACAGCTACTGCAGAACATCAAACTCCCGAACTGGATACAAAATAGCACTCCAACCTGGAACCTCACAAATAGCTGCTAGCAGACGAACAGGAAAAGCATACATCAGCTTACACTCCTAGCAATCAGTCTCCAACAGCATACAGTGAATCCCCCCCAAGAATGAGACAAGGCTCCGTGTGAGGTTCAAGCAGTGGTCTGTTTATTGAGGGCTACCTGCCCCTGTATTTATGCAGGTCTCCCACCTGGTGGACACTCCCCTAGGGGACCAAATGGAAGACTGACACAGGCAGACATGTATCACATTACAGACTCCCAGAAGCAAAACATCCCCACAATGCATCCTGGCTTCCCCCCTTCGTAGACAGCTAGGTGAGCTCATTAACATGCTTATCAATAGTCTCAGATCCACTTAACATACTGTCCCACTCTAGACAAAAGCACTCAGTTAATCAGTAGACATTCCTCAGGAGGGGGCTGCTGGAAACAATCCCCCCCCCCTCTCTGCAGCTAAAGCTCGTTTTCACAGCGACCTCCATTAGCCACATGGTTAAGAAACACAAAAAGACACAAAAATGCATAACTCCCAGTCTACTGAACAGAACGCCACATTCAACCCATCCCCATATAGCCTGGATCTGAGCGCTCAACATATCCAAACAGCGCTCAGATGCCACAAAACATAGTCAAATCGCCATGGGGTTTACGTTCAGCATGGGCTGATGAGAGGGTCCATAGTTACATTGCAGGAGGCGAGCAACCAGGCTTCTCCAATTGGTCCGATTGGTCTCGTCACAATAGCCATTAGGGGCGTGGCCACCCGATGACGTCATCGGGAGACCCCGCCCCCTTATGTCACAGAAGACGTCGTCTTTCGGGTCTGCAGACTCCATCTTTGCTACTGGCCGGAAGCCGCCGGTCACGGTACAAGGCTCTGAAGAAATGGCACGGGCGGACGTTTCTTCAGAGCGCATCCACCGATGAAGTCATCGGCTGCATGAAATGTAATTATCTCCTAAACGGTGCAAGTTTAGGAGATATTTACAGTACCTATAGGTAAACCTTATTAAAGGCCTACCTGTAGGTAAAAGGTATAAGGGTGGGTTTACAACCACTTTAACAACAATTACATTCCCAACCACACATCCCCCATGTCCCCTCCCCGCCGGAAGTACCAACCCCCCCCCCTTTCCTCCTACATCTCTATAAAGTTTTCCACATGTCTATTGTTTTTTTTTTAAAGTCTGACCACAAATTTCTACCTGATCTTCTTCTCTACTACTAAAATATTCCATATTATTTAAATACTCAATTCTCTTAAACCATTCTCTTATTGTATGTCTATCTGGATCTAGCCTTTTTTTTTGGTATTACACCTTTGGCTGCATTTAGTAAAAATGGCTCCAATGTACCTTTATATTGTTTTCTTGTTTTGTTTGTGGTATGAAATAAACATAGCCACAGATCATCAGGTATCACTGTTTCGGTGATCTTGTCTATATATTGTCGCACTTCTTTGCAGTATTCCCTTATATTTGGGCATTTCCACCATAAGTGGGCCATAATACCCATAATATTACATCCTTTCCAGCACAGGGGGGATTTTCCTGGTTGGCATCTATGTGCCTTAACCGGGGTTATATACCATCCTGCTAGACATTTATAATTAATTTATATTCTTCGAAAAACTGTGAACTGCTCTCATTATTTTATTAAGTTGTTGCCCAGGTAACTGAGTACCCAGTTCCCTTTCCCATTTTGCAATGAATGGAGGTATTCTATAGATCTGTGCTACACTGTGTCTGACGGGCTCTTGACCATTGCATAGTTGTTTAAAGGGGTTCAGATCTTCCTCTGACCTAATTGGTTGTGATAACGTTGACACAAATTGCTTTAACTGTGAATATCTCCATTTGTTTATTTTTTTTTTTCAATTCTCCTTTGAAATTCAGTTCCTGTAATGAACATATCTTTCCATCTTTATAATCATTTTTAACTGTGTATTCTTAACCCAATCCAAATAGTGCTCTATTCCTTGGAGAAAAAAAAATTGTACCCTTAGTGAAATTAAGGGTGAATGATATTCAATTTTTGCTTGCCAATATATTCTATCCCAGACCCCAAAAACGTGTCTGGTTAATACCGGAGTCATTTCATCTAGTGTTCTATATTAATGTGGAACCCAAATGTTTTTACTTAATTGTGTTTTACTTATTGTGTTTTCTACTTTAACCCATATTTTAAGACTTTTTGTCTTAGTCCACTCAACCAATCGTGCTTATACTACCATGTTGTAATATCTTTTAAAGTCTGGAACTGCTTATCCCCCCTGTACTTTACCCTTACTCATCACCGAGTACTACACTCTCTGTTTTTTATTCTGCCATATAAACTTTGATATTATTGTTTTTATTATCTTAAAATATGTAAAATATATATTTTATAACATTATAAAAGTATTACCAACTTTACCGTTTTTATTCGTCCAAGATAGCGATCTTATAGCTATTTTTTTTTTTTTTAATTCTCCTTTAATCTTGTTTAATAATAGAATATAATTTGCTTGATATAATTACTCTATGGAGGGTGTTCATTTTATTTCTAGGTAATTTAACTCTGTTTTCCCCCACACAAAAGGGATTTTTTCTTCTAAGACTTTTTTCTCAGACCAATATTTAAAATTTCTGATTTTATAGGGTTTATCTTCAGGTTAGACAACTCTCCATATGTTTTTAACTCTTTTACTAGATTTGGTAATGCGATTCTAGGATTTGTTACATAAAACAGGACATCATCCGCGTATGCCGTTATCTTATGTTCCTCCTCCCCAATCCTTACCCCTTTGATGCCAACATTGTTCCATATAGTTGCCAGTAATAGTTCTAGTGAAAGCCCAAATGCAAGGAGCACCATCAGGTGTTCTAGGAGCATAAATTACACATATAATTTCATTACAACCTATCACACTTTTGAAGGCCCTGGAGCACCAGGACAATGGAAACCCCCACAAAATGACCCCATTTTGGAAAGCAAACACCCCAACACATAATCTAGGAGGCATGGGCTGCAGATAGGTACTCTGATGAGCTGCAGATAGGTACTCAGGTACTCTGATGGGCTGCAGACAGGTACTCAAGTACACTGATCGGCTTCAGAAAGGTATTTGGGTACTCTGATGGGCTGGAGACAGGTACCCGGATACTTTGATGGGCAGGAGACAGTACTCAGGTACTCTATAGGGCTGCAGATAGGTACTCAGGTACTCTGAAGGGCTGGAGACAGGTACTCATGTACTCTGATGACAGGTACTTGGGTACTCTAAAGGGGCTGGTTACAGGCACTTGGCTACGCTGATGGCATGTTCTCGGGTACTCTGATGAGCTTCAGAGAGGTAATTGGGTTCTCTGATGGGCTGGAGGCAGGGGCTGGAGGCAGGTACTCGGGCACTCTGGGCTGGAGGCAGGTACTCGGGCACTCTGATGGGATACAGAGAGGTACTCGGGTACTCTGATGGGCTTGTGACAGGTACTAGGGTACTCTGACAGGTACTCTGATGACAGGTACACAGAGTACCCAAGTACCTGTCACCAGCCCATCAGAGTACCAGAGTACCTGTCATCAGCCCATCAGAGTACCTGAGTACCTGTCATCAGAGTATCTGATGGGTTGATGACAGGTACTCGGGTACTCTGACGGGCTAGTGACAGGTCCTGTTTATTGGGGGGGCAATCAGTGTGTTTTAGGGTGCACTGTAATCGGTAACTAGATGTTACCGCAATCTCCTCCTCGCACAGGATCAGTGTGTGAGGAGGAGAATACGGGAACAGCTAGTTACCGTGGTCTCTGTTGACATTCTTTGACCGCTGTGATTGGACACAGCCGGCCACATGGTAAAGAGCCAATTTCATTGACTCTTTACCCTAAACAGGGATGGACTGTGTTAGAGTGACACTCTCAATCCCCGCTCTGCGCGCCCCTGGGGGTGCACGCGAGCGGCGTGCACGAGGAAAGTGCATGTGGCCGGCTGTGATTGGAAACAGCCGGTCACATGGTAAATAGCAATTTTTTTAATGGCTCTTTACACCGATCGGGGATAGTCTGTGTCCAGACGGACACGCTGCATCCCCAATCGCCAGGCTGCGCGCCCCTGGGGGGGTGAGAGAGCAGCGGGAATGGGCGGACGTCACATGATGCCCGCCCAGATCGAGGGGGTGTTCCTGCCGGCGTCATTTTATAATGCGCCGGTAGAGAAGTGGTTAAAGACTGTTGTTGTCAAGGGGCTGCTGAGCCCGAAGATGCATCACAATGACATGTTGCGATTAGGGCTAAAGGCCCTTCCCCAAATCCCCTTCCCTTCTATCCTTACAAAAGAAGGAAGGAATCACTAAAACTGTCATTGTTTCATCACCTGGGAGAAAACTTCTGCCACAGAGAACTTATCCTTTTAAAGCTGCCCCTCCACTGTAGAAGCTGCCATGTGGCCATGGCTAGTTGATCTAAAGGCCCTCAAAGTCAGATAGAAGCTGAACCCAGAGGTCCTGCAGAGCTGACTAGAAGGGAGACACCAGGGAGGATTTGATTCTGCCTACAGTGAGTACAGATCTGTGTCATGGGGCCTGTCCTGTGAGTGCAATCCCTTCAAGTAGAAGAGTCAGTGGATGGGTGTCAGTCAAGAGGATGCTAGAGAGTGTCCTGAAGATAATGTAATTGCATCAGGTCTGCTGCTAGAGAGAGCAAAGAGACTTAATTCTTCCATACAAATGGCAGTATGGTTAAAACAGTGTGTCTGCTTCCACAAGTAATCGGGTGAGGCCAAGTGAGAGTTGTCCTAATCTACTGTGAATAGTTCAGTTGGAAAATCCAACTATTCCCTTCTCCCATCCAAGTTACACAATAAACAAAAAAAAATACCTTGGACTGTTTAATGAGTAACAAGCAAACAGGAGTAAGGAGGGATATGTGAAAATCCCCAGCAACTGTCTGCAGGTAATCAGAGGGAGGCCTAAGAAGTCAACACATAGCAAGCTCTACCGGGACAGTGCTACATGAGTATAAAGGCTGGCATCCCAATTTTTTTGGTAATATAGTGTAAGAGTGGCTTGTGAGTTAATAACATTATTGTCAATTGTCCTGGCACATCAGGAGGAGCACAACGCTACTAAGTTTATTAGTCCTGTGTCTTGTTCCTTTATTATTGAAGCCTGTGCAACAATTGTTAGTTCTTAGTCAGGTTGTACACTGTTTTATAAGTGTTTGTATACCTGCTAGCCACGGTATGTCCCAAGGCTGTTTGAACTACACTTTCAAAAACTCTTCAAAAAAGAGAAGTTTAAAAAAAAAAAAAACATTTTCTTTTGCTGGCTCAGCTTTTTAGTTACCCCGATAAATAAATGTTCCAATTCCTTAAATGCATACTTTACAGCGAGCTACTGCCATTTAAAGGCAATAACCGAAGAGGCAAAAATGTTCAGCGCGGTCCAAGAATTATATTCTCAGATTCTGTTTTGCAGTCAGTGATGATAATCGTTTGTAAATAGCTCAGTTTGAATATGGAATTTCCAAAGTAAGAAAGCAGAATTGCAAGACAAGTTAGAATCCTGTATCTAATGCTAGCTAATGAGTTATCGCAATGGACACTGAGTTCCCATACACTAATTATTACCGGTAATAAAGACACAAAAAATAAAAAAATAATTACTTTTTACGCACTTAGCCCCACAGAGGTTAAATCATCATATTCATACAGGACTTCAAATTGTTTCTTCAGTTCTTCTTACGGTCAAAAACAAGCAGAAAATATCTTGTTGAGGGGAGAGTTCATCTGCTTTGGATACAGCACTTTGTTCTGAGTCATTCCATGTGATTTCCTCACAGAGAACTGATGCCAAAAATTGTAAAAAAAAGGACTAAAACCTAAAAATATACTGCTGGAGAAATTGTACATATTGTAATACTTCAATGACGCAAATCGGTGTTGCATGCAAACGGTGGACTTAGAAATCTATGGGTTTCTTTCCCACTAAATGTGTGGAAGGTAACTGGTCACACCATCATAAGAAATAGAAATCTAAAGAGGAAAAATAGCTCACCAGCCTAGCGCATTACCTTTGTAACAATTTATTTTGATAAAAGCATATACATCATACTCACAAATTTGATAAAATGACAGGTGAAAATAAAATTGTAAGTCCACTGGAAGTCTCCACTGAGCATTGTTCATTGATGCAAATCGGGGTGGGATGTAAACCTACAAATACAGCTTACGCGTTTCTGAGGTGTTCCCCCTTCCTCAGAGCTCAAAGGTAATGCGCTAGGCTGGTGAGCCCTCAGTATTTTTTCTCTTTAGAGTTCTATCTGGGGTTCCCCCGAGCTGTTGGGAGTGGCAGCACAGCCTGAACAACGACAATACCTGCTGAGTCATGTTTCCATAAAACTAAGTCAAGGTGACAATGTGTATATAAGAATTAAAGGTATGATCCAAGCAATTAAATATATATAGTGCACTATAAAATTGGTACAATACAAAGGTATAAATATATAAAATATAAAAAAAAGTGACAGTGAGAAGCAAAAGTGCAATAAGGTGCACTAAAAAATATAAGGTGGTCTAGGCGCTCAGAAAAATTAAAGTGACAATAGAAAATAGGGTGCAATGAAGTGCACAAAAGTGAGTAATGCGTAAAATGAAGTGACTGGCCGAAAAAGTCCTTATAGCCAGTAATGCAGTGGTGGTGTGTAGATAACCAGATTAGTCCATAACCAAATAAATATATAGGTGACTTCGAGGATGAATCTTAGGGTGACCCTGTGGTGGGTAACTGGTGAGGTACTGGGTGGCCCCTAAGGTAAATGCCCTACTCCCCAGATATACCCACCCCACACAGGGGTATAGCGAGGGTATTAGGTGCAAGCGAAGGTTGTTCCGTAGGCTCCTATCTCCCTTCTGTGATGGGGGGATGTCAGGGGTCCTCCCTGGGTCTCCGGGGTGTATAGGCATCCCAGAAGGTATTTAGAATCCTATGGTAATCTACTTTAGGAGCGGTAGTATATCCAATGGTCTGTGGGTGGGCCTCAGCCAATTGGTAGTATGTAGGGGCAGGAGGGTCATATAGGGCAGAAAAGAAGGCTAATAGTGTAATACTGTAAAGCCTTTATGAAAAATCATACAAGAAATGGGTACTCACAGTATTGTAGTCAACACAAGCAATGAGTAGCATCCTGGAACGCAATGCGTTCCACCAGAATACTGGAACCGGAAGTGATGCGACGGCGCTGTACGCGTTTCGTCATCAGACGTCCTCTGCAACCGGTTCCGGTATTCTGGTGGAACTAAGTCGCATAACAACCCCTAAAGCACAGGAGCATCAATTTTCTTTTCTTCACAGAAATGGAAATTCCTTGGACTTTGCAGGTTGTTATACTTAGCATTGGTCCCGACCAGGTTAGGAATTTTTGTTGAAATTCAGTTTCAGGCAAAAGGTGAAAGCTTTTTAGTACAATACTAATTCTGTGCAACACCTCAGTCCTCAGAAAAAAAGGGGGGAAATTCAAGCAAATCAATACACAGACAAGTCCACCTGGTGCAACCAACCCTAACACTCTGTTCACATATTGGCGTATCGGATCGTGGGCAGAATTGCTGCAATTCAGCCCGCAATCTGGAATCATTGCAAATCGTGACTTGCAATGGCACCACAAACGCGGCACTATTTTGCCACTATTGTCACCTGCCGAATCGTGGTAAAACCGCGCTAACAGAATCGCAGGATGCCTGTCGCCCAAAAAAAGTGCAAGAACTTCTTTTGGGCAACAGGTGTCCCGCGATTCTGTTTGCACGTTTTTACCGCGATTCGTCAGGCAACAATCGCGGAAAAATCACGCCACATTTGGGGTGCCATTGCAAGTCACGGGAATCGCACAGGCGTCCCGCGATTTGCAATGATTTGTGGTCACGGGCAGAATCGCGGCGACTCTTCCTGCGATCCGATACACCAGTATGTGAACGAGGCCTTAGTATATGTGAACCCTCACCTTGTAAAACAACCCATTAAGTTTAAAATGAGGCAAAACATTTGTGTATAGATAAAACAAAAAAAAAAACATTATAAATACCTTTTTTCCCCTCAGCTGCATAAGGAGCTTGCTAGGAGAGTAGAAACAGCAGCACACTGGTTCTCATCACAGCTAGAGAACTGACCACGCTGTGCTCTCATACCTAGTGTGGTCAGTTTTTAGTAGGAAAGCAGAGGGACCGGCAGGAACGCCGGGTATTTCACACAAAAGAAGCAATACAAAGAGAAGAGGATACTTTTTCATACATAGTTGTCATAGTTTTAGGGGCACTATTTTTGCAGAAAGCCAGTGTAGGCAGAGCAGTATGTTAATTAAGGGTGGGGCATCCATTTTTGTGGGCATGTTCGGTGGTTAAAAAAATTACTGCGCACAAAGTGCGCCGCTTTGAAAGTTGGTGTGGTTCAAATAACGCTAAATGTTGGGCTTGCTTAAAGGGTGTGTGGTTAAATAGAGTCTTTTTACATCCACCTGTCTATAGGGATGAATGGACCTTCCCATCAGGTCCACCTGAATAACTAACAGGCAGACCTGATTGGACCTGCTGTGTGAAAGGGGCCTTAGTGATGGTGTCAGCAAGAAGTAACTGTGAGAAATTTGGCTTAAAACTGCACTGGCCAATTTCTCACAGTCAGTTCAATGCTACATGAGCACAGGAGATACCATCTTTGTCAGCTAACAGCATTTTTTTTTACGTCTGTCTAAAATATAGAAGTAAATGAGTGCTGTTAGCTGACATGTAGCACTGTCCTGACTGTAAAATTGGGCACTACAGTTTTAAACTAAATTCCTCACAGTCCAGTGACTGCTGAATAAAAAAAATAAACTTTATCTTTAAAGTCCCCCTTTAACATCAGAGCTCCACTTTACCACCAGAGCCCTCTTTTACCATCAGTGCAGTCTTATCAGTGCAGCCTCATCACTCCAATCTCATCAGTGCCCATCAGTGCAGCCTATCAGTGCAGTCTCATCAGTGCCCATCAGTGAAGAGTCATAAGTGCAGTCTCATCAGTGCTTATCAGTGCAGCCTCATCAGTGCAATCTCATCAGTGCCATCTCATCAGTGCTGTCTCAATAGAGCAGTCTCAACAGTGCAGCCTCATCAGAACATTCTATCAGAGCAGTCAGTGCAGTCTCGTCAGTGCTGTCTCATCAGAGTAGTCTCATCAGAGCAGTCTCATCAGTGCAGCTTCATCAGTGCAATCCCATCAGTGCAGTCTCATCAGTGCAGCTTCATCAGTGCAATCCCATCAGTGCAGTCTCATCAGAGCAGCCTATCAGAGCAATCAGTGCAGTCTTTTAGAGCAGTCAGTGCAGTCTCATCAGCATACTGACCAAGTGAGAAGGGCTTACCTGGTCCTGGCCACGCCAGCCAAGCTCCGTTCACTATCTGTGGGCTCAGTAAGCAGTGCTGCCGGCTCCCACTTTCACATCGGCCGGGCTGCCTCTCCACATGCTCCTGCATTTACCATTTTATAGTGAGCCGCTTTTTCCCTCTTTTTTTCTGAGGACTGAGGTGTTGGATGTGGAGCGGTTCATGACGGCAGGGGAGACTACTCCTGATGCTGTGCCTGGATAGGAAGGTGAAGCTTGCAGCAGAAGATTACTCTTATTACTAATGCTGTCCAGTGAATAATGCACTGTGCTGAGATCAGGTATGCTCAGTTTACCCTAAGGCTCCATGTACACGGGACATTGTAAATGGCCGTTTAGGAGCAGTTGGGCGTTTTTTTCAGAAGCCCCTGAACCCATCTACATTTTATCTTATCTGTCCATGTACACCAGGTCGTTTACAGTCATTTGCAGGCAGTTGCGTTCAGGGACTGTTTTTAGAACGCAATTATTTGCGTTCGAACGTGTGTTTCCCGGCGTTTCAAACGCACAAACGCGTCCGAACGCGTCTGAACGCGATGACCCGCGTTTAGCGTCCACGTTTTTCCATTTTAAAGGGGAATCATTTTTTTGACCTCTAGGAACGCTTCTAAACGCAAACGCTGCTAAACGCCCGCTAAACGCGGATACAAACGCGACCGAACGGACGTTTCAAATGTCCTAAAAATTCCAGCATTCAAAGGGACTTTTAACAACGTCCCGTGTACATGGAGCCTAACTGGAGTTTAAAGTATACTCCTGTATTAGGATTTTACAGGCCATCTAATATGGTTAGCAGAAAAGAAAAAGAATGAACCACGCCGAAGCCTATGGTGTGCCCCATTTTTTCTGTCTGCTTCCTGCTTTACCAATCACATTTCATCTTCCAAATCCTATGTGAATCTATTTTTTGCTTATGAGAAACTATTTTTATTGTATGTAATAGGCAGTAAGTATTCTACAGGAATGTTTCAGCATCAGGTGAAGGTTACCAGAAAAAGGGACTGGGTGGATTGGTGCAGTACAATAATGCTTCATTGGGAAATTTAAAGCGTAACTCCACTTTTGTTGACAAAAACCATTCCCCTCTGGTGATCCATGTACATTGAAAGGATTATAACAACTTTTGTTACAGATTCCTACCTTTTGTTATTCTGAAGAAATCCCTGCTTGTTCCTCTGTGCTGAATGAGTCTAATGGGAGTGGTTTCATAATTTGGTTCACGATAATATCCGCGCCAAGGAGAGATGCAATCTATTGCTAGATTTTTCTAGGAAATGGCTGCTGCCTACCTCTAAAATATGGACCAGTGGTCAATATTAAATCAATGTGGGGGAAGTGAGGTACCTGGCGCTGCCCAGTAGTAATAATATTAACGTGTGCTATATCATATATAAGGGGTTAATACATAAACATACATAAAGTACAATATATAAACCAATAAATTATGTAAATTATTAATACATCAAAAAGCATATATTGTTATTGAGGTGACTTAGTGCAATAAATCAGTGCGCATCAATTTCATAAAGTGTACGTGCGCATATGCAAAAAGTGCTAATGGTGCTCTCAAAGTAATATTAAAAAATTATATAAACTGCCAGTTGATATCAATCATCACAATATATTTAAAGTGATTAAGTGCAATAAATCTGTGCAGCATAATTTACATAAAGTGCACGTGCGCCTGTGCTGCCATAATAGGTGGCACCTACTGGTGCTAGCAGTAATATCCCAAACCACTAATAAAAATAAAAAATATTGAGAGTGGTAAAAATGGTCATTAAAATATACCAAATAATGAATAGTGAACTATAACAAAAACTAATAAAAATAGTGTGTGCAAACAAAAGGGATAGAATAATATACGTGCAAGTGATAGACTCTGACTGTGAAAAAAATGTGATTATGTATGGTATATGAAATAGAAAAATTTATATATCTCTAGTGAGAAAAATTCAATCTGATGGGTGAATAGAAACAGAAATAAAGTTCATATAAAGTCCATAAAAAAGTGCCAAATGAGCGTGGGCTATTGCGGTATTCAGCTCCGAGGGTGTTTTCCGTGGTGCTCCGAATATAAGGGTGTCAAGTGTGGAGACAGTGCTGCCCTTAATATCGACTATTGCCCGCACTCACCAGAAGTTTTCACCCCGACAGGGGTAATCAGCATATAACACCTAAATCTGTTCCCTGGTCCTGGGTGGTCCCATAAGCTGATCCCTTTATAGTAGCCGTATATGCCGCTTATATTATGTGCCCCTCGCGCTCACAAGCCGTGGGTCCAGGGTTCCATAAGGAGGAAGGAAATCTCGTATAGTGAAGTACCGTTTTAAATAAAATCCAATTTATTATTAAAAGACATAGTACTCACATTTTATCAGCAAACGTAGGCATAGAAAAAACATAGGGACCGCAAGACCCTCTTTAGCGGTAATTTCCGGGACGCTGTGCTGTCCAACCGCCGGATCTGCGTTCCACTAGTGCGGAAGTGACGTCATATTATTACTACTGGGCAGCGCCAGGTACCTCACTTCCCCCACATTGGTTTCATAATTATCAGCTGTGCAGCTGCAGAGCAATAATAAGGAAATCTGCTGAGCCTGCATCCCTTTAGACGTGTTCCTATTGGGAGTATCCCACCAAAAATGTATGTTGCAGGGGATGCCTGAAATCTGACTTGTATCTTAGGCAGAGCCTGGGAAAATCAGTGAGCCAATCACACAAGCAGGAAAACGGAATTTTTGTAAAATCTTACCTGTAAAATTCCTTTCTCTGAGTCCTCCGACAGTCGCCGCCTCTTCATATTCGTCACATATGGGCTATTAGACTTTGCTCCGAAGGAGTAGCTAGGCAACAGAATATGTTAACATTAAAGCTTTTAACATATCCCACCCTCAAGGGGTGGTCCCCTCAGTCAATACCCTCCTACTTCCTGCAACCATATCTCAGTTTCAGTGGAATAGCAGTCGAGTATACAACCAAACCCCAAAAGAGGGGCGGGGGCGGCGACTGTCGGAGGACTCAGAGAAAGGAATTTTACAGGTAAGATTTTACAAAAATTCCGTTTTCTCTTACGTCCTCCGACAGTCGCCGCCTCTTCATATTCGTCACATATGGGGACGTCCCAAAGCAGTGCAAACATGAGGGGTGGGAAACGCATCCGCGCCGAAAGGCAATGCAGTCTCCGCATCAAAGAAAGGAACCTTACCAAAGGAAGGAAACCAGCTGGGCTACAGGAAAAATAATTGCTCAACAGGAGCAACAACCCAGGAAAAGACAAAGAACCAGGGGATAAAAAACTTATCCCAACAGCCAGAGGTCCCCAACAAGGGACCCTAGGGAATTGCCGCACTAAGAATTTCTATGCCTGGTTGTATGCGCCACCTGCGGCCCCCCGGAACCAGCAACCGGAAACCGGAAACGACACACAGCGAGGAGAGCGGAGAGCTGTGTGTGTGTAGAGGAGGAGCCGCACGTGCGGAGGAGAGCGGGGGAAGCCGCACTAGGAGGCCGGGGGCAGGAGCTCGGAGCCTCGGACCAGGGAACCAGTGCGGGAGACAGCCGGGAGTAGGAGACGCACGTGCGGAGGAGAGCGGGGGAAGCCGCACTAGGAAGCAGGAGACGCACGTGCGGAGGAGAGCGGGGGATGCCGCACTAGGAAGCAGGAGCTCGGAGCCTCGGACCAGGGAACCAGTGCAGGGGAGACAAGGACCAGACTGAGACCGAGGGTCGTAAGTTGGAAACAATCTGATCTGATCTCCTGGTAGGGGGGCGGGCTGGTGGGGGGGACTACAAGTACAAACTACATACAAGTACAAACACTACAAGCAATACAGGTTACTAAGGGGTTACTATAGACTGAGAGGTGCTCTGCGACTTGCGACTGGTGAGTATCTTGCGACTGGTGTGGATCTTTGTGACTGGTAAGTATCTTGCGACTGGTGAGCATCTTTGCGACTGGTAAGTATCTTTGCGACTGGTAAGTATCTTTGCGACTGGTGAGTATCTTTGCGACTGGTGAGTATCTTTGCGACTGGCAAGTATCTTTGCGACTGGCGAGTATCTTGCGACTGGTGAGTATCCTTGTGACTGGTGAGTATCCTTGGGACTGGTGAGTATCTTTGCGACTGGTGAGTATCTTTGCGACTGGTGAGTATCTTTGCGACTGGTGAGTATCTTGCGACTGGTGAGTATCTTGCGACTGGTGAGTATCCTTGTGACTGGTGAGTATCCTTGTGACTGGTGAGTATCCTTGCGACTGGTGAGTATCTTTGCGACTGGTGAGTATCTTTGCGTCTGTTGGATCTTTGCGACTGGTGAGTATCTTACCGTCTGTTGGATCTTTGCGACTGGTGAGTATCTTAGCGACTGGTGAGGACCCCAGGTTTAGTACCAGGGGAGACAGAGGTAGTGTAGGTAAGGAAGAGCAGGTCGTTAATATTATCCCCATAGAGTAGAGGGTAATAATGTCCGACAGAATGCGGATGCTACTCAGTGCACTTCTTGCTGCATGTATGCGTTACTTGATGAACCAATCGAGGGCGAATACTGCTGTGCAAGATGTGAGCGACTTGTTGCTCTGGTAGACCAGATCCTGGACCTACAGAACACAGTGGCAACACTGCGTGGCATCAACAACCTGGAAAGGAGCTTGGACATTGCCTATCAGGCGCTGGTAGGGGCCAGCATAGAGGAGGGAGGAACAGAGGAGACGCAAGCAGCAGAGGTACGCAGCTGGGTGACTGTTAGGAAGGGTAGAGGGAGGAGTGCCAGGGAGGCCAATCCTGAGTTGGTACACCCTAACAAATCTGCCGAGTTGCAGGTTGAGGGGGATATCAAATCAGGGGTGGCAGAGCTGGAGCATGCACCCTCCCCCAGCTGCCAGGGGAGGGACGGCTCCAGGAAGAAGGGGGGCCGTAACTCAGGAAAGGTTAGAAAGGTTGTGGTAGTTGGGGACTCAATTATCAAGAGGACAGAGAGGGCAATCTGTAAAAAAGATCTCGTGAACCGAACAGTATGTTGTTTACCGGGCGCCCGAGTTCGGCACATCGCAGATCTGGCAGACAGATTGATGTGGGGGGCTGGGGATGACCCAGCGGTCATGGTGCACGTGGGCACTAATGACAAAGTTAAAGGTAGGTGGAGGATCCTTAAGAACGATTTCAGGGACTTAGGTAATAGATTGAGGAAAAGGACCTCCAAGGTGGTTTTCTCTGAAATACTGCCTGTACCTCGAGCCACACAAGAGAGGCAGAAGGAGATTAGGGAAGTTAACAAGTGGCTGAGGAATTGGTGTAGGAAGGAGGGGTTTGGGTTCCTGGAGAACTGGGCTGACTTCTCAGTCGGCTACCAGCTCTTTAGTAAGGATGGGCTGCACCTTAATGGGGACGGTACAGCTCTTTTGGGGAGAAAGATGGCCACCAAGTTGGAAGGGCTTTTAAACTAGGAGACGGGGGGGAGGGCTCAGAAGTAGAATCAGTCAGGAGGGAGCAGAGGACTGAAGGCAGCTGTAGGGTCAGCAGCGACAGTAGGTCCACAACGCCAATCGGTAGGTCTGTGCGGGAAAACCTCAGACCAAACAGGAATAAACATAACCACCAATTGCGCTCAACTTCCGTAAAACTAAGAGGGGTATATGCTAATGCCAGGAGCCTAGCTAATAGAATGGATGAGTTGGAAATGTTAGTACATGAGGAGGACATAGACCTTGTGGGAATAACAGAGACTTGGTTCGACCCCTCACATGACTGGCTGGCCAATATCCAAGGGTATTCGGTGTACCGGAAGGACAGGGTAGGAAAAAGAGGGGGAGGGGTATGTCTCTATGTCAAGAACAATATAAAGGTGATAGAAAGGAGTGACATTACGGATGGGATGAGCATGGAGTTAGAATCTGTGTGGGTTGAACTCCATAGGGAAGGAGAAAAGGGGAAAGTAATTGTGGGGGTTTGCTACAGGCCACCTAACCAAGGGGAGGAGGTAGAGCTGGAATTTTTAGCACTAATGAGTAAAGTGGCAAAATTGGGATCAGTCATCATATTGGGGGGACTTCAATTATCCTGACATTGACTGGGAAGAGGGGACTGCACACTCACAGAAGGCCCGTCTATTCACAGAAACCTTACTGGATAATTACATGTCACAGTTGGTGGATTCTCCGACTAGAGAAAATTCAGTCCTGGATCTATTGATCACTAATGACCCAGACATAATCTCGGAGGTAGTAGTTCAGGACAACCTGGGCTCTAGCGATCACAGGATGATCACATTTAGTATAAATAACAATATAACAAGGCAAGTGGGGAACATAAGAACCCTAAACTTCAGAAGGGCAAACTTTCCAAAATTGTACTCATTGATGGAAAGGGTAAACTGGGACCAAACCCTGGGATCCCTGACCACAGAGGAAAAATGGGAATGCTTTAGGAACATATTAGGCAAAGGCATCTTGCAGTGCATTCCTATGGGAAATAAATTTAGAAGAGACAAAGCCAAACCTGGCTGGCTAAACCGTAACGTTAAAAAACGTATTAGGGAAAAAAAAATGGCCTTCAAGAAATATAAATCAGAGGGCACTGTATTGGCTTTCGAGCTATACAAGGAGGCAAATAAGAAAAGTAAACACGAAATCAAAATGGCTAAAATCAACTTTGAGAGACAAATAGCGGAGGATAGTAAAAAAAACCCAAAGAAATTCTTTAAATATATCAACAGCAAAAAAACTAGGGCAGAGCATATTGCACACATAATTAGCGATGATGGGGGGATGGTTACAGAGGACACTGAAAAAGCAACCGTGCTGAATGCTTTTTTCTCGTCAGTCTTTACACAGGAAACGGAGGGGTACACTGACCATGACTGTATGGTTAGTAGTAATACACAGGATTTGCCACTATGGCTAACAGAGGGTGAAATCAGGGAAAGGCTGGATAAACTTAACACAAACAAATCACCAGGCCCGGATGGCGTACATCCGAGAGTACTCAAGGAACTCAGTAAGGTTATATCCAGACCACTGTTCCTGATCTTTGCTGACAGTATTAGGACAGGGGATGTACCAGGGGATTGGAAGAAAGCTAACGTGATTCCGATATTCAAAAAGGGCCAGAGGCATATCCCGGGAAATTATAGGCCTGTCAGTTTGACATCAATAGTATGTAAACTTCTGGAGGGGATGATAAGGGACTATATCGTAGAGTTTGCTAAAGACAACAACATCATCAGCAGTAATCAGCACGGGTTTACAAATGGGCGTTCTTGTCAAACCAATCTCTTAGCATTCTACGAGGAGGTGAGCTGTGAGCTAGATAGGGGCAGACCAGTGGATGTGGTGTACTTGGATTTCGCTAAGGCATTTGATACAGTTCCCCACAAGCGCTTAATTTATAAAATAAGGTCTGCAGGTATCGAAAGCAGGGTTTGCTCTTGGATACGGAACTGGCTTAAAGGGCGTGTCCAAAGGGTGGTAATAAACAGCGCATACTCAGACTGGTCTGAGGTTGTAAGCGGGTGCCCCAGGGCTCAGTCCTGGGACCAACCTTGTTCAATTTATTCATAAACAACATTGAGGACGGGATCAGTAGTTCAATATCAGTTTTTGCAGATGACACAAAATTGGGCAGGGCAATAACTGCACAGCATGAAGCAGATATCCTACAGAATGACCTGGACAAAATTACAGAGTGGGCAAGGACATGGCAAATGAGGTTTAACGTGGAGAAGTGTAAGGTTTTGCACTTGGGGACTAAAAACATAAAAACACAATACACGTTAGGAGGGGAACCCTTGGGGGAATCAAAAATGGAGAAGGATCTGGGAGTCTTGGTTGATGATAGATTAGGCAACAGCATGCAATGTCAAGCGGCAGCTGCCAAAGCCAGCAGAATATTAGCATGCATAAAGAAAGGGATGTATTCCAGAGATAAGACTATAATCCTTCCACTTTATAAAACTCTGGTCCGACCGCATCTGGAGTATTCTGTCCAGTTCTGGTCGCCAGTCCTCAGGAGGGATATGTTGGAGCTGGAGAGAGTCCAGAGAAGGGCAACTAAACTAATTAGGGGATTGGAGGACCTTGACTATGAAGAGCGTCTACAATCGCTTGATTTATTCTCCCTGGAGAAGAGACGTCTGAGGGGGGACATGATAGCAATTTATAAATATCTTAATGGGGATCCCAGCTTAGAAAAAAAGCTGTTCAGTCGAAGGGATTCCATGAGGACTCGAGGGCATACAATGCGATTAGAGGAGAAGCGTTTTAATCACAGGCAACGTGGGGGGTTCTTTACTGTTAGGGCTACAAGATTGTGGAATTCTCTACCACAAGAGGTGGTTTCTGCGGGTAGTATGGTGGCTTTCAAAAGACTCTTAGACTTACATCTCAAGGATCAGAACATTCAGGGGTATGTGAGATGAGTACAGCCACACACACCTACACAGGTTGAACTGGATGGACTATTGTCTTTATTCAACCTCACCTACTATGTAACTATGTAACTATGTAAGAACCTTTGCGGCCAAAGGAAGCATCCGCCGATGCCTGAACATCTACTTTGTAGAATTTTGTGAAAGTGTGCACGGTCGACCAGGTCGCCGCCTTACACACCTGGGCTACAGAAGCCCCATGACGACAGGCCCAAGACGTACTCAGAGATCTAGTAGAGTGCGCCTTCACAGGCACAGGGGGAACCTTCCCCTGCAAGGCATACGCCTGTTCAATGGTCTGCCTGATCCATTTGGCGATGGTAGAGGCCGACGCCGCCATGCCCTTCCGAGGACCCTCTGGAAGAACAAACAAGGAGTCCGTCTTTCGAAAAGACTCAGTCGATTTAAGGTAAACCCTTATCGCCCGAACAACATCCAAAGAATGTAGTCTCACCTCCTTTGGATGTTTAGGCTTTGCGCACAGCGAAGGCAAGACAATATCCTCATTAAGATGGAATTCCGAAACTCGCTTCGGAAGAAAAGAAGGATTAGGTCGCAAGACCACCTTATCCAAATGAACAACTAGATACGGAGACTTGAAGAACAAAGCCGCCAGCTCCGACACCCTGCGAGCCGAAGTGATCGCAACCAAAAAGGCGACCTTTTTGGACAACAGACAACGAGATCTCCCTGATCTGTTCAAAATGAGCACGTTGTAACACAGATAAAACGAGATTCAAGTCCCAAGGGGGCAGAGGATCCCTCCTAGGAGGAACCAGATGCCGCACTCCCTGAACAAAAAGTGCCAACCAAGGAGTGGGAAGCCACGGGACGTTGAAACAGAACGGCCAGCGCAGACACCTGACCCTTTATCGTAGCCAGCGACAAACGCTGATCGACACCTGTTTGAAGGAAGGACAGCACTCGGGCAACCGAGTACGTGCGGGGTGAAAACCCCCTGGACTCACACCAGGCAAAATAGGCCTTCCAAGTACGGTAGTAAACCTTCCCCGAGGAAGACTTCCTCGCGTTGATCAAGGTATGAACGACCTCCGGGGAGAGACCCTTCTCCTTCAGGACCTCGGTCTCAACAGCCAGGCCGTCAAAGCCAGCGACTGTAAAGCAGGATGGTATATCGGCCCTTGAGACAGGAGATCGTCTCGAAGAGGCAGACGCCATGGGGCGTCGACCGCCAGATTCACGAGGTCTGCGTACCAGGACCGGCGAGGCCAGTCCGGTGCCACAAGAATCACCGTGCTGCGTTCCGAGTGTAACCTGCGAAGGAACCTGGACAGCAACTGAATCGGTGGAAACGCGTACATCAGCTTGTACTGATGCCACGGGGCCACTAACGCGTCCGACGCGTCTGCCCGAGGGTCGCGCGTCCTTGCCACGAACCTTCTCACCTTGTTGTTGAGACGAGACGCGAACAGGTCCACATCTGGAAGACCCCACTTCGCGCACAACATCTGGAAGACAGACGGGTGGAGAGACCATTCCCCCTGATCCAGGGTCTGGCGACTCAGATAGTCCGCCTGCCAGTTCTCCACCCCCGGAATGTGCACCGCCGTTATCGCCGGGACATGAGTCTCGGCCCAAGTCAGAATGTCTGCCACTTCTCGAGCCGCTCGGGCACTCCTGGTGCCCCCTTGGTGGTTGATGTAGGCCACCGCCGTGGCATTGTCCGTCTGCACCCGAACCGGGCAGCCCTGCAGCCGGTCCGTCCAGCGATGAAAGACAGAGATTTATCGCACGCAATTCCAGAATGTTGATCGGAAGGGAGGACTCCCCCTCCGACCAAGTTCCCTGGGCAGACAGAACGCCCAGAACACCACCCCAGCCCGACAGGCTGGCATCCGTGGTGATCACCGTCCACGAGATAGGACGAAACGACTTGCCCCCGGACACCATCGGGGACTGGAGCCACCACAGAAGGTCTCTTCTGGTGCGATGACTCAACGAGATTTGAAGATCCAGAGATTGAGGTCGCCCGTCCCACATGGACAGGATCTCCACTTGGAGACCCCGCGTGTGAAACTGGGCGAAGGGAATTGCCTCGAAGGCCGAGACCATCAATCCCAGACATCTCATGCACGTCCGCAGAGACGAGAGCCGAACGTCCCTGATGGACCTGACTTCCTCCTGAAGAGTTCTGAGTTTGTCTTCCGGCAGGAAGACCTTCGCCTGCACCGAGTCCAGGATCATTCCCAGGTAGGGAAGACGAACCGACGGACTCAGTGTCGACTTTGGAAAATTTATCGTCCAACCAAACTCCTGCAGAGTTTGCATCGTGACAGACAGGTCCTTCTCCAGACCCTGGCTGGTCGCAGACCGAACCAGAATGTCGTCCAGATACCCCAGGACAGAAATGCCCTGGGCTCTCAATAATACCAGAACCGGTGCAAGCACCTTGGTGAAAACCCACGGAGCCGAGGCGAGACCAAAAGGCAACGCCACGAACTGGTAGTGATCCTCCGCAATGGCGAATCGAAGGTACCGCTGGTGACCCTCGAAAATGGGGATGTGAAGATACGCATCCTTCAAATCGATAGGGGCCATGAATTCCCCCGGAACCAGGGCAGCCACCACCGACCGCAGGGATTCCATGCGGAACTTGCGAACCCGCACAGAGCGGTTCAGAGCCTTCAAGTCCAGAATTGGACGAACCTTGCCCTCCTTCCTGGGCACGGTGAACAGATTGGAATAAAACCCCCGAAATCTGTCCCGATGAGGCACCGGAACCACCACTCCCTGAGCCCTCAGGTCCCGCACCGCCAGGTGCAGGTCCCGTAAACGCTCTGGAGACAGCTGAAGATTTGAGGGAAAAAATCTGCTCTCCGGCCGAGAGAGAAACTCGATCTTGTAACCAGATCGAACGATCTCCTGAACCCATCTGTCCCGCACACCGTTTGGCGCCGAAACCGCCGCTCCACAGTACAGTAATGCACACATTTTAGCCATATATAAAAAACATGGTAGATCGCCGCAGCGATCGCTGTATAGTGCCCAAACATGCCACAAAACATGCCCCACAGCACACAGCTTCTCACACTGACAAAGCTGACACACATAGTGTCACACAGCTCCCCCCCCCTTGCAGCCCACAGCATGCAGCCGAGTGATAGGGAGACAAACAGTGAGAACAGAGGCAGGTTACACAGTCCCAGACTGACACCCCCCCCCCCCAGACAGACAGGTCCCCACATAGATACACTTACCTCACAATGGCGTGGGGAACCCGCACAGGCGAACAAGCCGCTGCGCATGAGGCAGGGAGAGTCGCATACAAGACGCACAAAATGGGGGTTAAGAAACCGCACAGCGTCCAGTGAGGTAGCCACCTCACCAATCATCCCTGCACCGAACAGGGATGGGTCGTTCACTGTGCCAGGAGCGTTACCTGGCTGAACGCTCGATGGCAGGCTGGGAAGCCACTGACCCACGACCTGCGACCAGGGGGATCAGCCCGAGACCCAGCCCGCATGATCCTCTTCATCAGAAGAACTAACTAATGCTGACAAAAAGAACAGCTAAATAAAGGTAGAGAGAAAACTCAAACAAAAAATCAAAAAAGAAGAAAGAGTCTGGGGCACAAAGCCCCAGCACAGAGAGAGCCAGCCACTCCTGACAAGCTAGACATTGAAACTGAGATATGGTTGCAGGAAGTAGGAGGGTATTGACTGAGGGGACCACCCCTTGAGGGTGGGATATGTTAAAAGCTTTAATGTTAACATATTCTGTTGCCTAGCTACTCCTTCGGAGCAAAGTCTAATACCCCATATGTGACGAATATGAAGAGGCGGCGACTGTCGGAGGACGTAAGAGAAATTATGTTTCTGGGGTGTTCAGTAAACAGTCTGTGTACAGGACACCTTTTGGTAGCCATATTGCATTGCATTTTTGGGAAAATTACAGCGGCTGCAGATTGAAAAGGAAAGGTCATTTTTTATAAACATTCAGCAGTGGAACTACCAGGTTTGCTAGAGTCGCACTTGCGACCTGGCCCTGGTGTTCTATTGCTGTGGGGGGGCCACTGATTGCCCCCCCCCCCCACCTGCACTGCTGCTCAACTCATCCCCCACCTGCATTGCTGGTCATCCCATCCCCCACCGGCACTGCCACTCCCCTCATCCCCCACCAGCACTACCACTCATCCCATCCCCCACCAGCACCGCCACTCCTTCCATTTACCCCTCAGCACTGTCACTCATCCCCCTCCCAGCATTGCCACTCATCCCATGCCCCCACTATCACTGCCACTGATCCCATCTCCCCCCAGCACTGTCACTAACCCCTTCCAGCACTACCACTCATCCTACCCCTCCCCACCACTTCCACTGAGTCCATCAACTCCCAGCATTGCCACTGATCACACCCCACAGTGCTACCATTCATCCCATCCCCCAGCACTGCCACTCATCCCATTCCCCCCAGCACTGTCACTCATTCAGGGGTGAATGTACAGGGCTCACAGGATTCATAATTGAAACCCGCCCTTATGCTCCAGGGGGCCTGTGTGACTCCTTGTACACCTGGATAGGAGGAGCAGCATACAGAGGAACCTATCCGCTCCCATTTCCTCCTGCAGCCTTTCAGCTATTCAGATGTACAGGGGGCCGCATGAGCCCCCTGGAGCATGGTGCTAGGTTGCCCCTTATATCTAGGTCCTACTGCCATGGGGTGCTGAATACTCCCCCAGCCCCCCTCATCCCCTGCAGCACTGCCGGGTTCCCCCCTCCCTCTGGCTGCTGCAGAGGATCTGTCAGGATGGGGACCAGGCCCTTCCTTGTCTTAATAAATAGTCAGTGATTGGTACCTCATAATTGAGGCATAGTAAACTGTTTACTATGATTTAGTTTGTGAAAGAAGGGGAAGCTCTGTACAGAGCTCTTCCTGTCCATTCATTCTGTACAGCTGAGGTTGCAAAGTTGGAGGTTGAGGGCTGTGTTCTCAATCTCCTTTCTCTGTCGCAAAGGTGAAACATCAGAGGTCTGTTTAGATCCCTGATCTCTCACTAAAGCCCCCAACAGGGCTCCTAAAAATTGTAAAAAATAATAAAAAAATAAATAAAAAATAAATATGTAGCAGATTTTCCAAGCATTGGGCCTGATGTGGGTCTGCCATGGTCACCGTTAACACCTTCGGCCCATTTAAGCTGAATACCCAAGTGTGAGATTGAAGTCAAAGACCAGTCCAGCATCTTTGGTTTGTTTTGTTTATTTTATATTGGAGATGGGAGAAGGGAATGAGTGGTATACTCCTCTGGCTCAACTAGGTACAAAATGGGACACTTGAAGAAAATGCCTTTCAGCGCTGTCTTGATGCCGGCTGGGGGCCGACCAACGCTTGCTGGCGTTTCAAAAACACTGACTTGCTGTACTGTACTTGAAACTTGACTTCTGACACTCTGGTTAGCTCAAAAGTTCTGGACTGTACTGAGAACTGACTTCTGACACTCTGGTTAGCTCAAAAGTTCTGGACTGTACTGAGAACTGACTTCTGACACTCTGGTTAGCTCAAAAGTCCTGAACACTGCTCCTTCCTTTCCCCCCGAATTAGGTAGCTTCTGTAAACTGCTTCTTCTGCTGCAACTCTCAACACTGTACACTGCACGCTGTACACTTAACTCTTCATGGCCCACACACTGGCGCCCTCTCTACACTTCAGGGTCCACGCACTGGCACCCTCTCTATACTTCAGGGTCCATGCACTGGCGCCCCCTCTATACTTCAGGGCCCAACCACTGGCACCCCCTTTACTCTTCAGGGTCAACACCGGCACCCCCTTTACCCTTGCTCCTGCACCAGCTAGCTAGCTCCCGGATCCCTCTGACCTTCTCTGGAGTGGTCCCCTCTCACTTGGCTGACCCCCAGGGGCAGTTTGCAATACTCACGAACTGGGAATGCTTTCCTGAAACTCGACCCCTCTCAGCTCTGCTGGTCCTCAGCACACTGGATCCTCTCTGCAGCTCAGCTCAGCCCTCAGTCCCCAATCACTAGGCAAGCCGCCTGGGACACCCAATTCTTCTGACAGGAGGAGAGACAGCCACTCTCCCCCTCCTGGGACTATGCTTCCCACCAAAGACGCTGCGTCATGTGCTCCTCTCAAACTTATACCCACTCCCAGAATGCTGTGCGGCAGAATCTGCCTTGCTGGGGTAGATACAGGCCTGAGTGCTCCACTACCCAATGAGAACCCTCTCATTAGGTACAGTGGGGAGACTCCCCCAGTCCCAACAGCAAGTCCCAACAGCCACACCTGGGAGACATGACAGCCCAGCTGAAAATCATGGCCCTGCTGTTAAGCAGACAAGGCTCACTATACTTTACCTAGCACCTACCTTGTAGGGTGCTACATCTAAATAAATTGGTAAAAAATAATAAAAAAAAAAATACTGACACCAGTGGCAGAAATACAAGGGTCCCACTTGCGCCTGAACCCTGGCGTTTCACCCCCCTGCTTGGGGTCGGGGGGCGTTACGCCTCTGATAACATTCAATTACAATATGACTTGTGTTGCAGTTGTATATGCTATATTATTTTTTCTTTATTTGCCATTTTTTCCCCACAAAAGTGGAGTTACCCTATAAGACATAAACAAAGGAAATATCAGCGCAGAGAGGATAATGTAAAAGTATGCAGCTGAACTCTCAGGTCAAAAATACAATTCCTGTCCGTAAATAAATAAATAAATATAATAGAGCAGCGCTAAAAAGGTACACACTAATCTAAAAGTATGATAAATTATAATTATAATAAAAACAGAGATAGTCCATGCAGAAGCCCGTGATGAAGGTGAACCACACTTTCTGGCAGGATCAACAGGTGCTCTGAGTGATATAGTATCCACCACCGAGTGCAATGGCCTCTCACCTTAAGCTTATAAATTGTAAGCATGTAACTCGAAATTTTATGGATGGATCTCCCCTTAAAACACAGGCAGCCTGAGCTAACAGACGTCGCCCACTGTTGTTTGGAAGTCCGGCGAGGTACCCACGGGTCCCGACGGTACTGCTGGAATGCTATGTGATGCGATTTTACCTTTACACAAGTAAGAGGCTGTCTTTACCATATTTATTTTGAATAAAGTGTGTGGCAATACTACACTATGGGCTTGCCTGGTTTTCTTTTTTCCTGTTTCATGGTCTTGAGGAAAGCTGCCGGTTGAAGTCTTTTTAGTTGTGATCTTGTTAAGTCCGCCCTAAGATCAGTGTGGAGTCTGCTGGATCATTGTGAAGTCCTCAGGTGGTGAAGCATCAGAGGGATACAGACCCATCCTGCTGCCTGTGTTTTAAGGGGAGATCCATCCATAAAATTTCGAGTTACATGCTTACAATTTATAAGCTTAAGGTGAGAGGCCATTGCACTCGGTGGTGGATACTATATCACTCAGAGCACCTGTTGATCCTGCCAGAAAGTGTGGTTCACCTTCATCACGGGCTTCTGCATGGACTATCTCTGTTTTTATTATAATTATAATTTATCATACTTTTAGATTAGTGTGTACCTTTTTAGCGCTGCTCTATTATATTTATTTATTTACCCTATAAGACCTCTACAAGTAGTAAGCCATGCTCCCTTGCAGTTTAAACTAGTTTAAAAATCCTGTCTTCACTGGTGTCTAGTAAATTTAGCTCTCCTGGGTAGTAGCTTGCTCATGCCAATATGTAGTATTTTCTCATTTGTTTTTTTACCCTATGATTGGGATTGCTGCAGTTCCCTACTGATGCCACTGGGTGTCATTGGCATTAAGGGCAAAAGTCTGAAAATCTTGGGCTATTGAGCATTTACGTCCCCTTTTATATCCTTGTGGAGCCATCCCCTTGTCAGAATACAATAGAACATAAGGGGGAGATCTCTGTACTGACATCGGATTTTTAGTACAGCGGCTCTAACCTGAGCTGTCAGTTTTGTTTTTTTGCTTAGCCTTCTTGGTTGAGAAAAAAAAAAAACTAGCACTGTGTACTAGGCTTAACCCTGGCTCCCTGTGAGCAATAAAACAAAATTCAAGAAAAGCAGTGTGACTGGCGCCCTTCATTGTTGTGTGACAATCTCCACTGTGGCCTTAAATCCACCCCAGGGTAATGTCAAAATGTAAGTCATCCTCTATCCCGGCAAGTAGAGGTGCTCCACTAAAGTGTACCTTGAGGCCCATCTAACACCTGTGCATCCTTTCTTGGTGTTTTAGTTTGCCTAGGAGGCATAGATGTAGCGTCCAGCCCGATGCGTGCAACCTGTCAAAGTCTATGGCAGCTGGATGGGGCAGAACATTGTATCGAGTGGTTAATGCCCTATGCATTCATGGACGAATGTCCAGGATGCAGGTATTCTGCACTCCAGGCAATAACCCTCTGAATGCATATAGGGCCCTAAAACTGCATACCACTCAGTACTGCATTTAGCCCCATCCAATAGCAGCATATTTCATCTTGCCATACACCTTGACAAGCTGCAGATGGCAAGGCTGGGTGCTGCACCTTTGCCTCCTGGGAGCACTAAAATGCTGGGATGGAATGCTTAGGTGCTAGATGTTCTATGTGCAACCAACCTTGAAGTACAACTCCACTTGACAAGGGAAATTAACCCACATCACTTGCAATATTGCAACTGCACTAAAGTCAGAAGGTTCACTCAGTTACCTTGCTCTTCAGCCAGAATCTGATGTCATCACTTCACATGTGATACTTGGAGAATGTCAATGTCTTGTCACATGATTATGTAATGTACAATCTCCCTCTCATACTCCAGTGTTTGTGGATTCAGCTTCAGAAAAAGAGCATTGTTTGAACCAGAAAATATCAAAAGTATCTTCTCAGGCTCAGATTAAAGAGCAATTGGAAATAATAGATGCCAATAACTAGTGTTGAGTAGTGTTGAGCGAACACGGACTGTATTATTCGTGTTCGTACCGAATAATTGGATTTTTTGTACCCGAACACGGACACGGACACTTTACTGTATGTTCGGGTAAAAATCCGTGTTCGGTCGTTTTATTTCCGGGTTTTGCATGCTTTGGCGCTCTTTTCATGGCGGGCTTTCAACAGCCAATCAACAATCGTTTAACTGGTGTGCCTTAAGCCATCCCAGCCATGCCTGCAAATGTCTCAGTAGCTGTGATTGGCCGTCTGAAGCATGTGACCAAGTCTTTATAAGTTCGAGGCAGCCGCAGCGGCGTCATTATGCTGCTTAGATTCAGGGACAGAGCACACATCAACGTGCTGGCTGCTGATTAGGGAAAGATAGGCAGGAAAAAACCATTTGTGTCCGGATAGAATTGAGGGACAGGTCGGAGTGTTTAGGCAGGGCGAGTTGTAGGCATTTTAGGGATAGAGTCTGCTGAATTATATAGGGTCAGTGTCTTCTACAAACTACAATCGATATTGCTGTGTGGGGGGTGGGGTCTGCACTCAATCCTGATCTACGATCTCTTCTCAATCCTGTTAGGGACAGAGTCTGCTGAATTTTAGGGAAACTGTGTTCTACAAACTACAATCGATATTGCTGTGTGGTGTGGGATTGGAGATAGGCAGGTGTCAGTGATCCACATCCATTTTTCTGTGTGTGAGCTGCAGTGAACACAATCTTTTTGGGCTGCAGTGAACACAATCTTTTTGGGCTGCAGTGAACACAATCTTTTTGGGCTGCAGTGAACACAATCTTTTTGGGCTGCAGTGAACACAATCTTTTTGGGGTGCAGTGAACAAAATCTTTTTGGGGTGCAGTAAACACAATCCTTTTTGGTGTGCAGTGAACACAATCTTTGTGGGGTGCAGTGAACAAAATCCTTTGTGGGGTGCAGTGAACACAATCTTTTTGGGGTGCAGTGAACAAAATCCTTTTTGGGGTGCAGTGAACAACATCCTTTTTGGGGTGCAGTGAACACAATCTTTTTGGGGTGCAGTGAACAAAATCCTTTGTGGGGTGCAGTGAACACAATCTTTTTGGGGTGCAGTGAACACAATCTTTTTGGGGTGGAGTGAACAACATCCTTTTTGGGGTGCAGTGAACAAAATCCTTTTTGGGGTGCAGTGAACAAAATCATTTTTGGGGTGCAGTGAACACAATCTTTTTGGGGTGCAGTGAACACAATCTTTGTGGGGTGCAGTGAACACAATCTTTTTGGGGTGGAGTGAACAACATCCTTTTTGGGGTGCAGTGAACAACATCCTTTTTGGGGTGCAGTGAACACAATCTTTTTGGGGTGCAGTGAACACAATCTTTGTGGGGTACAGTGAACAGAATCTTTGTGGGGTGCAGTGAACACAATCTTTGGGGGGTACAGTGAACACAATCTTTGTGAGGTGCAGTGAACACAATCTTTGTGGGGTGCAGTGAACACAATCATTGTGGGGTGCAGTGAACTCAATCTTTGTGGGGTACAGTGAACACAATCTCATACTGAAGGTTTGAGGGTGCTGCCTGTTCCATACTCCCCCTACTCCTCATCTAGCCTTTTAGGGGTACAAACAATAGTAATTGGGGCCTAGTGTGGTTGTGTACGTGTGATATACATACACTTTTTTGGGATCATATTTTCTATTCCGCTATTTAATCAAAAACCTTTGGGGATCAGTTAAATTGGGGGATAGTCTGTGTTGGTACGTGTGAGAGAGATCCACCTTTCCAAGTTGTTGGGGTTCATCTCATACTTCTGAAGGTTTGAGGGTGCTGCCTGTTCCATACTCCCCCTACTCCTAGCCTTTTAGGGGTACAAACAATAGTAATTGGGGCCTAGTGTGGTTGTGTACGTGTGATATACATACACTTTTTTGGGATCATATTTTCTATTCCGCTATTTAATCAAAAACCTTTGGGGATCAGTTAAATTGGGGGATAGTCTGTGTTGGTACGTGTGAGAGAGATCCACCTTTCCAAGTTGTTGGGGTTCATCTCATACTTCTGAAGGTTTGAGGGTGCTGCCTGTTCCATACTCCCCCTACTCCTAGCCTTTTAGGGGTACAAACAATAGTAATTGGGGCCTAGTGTGGTTGTGTACGTGTGATATACATACACTTTTTTGGGATCATATTTTCTATTCCGCTATTTAATCAAAAACCTTTGGGGATCAGTTAAATTGGGGGATAGTCTGTGTTGGTACGTGTGAGAGAGATCCACCTTTCCAAGTTGTTGGGGTTCATCTCATACTTCTGAAGGTTTGAGGGTGCTGCCTGTTCCATACCCCCCCTACTCCTAGCCTTTTAGGGGTACAAACAATAGTAATTGGGGCCTAGTGTGGTTGTGTACGTGTGATATACATACACTTTTTTGGGATCATATTTTCTATTCCGCTATTTAATCAAAAACCTTTGGGGATCAGTTAAATTGGGGGATAGTCTGTGTTGGTACGTGTGAGAGAGATCCACCTTTCCAAGTTGTTGGGGTTCATCTCATACTTCTGAAGGTTTGAGGGTGCTGCCTGTTCCATACCCCCCCTACTCCTCATCTAGCCTTTTAGGGGTACAAACAATAGTAATTGGGGCCTAGTGTGGTTGTGTACGTGCGAGATACATACACTTTTTTTGATCATATTTCCTATTCCGCTATTCAATAAAAACCTTTGAGGATCAATTGAATTGCGGGATAGTCTGTGTCGGTACGTGTGAGAGAGATCCACCTTTCCAAGTTGTTGGGGTTCATCTCATACTTCTGAAGGTTTGAGGGTGCTGCCTGTTCCATACCCCCCCTACTCCTCATCTAGCCTTTTAGGGGTACAAACAATAGTAATTGGGGCCTAGTGTGGTTGTGTACGTGCGAGATACATACACTTTTTTTGATCATATTTCCTATTCCGCTATTCAATAAAAACCTTTGAGGATCAATTGAATTGCGGGATAGTCTGTGTCGGTACGTGTGAGAGAGATCCACCTTTCCAAGTTGTTGGGGTTCATCTCATACTTCTGAAGGTTTGAGGGTGCTGCCTGTTCCATACCCCCCCTACTCCTCATCTAGCCTTTTAGGGGTACAAACAATAGTAATTGGGGCCTAGTGTGGTTGTGTACGTGCGAGATACATACACTTTTTTTGATCATATTTCCTATTCCGCTATTCAATAAAAACCTTTGAGGATCAATTGAATTGCGGGATAGTCTGTGTCGGTACGTGTGAGAGAGATCCACCTTTCCAAGTTGTTGGGGTTCATCTCATACTTCTGAAGGTTTGAGGGTGCTGCCTGTTCCATACCCCCCCTACTCCTCATCTAGCCTTTTAGGGGTACAAACAATAGTAATTGGGGCCTAGTGTGGTTGTGTACGTGCGAGATACATACACTTTTTTTGATCATATTTCCTATTCCGCTATTCAATAAAAACCTTTGAGGATCAATTGAATTGCGGGATAGTCTGTGTCGGTACGTGTGAGAGAGAGCCACCTTTCCAAGTTGTTGGGGTTCATCTCATACTTCTGAAGGTTTGAGGGTGCTGCCTGTTCCATACCCCCCCTACTCCTCATCTAGCCTTTTAGGGGTACAAACAATAGTAATTGGGGCCTAGTGTGGTTGTGTACGTGCGAGATACATACACTTTTTTTGATCATATTTCCTATTCCGCTATTCATAAAAACCTTTGAGGATCAATTGAATTGCGGGATAGTCTGTGTCGGTACGTGTGAGAGAGATCCACCTTTCCAAGTTGTTGGGGTTCATCTCATACTTCTGAAGGTTTGAGGGTGCTGCCTGTTCCATACCCCCCCTACTCCTCATCTAGCCTTTTAGGGGTACAAACAATAGTAATTGGGGCCTAGTGTGGTTGTGTACGTGCGAGATACATACACTTTTTTTGATCATATTTCCTATTCCGCTATTCAATAAAAACCTTTGAGGATCAATTGAATTGCGGGATAGTCTGTGTCGGTACGTGTGAGAGAGATCCACCTTTCCAAGTTGTTGGGGTTCATCTCATACTTCTGAAGGTTTGAGGGTGCTGCCTGTTCCATACCCCCCCTACTCCTCATCTAGCCTTTTAGGGGTACAAACAATAGTAATTGGGGCCTAGTGTGGTTGTGTACGTGCGAGATACATACACTTTTTTTGATCATATTTCCTATTCCGCTATTCAATAAAAACCTTTGAGGATCAATTGAATTGCGGGATAGTCTGTGTCGGTACGTGTGAGAGAGATCCACCTTTCCAAGTTGTTGGGGTTCATCTCATACTTCTGAAGGTTTGAGGGTGCTGCCTGTTCCATACCCCCCCTACTCCTCATCTAGCCTTTTAGGGGTACAAACAATAGTAATTGGGGCCTAGTGTGGTTGTGTACGTGCGAGATACATACACTTTTTTTGATCATATTTCCTATTCCGCTATTCAATAAAAACCTTTGAGGATCAATTGAATTGCGGGATAGTCTGTGTCGGTACGTGTGAGAGAGATCCACCTTTCCAAGTTGTTGGGGTTCATCTCATACTTCTGAAGGTTTGAGGGTGCTGCCTGTTCCATACCCCCCCTACTCCTCATCTAGCCTTTTAGGGGTACAAACAATAGTAATTGGGGCCTAGTGTGGTTGTGTACGTGCGAGATACATACACTTTTTTTGATCATATTTCCTATTCCGCTATTCAATAAAAACCTTTGAGGATCAATTGAATTGCGGGATAGTCTGTGTCGGTACGTGTGAGAGAGATCCACCTTTCCAAGTTGTTGGGGTTCATCTCATACTTCTGAAGGTTTGAGGGTGCTGCCTGTTCCATACCCCCCCTACTCCTCATCTAGCCTTTTAGGGGTACAAACAATAGTAATTGGGGCCTAGTGTGGTTGTGTACGTGCGAGATACATACACTTTTTTTGATCATATTTCCTATTCCGCTATTCAATAAAAACCTTTGAGGATCAATTGAATTGCGGGATAGTCTGTGTCGGTACGTGTGAGAGAGATCCACCTTTCCAAGTTGTTGGGGTTCATCTCATACTTCTGAAGGTTTGAGGGTGCTGCCTGTTCCATACCCCCCCTACTCCTCATCTAGCCTTTTAGGGGTACAAACAATAGTAATTGGGGCCTAGTGTGGTTGTGTACGTGCGAGATACATACACTTTTTTTGATCATATTTCCTATTCCGCTATTCAATAAAAACCTTTGAGGATCAATTGAATTGCGGGATAGTCTGTGTCGGTACGTGTGAGAGAGATCCACCTTTCCAAGTTGTTGGGGTTCATCTCATACTTCTGAAGGTTTGAGGGTGCTGCCTGTTCCATACCCCCCCTACTCCTCATCTAGCCTTTTAGGGGTACAAACAATAGTAATTGGGGCCTAGTGTGGTTGTGTACGTGCGAGATACATACACTTTTTTTGATCATATTTCCTATTCCGCTATTCAATAAAAACCTTTGAGGATCAATTGAATTGCGGGATAGTCTGTGTCGGTACGTGTGAGAGAGATCCACCTTTCCAAGTTGTTGGGGTTCATCTCATACTTCTGAAGGTTTGAGGGTGCTGCCTGTTCCATACTCCCCCTACTCCTCATCTAGCCTTTTAGGGGTACAAACAATAGTAATTGGGGCCTAGTGTGGTTGTGTACGTGTGATATACATACACTTTTTTTGGATCATATTTTCTATTCCGCTATTCAATAAAAACCTTTCTAGGGCAAGATCTTAAATTACAGAAATATGAGGAGACCGTCAAATAAGGGCCGTGGCCTGGGTCGTGGTGCTGCTGGTAGAGCTCCTGTTGCAAGGAGAGGACATGGTCGATCTGTGCCAGCTACACGCACAAGTGAAACACCTTCCTCAAGTGTGAGTAGGCGACAGAACCTGCATCAGTATTTGGTAGGGCATCAAACGCCCCTAGAAGTGATGAGGCCAGAACAAGTTGAGGCGATAGTAGATTGGTTTGCTGCTGACAGTGCCTCCAGTTCCTTCACATTGTCTCCCACCCAGTCTACTGCAGAAAGGTCAGAGTTGGCACCTGCAGCCAATGTCCAACCGTCTTTCACCTCACCCCCTTGCAAATCAGGCCAGCAGTCTGAGCCCCAAGCCATACAGCAGTCTCTTATTCTTTTTGAGGACTCTGTCAGCAGGGTTTCCCAGGGCCATCCACCTAGCCCTGCCCCAGAAGTGGAAGAGATTGAGTGCAGCGATGCCCAACCACTTATTTCTCAAGATGAGTACATGCAAGGATCATCGCAGCACGTCTCCGATGATGACGAAACGCAGGTGCCAACTGCTGCGGCGTTCAGCATTGTGGAGACCGACAAGGAGGGCAGGGGTGAAGACTGGGTGGAAGATGATGTGGAGGACGATGAGGTCCTCGACCCCACATGGAATGAACGTCATGCAGGTGAACTGAGTAGTTTGGAGGAAGAGGCGGTGGTCGCACAGAGCCACCAGCACAGCAGAAGAGGGAGCAGGGTGCAGAAGCGGAGCGGCCGTGCCCTAGACACTACGCCCGCTACTGCCCAACGCAGCAAGGGAACGAGCGCACCAAAGTCAGCTCAAAGGAGTTCTCTAGCGTGGAAGTTCTTTAGAAAATGTGCTGATGACAGGACACGAGTGGTTTGCACCCTGTGCAATCAGAGCTTGAAGCGAGGCATGAACCTTCTCAACCTGAGCACAACCTGCATGATCAGGCATCTAAGTGCAAAGCACGAGCTGCAGTGGAGTACACACCTTCAAAACCAAGAAACGTCTCTGGCTCATCCTGCTTCCTCTTCTGCTGCAGTCTCGGCCGCTCCAGCCACATCTGTAGTGATACCGGCACCTGCCACCCCGCAAACAGACGATCTGTCAGCAACACCACCACCTGGGTCACCAACAACCATCTCCACAATGTCCCGTGGAAGCGTTCAGCTTTCCATCTCCCAAACACTTGAGAGGAAGAGGAAGTACCCCCCTACCCACCCGCGATCCCTGGCCCTGAATGCCAGCATTTCAAAATTATTGGCCTTTGAAATGCTGTCATTCCGTCTGGTGGAGACGCACAGTTTTAAAAACCTTATGTCGGTGGCTGTCCCACAGTACGTCGTGCCCAGCCGCCACTACTTTTCCAGGCAAGCCATCCCTTCCCTGCACAACCAAGTGGGGGAAAAAATCAGGTGTGCACTGCGCAACGCCATCTGTGCCAAGGTCCACCTAACTACGGATACGTGGACCAGTAAGCACGGTCAGGGGCGTTATATCTCCCTAACGGCACACTGGGTAAATGCAGTGGCGGATGGGCCTGAGGCGGATAGCAATTTGGCGCATGTCCTTCCACCACCGAGGATTGCAGGGCGCTTCAGTTTGCCTCCTGTTCCTAACTCCTCCTACTCCGCTTCCTCATCCTCTACCGCCTCCTCATCCGGACAGCGTAACACCTTCACCACCAACTTCAGCACGGCCAGGGGTAAACGACAGCAGGCAGTTTTACAACTTGCCTGTTTGGGGGACAAACCACACACCGCGCAGGAGTTGTGGAGGAGCATGGAACAGCAGACAAATGAGTGGTTGCTGCCAGCGAGCCTCAAGCCCGGCCTGGTGGTGTGCGATAACGGGCGAAATCTCATAGCAGCTCTGGGCCTAGCCGGTTTGACGCACATCCCTTGCCTGGCGCATGTGCTGAATTTGGTGGTGCAGAGGTTCCTTAAAAACTACCCCGATATGTCAGAGCTGCTGCAGAAAGTGCGGGCCGTTTGTGCGCACTTTCGGCGTTCTCACCCTGCTGCTGCTCGCCTGGCAGCGCTGCAGCGTAACTTCGGCCTTCCCGCTCACCGCCTCATATGTGACGTGCCCACAAGGTGGAACTCCACCTTGCACATGCTGGAAAGACTGTGCGAGCAGCAGCAGGCCATAGTGGAGTTTCAGCTGCAGCACGCACGCGTGAGTCGCTCTGCGGAACAGCACCACTTCACCACCAATAACTGGGCCTCCATGCGAGACCTGTGTGCCTTGTTGCGCTGTTTTGAGTACTCCACCAACATGGCCAGTGGCAATGACGCCGTTCTCAGCTTAACTATCCCACTTCTATGCCTCCTTGAAAAAACAATTCGGGCGATGATGGAAGAGGATGTGGCACAGGATGAGGAGGAGGAGGAGGATGAAGAGGTAACATTTCCAAGGCTTTCAGGGCAGTCATTCGCAAGGGGCTCCGAGGGTGGGTTCCTGCACACGCAAACGCCAGGGACGCAATTGTCCAGCAGGGGCACAGTTCTGGAGGATGAGGAGGATGAGGAGGAGGAGGAGCTGGAGGAGGAGATGGAACCATGTTCACAGCAGGGTGGCACCCAGGCCAGCTCATGGCCATCACTGGTGCGTGGCTGGGGGGATACAGAGGACACGGACCATACACCTCCCACAGAGGACAGCCTTTCGTTGCCTCTGGGCAGCCTGGCACACATGAGCGATTACATGCTGCAGTGTCTCCACAACGACCGCCGAG
Source organism: Pelophylax lessonae (assembly GCF_965119305.1). NCBI lineage: Eukaryota > Metazoa > Chordata > Amphibia > Anura > Ranidae > Pelophylax > Pelophylax lessonae. The sequence continues at coordinate 112,380,615 of NC_138774.1, read as the reverse complement.
TTGCCCACATTCTAACTTGTGCTGATTACTGGGTGGCCACGCTGCTGGATCCCCGTTACAAGGACAACGTACCGTCCTTAATTCACTCACTGGAGCGCGATCGCAAGATGCGCGAGTACAAGCGCACGCTGGTAGACGCCATGCTGCTGGCATTCCCATCTGACAGCGGGGCCACAGTGGAAGCACAAGGCAGAGGAGGAGGAGGAGGAGGTCGCCAACGCAACCAGGGCACCGCCAGCACCTCAGAAGGCAGGGTTAGCATGGCCGAAATGTGGAAAAGCTTTGTCAGCACGCCACAACAAACAGCAGCACCAGCAGCTCAGATGGAACGTCTTAGCAGGAGGCAGCATTTTACCAACATGGTGGAGCAGTATGTGTGCACACGCCTACATGTAGTGAATGACGGGTCTGCCCCCTTCAACTTCTGGGTCTCCAAATTGGGCACATGGCCTGAGCTTGCCCTTTACGCCTTGGAGGTGCTGGCGTGCCCTGCAGCCAGTGTATTATCTGAACGGGTATTTAGCACGGCTGGGGGCGTTATAACAGACAAGCGCAGCCGCCTGTCCAGAGACAATGTGGACAAGCTCACGTTCATTAAAATGAACCAGGCATGGATCCCACGGGACTTTTCCGTACCTTGTGCAGAATAGCAATGGATACCGACCTTACCCACCCATTGTTCCATTTTTGCTCTTTCTCACTCTTTTGGGGTGTACCCTCATTTAAAATTTGTGAAAAGAAGCAGTGTTGGCTACCTCGTCCTCCTCCTCAGGGCCAGATTAATGTAGGGGCTATTGGAGCTGCAGCTCCAGGCCCCTACCTTTTATATAGGCCCCGGGTTGGCCATATTCACTGTTACCGCTCTTCTGTCACTTGTAAACACAGAAGTCTGGCTTCTATGCTCGCTTCCCCAGGCAGCACCCTCAGAACCTCCCCACACAGCGTGAAGGCCGGACAAGGAGGGACAGTTGGCGATGCATGGATGTGTTTATGGGCTTCAGAGACAGCATCCCATGTTGAATTAGGCATGCATGGCTGCACCCTTCCTCCTCTGGGTGCATGGCAAGGCACGGCCCTAAGGCCCTTCAAAATCCTCAGCACCAAGCCCATGATGCTGTTAATCCGGCCCTGGTCCTCCTCCACCGCCGCTTCCACCTACACCGCCCATAGGTGTGCGCAGCCTATTGCATTAAGGTGTGCACCCCAAAGTTGAAATACACATGCATGTGTTTGCCAGCAGGGAGAGTAATGTATCGGGGCCATGTACCTGTAGGCAAGGAGAAATAGAGCAGAGCAGGTCCCAGGGAGATCTTTCCCATCTCCTCACTGGCAATGCTATGTGCCCTAGGTGATTAGGGTGTGCCCAGGCACACCCAGCACACCCTGTGCGCACGCCTATGTCACCGCCACATCCACCACCACCTCAACCTCCCTCCTACTCCATATGGGCCTCGTCCTTCAGAGATGAAGAAGAACATTGTTTTATTTTTCTGTTTTTTTTTGTTGTTTTAAGTTATTTCCCTATCCACATTTGTTTGCAGAGCACTTGCCATGCTCTTAATTACGTTTTGCTGCCATTTGCAGCACTCTAGCCCTTTCCTTTGGTGTTTTAGAGCCATTTTAGTGCCTTAAAGTTCGGGTCCCCATTGACTTCAATGGGGTTCGGTGTCCGGGAAAAGTTCGGTAAAAGTCCGGGACACGGACCCGGACTTTTTTTTAAAGTTCGGCCGAACCCGTCGAACACGGACATCTAGGTGTCCGCTCAACCCTAGTGTTGAGCGAACACGGACTGTATTATTCGTGTTCGTACCGAATAATTGGATTTTTTTTACCCGAACACGGACACGGACACTTTACTGTATGTTCGGGTAAAAATCCGTGTTCGGTCGTTTTATTTCCGGGTTTTGCATGCTTTGGCGCTCTTTTCATGGCGGGCTTTCAACAGCCAATCAACAATCGTTTAACTGGTGTGCCTTAAGCCATCCCAGCCATGCCTGCAAATGTCTTAGTAGCTGTGATTGGCCGTCTGAAGCATGTGACCAAGTCTTTATAAGTTCGAGGCAGCCGCCGCAGCAGCGTCATTCTGCTGCTTAGCTAAGGGACAGAGCACACATCAATGTGCTGGCTGCTGATTAGGGAAAGATAGGCAGGAAAAAAACATTTGTGTCCGGATAGAATTGAGGGACAGGTCGGAGTGTTTAGGCAGGGCGAGTTGTAGGCATTTTAGGGATAGAGTCTGCTGAATTATAGGGTCAGTGTCTTCTACAAACTACAATCGATATTGCTGTGTGGGGGGTGGGGTGAATCTGCACTCAATCCTGATCTACGATCTCTTCTCAATCCTGTTAGGGACAGAGTCTGCTGAATTTTAGGGAAACTGTGTTCTACAAACTACAATCGATATTGCTGTGTGGTGTGGGATTGGAGATAGGCAGGTGTCAGTGATCCACATCCATTTTTCTGTGTGTGAGCTGCAGTGAACACAATCTTTTTGGGCTGCAGTGAACACAATCTTTTTGGGCTGCAGTGAACACAATCTTTTTGGGCTGCAGTGAACACAATCTTTTTGGGGTGCAGTGAACAAAATCTTTTTGGGGTGCAGTGAACACAATCCTTTTTGGTGTGCAGTGAACACAATCTTTGTGGGGTGCAGTGAACAAAATCCTTTGTGGGGTGCAGTGAACACAATCTTTTTGGGGTGCAGTGAACAAAATCCTTTTTGGGGTGCAGTGAACAACATCCTTTTTGGGGTGCAGTGAACACAATCTTTTTGGGGTGCAGTGAACACAATCTTTTTGGGGTGCAGTGAACACAATCTTTTTGGGGTGGAGTGAACAACATCCTTTTTGGGGTGCAGTGAACAAAATCCTTTTTGGGGTGCAGTGAACAAAATCATTTTTGGGGTGCAGTGAACACAATCTTTTTGGGGTGCAGTGAACACAATCTTTGTGGGGTGCAGTGAACACAATCTTTTTGGGGTGGAGTGAACAACATCCTTTTTGGGGTGCAGTGAACAACATCCTTTTTGGGGTGCAGTGAACACAATCTTTTTGGGGTGCAGTGAACACAATCTTTGTGGGGTACAGTGAACAGAATCTTTGTGGGGTGCAGTGAACACAATCTTTGGGGGGTACAGTGAACACAATCTTTTTGGGGTGCAGTGAACACAATCTTTGTGGGGTGCAGTGAACACAATCTTTTTGGGGTGGAGTGAACAAAATCATTTTTGGGGTGCAGTGAACAACATCCTTTTTGGGGTGCAGTGATCAAAATCCTTTTTGGGGTGCAGTGAACACAATCTTTTTGGGGTGCAGTGAACAAAATCCTTTGTGGGGTGCAGTGAACACAATCTTTGGGGGGTACAGTGAACACAATCTTTTTGGGGTGCAGTGAACACAATCTTTGTGGGGTACAGTGAACAGAATCTTTGTGGGGTGCAGTGAACACAATCTTTGGGGGGTACAGTGAACACAATCTTTTTGGGGTGCAGTGAACACAATCTTTGGGGGGTACAGTGAACACAATCTTTTTGGGGTGCAGTGAACACAATCTTTGTGGGGTGCAGTGAACACAATCTTTGGGGGGGTACAGTGAACACAATCTTTTTGGGGTGCAGTGAACAACATCCTTTTAGGGTGCAGTGAACACAATCTTTGTGGGGTGCAGTGAACAACATCCTTTTAGGGTGCAGTGAACACAATCTTTGTGGGGTACAGTGAACAGAATCTTTGTGGGGTGCAGTGAACACAATCTTTGGGGGGTACAGTGAACACAATCTTTGTGAGGTGCAGTGAACACAATCTTTGTGGGGTGCAGTGAACACAATCATTGTGGGGTGCAGTGAACTCAATCATTGTGGGGTACAGTGAACACAATCTCATACTTCTGAAGATTTGAGGGTGCTGCCTGTTCCATACTCCCCCTACTCCTCATCTAGCCTTTTAGGGGTACAAACAATAGTAATTGGGGCCTAGTGTGGTTGTGTACGTGTGATATACATACACTTTTTTTGGATCATATTTTCTATTCCGCTATTTAATCAAAAACCTTTGGGGATCAGTTAAATTGGGGGATAGTCTGTGTTGGTACGTGTGAGAGAGATCCACCTTTCCAAGTTGTTGGGGTTCATCTCATACTTCTGAAGGTTTGAGGGTGCTGCCTGTTCCATACTCCCCCTACTCCTAGCCTTTTAGGGGTACAAACAATAGTAATTGGGGCCTAGTGTGGTTGTGTACGTGTGATATACATACACTTTTTTTGGATCATATTTTCTATTCCGCTATTTAATCAAAAACCTTTGGGGATCAGTTAAATTGGGGGATAGTCTGTGTTGGTACGTGTGAGAGAGATCCACCTTTCCAAGTTGTTGGGGTTCATCTCATACTTCTGAAGGTTTGAGGGTGCTGCCTGTTCCATACCCCCCCTACTCCTCATCTAGCCTTTTAGGGGTACAAACAATAGTAATTGGGGCCTAGTGTGGTTGTGTACGTGTGATATACATACACTTTTTTTGGATCATATTTTCTATTCCGCTATTTAATCAAAAACCTTTGGGGATCAGTTAAATTGGGGGATAGTCTGTGTTGGTACGTGTGAGAGAGATCCACCTTTCCAAGTTGTTGGGGTTCATCTCATACTTCTGAAGGTTTGAGGGTGCTGCCTGTTCCATACTCCCCCTACTCCTCATCTAGCCTTTTAGGGGTACAAACAATAGTAATTGGGGCCCAGTGTGGTTGTGTACGTGTGATATACATACACTTTTTTTGGATCATATTTTCTATTCCGCTATTTAATCAAAAACCTTTGGGGATCAGTTAAATTGGGGGATAGTCTGTGTTGGTACGTGTGAGAGAGATCCACCTTTCCAAGTTGTTGGGGTTCATCTCATACTTCTGAAGGTTTGAGGGTGCTGCCTGTTCCATACTCCCCCTACTCCTCATCTAGCCTTTTAGGGGTACAAACAATAGTAATTGGGGCCCAGTGTGGTTGTGTACGTGTGATATACATACACTTTTTTTGGATCATATTTTCTATTCCGCTATTTAATCAAAAACCTTTGGGGATCAGTTAAATTGGGGGATAGTCTGTGTTGGTACGTGTGAGAGAGATCCACCTTTCCAAGTTGTTGGGGTTCATCTCATACTTCTGAAGGTTTGAGGGTGCTGCCTGTTCCATACCCCCCCTACTCCTCATCTAGCCTTTTAGGGGTACAAACAATAGTAATTGGGGCCTAGTGTGGTTGTGTACGTGTGATATACATACACTTTTTTTGGATCATATTTTCTATTCCGCTATTTAATCAAAAACCTTTGGGGATCAGTTAAATTGGGGGATAGTCTGTGTTGGTACGTGTGAGAGAGATCCACCTTTCCAAGTTGTTGGGGTTCATCTCATACTTCTGAAGGTTTGAGGGTGCTGCCTGTTCCATACCCCCCCTACTCCTCATCTAGCCTTTTAGGGGTACAAACAATAGTAATTGGGGCCTAGTGTGGTTGTGTACGTGTGATATACATACACTTTTTTTGGATCATATTTTCTATTCCGCTATTTAATCAAAAACCTTTGGGGATCAGTTAAATTGGGGGATAGTCTGTGTTGGTACGTGTGAGAGAGATCCACCTTTCCAAGTTTTTGGGGTTCATCTCATACTTCTGAAGATTTGAGGGTGCTGCCTGTTCCATACCCCCCCTACTCCTCATCTAGCCTTTTAGGGGTACAAACAATAGTAATTGGGGCCTAGTGTGGTTGTGTACGTGTGATATACATACACTTTTTTTGGATCATATTTTCTATTCCGCTATTTAATCAAAAACCTTTGGGGATCAGTTAAATTGGGGGATAGTCTGTGTTGGTACGTGTGAGAGAGATCCACCTTTCCAAGTTGTTGGGGTTCATCTCATACTTCTGAAGGTTTGAGGGTGCTGCCTGTTCCATACCCCCCCTACTCCTCATCTAGCCTTTTAGGGGTACAAACAATAGTAATTGGGGCCTAGTGTGGTTGTGTACGTGTGATATACATACACTTTTTTTGGATCATATTTTCTATTCCGCTATTTAATCAAAAACCTTTGGGGATCAGTTAAATTGGGGGATAGTCTGTGTTGGTACGTGTGAGAGAGATCCACCTTTCCAAGTTGTTGGGGTTCATCTCATACTTCTGAAGGTTTGAGGGTGCTGCCTGTTCCATACTCCCCCTACTCCTCATCTAGCCTTTTAGGGGTACAAACAATAGTAATTGGGGCCTAGTGTGGTTGTGTACGTGTGATATACATACACTTTTTTTGGATCATATTTTCTATTCCGCTATTTAATCAAAAACCTTTGGGGATCAGTTAAATTGGGGGATAGTCTGTGTTGGTACGTGTGAGAGAGATCCACCTTTCCAAGTTGTTGGGGTTCATCTCATACTTCTGAAGGTTTGAGGGTGCTGCCTGTTCCATACTCCCCCCTACTCCTAGCCTTTTAGGGGTACAAACAATAGTAATTGGGGCCTAGTGTGGTTGTGTACGTGTGATATACATACACTTTTTTTGGATCATATTTTCTATTCCGCTATTTAATCAAAAACCTTTGGGGATCAGTTAAATTGGGGGATAGTCTGTGTTGGTACGTGTGAGAGAGATCCACCTTTCCAAGTTGTTGGGGTTCATCTCATACTTCTGAAGGTTTGAGGGTGCTGCCTGTTCCATACCCCCCCTACTCCTCATCTAGCCTTTTAGGGGTACAAACAATAGTAATTGGGGCCTAGTGTGGTTGTGTACGTGTGATATACATACACTTTTTTTGGATCATATTTTCTATTCCGCTATTTAATCAAAAACCTTTGGGGATCAGTTAAATTGGGGGATAGTCTGTGTTGGTACGTGTGAGAGAGATCCACCTTTCCAAGTTGTTGGGGTTCATCTCATACTTCTGAAGGTTTGAGGGTGCTGCCTGTTCCATACTCCCCCTACTCCTCATCTAGCCTTTTAGGGGTACAAACAATAGTAATTGGGGCCCAGTGTGGTTGTGTACGTGTGATATACATACACTTTTTTTGGATCATATTTTCTATTCCGCTATTTAATCAAAAACCTTTGGGGATCAGTTAAATTGGGGGATAGTCTGTGTTGGTACGTGTGAGAGAGATCCACCTTTCCAAGTTGTTGGGGTTCATCTCATACTTCTGAAGGTTTGAGGGTGCTGCCTGTTCCATACTCCCCCTACTCCTAGCCTTTTAGGGGTACAAACAATAGTAATTGGGGCCTAGTGTGGTTGTGTACGTGTGATATACATACACTTTTTTTGGATCATATTTTCTATTCCGCTATTTAATCAAAAACCTTTGGGGATCAGTTAAATTGGGGGATAGTCTGTGTTGGTACGTGTGAGAGAGATCCACCTTTCCAAGTTTTTGGGGTTCATCTCATACTTCTGAAGGTTTGAGGGTGCTGCCTGTTCCATACCCCCCCTACTCCTCATCTAGCCTTTTAGGGGTACAAACAATAGTAATTGGGGCCTAGTGTGGTTGTGTACGTGTGATATACATACACTTTTTTTGGATCATATTTTCTATTCCGCTATTTAATCAAAAACCTTTGGGGATCAGTTAAATTGGGGGATAGTCTGTGTTGGTACGTGTGAGAGAGATCCACCTTTCCAAGTTGTTGGGGTTCATCTCATACTTCTGAAGGTTTGAGGGTGCTGCCTGTTCCATACCCCCCCTACTCCTCATCTAGCCTTTTAGGGGTACAAACAATAGTAATTGGGGCCTAGTGTGGTTGTGTACGTGTGATATACATACACTTTTTTTGGATCATATTTTCTATTCCGCTATTTAATCAAAAACCTTTGGGGATCAGTTAAATTGGGGGATAGTCTGTGTTGGTACGTGTGAGAGAGATCCACCTTTCCAAGTTGTTGGGGTTCATCTCATACTTCTGAAGGTTTGAGGGTGCTGCCTGTTCCATACCCCCCCTACTCCTCATCTAGCCTTTTAGGGGTACAAACAATAGTAATTGGGGCCTAGTGTGGTTGTGTACGTGTGATATACATACACTTTTTTTGGATCATATTTTCTATTCCGCTATTTAATCAAAAACCTTTGGGGATCAGTTAAATTGGGGGATAGTCTGTGTTGGTACGTGTGAGAGAGATCCACCTTTCCAAGTTGTTGGGGTTCATCTCATACTTCTGAAGGTTTGAGGGTGCTGCCTGTTCCATACCCCCCCTACTCCTCATCTAGCCTTTTAGGGGTACAAACAATAGTAATTGGGGCCTAGTGTGGTTGTGTACGTGTGATATACATACACTTTTTTTGGATCATATTTTCTATTCCGCTATTTAATCAAAAACCTTTGGGGATCAGTTAAATTGGGGGATAGTCTGTGTTGGTACGTGTGAGAGAGATCCACCTTTCCAAGTTGTTGGGGTTCATCTCATACTTCTGAAGGTTTGAGGGTGCTGCCTGTTCCATACCCCCCCTACTCCTCATCTAGCCTTTTAGGGGTACAAACAATAGTAATTGGGGCCTAGTGTGGTTGTGTACGTGTGATATACATACACTTTTTTTGGATCATATTTTCTATTCCGCTATTTAATCAAAAACCTTTGGGGATCAGTTAAATTGGGGGATAGTCTGTGTTGGTACGTGTGAGAGAGATCCACCTTTCCAAGTTTTTGGGGTTCATCTCATACTTCTGAAGATTTGAGGGTGCTGCATGTTCCATACTCCTCTTCCTCATCCTCCCTTTAGGGTAGGAAAAAATTTAATCGGGCCTAGTCTGTGTTTGTACGTGTGAGATACACAGTTTTTTATCCTATTCCGCTATTCAATACACACCCTTTTGGTGTAAAAAACATTAAATTGCGGCATAGTTTGCATATTTGACATTTGCATATATTGTGCCTTGTTGCGCTGTTTTGGGTACTCCACCAACATGGCCAGTGGCAATGACGCCATTCTCAGCTTAACTATCCCACTTCTATGCCTCCTTGAAAAAACAATTTGGGCGATGATGGAAGAGGATGTGGCACAGGATGAGGAGGAGGAGGAGGAGGATGAAGAGGTAACATTTCAAAGGCTTTCAGGGCAGTCATTCGCAAGGGGCTCCGAGGGTGGGTTCCTGCACACACAAACGCCAGGGACACAATTGTCCAGCAGGGGCACAGTTCTGGAGGATGAGGAGGAGGAGGAGCTGGAGGAGGAGATGGAACCATGTTCACAGCAGGGTGGCACCCAGGCCAGCTCATGGCCATCACTGGTGCGTGGCTGGGGGGATACAGAGGACACGGACGATACACCTCCCACAGAGGACAGCCTTTCGTCGCCTCTGGGCAGCCTGGCACACATGAGCGATTACATGCTGCAGTGTCTCCACAACGACCGCCGAGTTGCCCACATTCTAACTTGTGCTGATTACTGGGTGGCCACGCTGCTGGATCCCCGTTACAAGGACAACGTACCGTCCTTAATTCACTCACTGGAGCGCGATCGCAAGATGCGCGAGTACAAGCGCACGCTGGTAGACGCCATGCTGCTGGCATTCCCATCTGACAGCGGGGCCACAGTGGAAGCACAAGGCAGAGGAGGAGGAGGAGGAGGTCGCCAACGCAACCAGGGCACCGCCAGCACCTCAGAAGGCAGGGTTAGCATGGCCGAAATGTGGAAAAGCTTTGTCAGCACGCCACAACAAACAGCAGCACCAGCAGCTCAGATGGAACGTCTTAGCAGGAGGCAGCATTTTACCAACATGGTGGAGCAGTATGTGTGCACACGCCTACATGTAGTGAATGACGGGTCTGCCCCCTTCAACTTCTGGGTCTCCAAATTGGGCACATGGCCTGAGCTTGCCCTTTACGCCTTGGAGGTGCTGGCGTGCCCTGCAGCCAGTGTATTATCTGAACGGGTATTTAGCACGGCTGGGGGCGTTATAACAGACAAGCGCAGCCGCCTGTCCAGAGACAATGTGGACAAGCTCACGTTCATTAAAATGAACCAGGGATGGATCCCACGGGACTTTTCCGTACCTTATGCAGAATAGCAATGGATACCGACCTTACCCACCCATTGTTCCATTTTTGCTCTTTCTCACTCTTTTGGGGTGTACCCTCATTTAAAATTTTTGAAAAGAAGCAGTGTTGGCTACCTCGTCCTCCTCCTCAGGGCCAGATTAATGTAGGGGCTATTGGAGCTGCAGCTCCAGGCCCCTACCTTTTATATAGGCCCCGGGTTGGCCATATTCACTGTTACCGCTCTTCTGTCACTTGTAAACACAGAAGTCTGGCTTCTATGCTCGCTTCCCCAGGCAGCACCCTCAGAACCTCCCCACACAGCGTGAAGGCCGGACAAGGAGGGACAGTTGGCGATGCATGGATGTGTTTATGGGCTTCAGAGACAGCATCCCATGTTGAATTAGGCATGCATGGCTGCACCCTTCCTCCTCTGGGTGCATGGCAAGGCACGGCCCTTAAGGCCCTTCAAAATCCTCAGCACCAAGCCCATGATGCTGTTAATCCGGCCCTGGTCCTCCTCCACCGCCGCTTCCACCTACACCGCCCATAGGTGTGCGCAGCCTATTGCATTAAGGTGTGCACCCCAAAGTTGAAATACACATGCATGTGTTTGCCAGCAGGGAGAGTAATGTATCGGGGCCATGTACCTGTAGGCAAGGAGAAATAGAGCAGAGCAGGTCCCAGGGAGATCTTTCCCATCTCCTCACTGGCAATGCTATGTGCCCTAGGTGATTAGGGTGTGCCCAGGCACACCCAGCACACCCTGTGCGCACGCCTATGTCACCGCCACATCCACCACCACCTCAACCTCCCTCCTACTCCATATGGGCCTCGTCCTTCAGAGATGAAGAAGAACATTGTTTTATTTTTCTGTTTTTTTTTGTTGTTTTAAGTTATTTCCCTATCCACATTTGTTTGCAGAGCACTTGCCATGCTCTTAATTACGTTTTGCTGCCATTTGCAGCACTCTAGCCCTTTCCTTTGGTGTTTTAGAGCCATTTTAGTGCCTTAAAGTTCGGGTCCCCATTGACTTCAATGGGGTTCGGTGTCCGGGAAAAGTTCGGTAAAAGTCCGGGACACGGACCCGGACTTTTTTTTAAAGTTCGGCCGAACCCGTCGAACACGGACATCTAGGTGTCCGCTCAACCCTACCAATAACTATAGGAGTTCAGCTAGAATAATATGCAAATGTGCGCAAAGTAAAAGAAGGAAAAAATCCTTCAGCAAATGGACTAATTTTTTTAAAATCCTTTCTCCCCTTTTCCTATTGGGTGCTTCCCAATCTGGAGCTTGGCGTCAACTTACACCTACAGATAAGAATTAAGCCAAGATAACTGAAGCATTGCAACTACAGTAATGTATTTGTGAGCAGTTGACTACAGTGTACTGCACTAGCAAGGTAGTTGGCTCACCCAGGCTAAGGAAGGATTACCTTAAGTACCCCAGTTCCTAGGCTTTTGGTCTTGGGTCGACCGTCCACCCTGTGTGATACATAAATAGGGGGAGGTCCAGTTCAGGCAGCTTTCATAGGGACTGCAGGAGCCTTAGAAAAATGAACGCATCAAGTTTATGGAGTTTGGGAATTCAAGAGACAGTATTTGACCCCACGAGAGTCCAGGGTTCCGGTGGACACTATCAGCTATTGAAGATTGCCATCTATAGACTAATACCTGTAAAGGTACAGTATGTCTGGGCAGCTACCTCCACTAGTTAGTTTAGGGCCTGGACTCTGTTGCTTTTGTTGTATGTTTTGCAAAGAAAAGTTACAGTAAAAGTTGGTAATTATTCTAAGCCTGGTCTGAAGGCATTTAAAAGAGGTGCATGATGTTTTGTAGCGTATTAAAGAACAGGGTCAATAAAGCACATGTGGGGTATAAAGCAAAGCCACTACTACAAGGTTAACTTGGCAAGACCGGAAGGAGGGGGAATGCAAGTGCTATGGGTAACCAGCAACTAGTGCAAGGTTCACTGCAGCGGGTAACAAGTCCTCCAGTAGTGAGGGTATCAGCATTCTGGTTCCCTCTCTAGAGGTCAGTTCCCTAGGGGTATCTGGGATGGAACCTGCAGTACAGAGACCTCATTTACCTGGCTCATCTCTAAGTCGGGACAACCACTATAATGTTTGATTTTCACATAAATGCAGCCCCGAGCATTGATAAGTGCACACGTACACACACACGAAAAGGTACCCCTATCTGCAGGGTGAAGTGACCTCACCCACATACCTAACACAGTTTCCTTACTGATGACCCTCAGAATGCCCTGATTTCAGGGTGGAGAGTAGGCAAACGTCTTCCCCCATTATATAATGCATTTTTTAGGGTACAAGACTGAAGTACTGTTATGTGAATGTGTTTGTGTTGGGGAAGGGGTGACAAAATCTTTGCAGATGTCGCCATTCAAATAGTTGGTATTTGCTTAAGAGCTTCCAGAAACTCAGGTGGTTATGTTTTGTACCTTCTACTTTGTTCAGAATTTTATGAAATTCATACTGCAAAGCATCATTTGAGCTCATGTTTACATTTAGCATATTTTTTATATCAATGATTATTTTTCAGTTACATGTTAATCTTACTATCTGCTAAAATAATATGGCCTTTTCTTTCCTTCCTTCTGTTGTAGTAACGCGACGGGGAATGTCATTTTGAATGAACACAGTTAAAAATAAGGACATGATTAGACTTATGTCTTTTATATGTAATTAGATTATCCTACTTTTTTCATGTGAACCAGAAGAACCTAAAATTAGAACTGCTAAAGTATAACATTTAATTAAAACCAAGTTTAACTACTGAACATACCATAACATGCAATGGGGACAGTTGTTGTCTGCCTGTTTGTACAAGATGTGCTGAAACTTTGTGTTAAAGAGGGACCACCAGAAGACATCTTTAGTAATTTTCACATGACAATGATAGGACCTGCCTAATGTGGTTACACAACATTATTCATGGCCTGGAACCCAACATTCGAAATATAACATGTATTGACCTTACTGAATTCACATTTCTGATTAATGTTTTATATGCAATTTGTGAACTCTGATAAAGGGGAATTAGTTAAGCCCTGGAAACACATAGACTTTTGACTTTTTCACTCTCATCACTAATTAAAATTGAACTAGACTCTCAAACATGCACCTGGTGCTTGTGTGGTCAAGATGAATAAGCCTGAAATGCTAATCATCTGTACCCCTGCACAGAAGGAAGAAGCTCGATTCACACTGGGGCGGCTTCAAAATCAACCGACTCTGAAGCTGCCCCATACAGCGTGACTTGCAAACAACTTAATGGAAGTCAATGCAAGTCGCTCCCAAGTTGCCAACAAGTAATGCAGGAATCTTTTTTGCTCTGATTAGAACGGTTCTATTGCACTACATGGAGCGTGGCTTGTCAGGTGACTAAGTCGCCTGACAAGTCGCCCCAGTGTGAACCGAGCCAGAATGGAATAGAATATATGCAGTTGTTGCCAGTCAGTAGAGAAGAGAGGTGATGCTAACTAGAGCAAATCTGATGGTGAAGAGTGGCAGTGAAGAATGGCAGGGAAGACCTGGGAGTTTTTGGCCTGGTAGTTAGGGAGGTGGTCAAACACAATCAAGCATCATATTTCTGTGGGCTGCACAATGTACAATGATAGGTGGGTATTATGATAGTTAGCTGCTCCCAAAGGACATGGTTTATTGTGACACACCTTTTTACATCTTCCAGCATACACTGCTTTCTGCATTTGGTCAATAGACATCTCAGAGCTGCAATAGTTGTTGGTCCTGGATGACTTTCCTCTGACACACTCTGTGATTGCAGGTCTGAACAGGCAACAGGTAGCTTCAGATTGCCTACCATTTGTCACTTACTCTGAATGGTGAATTATTCCCACTCCAACATAATCCCTGCTCAAGATATTTTGTGAAAAAAATGTTTTACGTTGAATTTTCTATATTACTGTGTGGACTGAAAACTGAATATTGCAATCACGGAATTTGATCCATAATAAATATTCCAACACTTTTACATACTGCAGAATTTAATTTCTACACACTACTAGGAACATTTTTTCAATATAACAAGTTAGTCGTAAATGCATAAAAGCATTGTTAAACAAGTAAAGTATACCTAAACTCAAAACCCAACATTTTATATACTGCAACTAACAAGACATTAAGCTGCCTATACATGCTTAAGACTACTCTTGTTCAACCCCACAAATGATAAAAATCAATTGATTTCTCCCAACCTTGATAAGGAGTGTGAATAGAGAACTGTCACCTGCTGATTGTTAAACAGTGCTTGTATATGATGCAAGTGCTGTTCAACTTCTGACAGCTTTTTCTCATCAGACCCTTCAACAAAAGTTGATTAAAAAGCAGTTTATAGCCAAGTTATCATGTGTGTTTCTTTTTTCCAAAAACATATTTTCTGTCCTAGTGTAACAGAGCTGAGTGCACTGTATATTTGAAGAAGCAGGTTGTCACCATGGGACAGGAGGTATTTTAAAAACCACAGAATACCTCTTTCTCTCATCTTCATAACAAAGAAGGGGGTGTTCTGTAGTCTACGGAACAGTGCTGGAAAGGCTGATAATATTGTTTAAAATTTCAGTTTAGCACACAGGCAGTTACAATGACACTGGCTTTCTAGTAGGATCGACATGTACTTTTCTGTAATTGCAGTAAATTTACTTGGCCTGAAAAAAAAAGAAAAACAATCACAAATTGTAGGTTGTCACCAGAACAGGAATATAGGGGACATCTTTCAATGTTGACACTAATTTTGACTTATTGATACCCTCACTTTGGATGGATTTCCTCTCACTTCCTGTTTTGGCTATGGGGCAGGAAGTGAAGGGAAATCTACCCAATGGTAACCTGATGGCAAAAAAAAAAAAGCTTGCCTATAGGTCTACTTTAATCCACCAATAAAGCATATTAGTATGCTAAATATTAAATATGGTGTATAAGTTAAAGCGGAAGCAGAACTGTTTGAGCTTTCCACACATTTATCCTCAGTGATTTCCTCTTGGGGGCAGGTAACTCCTCGTCCTGTGAAAACTTCTGATGTTGACTTATATGACAAGGCAAAGACGCAATTGAGGCCTTGAACTATTCCTTTATAATCCACCATCCAGGTGGCAATCCATGCCATACTGCAATCACAGCTCCAAGGGTTAAATGAAAGGTAGACACTTTTCAGTTGGGGCATATGCAAGAACAAGTAACTAGGAACAGAAGTCAAGCTATTTTTATTTAAATGTAGAAACTGCAGTTGTTTCAGATCCGAAAAAGCATTGCGGGTAATGTGTGTTATCAGATTGTTATTGAGATGCAACTTTTTCAGGTTAACCAGCATGTTAAAGGAGCAATTGATTTTATCAATCCTGTTAGCTTCCAGATACATAATCTTGAGCTGATCCAATCCACTGAAAAGCTGATTAGGCAAATGAGATAGAGAGTTATGTCCTAAATTTAGCACGCTCAGTTTGTTTAGCTGGTTGAAGGCTTCATGTTGTATGGCCCAAATCTGGTTCCTTCGTAGATTAAGAGTTTGCAAGGCTTGTTGATGTTTGAAGGAATTCTTTCCTATGGCTTCTATGAAATTATTTTCCATGGACAAACTGGAGACATTGTGAAGTTTTCTCAAGGCTTGTGGCACATAATGTATCTTATTGGATGCTAAGTTGAGAACCTCCAATGATGGCAAGTGGGTGAACACAAACGGGTGGATTTCAAAAATGTTGCAGTGAGACAGATCCAAAGACAGAAGGCTTGAGAGGCCTCGGAACGTGTGAGCATGAAGGTAGGTCAGCCTTTGGTTCCTACTAAGATTTAACTCTTTTAAGCTGTTGAGTGCAATGAAAACACCAGGATACAGGAATGTCAGGTTGTTCTGGTTCAGCCACAGGATTTGAAGGGAAGGGATAACCTTGAAAGCATCAAAATGAAGGATCCGTATTTGGTTCCCTGCCAAGTACAAAGATACCGCAGATTGAGGTAGATCTGGTGGAAGGTCTTCAATACCCATTTTTTCACAGTAAATGTCATGATCAGCTGAACACTGGCACAGGCTAGGACAGGTGATGTTTCTGAATTCGCTATTAATCTCAAGAACCGTGTAACCACTAAAAATTACTGAGATCAGGTAAATTCTCAAAGCTAAAATCCTGTCCGCAAGTGACCTGGATGATGGCAGCATAGCTGAGATTTGAAATGTGATCTTTGTTATCTAAAGGAATGTAAATGGATCATCATGAAGCCCTCACAACAACCAATCAGGTTTTCAGACAGACTTAATCTTCTTAAATGTCACAGTGAATCCATCACAGAAGTGTTAATGCAGCAAAGTGCTTGTGTCATCCAGCAAATCAATTCTAACATTTTAGAACATCGCCGTGTATTGGAACTCTCTAGCATAGCATTTTCTTTTATTAGTTTATATCTTTTTTATGTAATAAAACCTCCTATGTCCTTTTTGCTAAATACAAAAAAAATAAAAAATACTTTTTAAGGGGATAGGGGGGAGGAAATGTACAGGCCATAAAGGATTTTGCTGAAGCAGAAAATAACTTTAACTTGTTTTTTTCGTGCCTTTTTAAAAGGAACCTGTACAATCAAATTCTATTCAATGTCAAATGTGAAACGTTAGACCAAGAATAAAAGGAAATACCCGAACATTGGGAGCAAGAATATTCAGTTTTTTGGAGTCAGTTAAAGTGGAATTTGACTGGTTACTCTACTGTATATGCCTTATCACATAAATCAGTTGTATTAACAAATACCCATATAAACTGGTGTTCTATAACTTAGCACCATGGCGTGATTTACAAGTAATTATAAATGACACTGGGATTACCAAACACGTGATTCATAACTTAGTTTTATAAAGAGTAAGTTTGTAATAGCTAATTATGGTAATCCACAGATTAGACCTGCTAAATTATAATTAGATGGTTGCAATCCAATATTTAATACTAATCCAGGATTGTATATGTTCTACAAACCCGTGGAAAATAAAACTATAAAAGATGAAATAGGCAATGTTTATCAGTCATAAAATTCTCTCCTACGGATTTTGCTCATCTTACCTCATAACGATACAATTTGTTTTAAACTAAACTAAACAAGAGGTAAAGAAGCAAAAAACAAACACCTTAATTTTTAATGTGGACCTGTTCTTTGAATTTAGGCGCTCTTTAAGAATTACGTTCTGCTTTATAACCACACAAGCACATCTAGTTTTGGGGCAGAAAGACTGAAAAGGTAGGGATGAGTGGATTGATTCCTGTGAAATTGAGCTGGTTGCTCAAAATGTGTTTGATAAAGCAACCAATTGACTATTATTTTCCCTTTATTGAGTTTTGTTTGTTTTTGGGGTTTGGGGGTAGGTGTTATTTAGAGAAGTTTTGTTCATTTCATCAAGGGCTCGTTCACACTTTTACAGAGATGGGCATTTTTCTACAACAGAACAACACTGATCTCCTTAAATAAGAAGTCCAACCCAACACTAAAATCGCTACATCTATAGACATCCACGATCTAACACCAGCCTATCTAACCTTGTACGAAGAAATTAGTATACATATCTTTTTTTAAGCTGCCCTGGTCCGCTCTCTAGTGGCTGAAGCTCTGCAGAGGACACAGCCAACAACGGCTGTGAAATGAATGGGAAGTGACGTCGCCTATAGGTTACTATGGGGCTTCCCTTGTCGGCTGCCTCCTCTGCACCCGCCTCCACAGCAAAGCCACAGTGTGGGATCGGGTCGGATCGGCTTCTGAAAAGATAAGTATATTGTTTTCTTCTTAACAGGCTTAGATAGGTTATTGTTAGATTGTGCATGTTTATAGATTTTGCAATTTTAGTGTTAGGCTGGACTTCTCCTTTAAGAGCACATAGAAAACAAATGTTTGCAATGTGCCCTGTGTACATTTAAACGTAGCCATTGCTGGAGCAGCGGTGTTGTGCGATGCAGAAATCTGCAACATGTCAGCATATTTTTGTTCTGCACCTCAACTCACCCACAGCTCCATTCTTTATTATTATTATTCAGGATTTATATAGCGCTAACAGTTTATGCAGTGTTTTACAATATAACGGGAGACAATACAGCAACAATACAATTCACTACAAGAGGGTTAGGAGGGCCCTGCTCCTGCAAGTTTGCAATCTAATTCTTGACAGAGTTTCTATGTGTAGCACCCTACTTGGCTCCTTTTGTAATAAAAGAGAGCAGTGATAATTTGTTCTGGTCTGTTCAGGTATTTCACAGGCTAGGAGTTTGATAGCTTCCCCCTGCCTCTGGAAGAAGCTTCACGCGCATCAGAAAGAGATGCAAATAACTATATATCTACCATGCTCCCGCCAGTCCCTGGAGAGGAGCATTTAGAAGGGGGCTGGAAAGGTAATATATAGTCTGAAGAAATAGAGAGCTTAGTTCTCTAAGAGGGTTTCAAAGCCTGAGGGGCTGCTCCCCTTAGGCAGCCCATGGACTGTGTAGTTGTGCTAGAGATCTCAGCGGTATCAGAGCTGAGGGCTCAGATAGATCTGATTAGAAAATAATTGCAGGACCTCATTAGAAGGGATCTGGTCTGGGGAAGGACTGTCTCACTCACTGGACCATGTCCTGAGGAAGATGGAAGGTGGTAGCTGTCCTGAGGACTTGTGAGTGCATAGGCACAAGGTAACCAGATGCCAAAGAAATTTGCCTAATGGTCTTCAGCTGTGAGGCCTTAGACTGCTCAGAAACTTGACTCATGGTTCCCATCTGTGAGGTCTTGCCATTTCAAGAAAGTCACCTTCTGGTCCCCAGCTTTGAGGTTTTTCCCAATTCAGAAAGTTACCTCATGGGCTTTAGGGTTTAGACCATCTAACATTTATGTTTACTTAAGCAGGAGATGATCTTCTAATTTCTATGGGCTAATTGTTTTGAAGTATCCCATGCAATAACCCCTTCTCCGTTAAAGTGTCTTCAAGTAATAAATCCTATAAAGCCATCCCCTAGACCAGGGGTGTCAAACTCAATTTCATCGCAGGCTGCATCAGCATTATGGGTGCCTTCAAAGGGCCGGTTATATCTGTAAGATTAGATGTCCAGAGCACCCCATGCCCCCTTAAATGAGATGTCATGAGCCCCACCCACCCACTATCAGAAGTCAAGATTTAACCACCCTTCCTTACATCACAATCCACCCCCTTACCTTGTGCTGCTGGCAGGAAGAAGATGCTGGTGGATCTGGGAAGAAGTGCAGGGTCTGGAGGAGAACCAGAGGAGGGCTGAAGCCAGCTGGGTCTACTGAATGCTGAGACCAAGGGAGGCAGAGGCAAGGTGTTGTTGCGGCTGCACAGAGGTGAAGGATCTGTAGGAGTTCTGCCCTCCTCTCTGCTGCGGACTGCTGAGAAGGGGGGGTGGGCAAAGACAAGCCTTTCTGCAGCTGCACAGAAGTGCAGGATCTGGCAAAGGAGTTCTGTCCTCTCTGCTGCCGACTACAGAGACAAGGTGGGGGCAGAGACAAGAAGGGGGGTCCCGCAGCTGCAGGAGAGGTGTGAGGGCCACAAAAAATGGCCTGGGGGGCCGCATTTGGCACGCAGGCCATGTGTTTGACACCTGTGCCCTAGACTATTATTGGAGCTGATGTTAATAGAATAGTGTTTTTCAGTGTGGTGGGCAGCCTCTGTACTTTTAGGAAAAAAACTGTTTTTACCAGTGACCCCTTTGGGTCTACGAATAGAAATGAATTAAATGTTACAAGTTTACATTAAAAAAAATAAAAATAAACAGTAAAAAAAAAAAAAAAAAAAAGTGAACAGTGCTCTGAGCTTTAAAAGTGCAAGGCACCACCAGCAACAAGATCGCCTAGAACCAACACTATCTGCAAGGTAAAATGTGGTGTTTCACCCTTTAGAGGTAACGTGAACCAGTGTTCTTACTACACTTGATCTTAGCCAAAAGGCCGAGAAGCGATAGCTCTTAGTGTTCTTTATATTTGAATTGGTTATTTGCTATTGTGTATTTGACTTTCATTTGTGTAATGTCACTTAACATATTTTTCTATTTTTCTTTTTTCTATTATTTCTTTCTGTGAAAAAAAAAAAAGTAAAGTAATGAGGATCTGTTTTTTGTACAAGAAAAAGTCCAGAATAGTTGAACGCAACTTCTGTAAACCCTTAAGGCCCGTACACACGGTAAGAACATTTTAGAGCGATCTACGATTATCTGATTGCTAGTATAGTGCTTTCGACAGTTGATTCTGATTTTTTGGTCGACAAAACCTGAGAGTGCATGCTTGTATGATTTTTATTGTACGTGAACAAAACGTCCGATTTTCATTTAATTAGTACAATTTTCGTCTGAAAAAAATGGTAAGAGCAAGAATACATTACATCACTTCTGAAGTTGTATTCGGTCAAACAAGAATTTTTGTAAGCTCCTCCCTTTCTATATGAGACTAACATGCAACAAAAAACAGAGGATTATTCGCCCAAACCTCTGATTGTGTCTGTGCACCAGGATTAAGAAGAGTGTGATACTTGTACCCTATCTGATAGCAGTTTGGCTTCATGTGTAGAGATCCAGAGTTGAAGAACCTTAAAGTGGAGTCCCGGCCTCAAAATCGATAAAATCTATTTGGGCCATCCGCTTGCTGAGAGAAATGGTTACTGTCTATTTTTTTTTTGGGTCACTTACCTCATTATAGAAGAAAATATACTCACCTTGCTTCCACTTCCTCCCTCTGCGGCCGTGGCCCGCGCCGTCACTTCCGGTTTGCGATGATTCCTGGGAGCTGAACGTCATCGCTCCCAGGAATCAATGCGCCTGCAACAGCCCCGCTCGTCACTTCCGGTGCAGGTGCGGCATTCACTGCTAAACAGCTTCTGGGCATGCTCAAAAGCTGTGCCGGGATGCCGCGCCTGCACCGGAAGTGACGAGCGGGGCCGGTGCAGTGCATTATGGGACTCCAACATCACTGAAGAGGACACGAAGAGGGACGATGCGGCTTCAGCTGCCCACACCTGAGACGGCAGCGCTTGAGAAGAAATTTTCAAGGTAAGTATTTCTTCTTACAGGTAAGTGTGACCCGGGACAGTTCAGAGGCTAGCCATTATGGAATGTACTAGCCCTGACTGTCCCGGGGGGTATTTTCAGCTCAAATTGACCCCCGAGTCCGGAACTACGCTTTAAGTGTACACTACATTTTTCACTAGCAAATATGCACACACTGAGCAGGAACAGCAACAATGAAGACCCAGCCAGACTGCACAGGCAGAAGAGTGGAAGTATGGAATCGTTTACCATATATGTGTTGCTGGCAGAGAAAAAAAACAGGTAGAAGCTCTGCGAAAAGCCCACCTGGCAGTTCTACTCCCCAAGGCCCCAGTTTTATTTTGGCTATACAGAAATACAAGACTTTTAAGGATTGCCACCTTTTCTCAATTTCACTGCACATACACCCCAAAATGGTCATACGAGCTGAAAGGGAAGCAGCAGCTATTTCAGAGATAGTGAGAGAGATGGAGTGTGTGGACACAAACAAATGACAAATCATGCAGTAGTAAATGTCTGGCAAGCCATGGCAAGTATAAGTGAGAATAAAACCGTATATTCTATTGGATTCTCTGCATCACTATCACTAGTGCAAATAAATCAGGAAGACTTATTTCAAAACGTTAAGAATATTTGATGTACAGTGACTTGGTTTATTCACTGCTGGCGGTACTGTGGCAGTTGCTGACAAGTTGAAACATTATCTGTGCTCATAACTTATGTATCATATGTAATTGGCACATTAGGACCTAGGCGTAGTATAGTCACACCTCTCCTGTTATCCTGATTATGAAACAGGTCACAAAAGGAAAACAGGTGATAGCTCCTGCCAAAATGACACACCAAAAAGCAACATAATAATAATAAAAAAAACACAACAGATTAAAAATAAGAAATCTAGGTTTTGTTAAATAAAAACAGAACTGCCGGTTCGCATTAGAGCGATCCGACTTGCCGGGGCGACCTCACAAGTCGGGGTGCGCTGCTCGCACCGCGACCTCAGAGCGGCCGGCACGGACTTCATAACATTGAAGTCTATGCAGGTCGCTCCGGGTCGCCCCAAAGAAGCTCCGGACCCTTTTTCTAAGTCGGAGCGACTTGTGTCACTCCTATTAGAACGGGTCCACAGCTTCTCTATGGCAGGCGACCTACGGCGACCTGTCAGGCGACCAGGTCGCCTGACAGGTCGCCCCAGTGTGAACCGGCTTAGAGTAGCTTAAGAGCCGGTTCACACTGGGGCGACCTGTCAGGCGACCTGGTCGCCTGACAGGTCGCCTGCCATAGAGAAGCTGTGGACCCGTTCTAATAGGAGCGACACAAGTCGCTCCGACTTAGAAAAAGGGTCCGGAGCTTCTTTGGGGCGACCCGGAGCGACCTGCATAGACTTCAATGTTATGAAGTCCGTGAGGTCGCCCCGGCAAGTCGGATCGCTCTAATGTGAACCGGCTCTTAACAAAACAACTTTGTTGAAGTTAAATTTAATGCAGAACTCCAGCAAAAAAATGAGATAAAATGATCATCCCATTTATGCTGGATTCACACTGAATGCGGAGCGGCTCGCAGCAGGGGGTTCAGTGCGTCCCTGTTCACTGTTTCAGGTCCGAATTCAGTCTGAATTTTTGGACCTGAAATGGACTGGAAGATGCACAGGACCCTTCAACAAACTGCTCCACAACTGTCTCGGAGCTGAGTGAACCGTCTCTTTTGAGAGCCGGCCACAGTCTCTGGACATGCAAATTGGACGCTGAAAACCGGTATCCAATTCGTACTCGGGTGAACCCAGCCTTAATGATAAGACAAAACAAAAAAACCGAGCCCAGATTTTCCTGCAACATTTACCTTAAATCCAGAGATCCCCCCGCCCCTGTACTTTTTTCTGAAACTGGATGTCCTCATTCAACCCACTTCATCTGATTTCAAGTTGTCGTGGACCCATTCCAGCTTTCAACTGAACTGTGAAAAGAAAAGCAGCAGAGTGATGAGATCATCTTTCTGTCACTCTGCCTTCTCTTCCTAGAAATACATGGCTGAACACATTTTGAAAATGGTAGTTGCCTAGCTGTTACATCAAACCATGTGTTTAACCACTTGCTGATATACTGCAGCAGGCTGGCTCGGCTGCGCGAACCGACGTACCTATACGTCAGTTCCTGGGAGCGTTCACGCCCCCATTAGGTAGCGGAGAAGCCACACTTAACACTTTGATCGCCCCTGGGATAACCCCTTCCCTGCCAGTGTTATTATTACAGTAGCAGTGCATATTTTTAGCACTGATTACTGTGGTGTCACTGGTCCCCCCAAAAGTGTTGAAAATTTAATTTATGGGTCCGATCTGTCTGCCGCAATGTCGCAGTCCATCCGCTTAAAATCACAGATCGCCGCCATTACTAGTAAAAAAAATAAAATGAATGTAGCAGAATTCCCATCCGTTTTGCTGGTGATGGGTCTGCCAGGGCTACCGCTAACAACAGCAGCACATTTAAGCATGTTTTCCAAGTGTGAGCACTGAAACAAGGAACAGTCCTGTATCTTTGGGTTTTTTAGGTTTATTGTGAACTTGGATGGGAGAAGGGATGAGTGAGATACTCCTCTGGCTCAACTATGCACAATTTTAGTAGGACAACTGAAAAACGCCTGTTGGCGCTGACTTGACGCTGGCTGGATGCTGGTCAACGCCGATTGACACTGGTTAACGCTGACTTGCTGTCCGTTAACGCTGAACTGACTTCTGACACGTTCATGTGGCACAAAGTCCTTGTTAACCACTTAAGCCCCGGAGGATTTTGCTGCTAAAAGACCAGGGGGTATTTTGCGATTTGGCACTGCGTGACTTTAACGGACAATTGCGCGGTCGTGCGACACTGTACCTAAACAAATTTGACGTCCTTTTTTTCCCACAAACAGAGCTTTCTTTTGGTGGTATTTGATCACCTGTGCGATTTTTTGATAATGCGCTATAAACAAAAAAAGAGCGTCAATTTTGCAAAAATAACAATATTTTTCAAATTTTTTTATATGAAATTCCCGAAAAAAAAAAAGTAAAAATCAAAATTTTTTAACATTTTCGGCCAATTTGTTTTATGCTATATATGTTTGGTAAAAAAAATTGCAAAAAGCATATTTTGATTGGTTTGCGCAAAAGTTATCGCGTTTACTAACAAAGGGAAAGATTTTTGTCATTTTTGTTGTTTTTTTTTTAACGCGTAATGGCGGCGATCTGCGGTACTGCGACATTGCGGCGGACAGATCGGACCCTTGACTGACATTTTTGACACTTTTGGGGTTACCAGTGACATTTCTACAGTAATCAGTGCTATATGCACTGTTACTGTAAAAATACACTGGCAGTGAAGGGGTTAACTTTATTTGAGAGGGAGGGGCTGAGTGTGTCCCTAGGGGCGTGATTCTAACTGTGATTGGCTGTGGCTTGAGGTGTAGTTACACTGATCAACGGTTCTACATATTCGAACCGTATGATCAGTGTCTCTACACAGGGAGAACTGACAGGCAGCTTGTTTACACAAGCTGCCTGCCTTTCTCCCTCTCCCCCGACGATCGCAGAGTGACCAGCGGACATCGGGTCCGCCGGTCACACGCGCGGGGGGGTGCGTGGCAGCGCGCGCTCGCTCCCCAGACCCTCCCAGGCTAGTGACGTACCGATACGTCACTCTGCCTGTGAGGGGCTGACCGCCGCAGTATATGTTCGTGCGGCAGTCGGCAAGTGGTTAAAGCTTCCCTTACCCCTCTTCACTGAGGTAGCCGCTTATAAGACTGCTGCATTGCTTAACACTTCAGGGCCCGCACGTCACCCTCTTTCACGCACATTTATCTTCAGGGCTTAAACACTGGCACTCCCTTTCCAAGCCCCCTCTACTGGTTAGCTGGCTCCTGGATCCCTTCCGACCTTCTGGAGTGGTTCCCTATCCTAGGCAGACCCCTGGGCAGTTTACAGTACTCACGACACTGCTTTCCTGGAAACTTCTGCCCCAGCAGCTCAACTCGGTCCTCAGCACACTGGATCCCTCTCTGAAGCTCAGCTCAACCTTCTGTCCTTCAGGCCGACTGCCAAGGACATCTTCACTAGCGCTGACAGGAGGAGAGACAGCCATCACCCTCCTCCTGGGACTCTGATACCCGCCAAAGACACCCAGTCATGTGCTCCCCTCAGACTTATACCCCATCCCAGGATGCATTGCGGCAGATTCTGCCCTCTGGGATAGATACAACCCCTGATGTGCTATTGGCCAGGTTTCCTCCACTGTCCAATGAGAGCCCTCATTGGACACAGTGGAGAGACTCCCCAAGCTCAACAGGCACACCTGGAAACACATGACAGCCTAGATGAACAATCAGGCCCCCCTGATAAGCAGGCAGGGCCCCCTTTATAGGTTTTCCTAGCACCTACTGTACCTAGGAGGGTGCTACAATAAATAAAAATGGTATAAATCTTTCCCCTAGTTTTTAGACACAATAACTTTTGCGCAAACCAAAATACGATTTTGCGCAAACCAAAATACGATTATTGGGATTTTTTACCAAAAATATGTAGCAGAATACAAATTGGCCTAAAATGATGAAAAAAACTTATTTTTTACATTTTTTTTATTGGGAATGTTATATAGCAGAATGTGAAAAATAGTTTTTTTTTTTCAGAATTGTCACTTTTTTTTTTGTTCATAGTGCAAAAAATAGAAATTGCACAAGTGATCAAATACCACCAAAAGAAATCTCTATTTGTGAGAAAAAAGGAACATCAATTTTATTTGGGTACAGCTTCGAACAACCGCGCAATTGTCTGTTAAAGTAAGGCAGTGCCGTATCGCAAAAAACAGCCTGGTCATTAAGGGGGAAAACTTCCAGAAGGGGTTAAATATAAAAAAAAAAAAAAAAAAAACAAGCCCAGATTTTTCTGCAACATTCACCTTAAATCCAGAAATGTCCCCTTCATTTTTTCTGAAACTGCATGTCCTCATTCAACCCACTTCCTCTGAACCCAGGTTGTCGTGGACCCATTCCAGCTTTCAACTGAACTGTGAATAGAAAAGCAGCAGAGTGATGAGGTCATCTGTCACTCTGCCTGCTCTTCCTAGAAATACATGGCTGAACACCTTTTGAAAATGGTAGTTGCCTTTCTGTTACACCAAACCATGTGTTTAAACATGAATTACTCAGAACAAGTATGCAAATCAGAAAAGTCAGAAGCCCTTACCTGCATAGTTGATCTTGGTCAAGTCTTAAAGTAGAACTAAAATATGAAATGAAAAAACTGAGCATACAGGCTTTTTATTGCAGAACAGACATGCAAAAAATAAACCTACCTGCCTGCTCTCCGTTCTCTTTAAGAGGTACATGCGCAGCTCAGTTTACATTCCAGCACAGTGCCTGTGTGTCCTGTATATGCAAAGTAGTGATGTCACCCTGCTCCAGCCAATCAAGATGACTGAAGACTGGAAACTGGAAGAATCCGGGGAGAACGTGCTGGTGCCAGCAAGGTACCTCATGGATTTCGAACTGTTGAAGCAGAGGTAAGTATTATGGACTTCAGTTAAGCTTTAATCATGAAATATTGAAGCCAGAGGATTATCGGGACATGCATCTAGGATTTTCAGATGGTAAATGTAATAATTTGTTTCATCAATCCGTTGGTCTAATCTTTGCTCTCTTACAAAGCTACAGTACATTGGATAATGAATCTTTAACATCCTGCAAATCATGGTGTGTCAGATCTGTGTATTCCCTGTTTTTGCTCTGGGTACACTTGCTATGTCCCTTCTGTATTCATGTAAAGCTGTAGCAATATAGCAGCCAGTGGATGTACAGGGACATCCCACACAGCCAGGACTTTGACTTTGTTGACTGCTATGTCTCTGGAAAGGAGCAAATATCAGAGGCACAGCTGGATGCTGGAACACACGTCTCACTGCTTTTCACACATAGAAAGCCTAATGTATAAAAAAATAGCCAGTGCAAAGAGGTCTCTCACAATCACTCAGATTCTAACCCACCTTGGAAATTTGAATGGGACCTGTGATGCCGGAAATGTAGAGGGGTGATATAGCTTCCAACTGTCCCTGATTTTGAGGGATTGTCCTTAATTCAGAACAGAGTGCCTCTGTCCCTCTTTCCTCCTCATGTATTCCTCATTTTTGGTTTGACCTATATAGTTACATAGTTACAAAGTAGGTGAGGTAGAATAAAGAGAATAGTCCATCCAGTTCAACCTGTGTAGGTGTGTGTGGACGCAATCATCTCACATACCCCTGAATGCTTTGATCTTTGAGATGTACGTCCAAGAGTCTTTTAAAAGTAGCCATACTCCCTGCAGTTACTACCATTTGTGGTAGTGAATTCCACAGTCTAGTGGCCCTTACTGTAAAGAACCCTCTGCGTAGCCTGAGGTAAAATCTCTTCTCCTCTAATTGAATTGTATGGCCTTGTGTCCTCATGCATTCGTTGCGCCTGAACATTTTTTTTCTATGCTGAGATCACCGTTGAGGTACTTGTATATCGCCAACATGTCCTCTCTCAGGCGTCTCCTTTCCAGGGAGAACAAATCAAGCACTTGTAAGCGCTCTTCATAATTAAAGGTCCTCAAATCCCCTAATCAGTTTAGTTGCTCTCCTCTGGACTCTCTCCAGCTCCAACACATCCCTTCTGAGGACTGGCAACCAGAACTGGACAGAATACTCCAGATGTGGTCGGACCAGTGTTTTATAAAGTGTTAGGATTATAGTTTCATCTCTGGAATTCGTCCCCTTCCTTATGCAAGCTAATATTCTGCCGGCTTTGGCAGCTGCAGCTTGCCTGTACACAGGGAAGAGGAGGACTTCCTTTCCTCACAAGGCCCCCTTTATGCAGATACCATTCCTGTAGGGCCACAAAATACACAGGAGGAAGGAGAAGGAGGAGGAGGATTATGGCAGTGTGGATGTAGAGGATAACATACAGCAGTCTTCTAGGGATGGTTTTCATTCCCCAGAAACCCCAGGAGTTGTACGTGGTTGGGGGGAGGTTGCTCCTGACAATGTCATCCTTCGTGACCAAGAGGACTCAGAATCTCATGCCTCCTCAAAGTTACGCTGCATGGGCTTCCTGATGCTGCAAAGCCTGCGAAAGAACCCGAGGATTTGTGGTATCAAGGAGAGGGATCATTACTGGTTGGCAACCCTTCTTGATCCACATTACAAGGGTAAAGTTGCAGAGCTCATCCTGCCTTTGAAGAGGATGAAACATCTTGAGGATGCCTTGAAGAAAAATTTGTGTAACATCTTTCCAGACACTGGGAGGCTACTATTTCCTGGACAACGTGTTTCTGAGGCTTCAATCGGTCAAAAGAGGAGCGGTGGAGAAGGCGGCCAGCTGACAGATGCCTTTAAACAATTCTTTAGTCCTTAGCGCCCAGGGCTGTTAGGTTTAAGGAACCATCTGCAGCATATGGTGCAGGATTATCTAGGGGCAAGAACAGACTTGGAGACCATTCCAACTGAGCATCCACTGGGTCTTGAGGAAGGACCACTGGCCAGAACTTGCTCAATATGTAATCAAGCTACTGGCCTGTCCTGCTTCTAGCGTGCTTTCTGAATGGACATTCAGTTCTGCTGGAGGTTTTGTGATGGATAAAAGAGTGCGTCTGTCCACAAACTCCGCTGACCAGCTGACATTTATCAAAATGAATCAGTCCTGGATCAACAGCAGCTATCAAGCCCCAGATGCTAATGTAACCAATCTGGGATCCCTTGAAGACTGCCTATGCTGCCTATCCTATTCCTGAATCTTGATTATGCTAACTTCCAACAATGCTTTTGGTTTATGGGACCACCAACACCCAAGGCCCAATTTTTCTGCACCTGTATGACAAGTACATGTAACTTAAACTTTTGTTTCTAATTTTTAACAGCAGGACCTGTTTCTGCGCCCAGCAAGAGTAACTGAGGGGTTACAGTGTTCAGGCACCACCAACACCCAAAGGCCCAATTTTTCTGCACCTGTATGAGAAGTGCATGTAATTTCAATTTTTGTTTCTAATTTTTAACAGCAGGGCCCGTTCCTGCACCTAGCAAGAGTAACTGTGAGGGGCTACAGTGTTCAGGCACCACTAGGGATGGGTTAACTGTTTGGGCTGAGCATAAGTTTGGCCTAAACATCGCCCATTCAGGTACTTGTCTAACAACTGAACTTTCTCGGCACTTAGCAGTATGTTCGCCCGCCGAGCTTACAGTCAATATGTCACAAACAGGGGTCAGGCTTGAAAACCGGATGCTATAGCAGTGGAAGCTCAAACCGGAACCAGCAGGATAGGAACACAGGCAGGTCACCCTGGCAGATGACGCAGGCTCATCTGAGGTGCAGATTCTAAGTGCTAACCGGTTTTCACCAGAGCTCCTAATGGTGGAGATGGACTTTGCTGTGTGTTAGCACCAGGTCGCGGTCCTCAGGATCACCCCACCAGGAGGTGAGCAAGCCAGGGTCCAGTAGCAGATATAGCAGGTGGGGATCAACCAGAAGCGTAGTCGAGGAACAAGCCAAAGGTCGGTAACGAATGGTAGCGAAGGTACGGACGGCAGGAGAGACAAGCGAGCTATTGGCTGGTGAAAGCACAATATTCTGGCAACCAGGAAGTGCAGAGACATGGCTTAAATCAAGAAGTTCATATGGTATGGATTTGGAGGGGGGGCCATTTTTTTTTTTTTAATTTTGGCGTGGGGTTCCTCTAAAATCCATACCAGACCCGAAGGGCCTGGTATAGACTGCAGGGGGACCTAAAAAATGTTTTAACTGTGATGCCGACAATACATTACAGCCATGAGCAAGTTTAGCTCCTTGCCGACCGCCACACGACTATATAATGCAGCGGTCAGCCCCTCCTGGGCAAAGTGACGTATCGGTACGTCTCACCCACGAGCCTTTAGGGGGTGAGCGCGCGCCGCCGGAGGCGCGCTCCCTCCCCCGCTCGTTCCCTGACATCCCCGCGCGAGTGACTGGCGGCTCCAATGTCCGCCGGCCACTCGCAATCTCCCGCTGGAGAGGAAGAAAGGAAGACGGCTGATGTAAACACAGGCGTCTGTCATTCTCCCTGATGTAACTGCAGAGACTATACAATCCTGCTATATAGGATCGTATGTCTCTGTGGTTACATCACTAGCCACGTCCCCCCACAGTTAGAATCACACCCCTAGGGATACATTTAACCCACTGATCAATAAAGTTAACCCCTTCCCTGCCAGTGTCATTTTTACAGTAACCGTGCATATGTATAGCACTGATTACTGTAGTAATGTCACTGGTACTCCCAAAAGTGTAAAAAATGTCAGTCAAGGATCCTGTTTGCCGCAATGTCGCAGTCCCGCAAAAAAAAAAAAATCGCAGATTACCGCCATTACTAGTTAAAAAAAAAAAAAACAAAAATGACAAATCTTTCCCGTATTTAGTATAAGCAATAACTTTTGCGCAAACCAATCAAAATACGCTTATTGCGATTTTTTTTTACCAAAAATATGTAGCAGAAAACAAATTGGCCTAAAAATGTTAAAAAAAATTTGATTTTACATTTTTTTTTGAGGAATTTCATATAGAAAAATGTGAAAATATTTTTTCAAAATTGGCGCTCTTTTTTTTAGTTTATAGCGCAAAAAGTAAAAAAAAAAAAAAAAAAAAAAAAAAAAAAAAAAAATCGCACAGGTGATCAAATACCACCAAAAGAAAGCGGTTTGTGGGAAAAAAAAAAAGGACGTCAATTTCATTTGGGTACAGCGTCGCACGGCCGCGCAATTGTCTGTTAAAGTCACGCAGTGCCGAATCGCAAAACAGGCCCTGGTCTTTGGGCAGCCAAATCCTCCGGGGCTTAAGTGGTTAAATTTAATTTTTTTCCTTTAGAAATGTCAGTATTGCTGCAACAGGCTCCATACATCGTACAGATGTGCCACTTTACAGGCAGGGGACTCCCAAGGCACAATATTTAAAGGAATTTGTCATTTTTATTGTTTCATTTTAAAAAACGATTGTTTTAAAAACATTTTTTTGCATTGATGTATGTCCCCAGGGCAGTACCCAGGTCCCCATACACTTTAACTTCCTTATAAGCCTTTAAAATGAGGACTTTTGATTTTTCATGTTCGTGTCCCATAGACTTTAATAGGGTTCGAATGTTTGCTAGAAATTTTCCCCTGTTCCAGATGTTCTGGTGCGAACCGAACCGAACCGGGGGGGGGGGGGGGGTTTCGGTCCATCACTACTTGGTGGAGAAACCCTTGTTGGCAAACACAGAGGTAAGATGTTTCTTGTAGTTAGTGACCAGGTTTGCACACATCAGGAGGGATTTTGATCCACTTTTCTTTACAGATCTTCTCTAAATCCTTAAGGTTTCTTGGCTGTCTCTTGGCAACTCGAAGTTTCAGCTCCCTACATACATTTTCTATAGGATTAAGGTCTGGAGACCGACTAGGCCACTCTATGACCTTAATGTGCTTCTTCTTAAACCACTCTTTGTTGCCTTGGCGGTAGGTTTTGGGTCATTATCTTGCTGTTAGTCCCATACACAACCCATCTTCAGTGTTCTGGCTGAGGGAAGAAGATTCTCAACCAAGATTTTACAATACATGGCCCCTTAATGCAGCAAAGTCAGCCAGTACGTTTAGCAGAGAAACAGCCCCAAAGCATATTGTTTCCACATGCGTGCTTGACTGTATGGATGTGTTCTTAGGGGCATAGTCAGTATTTTTCTCTCTAAGAAAGGGCAGCCAGTTTCACACTGACAGGAAGACTTAACAGCACTGTGGTATTTCATTGATAACTACAAGCCACCATACCCAAATAATGTTGGTACTTGTATTTCAGAACACTGTAAATGAATGACACGGCTGTACGGGCAGAGCTGCGCTCTTTTCAAAAAGTAGCAGCTTGTAAGGTGAACTTCTCTCCATACAGCTGTCACAGAGAGAGGTAAATCGGCAAGTGTCTGCAGCAGTGGGATCGTTACATTGACTACCCTAAAAACAGTAACTTATCCTTTAATGCTCTATTGTTCACTTTATTTTAGTTGAGCTAAAGAGCTATAGGTGAACATTTGTGTGCTTGGTTGAGTTAAAGAGCTATATATGAACATTTGTGCGTTTTCTACCAAGACTGCTCTCTACTCTGGGTCTGGCACTAGGACCTTGGGCGATCTTTCCTAGTTGCTGAAATCATTCCAAAACATAGAATGCTAAATGTAAAATATAAACTGCAGGCTTAGCCAATATGTTTTCAATTAACTGTGCGAACAGCTGAAATACAGGGGGGGGGAGGAAAATGACTGACATGAGAAATACTGGTTCCTATTCCTGATTTACTTCTTACAGGGAAAGTTACTACCAAATGTTTCTTACAACAAAAAAAAAAAAAAAAACAGTACAGGACAACTCAGAGAAATGATACCAATGTGAACAGACAGGGAACACTGTGTGCTGTAAACAATGCAAGCAGAGAATGCTTAAAATAGGCAAACCTAAAAATACATCATCTCCAGATTTGACAAAGTATATCTGACCCCCTAATTTCCACCTGGTCACTCTGCCAGTAACACTTCCTGTTTTAGGCTACATGTACATTAGGAGAGAAAAATAGCACTAAATATAGTGTATCACCCCACGCCTATGTACAAATTATGTGACAAAAACTGTGTGTGACAAAATTTTGTAATATTGCAGCAGCTATAGGAATGGGTAGGTTAAACAAAAAATTGTAAAAAAGGGACTATCTACAGCGCTTGCTGATGGCCTAAATGTGACAATTAATGTATAATATATAAATAAATACTATTGATAAATAAATTATAAACTATTAGTAAATTCTAGTGCAGTAAAGGACATCAAGGTAAGTGGGGACAATAAAAATTAGATAAATAATTAGCCAATAGTGCAAAGTTTTTAAATGAAGTCCATCAAGGTGACAAGAGAAGTCTTTTTCAAAATCTATATCAAAGTGCAGGTGCTTTCATGCTCAAAACATCCAAGGTTTGTGACTTTTCGTGGCGTGGGTTCCTTTTCCATTGAATGTGGATGTTGTGGAAATTGCATATTTAACAGTGGCTCACTAATGATACCTTTCTTTTGTAAAGAATTGGAAGGAAGTTTGGTCAAGCCTAACCCCCCCCCCCTTCAAAGTCACTGTCCAAACAATGGATACAAAGCCCTTTTGTCCTCAGGACAAAGGGTGTTGGTTTGGGGGGATGGTATATTCTAAATACTTCTGGCCAAAGCTGCAAGAAAGTCTTCAGTCTCACACAGGAACATCCATGAAGCAAGAAGCTAAACCTGACTTCCCTGAGCCATGTGCATGGAATGAGACTCCATGGCTGCAAACTTCTTTTAGTCAAGTATATTTGCTTTATCTTTATCTGTATCTGCTAGTCTTGTATTATGCTCCTAAATATTGTAATAGTTTTGTATGTACGGATTGCTTTTGCATAGTAAAAGCACATTTATACAACACAAAGGTCTACGTTTCCTTGGTTGTACCGCAAAGTAACCCTTGCTAGAAACGCAAGCAAAACATTGGGGGCTCGTCCGCGATTGCGCTATAAATTCAACTGAAACAGACCGGTTTGTTTTCTGTGGTGTGTTGTGTAGCTTGTGCTAGGTAAAAAATGCTGCGTAAGCTGTTTAGGAAAAGCAAGGCTGCAGAGGTTTCTGGTGTCCAGAAGGAAATGTGCAGTTTACCTATCTGGGCCAGAGACAATGAGTGGGAGTCTCTTGCTAAAGAATTTGCAAAGTATGCTTCTCCTTTGAATAAGACTTGGGGTGATAAAATCTCAGATCATTTTGTAGATTTTAGCCTTAAGGGGTTGGATTTAAGTAAAGCAGAGAAGAGGACAGTGTCCACAGTGGGCTGGTATTTTCTTCACGCTCTCTATACAGAATCACAGAGAAGGGAGGAGGCAGAGGCAGAAGTTAAGTTATTGAAAGACCAGCTAGCAGTTGCTTCAGAGTGTGTGCGTTCAACTGCTAGTAGGGCTGATGATTTGCAAGAGCGGTGTGCAGTCCTCATGACCAAATCAATTAATGCATTAAGGGAAAGAAAGGGACGTAAACCTGTTAGTAAAGCCAGGGTACGTGCCATTGTCACATCCCAAAACTGGGATTGTGAGGATGTCTCCTCCAATGATAGTGAGGATGAGGAGATAGTGTTTGATGTTGATGATCATATAATGGGAAAGAAAAAGTGTGCCAGACCTCTCATTACTAAGCATAGGAAAAGGCAACATGATAGAGAGGATATGGCAGATGGGGAGGTGCATTATCGCAACCCCAGAGATGTTGAATTTGAAGAAGTCAGGGAGTTTACACAAACTGAACTCCATGAGCTGCAAAACAATACAAACAAAGGTCCGGGGGAACCCCTATTGAGTTGGCTCTTATGTTTGTGGGATGAAGGGGCGGACAGTGTTGTTTTGTCAGGCAAGGAAGCAGTGGCTTTGGGAGTGTTAACCCATGATCCACAATTGCGTCAGGCCATGCGAAAAGCCAGAGAGTTTAGTGTGAATTTTTCACTTAGACCTTGTGAGAGATGGTATAGTCCAAGTATACGCTAATCCTAGTGACCTGGAAAATACATACTCGTGGAGAACATTAGGAGAAGGTATTTCCAGGTTACGTGAGATGGGTTGTATAACCGGACTAAATACATTTCCAGAATGGATGGGTCCAGATATGGAACCCTTCACGTCTGCTCTGCGCTCTAAGCTAATGAAGTCTGCACCATTTAATCTCAGGGCTCCTTTATTGTCTTTGCTGGGAGGCCTGGGTTTAAACAGCAAAATTCATGAAGCAACAACCCTTTTAAGCCAGTTGGGGGAGCTAGAGGAGACTAAAACAAAACCTGTCAGGGCAGTAGATAAGGTCAGACAGGCAGATAACAGGCTGAAAAGGACTTTTAAAGATAAGAAAGGGAATGTGGGAGAGAAGACAGGAGGTGAAGAGAAAACCAGGCTAGTTATCTCTAGGAAACAAATGTGGGTAGACCTATTAAAGGCAGGAGTACCTAAAAGTGAGATAGATGGCATCTCTACTGCAGAAATTTTGAAGCGGTGGAAACTGTCAGGGTTAGAAACACTACTCCTAGTGAAGATAACATCAGCCTAGATTTAGAGACAACAGAACAGACCCCTCCTGTTAGTCCCAAACCCATTCCCAAAGCTGAACATGAACCCAAACCCAAATCCCTTTATCCTGGGGAGGAGTTAGAGAGAATTAGAAAAGGGGATTGGGAGGTCCCTTTATGAAGGGAAGGTGGGTCTCCTGTAATAGCAATAAGAACAGTGACAGCAGGAGACCGACGCCCATATGCACCTGTCACTGTATGGTGGGGGAAGTCGTCTCCTCCTACACATGTCATGGCTTTAGTGGATACTGGAGCTGAAGTTACACTTTTGCAAGGAGATCCTTCCCATCACAAAGGAGAAGTGCTTTATGAAGAAGGTTTGGGAGGGCAAACCACACCAGCAATTAGGACACGGGTGAAATTGGCTATTGGCAAGGGACCAGGATTTTGGACAAATGTTTTGGTATCAGAGTTACCTGAAAATATTCTTGGGATGGATGTACTTCAAGGTCAGTCTATTCAAACTGAACAAGGTACATTCACATTCGGGTATCCTGATAAAACGTATCTGGTCAGGGCGGTGAAGGCTGTGGTCAGAGGTCATGCAAAATGGACCCCTGTCTTTATTCCTCCACCAGAGAAGCCAGTCTGTCTCAAGCAATACAGACTTCCTGGAGGCCACAAAGAAATTGGGGAGACTATTCATGAACTGTTAAGAGTAGGGATCCTTAGACTTGCTGTAAGTCCATTCTCATCTCCGGTGTTCCCAGTAAAGAAACCTGATGGGACATATAGAATGACTGTGGATTACAGAGGTCTAAACAAAGTGGCACCTCCATTAAAGTCAGCTGTATCGTATATGATCTCAATCATTGAGAAAATTGCTAAAGAGGCAGGAGAATATCATGCTGTGATAGACCTGGCTAATGCTCTCTTTTTGATTCCAATAGACCCAGTGTGTCAGAACCAGTTTTCCTTTGTGTGGAATGGCCGCCAGTACACTTTCACTGTCCTTCCTCAAGGATACCTTCATTCTCCAACGATTTGTCATGGACTGATTGCCCGAGATTTAAGCACCCTAAATCTGAAAGTCGCTGTGTTTCACTACATTGATGACATCATGATCTCTGGAACAAAGGAAGATGTAACTGAAGCACTGCACCTGCTGATACAGCACATGGAGAACAGAGGGTGGGCTATCAACAGAACAAAGTCCAAGGACCTGCCACAGAGGTGAAATTCCTGGGAATGATGTGGACTGGGCCACAGAGGAAAATTCCAGAGACAGTTGTGCAAACTATCCAGGCATTGTTGCCACCTACTACCAAAAAGGAGGCGCAGAAGTTCATTGGAGTTGTGGGATTCTGGAGATCATTCATCCCACATCTTGGACTGATTCTGAGGCCTATATACAATGTCACAAGAAAAAAGACTGAGTTCACATGGGGTTCAGAGCAGCGGACCACATTCCTGGCTGCTAAAGAAGCCATTTTGCAGCATCAAGGATTGGGACCTGTGAGACAAGGAGTACCATTTCAGCTGGATGTAGTTGAGCAGGATGGTACATTATCTTTGAGTCTGTGGCAGCCAAATGAAAAGAAGGGACTGAGAGCAATACCCATTGGATTTTGGTCCAAACAACTTACAGGGGCACAGAAGAGATACACGCCCCTAGAGAAGTACCTGTTTGAGGCCTACACAGCAGCACTTCAACACATAGAGACCATTACAGGAAAGGACACAGTCACCATCCATACTGCATTGCCAATAGCAGGATGGGTGAGAGATAATGGACTGACCACTAGGGCAGCTGTAGCCCAGAACTAAACACTGATGACATGGAAGTGGTACCTTCAAGAAAGAGGGGGTATTGCAGCTGGGGATGTCAGAGACATTTCAAAACAGTTGGCTGGGCTTGTCACTTTTACCAGCACCCATACAGAAGAAGAAATTCCTGTGCTGCAGTCATCCCCCATTCACGAGGCTCCACCCTTTGAGTCTCTGTCAGATAAGATGAAGGAGTCAGCATGGTTCACTGATGGTTCAGCCATAGTCACCTCGTCTGGGCGTAGATGGACAGCAGCAGCCTACAACCAGAGTACAGACACAGTCCTGCAAGAGACTGGAATTGGAGGGTCCAGTCAGAGGGTCCAGTCAGTATGCAGAGTTGAAAGCTGTAGTGATGACTCTTCAGGAGGATTTTTCTTCCCATGTCACCATCTACACTGACAGCTGGGCGGTCTTTAAAGGACTGACAACTTGGATGCCCACGTGGAAGTCCAATGAATGGTTGATTCATGGAAAGGTGGTGTGGGGAGGCAAGGAAGTCTGGGACTTCATCTGGAAGGAAGCTCACTCCCGCACCATAAAAGTGGGGCATGTTGATGCACATGTGCCCCTGGTCCCAGACTTTGAGAACTATAACAGAGTGGCAGACGAAATTGCCAAGGTGAATGCAGTTGTGCCAATTGATCCTGTCTTGATGAACTTGGCCAACTGGGCCCACAAGCAATCTGGACATTTGGGGCAGAAAGCCACATATGAATGGGCACAGCAAAGAGGATTGCCCATATCAATGGACATGATAAGGACTGTAATAGGCAACTGTACAGTGTGTGGAGAAGTGCGACATTGGCCATTGCAAAAGTACTCCACCAGGTCGATTAAGAGGGGAGAGAGGCCTGCAGAGATTTGGCAGATTGACTTCATCGGTCCTCTGCCCCGGGGAAACAATGGACTGAGGTATTGTTGCACTGCAGTGGACACCTATTCAGGACTTGTTTGTTCATCATTGCAAACGTGCAGATCAAGCCGCAACACTTCAACTGCTACAGAAAATTGTTGTTGCGTATGGCTGTCCCAAACGAGTCCAAAGTGATAATGGCTCACACTTCACCGGATCAACAGTACAGCAATGGGCCAAAGATTCTGGAGTGTACTGGTTGTGCCACATCCCATATCATCCACAGGCAGCTGGTTTGATTGAAAGATACAATGAGCTATTGAAGGACCAGATACGCAAACTTACACCCACACGTACACTAAGGGGGTGGGATCGGGTCCTCACACAGGCAGTCATGTTGTTAAATTCTAGGCCACTAGCCAAAAGCACATCATATGAGGATGGTTGGGGCTGGGGTGCAGATTCCACAGCTAGAGTGCAGAGTTCAGTATTTACACAAGGTTCCTGAAAGAACAGGGTTTAACAGGTATCAAGTTACTGCTTCCCATGACATAGAAACCAAGAGTGACATATCTGAAGCTGAAGCCTATCTAGGAATGAGAGGGAATCTGGCAGGAAGGGTTGAAGTTCTATTTGCATTGGCAGATGAGCTTCAGGACAGTGGCTGGGACTCTGATTGGTTAGTGGATACTTCCCAGCAAGAGTGGAAACTGAGGCTCTATAATATCAAACCTTCCAAAATAAACAGCAGTGATCTTCTGGGAAATATCAGTATATTTCCTCTCCTCCCTATTGATGTTCTTTGGGAGGCTCAGAAGTGGATACAGGCAGGTGGAAAAGTGTTGGTCAGAGATGCAGGCAAGAAGTCAGTTAGAGGAGAGATTGTAGCTGAAGGGCCGGGATCTACTGTATATGTATTATTAGAAGGAACAGATAATCCGCTTTGTTTTCCACTCCACAGGCTGTCTCCGTTTTGATCCATAGGAAGACCAGAGAAAGTGGTTACATGATGGACAGAATGATGGAAGACCGCAAGAGCTATGGAGAGCAAGGCCTTTTGATGTATTACAAGCCTGGACTTGTTTTCTAAAGAACGTTAGATTGGACTTTTTTTTTTCTAATGAAGTTTTAGCCAAAGACTGAAATACCTTCATAGTTATAGGAGGGGGTTGTATTTTAGTTAGTTCCCCCATTGTGTTTTATTTAAGATAAACCAGGGGGTGGGAGAATTATTAGATGTCTTTATGTAAAGTTGGAGGCATTATGTCATTTGTGAGCCAAGGGGTGGAGTGTTGTGGAAATTGCATATTTAACAGTGGCTCACTAACGATACCTTTCTTTTGTAAAGATTTGAAAGGAAGTTTGGCCAAGCCTAACCCCCCCCCACCTTCAAAGTCATTGTCCAAACAATGGATAAAAAGCCCTTTTGTCCTCAGCACAAAGGGTGTTGGTTTGGGGGGATGGTATATTCTAAATACTTCTGGCCAAAGCTGCAAGAAAGTCTTCAGTCTCACACAGGAACATCCATGAAGCAAGGAAGCTAAACCTGACTTCCCTGAGCCATGTGCATGGAATGAGAATCCATGGCTGCAAACTTCTTTTAGTTAAGTATATTTGCTTTATCTGTATCTGCTAGTCTTGTATTATGCTCCTAAATATTGTAATAGTTTTGTATGTACAGATTGCTTTTGCATAGTAAAAGCACATTTATACACCACAAAGGTCTAAGTTTCCTTGGTTGTACCGCAAAGTAACCCTTGCTAGAAACGCAAGCAAAACAATGGATCATTTACCTGAGGTATTGGGTCTTATGTGCTGTATAGCACTAAGACCACACTATCTTGTGGGCCTGCCAGGCCAAAAGGTACTGGGTTCCCTGTGTACTCCTAGTGGGGGTGATGGTTGGATTCCTCCTCACCTGTTCTAACTCCTCTGGGTATAGGGCCAGGTTTATGTAAAAAAAGAAATGTTAAAGATAGTGTAGAAAGTTTATAAAAATGTATTTCCCGCATAGGGGTAAAAACATAGCAAAAGTAACTCCAAATGACGTACAGCCGCGGAAGGAAGTGAGGAAACGCGTCAGTATTGGAACGCACTTCGTAAAGCACCACGCATTGGAACGCAATAGGGAACACTCCGCTCGCTACTCTGCATGTCCGCGGCTGTAAGTCATTTGGAGTTACTTTTGCTATGTTTTTACCCCTATGTGGGATTTTTTTAGAAACTTTCTACACCATCTTGGAGCATTTCCTTTTTTACATAAACCTGGCCCTATACCCCAAGGAGTGGAGAACAGGGGAGGAGGAGGAATCCAACCATCACCCCCACTAGGAGTACACAGGGAAGCCAGCACCTTCGTCCTGCCAGGCCCACAAGTGAGTGTGGTCTTAGTGCTATACAGCACATAAGACCCAATACCTCTGGTAAGTGATCCACCTTTACCAGATTCACTGGAAAAATGAACCCACGCCACGGAAAGTCACGAACCTTGGATGTTTTGAGCACAAAAGCACCTGCACTTTGATATAGATTTTGAAAAAGACTCTCTTGTCACCTTGATGGACTTAATTTAAAAACTTTGCACTATTGGCTAATTATTTATCTAATTATTAATATTATTGTCACCACTTACCTTGATGTCCTTTACTGCACTAGAATTTACTAATAGTTTATAATTCATCAATAGTATCTATTTATTTATATATTATACAATATTTGTCACATTTAGGCCATCAGCAAGCGCTGTAGATAGTCCCTTTCGACTATTTTTTTGTTTTACATGTACATTAGTCTAACCTGACCACGGCCACGGGAAAACTCAAAGCGCGGCAAAAACGCATACTGGGGTTTTGTCACATTTTCCCGCAGTCAAAATGTTTCTAACCTGAACGCAGATTCTTCTGCGTTCAGAAAAGGGAGATCTAACCTCAACAAAACACAGCAGCTCCTAAACTCTGGTAAAAGCCTACTACTGTAGGTGTACATGGACACATAGGCTTTTAAGGAGTTGAGTTTAAGCGCTTTGGCAAAAAAAAAAAAAAGAAGAAAATAAAAAAGCCAAATGTTCCTAAATTCAATCACTTGCTGCACTTTACCTATAGTAGAGCAGCATTGACATAGGACTAGGGAACATCTCATCTCCATCACACTGGAGAAGGTGTTCTATAGTCCACAGAAAGAACAAGGGAACAATGCTAACTGATAACAGTCAGCATAGGCAAAAAACAGAAGTTATCAATTCACAAGATCTCTAGCAAGATTAACAAGTATTTCTTTTTGCATTGATTAAACAAAAAATACCACTAAAGTGTGGTAGTTATAACAGACTAACAGAAGAAATTAAAGTATGTAAACCATAACAAATGTCTTTAAAGGGCATGTGCACATACACTATAATACCAAAAATATTGGGACACCTGCCTTTACACACATGTGAACTTTAATGGCATCCCAGTCTTAGTCTGTAGGGCTCAATATTGAGTTTGCCCACCCTTTGCAGATATACCAACTTCAAATCTTCTGGGAAGGCTGTCCACAAGGTTTAGGAGTGTGTCTATGGGAATGTTTGACCATTCTTTCAGAAGCGCATTTGTGAGGTCAGGCACTGATGTGGACGAGAAGGCCTGACTCGCAGTCTCCGCTCAAATTCATCCCAAAGATATTCTATCGTGTTGAGGTCAGGACTCAAACCAGTCAAGTTCCTCCATCCCAAACTCACTCATCTAGGTCTTTATGGACTTGCTTTGTGCACTGGTGTGCGGTCATGTTGAAACAGGAAGGGGCCATCCCCAAAGTGTTCCCACAAAGTTGGAAGCATGAAATTGTCCAAAAGGTCATAGTATGCTGAAGCCTTAAGAGTTACCTTCATTGGGACTAATGGGCCAAGCCCAACCCCTAAAAAAAAAAAACAACCGCACACCATAATCCACTCTCCACTAAATTATTTGGACCAGTGCACAAAGCAAGGTCTATAAAGACTTGGATGAGCGAGTTTGGGGTGGAGGAACTTGACTGGCCTGCACAGAGTCCTGACCTCAACCCAATTTGAAAGGCTGACTGAACACATTTTGGGATGAATTAGAGTGGAGATGAGACTGCAAGCAAGGCCTTCTCATCCAACATCAGTGCCTGACTTCACAAATGCCCTTCTGGAAAAATGCTCAAACATTCCCATACACACACTCCTAAACCTTGTGGACAGCCTTCCCGGAAGGGTTGAAGCTGTTATAGCTACTAAGGGTGTGCCAACTTAATATTAAACCCTGTGGACTAAAACTGGGATGCCACTAAAGTTCATGTGCGTGTTACGCAAGCGTCCCAATACTTTTGGTAATTTAGTGTAGATGTCCTTGGGCGCATACACATAAATGTGCACTATATACTGGTGTATACCAACACAGTATTTATTCACAATAAAGCTGTTGGGATCCAAACATTTTTACATCCAGCTGCTGATTTCTGTTTAACTGTGATCAAACCAGTGTTGTAAACAATGAGGTTGTGAAATCTAGGTGGGACCCACAGAACAATTTATTTCTACTTTTCCAAAAGTATTTGGAAATGTAAAATGCAGTCTTGATAACCCTAAACTGCATCAAATTCCTAAAAAACAATTCCTAATTAGTTGCCAACATATGTAAAACTAACAAGCTAGATTAATAGAAATTTAATGCCAGAACAAAATTACAAAATAAGTTATAAATGGCTTATTCAGGCTGCGTTTAAAAGCGGATAAACCTCCCCTTCCTTAAAAGGGACACAAAATTCTGGTTTAAAAAAAATAAAAATCTATTAGTATGTATTCTCATGTAGTGCTCTTGCTGAGTAGTCCCAAGGTTCCTTTCCCAAACTAGTGTTATCGGCAGCTAGGCAAACAGCTTCAATCAATATTACTTGAAGAATAGTGTTGAAGTTGATTGTTATTGCTGTAGAACATAATGAAGCCGTGGGGTACTCCAGTAAGATAATTCAGGAACCGGAGGATAAATCTCACTCTCAAAGCTTCTTCGAACAGTCCTTGAAGCAGCAACGAAGGGATCGGGCTACGCTAGAACACCATAAGAAATGTCCAAACTTGAGGGACGTCTAGCAATGATGCAAAAGCAATGGTAGCACCATTCTGTCATTAGGTTCTTACACACAGGTCTGTATTTATAAATGTCCTTGGGATTCCTCCTTCCAATATCAGCAAGACATTTATTCCATTAACTCTCCATACCAGGTCCTCAGTGAAATCCCTCAATCAGCGCCAGCAAGGTCTAGTCAAATAGCCCCCCCCCCACCCACCAGCTCTAACACAAGCTGGGACTTGGATGAGCACTAGAACCAGCCCCCCAGCTCTAGCCAAGCTGGGACCTAGGTGAGCTCAAAAGAGCAGTTGGACTGCCCAGGATGGAATCTGGCCTTCAGGCTAAGAACTTCTCTTCCTAGACAAGAGCCCAGCTGCCCCAACTCTCAGACTGTTTATGCACTCTCCATTCATCTACTGGGCACTGTCCCCCAGGGATTGGGTGGGACCACAAATATTCAGGCTGTAAATCTGACTCTCCAGATGCACTATATTCCAGAATCCTCCAGAAAGCAGCAATTAAACCTGCAACCAGTAAGACCCAGGACAGCCCAAAGCAATCACAAGCTGCCCACTGATTATTTAGAAGCCTAAAGAAATAAATTTACCTAACCTAATTAGCAACCAATGTAGGAGAGTTCTACCCTTAACTCAGAAACGTGTCTCCTATTGCTCTAAGCCTCCTAGAAATCACAATTTTTTTATTTTTTTCTGCTGTTGCGGTGATCTGTTTTTGTTAAAAGGTTGGCTATGTTCATTCTCAATGGTCCTTCCGTATGTAGGAACATAGCCACCCTCTCTTGCCAACTCCTGAATTGGATCAGGACCATTAACTATGGGATTTGTAGTATGCATACAGCAGTGCACATGGCCACAACTAATGTGCACGGCTCATTCCAAACAAATGAGGGTGAAAAAGGAGAGGATTTGGGAGCTCACTGAGGATGTGTTACATGGAAGCAGGAAAAACACAGTAAAAATGGATTTTTGTAAATTCTTACCGTAAAATCCTTTTCTCTTAAGCTCATTGACAGACGCAGTCCTCTTGATTAATATCAAATTGGGTTATACTGCCCTCTACAGGAGTAGGACACTAGGCAGAAGGAAAACGTTCTGGCCACACCTTAGGGGCAGTCCCAGAGGGTATATCCTCTCTCTCCCTGTTACAGGATGTCAGTTATGTCACAAAAGCAGTGTCAGAGAATTTAACCCAACTCAAAAGTAGAGGGGCGGGTACTGCGTCTGTCAATGAGCTTAAGAGAAAAGGATTTTACAGTAAGATTTTACAAAAATCCATTTTTCTCTGTCGCTCATTGACAGACGCAGTCCTCTTGATTAATATCAAATTGGGACGTCCCAAAGCAGTGCCACAAATGAGGGGTGGGATAACAGAAATCAAAATCCAATCTAGAAGGCCCAACCGGTGCCAACTAGAAGTATTTAAAGGCTCATCAGACAACAGGATGAGACAACTGAAAACCCAACAGAAAAAAAACCCTCAAGGTAGACCAACGGTCTCCTCAAATTG
The DNA here is from genome assembly GCF_965119305.1 of Pelophylax lessonae. Classification (NCBI taxonomy): domain Eukaryota; kingdom Metazoa; phylum Chordata; class Amphibia; order Anura; family Ranidae; genus Pelophylax; species Pelophylax lessonae. The sequence continues at coordinate 112,336,236 of NC_138774.1, read as the reverse complement.
CGGCCTGCAAAACCTTGCGGCCAAAAGAGGCATCCGACGATGCCATCACATCAACTTTATAAAATTTTGTAAAAGGTATGAACTGACGACCAGGTAGCCGCCTTGCAAACCTGGACCACTGACGCCTGATGGCGGAAGGCCCAGGAAGCACTGAGCGCCCGAGTGGAGTGCGCCTTAACAGGGAACGGAGGATTCCGACCCTTAATAGAATAAGCCTGTACCACCGTCTGTCTGATCCATTTGGAGATAGTCGCGGCAGATGCAGGCAACCCCTTTTTGGGGCCATCCGTGATCACAAAAAGTGAATCCGTTTTACGAAACAAGTCCGTAGTTTTCAGGTATACCCTGATTGCCCGAACCACATCCAAGGAATGTAACGCACATTCCCGAGGATGACTGGGCTTAGGACACAAGGAAGGTAGCACAATATCTTCATTCGGATGAAACTCTGAAACCACCTTAGGAAGGAAGGATGGATTCGGACGAAGAACTACCTTATCCCTATGAACCACCAGATATGGGGGAACGACAGGATAATGCGGCCAGTTCTGACACCCTGCGTGCAGAAGTAATGGCCACCAAGAAGGCCACCTTCTGGGATAATGTAAGCAAGGGAATCTCCCTGATATTTTCAAAGGGAGGTTTCTGAAGAACCGACAACACCAAAATTAAGATCCCAGGGCGGTAAGGGCGCGCGCACTGGCGGAGCCAAGTGCCGCACCCCCTGGATGAAATTCCGCACCAAGGAATGGGTAGCCAAAGGTTTTTGAAAGAAAATTGCTAACGCTGAAACCTGACCCTAGACAGTACTCAAGGCCAGCTTCTGCTCAACACCCTGTTGCAGAAAATTCAAGATTCGGGTCACCTAATAGGCACGTGGAGGAAATCCAAGGGATTCACCACGCAATATAAGACCTCCTTGTGCGATGATAGACTTTTCTGGAAGTCGCTTTCCTTGCTTTAATTAAAGTAGGAATAACTGAAGTTGACAATCCTTTGTCCTTCAGCACCTGAGTCTCAATAGCCAGGCCGTTAAAGCCAGCGATTGTAAAGCAGGATGGAAGATCGGTCCCTGAGACCGCAGGTCCTCCCCGAGAGGAAGTCTCCAAGGAGCGTCCGCGACCAGCCTGCCCAAGTCGGCGTACCCGGGTCGACGAGGCCAGTCCGGAGCTACCAGGATAACTGGAATTCCCTCCACCTCTATCCTGCGAAGAAGTTTCGGCAGCAACTTGAGAGGAGGGAAGACATACAGTAGCTGATACTGTCCCCACGGGGCGACCAGCGTGTCTGCTGCGTCCGCTCGAGGATCTCGGGAGCGGGCTACAGACCTCCGCACCTTCCTGTTGAGCCGAGCTGCCAACAGATCCACCCCCGGGGTGCCCCAATGAAGGCACAGCTGGTGAAATCCTTCTGGATGAAGAGGCTATACCCCTTGATCCAGAATCTGACAGCTGAGATAATCTGCCTGCCGATTTTCCACCCCCAGAGTGAATATCGCGGAGAGAACCGGAACAACCCGTTCCGCCCAATGAAGAATGCTGGCCACTTCAATGGCCGCCAGGGCACTCTTGGTGCCCCCTTGGTGATTGACATAAGCCACGGCCGTGGCCTTGCCCGACTGGATCCAAATCGGGCTGCCCTGAAGCTGCTCGATCCAGTAAATCAGACAAAGTCTGATCGCTCTCAGTTCCAATACATTTATCGGTAACCTGGATTCTATCGGAAGAAATGACTTCCCCTGGCTGCGCATCGGAGACTGAAGCCACCGGACCAGAGACTCCCTAGTCCGCTCGCTCAACCGGATCCGATTGTCCAGAGAATCGGGATTCCGATTCCATTTGAAAAGAATCTCCTTTTGGAGAATTCGGGCATGAGACTGGGCATACGGTACTGCCTCTAAGAAGACCACCATCAGTCCCAGGATCCTCATGCAAGTCCGAAGGGAAGACCAGTTGACAGACAGTAACATCCGAATCGTTCACTGAATCTTTCGGAGCTTCTCCGTAAGGAGACACACCCTTGCCAGCTATGTCTCCAAAGTTAGGCCCAGATCTGTTCAGATGGATTCCATCTTGAATTCTTGTACCCGGACAAAATGATTGAGTGCTCTTAAGTCCAGAATTGGACGCACCTTGCCCTCCTCTCTGGGTATTGTGAATAGGTTCGAACAGAACCCCTGAAAACGTTTTGCTCAAGGAACGGTAACTACGGCTCCCTGTTGCATCAAGTCCATTACTGCCCCCCGCAAAGCTTTTAAGCGATCCGGGGATAGTCGAATGTTGGAAGGGAAGAATCGCACCAGTAGAAGTGATCGAAACTCGATCTTGTATCCCGACCGTATGACCTCGCGAACCCCTTTGTCCGGGATTCTGGAAAGCCATGGATCCGGAAATCGGTGAAGACGTCCCCCCACCCCAGAGATGGGTGGGGGCGCACCTTCAGGCTGTATGGGTCTTATCTTCAGGTTTGGCTGAGCCTGACTTTTGTTTACCCAACCAGCGCCCTTTGAAACCCCCTGCAGGGGCTTTGGAGGGCTTTGCCTTATCGCAAGCCCTAGCGGAACGAACAAACTTTATGAGCGGAAAAGGAAGGTCCTCGTCTTTTACGAGGTCCTTTACCCTTAGCAGTCTGTGGCAAAAAAGTGCTCTTGCCCCCAATGAGATCCTTTATAATCTCATCCAAGGTGGCCCCAAACAGGCGATCCCCCTGAAAAGGAAGATTAGCCAAAGCTTTTTTGGAACCCTGATCCGCCGACCAGCACTTTAACCACAACACACATCTGAGGACCACTGCTGAAACAGATGCACGCCCTAGCAAGGGAGTGGCGTCCAGGGCGGGGTCACAGATGAACTGTAGCCCTTGTATAATCTGCTCTAGCAAATCTGATACTGCCGGGGGGATACTTCTCCCCTTTATGTCACGGCGTAACAATTTGGTCCATTCTGTCAATGTTTGTGAAACTAAACCAATTGCAACCACTGGCCTAACTGTTGACCCTATCAGGGAAAAAATGGAACGGGATTCCGCTTCCACTTTTTGATCCACCGGATCCCTAAAGGACGGAGCGTCCTCCAACGGGATAACAGTGGCTTTATTTAGTCTGGAAATCGGTGAGTCCACCACTGGTGGTACCGTCCATTTTTTAAGGAGGGATTCCTCAAACGGATAGCGCCTAGCAATGCGTTTGGAAATAGCAGGGGTTCGTTTCGGACGATCCCATTCTTCTTTAATTAGATTACCAAAACATTTGGGCAAGGGAAAAACCTTTGCCATTTTGGTAGGCTTGCTGGTCCCAAAGGGAATTTCAGTGTCCGCTACCTCTGCCGGTGTAACCTCAAGACTTAAGGTTTCCCGGACAGACATGACTAGTGCGTCCACCAACGCTTCTTCTTGTGCTATGGCGGAGGCAGAAACGTCCTCCTCACTGTCTGAGGAGACCGTACCCGAGACAGCAGCCCCAGAAGAGGGACCTGCAGCTGCAGTGACAAGCTCAGAATCCGTATCTGAAGTGTCAGATGAAATAGGGGTAGGCGGGGGTCGCTTTCTTGCCCCCCCGTCCCTGACAGGCCACCTCCACCCGGGATACCAAAGACTCCAAAACTGCTGATAATGCATCAATCACAAGTGGGGCACTGGAGGGTCCTGCGGCCACCTCGAGGGGATCAGGTGGGGATACATGTGTGGCAGGGTCCATGATTAATCCAAGACACTTGCCAGCAAACAAACCAAAAATGTTTGCAAAGGAAAAAAAAATTTTTTTTCTTTTTGTAATCCCCCAGCGCAACAGCGCCCCTCAGTGTTACCTGCTTTGGACCCCACAGAGAGAGAGAGACCCCAAGGCTCACCACCTGATGCACAGAAGTTTCTATCAACCTGCTCTCAGCGCTGTCTCTTACAGACAGGAAGTCTTTTGGATCCTTTTCCCGGGTAAAGGAGGCGGCTCCGCCCCTTTACACGCCTTCCGGCGCCTCCCATGCTACTCCTCGAGGTAGCTGGTCACTTCCAAAATGGCCGCCCCCATGCTGGAGACACGAGGCTACGCCAAGATGGCGGCTCCGCGCGAGCTGCGGCCCCTGTGGAAAGATGGCAGCGGCCTGCGGAAGGTAGTTATCGGCCTGTGCTGCCTGCAGGAGGTGTGCGGCCTGCGGGAGGATTGGCAGCCTGCGGGAGGATTGGCGGCCTGCGGGAGGATTGGCGGTCCCAGCAAGGAACTTAGGTCCTTACTCCTGACTAGACAGAAAAAAAACTGACATCCTGTAGCAGGGAGAGGGAGGATATACCCTCTGGGACTGCCCCTAAGGTGTGGCCAGAACGTTTTCCTTCTGCCTAGTGTCCAACTCCTGTAGAGGGCAGTATAACCTAATTTGATATTAATCAAGAGGACTGCGTCTGTCAATGAGCAACAGAGAAAACATTTTCTTAAGTACGTTGGCTTCTTCGCCCCCTACAATTAATCCAGAGGAAGCCCTTTAACCCCCTTACATCTCCTCAGCATGCTTCTACATACCTCTCAGCTTCTGTGCCTCCTCCCCCCCTTCCTATTCTTCCCTCTTGTTTTTTTCCTTTCCCCTCCTTCCTTTCCCCACATCCCTACACCCCCCCCTTCACCAATAGCAGACCCCCAACAACCCACGGGCTAACACGCCCCCTCTATTGACCGTCCCTGTAGGTATCCCCAACATTACCTGCTCATGCCTGGATGTCTCACTTATCTGGTGATTGCCTCCTGTGTCCTGATACAGTGAGTTCCCCATTGGGGGTGTTGGGCAACGGGAAACACCACTGACTCATATGTTCGGCTTTGCTCCCAGGTACCCCGTACTCAAATGGAGGCCATCAGTTACTGAATATACAATCATCCCCCAGCCCTTAACAGCAGTACAGATACCTGTGCCTTTTCAAATTTGATTATGGATATAGTTAGACAGTTCTTTGCAGTCCGTTATGTTCCCATTTTCAACAGAACGAATATGCTCTGGTCTGTACATCCCATGATTCATGCTTTTATTGTTTATGTTTTGTGACATCTGATGTTTTGTATATGCACCTTGGTTTTTCTCAAAATGTTTTGGAAAAAAAAAAAAAAACATTTTCTTAAAAATACATTACAGGGCCACCAAGTAGTGGACATTGATGGATTCTTATTTGGAGAATAAGCATATAATTTAAAGTCAACTTTAAGGTCCTCTCCTGCTTCAGATGATCATAAGTGACTTGCTGCATTGCTAATTATATATACACAGTATTTTATACCTATAGGATCCCACAGGGGTAGTGAGAAACTATCATTTTACTTGTATTGGTCAGGGGAGTTGGGTGCAGCTGGGATAATCTGCCAGAGCAGTCTATTAGAAATATAAGAAACTAGGATGTAGGTCAACCTATCAAAGAGAGTGAAAACTGTCCTTATAGGTAGTTCTAGTCTATGTTTTTCAGTATATAAAAATGATAAGCTATCTGTAAACGTGTACAAACATCTTTCCTATGTATAGTCTAATTACATATATAACAGGGGGACGCCATATGTGCTCACATTTCTTTTTCTTTTTGCAGCTGTTCCTATGAGGCGCCTGTTTTTTTTTTTTTTCTGCCCCTAAACCTCCCTGAATGTTCGTCTACATGCCCATGCACACATGGGCTTTTAGAGAAGTTTAGAAGCAGTAACAAAACCCGCTGCCAGTGTGTCCAGGAGCAGCAGTGTTTCGGGAGGAAAAAACAATTGACACTTGCAAGCGTGGGTTTTGCGCTTGAGCGTTAATTCACTTATTATTCTGGCCAATGAAATTAATTGCTTGACACGCCTAAATTAAATTACACACTTACAAGTGTCAGGCATTTTTTCTGTCAAAACGCTGCTGCCAGGAGGAAAGGATTCTCGGAGAGAAAGCAAAATGTCTAGTGTGCATGAGGCAGCCTTATACATCTCTCTCTCAGTACTAGTCAGAGTGATTATAGTTAAATACACACCTGCATCAGATAGAATATGGAATTGTAATAATAATAAAATGTGAGGAGACAATTGCTGAGGGAAGCGGATATGAAATCTCTTATTTTACACTAACCTTTTATATGGTGTGTATACATTACAAAGAGTTAGCAAAGTGTGCTGATCTTTGATACGACCACAACTACCTTTATGTTTTCAGACAACTGCGTTACTTCACTAGTCATAGCAATCTTCGAGCAGGCAGAGCAATACAGAGGTTGCTCCTTATGACCACCACTGCACAAGCTAGCTGCCTTGCTGTCTCTGGCTTGAATATCTTGTGTCACAGACTTGGAAGAAGCATCTCTGCCAATGACTCAAAGTTTGGAAGCCAGTAAATGACCATGACTGCCAGGCAATTGGAATTTTTCTGTTCTCTTAATGGGTATAATTTAGGACATTTTCATCCTTTCTACAGTGTTTGTGTACTTGTGCTTGGGGGAGACTGGTGCTAAATATGACATCGCAAGTGCTAAATATGACATTTGTATGCAATCTTTCATTACATAGTTAGCATAGTTAGTGAGGTTGAAAAAAAAGACATCAGTCCATCCAGTTCAACCTATGATGTGTGTGTGTGGGTCTACTCTTCACCACACATTGTATACCCCTGTATGTTGTAGTCTTTAAGGTGCCCATCAAATAGTTTTTTGAAACTATCAATGCTCCCTGCTGATATGACTGTTTGCGGAAGAGAATTCCACATCCTTACTGCTCTTACAGTGAAGAACCCCCTGCGTATTTTAAGGTTAAACCACCTTTCCTCTAGTTTTAGTGAGTGTCCACGTGTCTTATTGTATCTCCTCTCTCTGAATAGTTTGTTCCTTATGCTAGGGTCGCCAGTACAGTATTTGTACATTGATATCATATCCCCCCTCAATCGTCTCTTCTCCAGAGAGAATAAGTTCAGTGCTTTTAGTCTTTCCTCATAGCTGATGTACTCCATTCCCCTTATTATTTTTGTTGCCCTTCTCTGGACTCTCTCCAGTTCCAGCACGTCCTTCCTGAGGACCGGTGCCCAGAACTGGACAGCATACTCCAGATGTGGCCGGACCAGAATCTTGTAGAGTGGGAGAATAATCTATTTCTGGAGTGAATCCCCTTTTTTATACATCCCAGTATTCTGTTGGCTTTGCTTGCAGCGGCTTGGCATTGCATGCCACGGCCAAGCCTGTTGTCTACCAGTACCCCCAGGTCCTTTTCCATCCTAGACTCACCCAGATTTCCCCCCCCCGTGAGTAGCTTGCTTTCTGGTTTCTGGCACCCAGGTGCATTACTTTACATTTTTCAACATTGAACCTCATTGACCTAGTTACCAATCCCTTGGTAACATAAGAAATAAATATACAAAGCACTAGATTTCCCTTGGGATCATTTCATATGAGTAGTCCGAACAGGTCCGCCTGTCAGTTTTTCAGGCAGACCTGATCAGACCCTCCATTCACCCATATGGAGCAGCGGATGTGCGGCCCATTTTCACCCTATTTCCCCAGAGGGGAGAGCAGGACTCTGTCTGCGCTCTGCACAGCAAGATGAGACAGACCAGTCATCGAGCGATCCCCTGCTGAGCAAAGCGGAGTCCACCAAACAGACCACCCAGTGTGAAAGGATCCATAAAAGTGAACCTGTGGCTGGACTATGGACATATGCATTGATCTTTTTATTAACAGAAGATGAAAGCATTTTTTTTTTGTGTTGGATAGAGTACAGGGGGGGTTACAACCCCCTTCCATTTAGTTTTGTGGTCTCTAACCAGTAGGGAGATTTAACTTCACTTCCTGAGGCACAACAGGAAATGAGAGAAAATCTAAAAAAAATAAACATCTTTAACCAGAACAGGTGTCTCCAATGAAAGATATACCATTACCCCTTGCACTGGTGAGTGGGTGACAGTGGTAAGATGGTGGATGTTATTACTTTGATAATGGTCACAAGGACAAACAGAGCATGAATCTACCTAGCAGTTACTGCAGAAAGACATACATTTTTTTATGGCGCTTCATACAGAAATACCTCAATGTCCATAGCTTAGCTACAGATTTACTTTAAAGTAAAACATAGGTATAACAACCCAAAATGTGGGCAGACTTAAAATACACTAGCTTCCCTGTACCAAAAGGTTTGAAAACGGTGTTCAAAATGATTAAACAATGGTTGAGAAAGATCTTTATATTAATTTGATACCAACATCAAGCCAAGGGACATGCTGAAACAGTTTCTTTATTTGAGTTCTGCTTTGCCATCATATTTTTCAAAAGCATAAAATAGCAGCATGATCGTAAAAATCTAGCAAACAGGTCACCAAAGCTATATAAATATATGCAAATATAGATGGTAAAGTAACTTAATTCTTTGGCCCTTTTTTTCAGATGCAAATTACATACTGCTATGCAGTGTATGGTCCTCGGCAGGAATGAAACCAGCAATTCCAGATAATACAGGTAAGTTTGAGAGTATATAGAACTTTTAAATAAAAATTGTTACAAAAAAATCAATGTTCATGCAGGCCTTATACAAAAAAAAAAAAAAAAAAAGGAAAAAATCTATGGTAATGTATGAAGTTTGAACCAAGATACACACAAAAATGCATTCATGTTAAACTAGCAATCACATTCGCAAAATAAAAACCAAGAATGATATAGGAAAACAGAAATACCAAGTAGAAAAGGAAGGATGTCCTATGTTTTGGTTAGAAGTGGAAGTGCCTTTATAATAGTCATTTCCATATTGTCTCACAGATGGCTATGTATCACACACACTCAGGGGAAGCAGCCACTTTATTGACTAGTGATCAATTGAACAGGAACTTTTTTTTACATGACTCATACTAAAGAAAGGCAACTAGCTCCCATAGGACAGACCGTTAGCCTAGCCCACAAAAAAGCACTACCAAGAAAGTACGCAGATCTTTTAGCAGCCATTACAGGTGCCAAGATGTAAATTGCTCAGTCTTGTTTGAGCAGACAAAATTGTATAATTCTAAGTGACATAATTGCAAAGTTAACAGCAAATTTCCAGAATACATGTACAAAGAACTGTAACACTCTAACCTGTACAAACAGGTGGAAACATGTTATTTAAAGTTCAAGTTAAGTTTTTCTCCCTGGCTTCAATGCTTTTTGGCCTGCTAACATAGAACAAGCATGAATATCAGGACCCCTGACATTAATGGCTGCTTACTTGTTCTCTGTGATGGGCTCAAACTACTGAAACCAGGATTATTAGGAGAACCACACAAGCATCGTTTCCAGAGGCATGTGTAAGCAATGGGACCTGGACAAGCTTTATAAAGCAGTTGTCGAAACCATGGGTGCATAATGTACTGTAATAGAAGACTAAAGACTACTGGACAACTGAATAGCATTACAATTCACAGTATCCAGTCAGCCATTGGTTTGTAGGATTCAGGCAAAACTAAAATAACATAATTGGTTATTGTACATTGCTGTATAACTCTTTTCAACTGCCAGGGGGAAGCCACCTTGTGTAAATAAAAATTTACTTAAGTAATAGGTTTCCAAAGAGCTTTGTTCTCACCCTGTGTGATGGTGCTGGTGCTTTGTGATTGGCCCAGTGCTGTCACATGGAGTCACATGCTCCTTCATATCCACAAGTACCAGCATTTTCTTTGCTTCCAGCAGCTGAAAAAGGCAGTGGGGAGTGAGAAAGGTCAGTATGTGTTGTTTGGGGGGGGGGGGGGGGGGTTAAACAATTTGTTGCTTTGCCCTGCATGGACAAAGCACAGATTTGCTTAAGGAGATACAAATTTTACATTTTATGGCCCAAAGAGGCCAGTTTTTATCCAGATTCTCCCATACTGCAATAAGAGAAATAAAAGAAGTAAAGTCTGATCTAACTGGTTGTCTAAGTAATCAAGACTGCTTTCTTTCAGGCATGTTGAAGTCCTGCAGGAGAAAAGGCAACAAGATATTTATTGCACACCTTTGTCATGACAGACCCTTGAATGTATTGCTTGGAATTTCTAAAGCAGAAGATCAAATAGCAAAAAAAGAAAAAAAAAAAAAAGGTCACAAGTGGTCCAAGCTTGAATGCATTTTGGTATGATCTTTGAAGGTTCAGCTGGGAAAGAGCACGAATCGGGAGGTTTCTAATGTTGCGAAGCAAACCTGAAAGTCTTGCCACCATTAAAAAAAGTTCTTATGTTGGCAGTACGGAAAGGCCTTGGACTGCCAGGTCTTGCAAGCCATACACCCTGTGAGTCTCACACTCCACCACAACTGGAAACAAGTACAGTTACACCTTCTTCATCCCTCGGCCCATCAAACAAGCAAACACTGTCATAACCATCTTGGGATTCACTTCCACAAGGTCATCAGGAAGGGCATATACTTTTGCGCCAATTCTTCTGGCTACGGATACAGCATACCTAGAGGAAGAATAAAAATAAAAATTTGAAAAATAAAAGTAAAAAAAAACAAAAACAAAACACAGGTGACATCACCACCCTTCCCCTCCACCTTGTATAATTAGAGAACACTTTGCATTTATTCAGAAAATGGGAGTAACCATTCGAAGCAGTCAACCTCCTGTGTTCACAATACATAAGGCTTCTCAGCACAGGAACTGGAAGCAACTGGAGATCACTGGTGTAATGAGGTCTACGTGATTTCCAGTTTCCAGGGGCTCCAAGCTTGACCAATGTAATGATGTAGAAATATACTATGCCTGGAAATCATCTTTAATGCATTCTTTGCATTAATGTACAATAATTTACATTTCTGTGCCCCCTCCCCAAACATTTAGCCGCAATCAATGTTCACCACTGCTAGGTCCTCCTTGATCTGTGCTGCTTTTCTGATCTTTCAGAATGCACATGAGGGTACTAAAGGCAGCAGAGCCATAGGCTCCCAATACTATTAGTCAAATTGTTACACAGTAGTTGAGGTTCAGTAAAGACAACAAACCATCCAGTTCAACCTGTGTAGGTGTGTGTGTGTGTGGACATATTCATTTCCCATAACCCTGAATGTTGAGATCTTTGAGATGCACATCCAAGAGTCTTTTTAAAGTAGCTATATTCCCCGCAGTTACCACAAATTGTGGAAGAGAGTTCCACAATCTTATATACGTGGAGGTAGAAAAAACAATCCTCCCCAATCTGACTGCCCAAGGGCAAATAACAGAGGAGTAGGATCAAACCCCACCACATATTGGAAACCCCAGACTCTTGACAAATAAGAGCACCGGTCTGGGAAACCAGAAGATAGTGAGGAAAGATGGAAGAGGAAAAAAGTGGAAATTTAATTGGCAATGAGTGGGAGAATCTCATGACGGGCATCCAAAAGGATTTCCAGGGACATGAGCAACAAAATTCGGATATAACGGCCCTATTCAACACACTCAAACACCTTGAACGTAAATCGGCATTGTACTGGCGTATCAAATCATTTGAGCGTTACATCAAAGAGAACATAAATCCTGTAGGCCTTAGCATACAAATATTTCCAACCATGGACAATATCACACTACAAATGAAAAAAGACTGGGAAAATATACTTAATGAATGCTCCAAGAATCTGATGGTCCTACTACAAAGTGAATACGAAAGACAACTGAAAACCCTAGATGAGGATATCAAAGGCGTATATGACCAGCTAACCTCCCTCAAAGCTTTACCACTATACTCTGAACAAGAGAAAAAACTGAAGGAACATATTGAGCAACACAGTAAGGCAATACCAAGGAAAAAAAGAGAAAAAATATTGGCGTGACAGAAACGCCTTTGGCCAAAACAGGGCATACAAATGGATCAACAATAGAACACAAAGAAACAAACCACAGTATGGTCAACAAAATAAAACTCACAAAAATACAACTCATCAGACTCATCTTCATATGCATCAGGAACAGAAACAAATTATGAGAGAAGGAGGGACCGGATAAATAAACAACCACGAGATAAACAACAAGATATGGAAAAACCCAATGAGGATTATTCCAACAGAAGGGACGAGGATAACTAAGCCCTAGACCAGGAAACACAAGATGTGGAAGAAACAAACCCTCCAGTAAGACACCACCAAATTTTCACGAGATCTAGTAGACGTGAGAACCAAGAACCACCACCACCTAAAAAACAAGGTTTTTTTTTTAGGAAAACAAAAGAAACCTACCAAGGAAAACTAATAGAGAAAAATGAAAAATCAGAAACGCAACCAAACAACGAAAGCATCACGATAATTAACCTTTCCTCGCACGACCTCACGGAGGAACAAACTGAGGTATTAACACTAGGACTCTCCTTCTGCCCCAACAAACCGATAGACAAATTCGAAACGATAAAGGATATTCACCTTTTCGCGAGGAATCTACTACAAAAAGTTATGTATAGCAAAAAAACAGATGGAAGCGAACCACAAGTCTCACTATCGGCGGCAGAATATAGAGCCATACGGGACCTGAACCTTCTGTTACAAAAAGAGGGATTAGAAGACTGGACGGACACACCGAATTGTACCGACAGTGAGGACGAGGATGAGGATAACACAACATCAATCAAAAGTAAAGAAACAATACAAGAAAAAACAAGAACACAATTTAAGAAAAAAAAAATCACAGAAATTTCCCTCTATCAATTTGAACCCAGCTATTGCCCTTTTTGTAAGGGAAACCACGAAGGACATCGAAAAGATGTCAGGGACAAGAAACCAACAAAATTTAACTAAAACCCAAAAACAAGCTTTGAAAGAACTACAGAACAATGAACATATCACAATTAAACCTTCTGACAAAGGAGGAAATGTAGTTGTGATGGACAACTCGAAATACAAAGGAATGTGCGAAAAGATTCTAAATAACCAGAGATGCTATAAAAGAATCGCACCCATTATGATCGAAAGATATAAAGAGGAATTTTATTCCAAGGTGGACAGAGCAGGCAACGAGGGAACCATCTCCCCCACTTTATGGAACTATATTCGAACAAGACATCCAAGAACCCCGACTTTTTATACACTACCAAAAAATACATAAAGACCCAGTTAACCCACCTGGAAGACCGATAGTATCAGGGAACGGGAACATATCGGAAGCAATGAGTCAAGTTATTGATGCATATTTAAGACCGCATGTAACGAATTTAACATCCTACACGAGAGACACCATGCATCTATTGCAGATCCTAAACATGGTGATCCCAAGCGACTCATTGCTCATTACAGTTGATGTCGAGGCATTGTATAATAATATACCACATGATAAAGGCCTCTCAACAATTAAAAATATTCTCAGCAAACAGAGTACACACGACGAAAACTTCAACAACTTTATTATTACCATGCTTGAATTCATCCTTAACCGAAACTTCTTCTCTTTTGATGGCCATCACTACCTACAAGTCTGCGGCGTAGCGATGGGCACAAACTGTGCTCCATCGTACGCCAATTTATACCTGGGAGCCTGGGAAGAAGAATTTTTGACAAAAGAAGAAAAACGCACGATATGCAGACAACATCCTCATATGGCAATGCTATATAGATATTATAATAGTATGGACCGGACCAGAAAACCAGATCAAAGATTTGAAAATGGCGCTAAACTCAAATACATACAATATGTATTTCACCTTGAATTACAGTCGGAACAAAGTTCCTTTCTTAGACACCTGGGTATATAAAGAACAAGACGGACTAGTGAAAACAACACTGTATAGAAAGGAGACAGCTGGCAACTCAATCTTACATGTCACTAGCTTCCGCCCTAGCCCACTAAAAAAGGCAATACCCTACAGCCAATACCTCAGGATCAAGAGGAACTGCACCAACACGCAAGATTTCAAAAAGAAGGCTGACTTAACTACAAGACTCATGGAAAGGGGTTACACAAAGACTTCACTCAGGAAAGCCTTCAATAAAGGTAAACTTGAAAGAAAGACAAGAACTATTATTTAAAAAACCAACAAAAGACCTAAAAAAGCAAGACCAAAAAATGCGAATCATGAGGTACACAAACGAGCATAAGAAAATCAGAAACATTTTGGAAAGACACTGGACCATCTTAAAAGAAGACCCCACGGTAAAGGAATTTATAACAGAACACCCCCCAATCACATATAGGAAGGCGGGATCTATCAAAAAGGAACTGGTTCACAGTGAGTTCAAAGAAGGAACACGAAAGGACCCATGAAAAACTAAAGGTACCTACCCCTGTGGATCTTGCAACCAGTGTTAAGTCATAAAAAAATGCATCAAAACGACACTACCCAACGGCGAAACATTTGAATCTAAACACTATGCGAATTATCGGACGAGAGGTATTGTGTATATGATGAGATGCGAGTGCAACGCTTTTTACATAGGCAAGACAAAAAAAAGAGTTCGTAAAAAGGGTCAACAAGCACGTTAACACTATGGAAATGTGCAACTTCCATTTACCCTTGGGACGACACGTTGCCTATAAACATGCATATAAAATTTTCCGAAATATCCTTCATGGCCTTGGAACGGGTCCATATCCCAAGGAGGGGGGGGGGCGATTGGAACAAAACTCTGCTTCAACTTAAAATGAGATGGATTAAACGCCTCAATGCGACAAATTTCCCAGGTCTTAACGAGACAGAGTTATCGTCCATAACAAGGGAAGACAGATTAATAACCACACCCAGAAACTAAACAAATAAAAGCAAGAATAACAATTTGAAAGATCCATTCATGAAAAGTCTCGTTTAGACATTGGAAGACAAAACTCAATGCGACAAAACTCCTCTCCTAAACATTTTTCATCAACGAGAGATGTAACAATACGAGAAATAATGAACTATGGACGAAGTCCCAAACCTGCACCATCTATTCATCAAAAACACTGTTTATGGACAAATAAAACGGAAGGACCAAGAAAAAAAGTACCCATCCGGAGAAACAAAAAAAGTTTAACCATGGAAACACCCAATAAGAGAAAAAATGGCAACATCCATTCACCAAAAAACTCGTTCACCACTCCAGCTTCGAAAAAATCCACAACAAAATACAAAAGAAAGGATTGTTTCATTAATCCCTCAAATATTGTTTTTTACCTTTTATTCATTATAAACATTGGATACAAGCTGGAGAAAAAACAACCCCCCCACCAAAAAACTCCAAATAATACCACTAAGTATTCCTCCTCCATCTATTCCCCCCCATCTAGATTAATCTGCTGTTAAAACTATGAAGAAGTGCAACAGTTATTTGTATATTGATTTACTTATTATTACTATTTCTTTACTTTATTCTGCTTAAGTATGTATCAAACTGTGAAAATCCTATGTGGAAATGCTCCTCTAACTAGAACACCCGGCACGGTAAGCCCCTGTATGTGTTCTTGCATCAGAGGCAACCATTGACACAATGACCGCCAACAACAACTGCAATCGTGGCTTTCCACAAAGCCCGATCTCACTGTGTCCCATCCGTGTCGGCGGCCGAACCTGTCAATCACAGCGGTGTAACCAGGATGCGCACGCATCGAGTCGACGCAGGCGCACCAGGAACACACACCAGCTGTGTCAGATCAGGACTGAGACGTGCGGCGCCTATGGCGCATGCGCGACTCAGTTAAAAGGCCGGGGAATTGCCGTCTCTCTCACTCCCATCTCAGACAGGGAGCAGAGAGGACGGGCAGCAGCGTCTCCTTGTAATACATGTAAGTTAACCCTCTTCCTCACTACAACCAGCAGCTAATTCCCACTAAGCCTTGCACTGATATTGTATTCTCTGCCAAGGTAATAGCTCAGTCGGAACAGAGTCAAGGGGAACTTTCAAGGTTACAACCCAGGATCCCTGTTATACTTAAACCGAAGGTAATCTACCCAATATTTTTCATATATGGTACAACAAACCATTAATTCATCCTGAATTATGCATGGAGTTTTTTCATTAAAGAGATACTTTACGGTGGCTGAATATAAGTACTTTCCTACACAGATTGTTCAGTGGATACATACCAAAGATGGCACAACTATTCCTCTAGGAGGATTGGATCAAGGCACACCACACTACTTATACAGCCATTTTGTGGAACCCCTACACCCAATTCTCTTCATAACTGTATGTAAGTACAATCAGGTACTCACTTACAAACATTGCCACATAAAGTATCTGGATTTCATCTTCATCACATATATTTTTCAGGAGGCTGCATAGGTTCTCGCTGTTCTAGAAGGGAGCTACTCTAATACACAAGGATTAAAACAAACATATGTATGTATATTTTTGAATTATTCACCACATTGAATAAAATCAGGTGGTGTGAATATGATTATATCTGCATCAAATATTACAGATTTGGTGACGGCACCCTTGAGAAAGGCTCCATATGAGCCGAAACGCGTTGGAAACATAGGAGACCCTCTCTGATCTGAAAACCCAAGCACAAAGCATGGAATGACAGAGATATATCCTTAAAGTCACCATAACAACGTGTCACTAACCTTCTACCTATCTCACCCCTTCACGAGGGTCTTTAACCCTACACCTCTATATGTACTTACCTTGTACAGTGTTTTAAATATTAAACCACATTATTTTTGTTTTATAATAATAATAATACTTGTTTGAAAATTATTCAATACCTGCCTTAAAAGTCCCCAAAAATTGGCCTGAGGTACCAACAGACTAAATTTTGACCCAGGGACGACGGCAAAACCCAACTACAGATAGGATAATAGAGATCGAATCTTCCCCACAATCTTATCGCTCTTACAGTGAAAAACCCCTTACGTAGCTTAAGGTTAAAACGCCTCTTCGCTAATCTTTGTGTGGCCACGTGTCCTCTTACACTCCTTGTGACTAGTTTTTTTTTTTATATGCCGAGATCACCATTGAGGTATTTGTAAATTGTCATCATGTCCCCTCTGATGCGCCTTCTCCAGGGAGAATAAATCAAGCGCTTAGAAACACTCCTGATAATTAAGGCCCTCCAATCCCCTAATCAGTTTAGTTGCCCTTCTCTGGACTCTCTCCAGTTCCAGCACATCCTTTGAGGATTGGTGACCATAACTGGACAGAGTACTCCAGATGTGGCCGGACCATGGTTTTATAAAGTTGTAGGATTATAGCTTTATCTCTGGAATATCCCCTTCCTTATGCATGCTAATATTCTGCAGGCTTTGGCAGCTGCAGCTTGACATTGCATGCTATTGCTTAGTAGAAGATAGACTAAGACTCCAAGATCTTTCTCCATTCTTGATTTCCCCCCCTAATGCGTATTTTGCCTTCATTTTTTTTTTTTTTTTAATCCAAAAAGGTTTTTATTGAAAAAAAGAGACATACATGAAAAACAGCCATAAATTTTTTTTTTTTTTCCAATGTAGAGGTCATGCATTACAACACAATGAAGTTGCCGTCATAAAGCAGGGTATACAGGAGACAACCCAGGTATCAGGATAAACAAACAGAACCCACCTAGCACTTGCATACTTAATTATACGCTAATAAGTACCTAAATTAGCAGGGTTCAACAGGGGGTACCTGAATACCACATAGTAATTACAATGCATTCCCTGCTATAACTGAAACGTTCATGTTTAGTCCCCAAGTGCAATACCTTACATTTACACCAGTCTGAGTACGTGTTTATTCTCACCACCCTTTGGACACACCCCTGTAACCAGTTTTCTATCCAAGAACAAACCTTGTGGTCGATGCCTGCAGACCTTCGTTTGTAGATTAATCATTTGTGGGGAACTGTATTGAATGCCTTAGAAAAATCCAGATACACCACATCCACAGGTCTCCCCCTATCTAGCTCACAGCTCACCTCCTCATAAAATGTTAACAGATTGGTTTGACAAGAACGTCCTTTTGTAAACCCGAGTGGATTACTGCCGATGATACTGTTGTCCTTAGCAAATTCTTAGATCTAGTCCCTTATCATCCCATCTAGTAATTTACATACTATTGACGTCAGGCATGCCCGGCCCATAGGTTTCTGGGATATGCCTCTGCCTTTTTTTCAAATATACTTTTATTAAGAGTTTTAAAATAGGTTTATACAACATAATCAAGCCTGATATACACCAGAATATTACAAAGAAACAGGTATGGAAGAGCAAACATCTACGTCCAGTATACCACAATGGATATACCACAATGGATACATAAGATTCATATCTCCTTGTAAAACACATCCCAACTATGTGGTACTACGCCTATCTATATATCTCTTCCCTCTCGCCCCCATACAAACCTGGAGCTAACAACTTTCCTCATCTGCCCATTCCTAAAAAAAAAAAAAAAAAAAGTAAAAAAAAGGGGGAAAAGGGAAGGAAGAAAAAAAAGTGGAGGAAAAGAGGTAAGAGTAAAGGGTAGTATAAAAATTTCACCACCACCCTCTCTCCCCCACCCAAACACAGGCCGACACTTTCAGGAATCAGAATCGCTGACTCTCCGGTCACCGCTCTAGTTCCTGAACAAGTAAGTCCAAACCTTCTTTCGATGGGAGGCATGGAATAAATGGATTTTTGTAAAATCTTACCGTAAAATCCTTTTCTCTTAGCTCATTGACAGACGTAGTCCTCGGTGATACAGCACCTTCGGGTTATGTTGCCTCCACAGGAGCAGGACTAGACAGGAAATTAAAAAGCTCTGGCCACACCCTAGGGGCAGTCCCAGAGGGTATATCCTCTCTCTCTCTGCCTCAGCAAATCAGTTATGTCAAAAAGCAGTCTTTAGAGATTTTAACCCAACCCAACTCAAAAAAACAGAGGGACGGGGACTACGTCTGTCAATGAGCTAAGAGAAAAGGATTTTACGGTAAGATTTTACAAAAATCCATTTTTCTCTATCGCTCATTGACAGACGTAGTCCTCGGTGATACAGCACCTTCGGGACGTCCCAGAGCAGTATCACAAATGAGGGGTGGGAAAATGAAAATCAAATCCCAATCTAGAAGGCCCAACCGGTGCCAACTAGAAGTTTACAATGCTCATCCTTAATGATGAGAGTCAACAAAAAAGAGAAATTTTTTTTTTTTTTTTTCAAACAGAAAAAAACCCTCGAGGTAGACCACCGGTCTCCTCAAATTGCGGCCTGCAAAACCTTGCGGCCAAAATGAGGCATCCGCCGATGCCGTCACATCAATTTTATAGAATTTTGTAAAGGTATGTACCAGGTGGCCGCCTTACATACCTGGACCACTGACGCCTGATGGCGAAAGGCCCAGGAAGTACTGAGCGCTCGAGTGGAGTGCGCCCTAACAGGGAACGGAGGACTCTGACCCTTAATAGAATAAGCCTGTACCACCGTCTGTCTAATCCATTTGGCAATGGTCGCGGCAGATGCAGGCAAACCCTTTCTGGGGCCATCCGTGATCACAAAAAGTGAATCCGTCTTACGGAATGATTCCGTAGCTTTCAGGTATACCCTGATCGCCCGAACCACATCTAAGGAATGCAACGCATGTTCCCGATGATGCTTGGGCTGAGGACACAAGGAAGGTAGTACAATATCTTCATTCAGATGAAAATCTGAAACCACCTTAGGAAGAAAAGATGGCTTAGGATGAAGTACTACCTTATCCCTATGAATCACTAGGTATGGGGACTGGCATGATAATGCAGCCAGTTCTGACACCCTGCGAGCAGAAGTGATAGCCACCAAGAAGGCCACCTTCTGGGATAAAGTAAGCAAGGGAATCTCCCTGATGTTTTCAAAAGGAGGTTTCTGTAGAACCGACAAAACCAAATTAAGATCCCAGGGCGGTAAGGGCGCGCGGACTGGTGGAGCCAGGTGCCGCACCCCCTGGATGAAATTCCGCACCAAGGACTTGGTAGCTAAAGGTTTCTGAAAGAAGATTGCTAATGCTGAAACTTCACTTGATGGTGCTCAAGGCTAGCTTCTGCTCAACCATGTGTGGGGGAAGGGAATGGGGAATGCCGCTCAGGTGTACGTCCAAACAGGTGCTGGCTGGATCCGCCGTCCAGGAAGATGCAAGTAGAAATGTGAAGCCGCACTCAGATGATTGAAATCAAATGAAAATGTCTTTATTCTTCAAAAGTATCCAGGACAAACAGACAGTGTGAGGAACAGGATATGTCCAAGGTAGACGCGTTTCACGGCTCGAATGGCCGCTTACTCATTACCACGGTCTTGGTAATGAGTAAGCGGCCATTCGAGCCGTGAAACGCGTCTACCTTGGACATATTCTGTTCCTCACACTGTCTGTTTGTCCTGGATACTTTTGAAGAATAAAGACATTTTCATTTGATTTCAATCATCTGAGTGCGGCTTCACATTTCTACTTGTAGCTTCTGCTCAACCCCTTGTTGCAAAAAAGCCAATATTCGAGTCACCGAATAGGTACGTGGAGGAAATCCTAAAGATTCGCACCACGCAATATAAGTCTTCCATGTGTGATAATAGACCTTGCTGGAAGTCGCTTTCCTTGCTTTAATAAGGGTAGGAATGACTGAAGTAGACAAATCTCTGTCCTTCAGTACTTGGGTCTCAATGGCCAGGCCATTAAAACCAGCGACTGTAAAGCACGATGGTAAATTGGTCCTTGAGACCACAGACACTCCCTGAGACGAAGTTCCCACGGAACGTCTGCGACTAGCATGTCCAAGTCGGCCAGGCCGGCTTGACGAGGCCAGCCTAGAATTTCTAGGACCACTGGCGCTGATTGGATCTGAACCAGGCGTCCCTAGAGGTATCTGGCCCCGACCATCCGAGAAAGTCTGGTCGTTTTCTGTTTCCACACATTTATCAGATACCGGATTGTTATCAGGAAGGGTCATCTTTTCTGGTTGAACCTCAGGGACCGAAGTCACCCGACTAGAGGCTTCTTGGCCTGTCTGGTCAACCAGATCCGATTCCTGTGAGGCATAGGGACTAATCTTAGGAAAAGGTAAAGGAAAAGATCTATTCAGGGAACGGTAACTACCGCTTCCTGTAGTACTTAAATGTTGGAAGGGAAGAATCGCACCGGTAGTAGTGGTTGATGCTCGATCTAATGTCCTGAATACCGGTGAAAACGTCCCCCCACCCTGAAATCGGGTGGGGGCGCACCTTCAGGCTGTGTACTCCTTTGCTTCGGGTTTGGCTGGGTTGGTCCTCCGTTTGTCGACCAGCCCTTCTTGAACCCTCCTGGAGGAGTCTTGCCTTTCCCGCTTGTTCCAGCCGGGCGCCCTTTATGGGCGGTAAAGAAAGGTCCTCGCTTGTTGCGAGGTCCCTTAGCTTTAGCAGCCTGTGGCAAAAAAGTGCTCTTGCCCCCAGTGGCATCCTTGATGATTTCATCTAGGGTGGCCCCAAATAGACGATTCCCCTGAAAGGGGAGATTTGTCAAGGTCTTTTTGGAACCTAGGTCAGCTGACCAGCATTTTAACCACAGCACACGTCTGAGGATAACCGCTGACATAGATGCATGCCCTAATAGGGGAGTAGTGTCCAAGGCTGCGTCACAGATAAACTGTAGCCCTTGTATAATCTGTTCCATCAAATCAGATGTCTCCTGGGGAATATCTTTTCCCCTAAGGTCTTGGCGTACCATTCTCGCCCATTCCGTAAGTGTCTGGGAAACTAGACCAATAACAATTACTGGTCTAAATGCTGACCCTATCAGAGAGAAGATGGTGCGGGACTCTGCTTCCATCTTTCGATCCACCGGATCCTTAAAAGGACAAAGTGTCCTCCACTGGGATAACCGTGGCTTTATTCAGCCTGGAAATAGGTGGATCCACCACTGGTGGTACCGTCCATTTCTTAATGATGGATTCCTCAAACGGATAGTGTCTAGCAATACGCTTGGAAATAGTAAAGGTACGTTTAGAATGCTCCCATTCTCCTTTAATCTTATTACCAAAACACTTGGGTACAGGAAAAACCTTCACCGTTTTGATGGGCTTGTTAGTACCAAAAGGAATCTCTGTTTCAGTTGCCTCTGCCGGTAAAACCTCAAGTTTTAAGGTTTCCTGCACTGCCACAACTAGTGCGTCCACCAATGCTTCTTCCTGAATTATAGCGGGAGAAGAAACGTCCTCCTCACTGTCTGAGGGAGCTTTACCTGAGGTAACAGCCCTTGCAGAGGGACCTGCAACTGCAGTGACCATCTCTGAATCTGAGTCAGAAGTGTCAGATAGTATAGGGGTAGGCGGGGGTCGCTTCCTTGACCCCCGTCCCTGACAGGCCGCCTCCACCCGAGCCACCACAGACTCCAAAATTGCTGTAAATGCCTCTACACTCTGTGCACCGGCGGGTCCCGTGGCCCCCTCGAGGGAAACAGGTGGGGGAATATGTGTGGCAGGGTCCATGATAATTCCAGTCACTTCCTGGATAATATAATTCAAAAATAAAAAACTTTCTTTTTTTTTTTTTCAGACCCCCAGCGCCACAAAAGCCCCTTAGTGTTACCTGCTAGGGATCCCTATCGATCGAGAGAGAGAGAGAGAGAGAGAGATAGACCCCCAGGCTCACCACTTGATGCTCAGAGTTTAACTGCAACAGGTTACAGCGCTGTCTTGACAAACAGGAAGTCTTTTGGCTGGCTGCCCAGGAAGAAAGGAGGCGGCTCCGCCCCTCTGCACGGCTTCCGGCGCCTCCCCTAGCTCCACGAGGTGTTTGGATCACTTCAAACATGGCCGCCCCCATGCTGGAGACACGAGGCTACGCCAAAATGGCGGCTCGTGCAATCCAGCAAAAAAAAAAATGGCGGCGGCCTGTACTGAATAGCGGTGTGCTGCAGGGCACACAACACTCTCTCTGCATGGGGATTTGGCGTGGTTGGCGGTACCGGCCCTGGCGGATCGCATGGCCGTTCGGGAGGCCTGCTTATAGCTGGAGATCTGATTTAGGAAGGCAGTCTACATGTCCGTGGCTTCTGACTGGTAGGTACCTTATTCTTATCACAGTAAGATTCCCAGAATGCCACTGATTACAATCTTTTAAACATGTATACAATTAGATTGTTAGCTCCCAAACCAAGCCTCCTGGCTTTTTGCACATAAAATCACACTCAAAGTAGGGGGATCTGTGTCATGTTATAGGATAGAGGGGGACTCTATCTTACCATACAGAGAGGGGCCCGCGTTCACCACAAGACCCGTCAGGGGAAAAGGGGGAACATACTACTCACCATACCGGAACCAGGCGGGCACCAACTCCTGACAGTACCCCTCTCCACCGGGGCGGGAGGGCTGTCGACTAGGGTTGAGCGAACACCTAGATGTCCGTGTTCGACGGGTTCGGCCGAACTTTAAAAAAAAGTCCGGGTCCGTGTCCCGGACTTTTACCGAACTTTTCCCGGACACCGAACCCCATTGAAGTCAATGGGGACCCGAACTTTAAGGCACTAAAATGGCTCTAAAACACCAAAGGAAAGGGCTAGAGTGCTGCAAATGGCAGCAAAACGTAATTAAGAGCATGGCAAGTGCTCTGCAAACAAATGTGGATAGGGAAATAACTTAAAACAACAAAAAAAAAAACAGAAAAATAAAACAATGTTCTTCTTCATCTCTGAAGGACGAGGCCCATATGGAGTAGGAGGGAGGTTGAGGTGGTGGTGGATGTGGCGGTGACATAGGCGTGCGCACAGGGTGTGCTGGGTGTGCCTGGGCACACCCTAATCACCTAGGGCACATAGCATTGCCAGTGAGGAGATGGGAAAGATCTCCCTGGGACCTGCTCTGCTCTATTTCTCCTTGCCTACAGGTACATGGCCCCGATACATTACTCTCCCTGCTGGCAAACACATGCATGTGTATTTCAACTTTGGGGTGCACACCTTAATGCAATAGGCTGCGCACACCTATGGGCGGTGTAGGTGGAAGCGGCGGTGGAGGAGGACCAGGGCCGGATTAACAGCATCATGGGCTTGGTGCTGAGGATTTTGAAGGGCCTTAAGGGCCGTGCCTTGCCATGCACCCAGAGGAGGAAGGGTGCAGCCATGCATGCCTAATTCAACATGGGATGCTGTCTCTGAAGCCCATAAACACATCCATGCATCGCCAACTGTCCCTCCTTGTCCGGCCTTCACGCTGTGTGGGGAGGTTCTGAGGGTGCTGCCTGGGGAAGCGAGCATAGAAGCCAGACTTCTGTGTTTACAAGTGACAGAAGAGCGGTAACAGTGAATATGGCCAACCCGGGGCCTATATAAAAGGTAGGGGCCTGGAGCTGCAGCTCCAATAGCCCCTACATTAATCTGGCCCTGAGGAGGAGGACGAGGTAGCCAACACTGCTTCTTTTCAAAAATTTTAAATGAGGGTACACCCCAAAAGAGTGAGAAAGAGCAAAAATGGAACAATGGGTGGGTAAGGTCGGTATCCATTGCTATTCTGCATAAGGTACGGAAAAGTCCCGTGGGATCCATGCCTGGTTCATTTTAATGAACGTGAGCTTGTCCACATTGTCTCTGGACAGGCGGCTGCGCTTGTCTGTTATAACGCCCCCAGCCGTGCTAAATACCCGTTCAGATAATACACTGGCTGCAGGGCACGCCAGCACCTCCAAGGCGTAAAGGGCAAGCTCAAGCCATGTGCCCAATTTGGAGACCCAGAAGTTGAAGGGGGCAGACCCGTCATTCACTACATGTAGGCGTGTGCACACATACTGCTCCACCATGTTGGTAAAATGCTGCCTCCTGCTAAGACGTTCCATCTGAGCTGCTGGTGCTGCTGTTTGTTGTGGCGTGCTGACAAAGCTTTTCCACATTTCGGCCATGCTAACCCTGCCTTCTGAGGTGCTGGCGGTGCCCTGGTTGCGTTGGCGACCTCCTCCTCCTCCTCCTCTGCCTTGTGCTTCCACTGTGGCCCCGCTGTCAGATGGGAATGCCAGCAGCATGGCGTCTACCAGCGTGCGCTTGTACTCGCGCATCTTGCGATCGCGCTCCAGTGAGTGAATTAAGGACGGTACGTTGTCCTTGTAACGGGGATCCAGCAGCGTGGCCACCCAGTAATCAGCACAAGTTAGAATGTGGGCAACTCGGCGGTCGTTGTGGAGACACTGCAGCATGTAATCGCTCATGTGTGCCAGGCTGCCCAGAGGCAACGAAAGGCTGTCCTCTGTGGGAGGTGTATCGTCCGTGTCCTCTGTATCCCCCCAGCCACGCACCAGTGATGGCCATGAGCTGGCCTGGGTGCCACCCTGCTGTGAACATGGTTCCATCTCCTCCTCCAGCTCCTCCTCCTCCTCATCCTCCAGAACTGTGCCCCTGCTGGACAATTGCGTCCCTGGCGTTTGCGTGTGCAGGAACCCACCCTCGGAGCCCCTTGCGAATGACTGCCCTGAAAGCCTTGGAAATGTTACCTCTTCATCCTCCTCCTCCTCCTCATCCTGTGCCACATCCTCTTCCATCATCGCCCGAATTGTTTTTTCAAGGAGGCATAGAAGTGGGATAGTTAAGCTGAGAACGGCGTCATTGCCACTGGCCATGTTGGTGGAGTACTCAAAACAGCGCAACAAGGCACACAGGTCTCGCATGGAGGCCCAGTTAAATTAAATAGCGGAATAGAAAATATGATCCAAAAAAAGTGTATGTATATCACACGTACACAACCACACTGGGCCCCAATTACTATTGTTTGTACCCCTAAAAGGCTAGATGAGGAGTAGGGGGAGTATGGAACAGGCAGCACCCTCAAACCTTCAGAAGTATGAGATGAACCCCAACAACTTGGAAAGGTGGATCTCTCTCACACGTACCGACACAGACTATCCCGCAATTCAATTGATCCTCAAAGGTTTTTATTAAATAGCGGAATAGGAAATATGATGAAAAAAAGTGTATGTATCTCGCACGTACACAACCACACTAGGCCCCAATTACTATTGTTTGTACCCCTAAAAGGCTAGATGAGGAGTAGGGGGGGTATGGAACAGGCAGCACCCTCAAACCTTCAGAAGTATGAGATGAACCCCAACAACTTGGAAAGGTGGATCTCTCTCACACGTACCGACACAGACTATCCCCCAATTTAACTGATCCCCAAAGGTTTTTGATTAAATAGCGGAATAGAAAATATGATCCCAAAAAAGTGTATGTATATCACACGTACACAACCACACTGGGCCCCAATTACTATTGTTTGTACCCCTAAAAGGCTAGATGAGGAGTAGGGGGAGTATGGAACAGGCAGCACCCTCAAACCTTCAGAAGTATGAGATGAACCCCAACAACTTGGAAAGGTGGATCTCTCTCACACGTACCAACACAGACTATCCCCCAATTTAACTGATCCCCAAAGGTTTTTGATTAAATAGCGGAATAGAAAATATGATCCAAAAAAAGTGTATGTATATCACACGTACACAACCACACTAGGCCCCAATTACTATTGTTTGTACCCCTAAAAGGCTAGATGAGGAGTAGGGGGAGTATGGAACAGGCAGCACCCTCAAACCTTCAGAAGTATGAGATGAACCCCAACAACTTGGAAAGGTGGATCTCTCTCACACGTACCGACACAGACTATCCCGCAATTCAATTGATCCTCAAAGGTTTTTATTGAATAGCGGAATAGGAAATATGATCAAAAAAAGTGTATGTATCTCGCACGTACACAACCACACTAGGCCCCAATTACTATTGTTTGTACCCCTAAAAGGCTAGATGAGGAGTAGGGGGAGTATGGAACAGGCAGCACCCTCAAACCTTCAGAAGTATGAGATGAACCCCAACAACTTGGAAAGGTGGATCTCTCTCACACGTACCGACACAGACTATCCCCCAATTTAACTGATCCCCAAAGGTTTTTGATTAAATAGCGGAATAGAAAATATGATCCAAAAAAAGTGTATGTATATCACACGTACACAACCACACTAGGCCCCAATTACTATTGTTTGTACCCCTAAAAGGCTAGATGAGGAGTAGGGGGGGTATGGAACAGGCAGCACCCTCAAACCTTCAGAAGTATGAGATGAACCCCAACAACTTGGAAAGGTGGATCTCTCTCACACGTACCAACACAGACTATCCCCCAATTTAACTGATCCCCAAAGGTTTTTGATTAAATAGCGGAATAGAAAATATGATCCCAAAAAAGTGTATGTATATCACACGTACACAACCACACTAGGCCCCAATTACTATTGTTTGTACCCCTAAAAGGCTAGGAGTAGGGGGAGTATGGAACAGGCAGCACCCTCAAACCTTCAGAAGTATGAGATGAACCCCAACAACTTGGAAAGGTGGATCTCTCTCACACGTACCAACACAGACTATCCCCCAATTTAACTGATCCCCAAAGGTTTTTGATTAAATAGCGGAATAGAAAATATGATCCAAAAAAAGTGTATGTATATCACACGTACACAACCACACTAGGCCCCAATTACTATTGTTTGTACCCCTAAAAGGCTAGGAGTAGGGGGAGTATGGAACAGGCAGCACCCTCAAACCTTCAGAAGTATGAGATGAACCCCAACAACTTGGAAAGGTGGATCTCTCTCACACGTACCAACACAGACTATCCCCCAATTTAACTGATCCCCAAAGGTTTTTGATTAAATAGCGGAATAGAAAATATGATCCCAAAAAAGTGTATGTATATCACACGTACACAACCACACTAGGCCCCAATTACTATTGTTTGTACCCCTAAAAGGCTAGGAGTAGGGGGAGTATGGAACAGGCAGCACCCTCAAACCTTCAGAAGTATGAGATGAACCCCAACAACTTGGAAAGGTGGATCTCTCTCACACGTACCAACACAGACTATCCCCCAATTTAACTGATCCCCAAAGGTTTTTGATTAAATAGCGGAATAGAAAATATGATCCCAAAAAAGTGTATGTATATCACACGTACACAACCACACTAGGCCCCAATTACTATTGTTTGTACCCCTAAAAGGCTAGGAGTAGGGGGAGTATGGAACAGGCAGCACCCTCAAACCTTCAGAAGTATGAGATGAACCCCAACAACTTGGAAAGGTGGATCTCTCTCACACGTACCAACACAGACTATCCCCCAATTTAACTGATCCCCAAAGGTTTTTGATTAAATAGCGGAATAGAAAATATGATCCCAAAAAAGTGTATGTATATCACACGTACACAACCACACTAGGCCCCAATTACTATTGTTTGTACCCCTAAAAGGCTAGGAGTAGGGGGGAGTATGGAACAGGCAGCACCCTCAAACCTTCAGAAGTATGAGATGAACCCCAACAACTTGGAAAGGTGGATCTCTCTCACACGTACCAACACAGACTATCCCCCAATTTAACTGATCCCCAAAGGTTTTTGATTAAATAGCGGAATAGAAAATATGATCCCAAAAAAGTGTATGTATATCACACGTACACAACCACACTAGGCCCCAATTACTATTGTTTGTACCCCTAAAAGGCTAGGAGTAGGGGGGAGTATGGAACAGGCAGCACCCTCAAACCTTCAGAAGTATGAGATGAACCCCAACAACTTGGAAAGGTGGATCTCTCTCACACGTACCAACACAGACTATCCCCCAATTTAACTGATCCCCAAAGGTTTTTGATTAAATAGCGGAATAGAAAATATGATCCCAAAAAAGTGTATGTATATCACACGTACACAACCACACTAGGCCCCAATTACTATTGTTTGTACCCCTAAAAGGCTAGATGAGGAGTAGGGGGAGTATGGAACAGGCAGCACCCTCAAACCTTCAGAAGTATGAGATTGTGTTCACTGTACCCCACAAAGATTGAGTTCACTGCACCCCACAATGATTGTGTTCACTGCACCCCACAAAGATTGTGTTCACTGCACCCCACAAAGATTGTGTTCACTGTACCCCCCAAAGATTGTGTTGACTGCACCCCACAAAGATTGTGTTCACTGCACCCCAAAAAGGATGTTCACTGCACCCCAAAAAGGATTTTGTTCACTGCACCCCAAAAAGATTGTGTTCACTGCACCCCAAAAATGATTTTGTTCACTGCACCCCAAAAATGATTTTGTTCACTGCACCCCAAAAAGGATTTTGTTCACTGCACCCCAAAAAGGATGTTGTTCACTGCACCCCAAAAAGATTGTGTTCACTGCACCCCACAAAGGATTTTGTTCACTGCACCCCAAAAAGATTGTGTTCACTGCACCCCAAAAAGGATTTTGTTCACTGCACCCCAAAAAGGATTTTGTTCACTGCACCCCACAAAGGATTTTGTTCACTGCACCCCACAAAGGATTTTGTTCACTGCACCCCACAAAGATTGTGTTCACTGCACACCAAAAAGGATTGTGTTCACTGCACCCCAAAAAGATTTTGTTCACTGCACCCCAAAAAGATTGTGTTCACTGCAGCCCAAAAAGATTGTGTTCACTGCAGCCCAAAAAGATTGTGTTCACTGCAGCCCAAAAAGATTGTGTTCACTGCAGCCCAAAAAGATTGTGTTCACTGCAGCCCAAAAAGATTGTGTTCACTGCAGCTCACACACAGAAAAATGGATGTGGATCACTGACACCTGCCTATCTCCAATCCCACACCACACAGCAATATCGATTGTAGTTTGTAGAACACAGTTTCCCTAAAATTCAGCAGACTCTGTCCCTAACAGGATTGAGAAGAGATCGTAGATCAGGATTGAGTGCAGACCCCACACAGCAATATCGATTGTAGTTTGTAGAAGACACTGACCCTATAATTCAGCAGACTCTATCCCTAAAATGCCTACAACTCGCCCTGCCTAAACACTCCGACCTGTCCCTCAATTCTATCCGGACACAAATGGTTTTTTCCTGCCTATCTTTCCCTAATCAGCAGCCAGCACGTTGATGTGTGCTCTGTCCCTGAATCTAAGCAGCATAATGACGCCGCTGCGGCTGCCTCGAACTTATAAAGACTTGGTCACATGCTTCAGACGGCCAATCACAGCTACTGAGACATTTGCAGGCATGGCTGGGATGGCTTAAGGCACACCAGTTAAACGATTGTTGATTGGCTGTTGAAAGCCCGCCATGAAAAGAGCGCCAAAGCATGCAAAACCCGGAAATAAAACGACCGAACACGGATTTTTACCCGAACATACAGTAAAGTGTCCGTGTCCGTGTTCGGGTACAAAAAATCCAATTATTCGGTACGAACACGAATAATACAGTCCGTGTTCGCTCAACACTACTGTCGACCGATATGGATGCCGTGACTCATGGTCTTTGGCGTTTCAGCGAGACGTTTAACTCGCGGGGTCAGTCCCTTAATGGGACTTTGTCGCGGCCGACCCAGCGCGGAGCTATGGCCTGCACGCGCTCGTAGGCTGAACTGGGGTGACCACCGGATCTCAACATCCAGCCTGTCGCCCAGTTCAGCTTTCTTGCTTGAAGATCTCACAGGAACACTGGAGAAAAAAAGCTGTCTAAAAAATCTTTTAAGAAAAAAATCTTGCCAGGACCGAAGATCCCAGCAAGGTATCTAGGTCCTTACTCCTAACTAGACAGAAAATAACTGATTTGCTGAGGCAGAGAGAGAGAGAGGATATACCCTCTGGGACTGCCCCTAGGGTGTGGCCAGAGCTTTTTAATTTCCTGTCTAGTCCTGCTCCTGTGGAGGCAACATAACCCGAAGGTGCTGTATCACCGAGGACTACGTCTGTCAATGAGCGATAGAGAAATCTTTATTCTATGCCTCCCAAGTCTTATTGTGGCTCTCTATTTTGAGCCGACGTAATAAGATCTTCCATTCTGTTTATTTCTTCTACCTTCCTTATCCATTCTGCAATAGTTGGAGGAGTTTGTTTCTTCCAACTGAGGGATGCATGATCTAGCTGCATTCGAGAGATGACATATAATAGACTATTTTTTAACCAAAATTTTCAGAATTTGTAACAAGAAAAAGGCTGGGTCATTAGGGATCTCCTATTCTGTGAATCTCTGTATAATCCTAACTTCCCCCCAAAAGTAAGCCACCTTAGGGCATGTCCAGAAAATATGTCCCATTGTGCCCACTTCCCCCTGACATCTCCCAACAGCGATCTGAGGTATCTGAAGAAATGTTATGTAGTTTACAAGGAGTAGAATACCACCTCAATATTTTATAATTTGTTTCTTGTTTATTGCATCTTGAGGTTGTATTAGAGAAATAAATTATCTGTTTTTGTTCTGGGGTGAAGGAACAATTCAATTCTCTCTCCCATTTCTCAAAACAGGTCAATTGATATTGCTCAGAGGGTATATTTGATAAATTATACATTTTAGAAAGTAGTTGGGGGCAAATCCTTTCTTCTGAGCAGAATTTCTTAAAGGGAGTAAACTGACAATATTTTTGGTGATTGGATATTGTATATAAAAAATTATGCATTTGACAAGCATTCCAGAAGGGAAGTTTAAATTTCTCTCTATCGCTTACTAATATCTCCAATGAGGGCCATTTGTTTCCTCTCAAAAAATGTGATGGCTGGAGGATCTCTGCTTTCGTTAAGGAGCTAAAATGCTGTGCATCTAGGGAGTTTCCCTAGAAGACAAAGTGTCTCGAAAGCATGTGCTAAAGCGGACTTAAGTTATTCCCTATAAAAGGATGGGATTTCAGCTCTCTTGGTAGTTGGTCATAACACCATAAGGCTCTCTTAAAAGAGGTATATTCGTCTGTGCTTGTTCAAGGTGCACCCATAACAAACTCTTCATGCTGACACCAATCTACTTGTCTGCGCAAGTGTGTCGCCTGATATTTACGTAGGTCTGGTACTGCCAATATCTGCTGATATTGCAGTGCCCAAGTATATCAGTGCCTTATCTGACCATTTAAACCCAAAACTCTGTTGTATGCTCTTCAGATACATAGTGGGCACTCCCACACCCATAGCCTCTGACTTATTGAAGTTTATCTTCAGGGTAAACAACCTCTCGTATTGTTCAAACTCTTTGATAAGATTTGGGATTGATATCACTGGTTTCATTAATGAAAAAAGTAAATTGTCCACATAGGCAGAGACCTTATGCTGTATTTTTCCCACCTTGATACCCTCTATGTTTGTATTAAGTCTAATTCTACAAAGAAAAGGCTCAAGTGATAATACAAAAAGAACAGGGGACAGGGGGACACCCCTGTCTCGTCCCATTTACTATAGAAAAGAAGTCAGAGAATCCCATTTATCTTCACTTGAGCCAATGGAATTGAATAGATGGAAGCAATCCATCTCATCATATTTTCTCCTACTCCAATATATTTCAAGGTAGAGAACATAAAGTCCCAGCTCTCGCAATCAAACGCTTTCTCTGCGTCTGTTCCCACAAACACACATGATGCTTGCGATTTTTTGGCCATATGAATCAAGTTCAATACTTTCGTAGTGTTCCCTTGCTTCCCTATTGGGAACAAATCCTATTTGATCTAGGTGGATAAAAAATGTTGCAGATGTTTGACAGAATTTTGGTAAAGATTTTTAACTCAATATTAATAAAATGGGTCTATAGCTTCCTCATCCTGCCTGAGGTGACGTTGGTTCTCCCCCTTTATTCTCTTCCCCCTCCCCCCTCTTTTTGATCAGGGGGCTCAGTTCTTTTCTCCACTGTTTTGGAAACCCACAGGCAAGCTCTGGAACTACACATTTGGTTTTAATCCAGCAAACAGAAAAATCTCAACAAAATCCCAGATTATAATCTTACTCGCAGTATCTAGCTAATTACCACTGAAGAAGCATACAGCTTCGAAACGCGTTGGGTATTCTGCTGCTGTTCTTCATTTCTCTGTGCTGTGTTTTTTATGGAACTGTTTGCCTATTTACTCTGTTATGTATCACGTATGTCATATATATTTTTTGTACAATAAAATGCTAATTTTTTTTTATCAATTTTTGTATAGATTTGAGTGCCTAAAAAGTCCCAACCCCTTAGGGGATTTTCTCCTTTTGTACTATTGCATTTCGGGATGTGGCACCTCCTCCAATGGGGGGTTTTTTGCTG
Source organism: Pelophylax lessonae (assembly GCF_965119305.1). Lineage (NCBI taxonomy): Eukaryota > Metazoa > Chordata > Amphibia > Anura > Ranidae > Pelophylax > Pelophylax lessonae. The sequence goes on along the minus strand of NC_138774.1, from coordinate 112,303,446 downwards.
TGGACTAACCATGTTCTTTATAGTTTCCGCAAAGGGTCAGATCTTTACCCTCCTTGGGAATAACTAATATGTGCCCTCAGCGGGTCTCTGGTGAAAGTGCTATTTGATCCTAGTTCATTAACCACTTGCCGACCGGTCACGTTGACCGTACTGCGGCAAAGTGGCTCGTTATCCTCCATCGGCGTAGACCTACGTCGCTGGACTCCTCCCCTTGTGGGTGGCGCGCGAGCGAAGCCGAAGGCTCGCTCCCGCTGTATTCAGTCACAGCGGGAGTCGGGCCAGGGGAAGAGAACCGGTGATCACCGCTGCTCTTCCCCGATCGCCGGGGATCGAGTGTGGAAATCCGCCCGCTTGTGTAAACAAAGCGGGCAGATCTCCTAAGTGACAGGCAGGGACAGATTGCAGGCTTCAGCATAGCTGAACCTGTGATCTGTGCCTGTGTCACTCAGTCCCCTCCCCCCACACACATTAGTAAGCACCAGGCATACATTAACCCCTTGATCACCAATAAAAGTTAACCTCTTCCCTGCCAGTGTCATTTTTACAGTAACAGTGCATATTTATAGCACCGATTACTGTAGTAATGTCACTGGTACCCCCAAAAAGTGTCAGTCAATGGTCCGATCTGTCCGCCGCAATGTCGCAGTCCCGCAAAAAAACAAAATCACAGATCGCCGCCATTACTAGTTAAAAAAAAATAAATAAAAATGACATAAATTTCCCGTAGTTAGTAGCTGCGATAACTTTGGCGCAAACCAATCAAAATACGCTTATTGCGATTTTTTTTACCAAAAATATGTAGCAGAAAACAAATTGGCCTAAAATGTTAAAAAAATCGATTTTTACATTTTGGGGGGGGGGGGGGGGGATTTCATATAAAAAAATATGAAAAATATTGTTTTTTCAAAATTGTCGCGCAAAAAAAAAATAAATAAAAAAAAAAAAAAAAAAAAAAAATCGCACAGGTGATCAAATACCACCAAAAGAAAGCTCTGCTTGTGGGTAAAAAAAGGCCGTAAATTTCGTTTGGGTGCGGCGTTGCATGACCGCGCAATTGTCAGTTAAAGTCGCACAATCATGAATCGCAAAAAGTGGCCTGGACGTAAGACAGCAAAATCCTCCGGTGGTAAAGTGGTTAAATAGTTTTACAAGATAGGGTGCTAATATTGAAAAATAGGATTTATAATATTGGAGCGTAAAACCATCTGGTCCTGGAGCTTTACCCATTTTCATTTTGCTTAAGATCTGTTGCACTTCTAGCAAGGTTATTGGTTGATCTATTTCCTCACAATCACAACATTTTTTCACCTTTCGGTGACCTGACTTGGGGAATATATATGGTTTTCTCGTATCCTTCGCTGCTTTTGCTAATAATTTTCCCCATTCATATCCCCATCTACGACTTCTTCGTACTGCTGCCTTCGCTTTATATTGTAAAAGCTCAGAGATTTGCATCCGGAGGGATACTGCTTCTCTCTCCAGCTCACTTGTAAATGTCTGTTTAGGTCTACTTTCAATATCATATAGGGCAGAGAGGAGCGTCAGCAGTTTGTTACCATTCCTTTTTTACCCTAGATCCATATTTAATCAGCACCCCTCTTATCACTACTTTCTGTGCCTCCCATAGAATTCTAAGATCGTATTCTGAAGTATCATTTATTTGAAAATAAGGCCAAAGTTCCTCTGCTACATCACTAAATATCTTTGGGTTCTGTAGTAAGCTCATTTAATCTCCAAAATCGGCCCACAACCGAGCCTGTTTCGGAGAGGGAGTATAGTAGCATAACCGGAGCATGATCTGACCATGTTATGTTTCCTATTTCTATTTTTTGTACTGCATGTAGTTGTCTGTGTGGAATCAGAAATTAATCTATTCTTGTATAGATTTTATGTACACTGGAGAAATATGTATAGTCTTTCTCCCTCATGTTGAATTCGCCAGATGTCAGTTGATTTTTCCTTAGCGTCTGCAGAATAGGTTTATTGATTGTGGGAGGATCGAGGAAGTTCCATTTGAGGTATCTACTGATGGGACTAAGGCAATATTCAGATCTCCCCGCAATATCAACTGCCCTTCAGCAAAGTCCATCAGCTTATTTTGTGTTCTTGACAGGAATACTTCTTGTCCACTATTAGGTACATAGACTGTTGCTACACTTAACCTTATTCCATTTATCAGGCCTTTTACAAAAGCATATCGTCTACCCTTATCTAGAAGGACCTCCTTCAAAGCCCAGGATAGTCTGTTTGCCATAAGTATTAAGACTCCTTAGATTTGGAGCACATAATGGTGGAATGAATGAGTCTCATGAATAAGTGCTATATCTTCCTGCACCCGTCTCAGTTCATTTAATAATGAGTCTTTTTTCGGGTGTATTTGACCCTCTCGCATTTAACGAAATTATGAGAGAGAGAGAGCGAGAGAGAGAGAGAGAAAAAAAAAAAAAAGGGGGAAGAGACTGCCTCACGGAAGCCTACTAGTATAACAAATTGTTATATGCTCTCCACACCCCCTCTCGGCAATAGTGAGCGTACTCCTATTTGGGGTCCCGGCCGGGCACGACCACCAGGCGAGGCCTCGGTCCCCCCTCTCCCCAACCTCCCATACGATTCCTCATCTTCTATAAAAAAAAAAAAGGCCATTCAACCCACACCGCATCTGATTTAGCTTTCTTAATCTTCCCATCCTCTAGCTACATGGAAAATTAGACGGAGAAAAAGAAAAAAAAAAAAAAAAAAAGAAGATTGAGGGGGAAATCTCACCTCCTAAACTCTTTATTTAATTATATCTGGATAAATTGTTATACAACCCGGTTCAACTACATACATGGTGGAGATCACATACACCAAAAGTAAGCCGTTTCATATATTTATAACACCCATATCACTTTCCCCTCCTTCCCAAATACCAGTGTATGTTTCACAAGAATTTAATGCTTGCTTACCACATAACCCACTTGTGTTGTGGAGGAAGCAAGAGAAAAAAAAAAAACCCTAAAAAAAGGAGGAGCAAGGGGGGCACCCCTATTACTCCATAAATGCCCAACCATGCGACATATCACTAAATCCCTATGTATTTAACTCACAATTCAATTGTGTTGTGTGAAGGAAAAAAAAAAAAAAAAAGGAGGGGGGAGCAGGAAAAGCCTTACTCCTCAGTGCAAAACCTGTGACAAATCGCTGCTCATTTGACTCGCAGCTCACTTGAACGCTGTGAAAAAGAAAAAAGAAAAAAAAATACCCCATCGAAGGGAGCAGGGGGCACACCCCTCTTACTCCATTAGTGGCAAAACATGTGACCGGAAAAAAACAAAAAAACAAAGGGGCAGGAGAAACCTTACTCCATAAGTGCAAAAACTGGTGGCAAATCGCTGCTCGTTTAACTCCCAGCTCACTTAAATGCGGTGAGGAAAAAAAAAAAAAAAAAAACCCTCACAAAAGGTAGCAAGGAAAACCTTGCTCCATAAGTACAAAACAGCCAGTGACAAATTGCTACTTGTTTAACTCCCATCACCCCTGTGTTCTAATAAATAAATAAAAAAAATACAAAAAAAGGGAAAACCCCCGAATAGGGAAGGGAAAAAATCTCTCCCAATGTGTAGAAATTTAGAACAAAAAAGTAGCTTCTACCTCCCAACAAAAAAAAATCCAAAAATTACAAAAAATCGATTTTTCTTTCTTCCTTTTTCCTTTCCCAAGGAAAAAGAAAAACCGGGCAAAACACCCCCCATCTCTCTTACATTAATTCCCTCTTTCCATGTTTTATCCAGCTTTTAAGAATTTTATATTTCAATTAATTATTTCAGTCTTAATTCTCCCTCCATTAACCCAATTAACATCTACAGAAGTTCTCATCTTCTCTGTAAATGAGGGAGTTCAGCTAACCAGTCTGGCACTTGTAGTTCTTCTATGCCCAGAAAGTCAAATAACCTTGACAAGTCTGTTGGTGTACGCACAGTCAAAAAAGTCATATCTTTGCGAAAATGTAACTGCCAATGGGTAGCTCCAACGGTACGTCAACCCCATCTGTCTTAACCCCTACAGGATAGGTCACAGCACGGCTCTCCGGATCAACGTGGCCCTTGAAAGGTCTGGTAGAATTTTAATTTACACACCATTATACTCTACCGGTCCTTTAGTCCATACTCTCTGGAGAATTTCCTTGGAGGATAATGATGGATGCGGCATACCACATCACGTGGTCTGTTTCTTTTATTCTGGGCCCTGGTGCTCTATGAACTATCCATTTTAAGTATATCAGGAGAAGTATATTCCAAGACCTTACATAGAATGTCTCTCACGGCTTTCTGCAACCAATCCCCTCCTGAATTTTCTAGCAGGCCCCCAAGCCTCAGATTATTATGACGACTTCCATCTTCCAACTCTTCCACGTGTAATTGTAAGGAAGTCGCAAATATGCGATTTTCATCTCTCGACTTTTCCAGAGCGGAGACTCTTAACTCAGCAATTGCTAATTCTCCTGCGGCAACTTTCACTGATAATTCATCCACCTCTCCACATACCCTCTGGATGTCTTTCCTAAAATTTTCTTCCAGCCTAAAAATGAGGGTCTCAATCTGTTTTTGTTGGTAGTGCTCGTAGTAGAGTTTTAATATCTGCATTCATTATGGTCTCACTCAGGCATGTTAGGTGCACCGCATTCTGCCCTGCTGTCCCCTCTCCATTATGCTGCTTAACTCTCACAGTTCTCACCTCCTCTCCCCGTGCTGTCTGACCTGAGCCTCGTGGTGATGCCATCTTACTTGTCATATGGTCCGTCAGGGTGTCCATCTATGTACGAGGGAAGAAGTTCCTTATCTCCTCCGACTGCCTGGGGAGAGCGTGTGTGTGCCAGTTTAGCCATGGAGCGTGTCCTGAGTTTCTTCCCCACTGACATTCAGCGGTGTAGGTCGGCCAGACACGTTGCAGTCAGGAAGGTCTGGGAGAGAACCACCCGAAGCTCACGCCGAGCTCCTCCTCCCCCCCGTCATGCCCCTGCCCTTTTTTGAATTTTGGTATCACATTGGCTTTCCTCCAGTCACCTGGTACAGTTCTTGTCAAAATACTGTCTGCAAAGATCAGGAAAAACGGTCTAGATATAACCCTACTGAGTTCTTTGAGTACTCTCGGGTGCACGCCATCCGATCCTGGTGATTTATTTGTGTTAATGTTTTCAAGCCTTTCCTTGATTTCACCCTCTGTTAGCCATATCAGCAAGTCCTGTGTCATGTGCTGCTAACCATATAGACATGGTCCTCTCCTCAGGAAAGCATTAAGCACAGTTGCCTTCTCTGTGTCCTCTATAGCAGTGGTCCTCAACCCTGGCCTACAGGGCCCACTAACAGGCCAGATTTGCAAGATAACTCAAATACATCCCAGGTGATATCATTTGCTGCTCAGTGATTGCAGTACTCTAGTCTGCATCTCCCCAAGGTAATGCCTAAAATCTGGCCTGTTAGTGGGCCCTGAGGACCGGGGTTGAGAACCACTGCTCTATAACCACCCTCCCATCATCGTTAATTATGTGTGCAACATGCTCTGACCTAGCTTTTTTGCTATTAATATTTAAAAAATTTCTTAGGGTTTTTTTTTTTTTTTTTTTTTTTTTAACTTTCCTCTGCTATGTGTCTCTCGAAGTCAATTTTAGCCGTCCTGATTTCTTTTTCGAATTTCAGATTATATTTCTTGTATTGGTGGAAAGCAGATAATATCCCCTCTGATTTATATTTCTTAAAAGCCATTTTTTTTTTCTCTAATAAGCTTTACATTACAGTTTAGCCACCCTGGTTTGACCTTGGTTCTTCTAAATGTATTTCCCATTGGAATGCACTGTGAGATAACGGAATTTTTGTAAAATCTTACCTGTAAAATTCCTTTCTCCGAGTCCTCCGACAGTCGCCGCCTCTTCATATTCGTCACATATGGGGTATTAGACTTTGCTCCGAAGGAGTAGCTAGGCAACAGAATATGTTAACATTAAAGCTTTTAACATATCCCACCCTCAAGAGGTGGTCCCCTCAGTCAATACCCTCCTACTTCCTGCAACCATATCTCAGTTTCAGTGGAATAGCAGTAGAGTATACAACCAAACCCCAAAGAGGGGCGGGGGCGGCGACTGTCGGAGGACTCAGAAAGGAATTTTACAGGTAAGATTTTACAAAAATTCAGTTTTCTCTTACGTCCTCCGACAGTCGCCGCCTCTTCATATTCGTCACATATGGGGACGTCCCAAAGCAGTGCAAACATGAGGGGTGGGAAACGCATCCGCGCCGAAAGGCAACGCAGTCTCCGCATCAAAGGAACCTTACCAAAGGAAGGAAACCAGCTGGGCAACAGGAAAAAACAAGTGCTCAAAAGGAGCAACAACCCAGGAAAAGACAAATAACCAGGGGATAAAAAAAAAAAAACTTATCCCAACAGCCAGAGGTCCCCAACAAGGGACCCTAGGGAATCGCCGCACTAAGAACCTTGCGGCCAAAGGAAGCATCCGCCGATGCCTGAACATCTACTTTGTAGAATTTTGTGAAAGTGTGCACGGTCGACCAGGTCGCCGCCTTACACACCTGGGCTACAGAAGCCCCATGACGACAGGCCCAAGACGTACTCAGAGATCTAGTAGAGTGCGCCTTCACAGGCACAGGGGGAACCTTCCCCTGCAAAGCATCGGCCTCTACCATCGCCAAATGGTCTGTCTGATCCATTTGGCGATGGTAGAGGCCGACGCCGCCAAGCCCTTCCGAGGACCCTCTGGAAGAACAAACAAAGAATCCGTCTTTCGAAAAGACTCAGTCGATTTAAGTTAAACCCTTATCGCCCGAACAACATCCAAAGAATGTAATCTCACCTCCTTTGGATGGGTAGGCTTCGCGCACAGCGAAGGCAAGACAATATCCTCATTAAGATGGAATTCCGAAACTCGCTTCGGAAGAAAAGAAGGATTAGGTCGCAAGACCACCTTATCCAAATGAACAACCAGATACGGAGACTTGCAGGACAAAGCCGCCAGCTCCGACACTCTGCGAGCCGAAGTGATCGCAACCAAAAAGGCGACCTTTTTGGACAACAGACAACGAGATCTCCCTGATCTGTTCAAAAGGAGCACGTTGTAACACAGATAAAACGAGATTCAAGTCCCAAGGGGGCAGAGGATCCCTCCTAGGAGGAACCAGATGCCGCACTCCCTGAACAAAAGTGCCAACCAAGGAGTTGGAAGCCACGGGACGTTGAAACAGAACGGCCAGCGCAGACACCTGACCCTTTATCGTAGCCAGCGCCAAACGCTGATCGACACCCGTTTGAAGGAAGGACAGCACTCGGGAAACCGAGTACGTGCGGGGTGAAAACCCTCTGGACTCACACCAGGCAAAATAGGCCTTCCAAGTACGGTAATAAACCTTCCCCGAGGAAGACTTCCTCGCGTTGATCAAGGTATGAACGACCTCTGGGGAGAGACCCTTCTCCTTCAGGACCTCGGTCTCAACAGCCAGGCCGTCAAAGCCAGTGACTGTAAAGCAGGATGGTATATCGGCCCTTGAGACAGGAGATCGTCTCGAAGAGGCAGACGCCACGGGGCGTCGACCGCCAGATTCACGAGGTCTGCGTACCAGGACCGGCGAGGCCAGTCCGGTGCCACAAGAATGGTTTGGTGGTGAATTGGCGCAGAAGAGGTCTCAAAAAAAAAAAAGTCTGGTCCTGGGGACCCGGGGAGGGGGAGAAGGGAAACACCAGGGATGGTGGGGCCCCCCGAACAGTTCAGGGGGTAGCTGTCCACTGTAGCGGCTGCCGGCGGAAGAGACAGAAGAGATCTCTGGGGGGAGACAAGAGGGAAGACAGCGCAGCGCCTTCTAAGTGCAGCAAGACATTTATTGAAGTATGTGCAGCAGTATTACACTCACATTTAGTCGGTGAATAAGATGCAGTTAGTCAAGTAATGTTGATCATCAGGAGCATCACTGGAGCGGGTCCTGGTGGTGGAGGCAGTGGATCCCGGTGAGAGCGGCAGGGGGTTCCTCCGTGTGTACAGGGATGGCCTCGGTGGTGTCCGTGGGCTCCTTGTCAACTGGTGGAACGCTGGCACTCGTGGGTCCTGGGATCCTGAAGTCACTCCTGGCGGTGATGCGGGATGCTACGGCGACGCGATATCGGAGAATGCGCTCCTTCCTCAGGCCGTGGATGCACCATGTTTGGACAGGGCATTTATGCAGTGATAAGGACGGTGGCTCAGGGGAGGAAAAAAGCATGGCTGTAAAGTCTGCAATAGGTGGAATATCGGTGTTTGGCCACTAGGTGGGGTGTGTGGGTACACAAACTGTTGTGGTTAAATGCATGGGGGGGGGGGGGGGAAATAACAGACCATGTGGGAAACTTTAGTGTAATAGGACCGTAGTTGAAAACTGAAAAGGGGGGGGGGTTTGTTTTGGGGGTTTTTTTCACTGGGAGGGATGGAGATGACAAGGGAGGGGGGGGGGTTTGGGGGGATTATGTGTATAAGTGTCACGGATATGTGTTGCTGTATGTATGGTGCTATGGGATAAGAATAGGGTACATGGTTTGGGCACGGGGACATATTGGGGGGGGGGGGGGTGGAGGAGGGGAAGATGTGATGTAAAAAAAAAAAAAAAAAAACGCATGTACAATAACTGGGGATGGTTTTGGTTGTAGCTGTTTTGGGGGGGGGGGGGGGGGTTGGGGTGGTTGTTTTTGTTTTCACGGGCGGTTTGATCCAGGGGGGGGATTGGAAGGGTGGTGTGTTGTCTTAACAAAAAAAAAAAAAATCAATAAATATCAAATCCGAACTTTTGCAACAGGCGATGGGGGGGGGGGGTATGGCTGGGGATGGTTTTGGTTGTTTGGGGGGGAGGGAAGGGTTGAGGGGGTTTTTTGTTTTCACGGGCGGTTTAATCCGGGGGGGGGGTTTAGTGGGGGGCGTGGAAAGAAGGTGGGTGGGGTGCATGGAGAAGCATTACAGTAAGGTGTTGGTTTCAATTTCCTCGTTAAGGCCTCCAGGCGCGAGGGTGTCAAGTGTGTAGATCCAGAACGTTTCTCTGCGACAAAGTCGCTTGTAACGTTCAGTTTGTGGGAATGAGTTGGGGATGGACTCGATGACCCAGACATGCAGACCTGTGGACGATTTCTCATGGTGTTCGGCAAAATGTCTGGGCACACTAGGTTTGTCTTTTCCGGCCTCGACTAGGCGGCGGTGCCACAAGAATCACCGTGCTGCGTTCCGAGTGTAACCTGCGAAGGAACCTGGACAGCAACTGAATCGGTGGAAACGCGTACATCAGCTTGTACTGATGCCACGGGGCCACTAACGCGTCCGACGCGTCTGCCCGAGGGTCGCGCGTCCTTGCCACGAACCTTCTCACCTTGTTGTTGAGACGAGACGCGAACAGGTCCACATCTGGAAGACCCCACTTCGCGCACAACATCTGGAAGACAGCCGGGTGGAGAGACCATTCCCCCTGATCCAGGGTCTGGCGACTCAGTCCGCCTGCCAGTTCTCCACCCCTGGAATGTGAACCGCCGTTATCGCCGGGACATGAGTCTCGGCCCAAGACAGAATGTCGGCCACTTCTCGAGCCGCTCGGGCACTCCTGGTGCCCCCTTGGTGGTTGATGTAGGCCACCGCCGTGGCATTGTCCGTCTGCACCCGAACCGGGCAGCCCTGCAGCCGGTCCGTCCAGCGATGAAGACAGAGATTTATCGCACACAATTCCAGAATGTTGATCGGAAGGGAGGACTCCCCCTCCGACCAAGTCCCCTGGGCGGACAGAACGCCCAGAACACCACCCCAGCCCGACAGGCTGGCATCCGTAGTGATTACCGTCCACGAGATAGGACGAAACGACTTGCCCCCGGACACCATCGGGGACTGGAGCCACCACAGAAGGTCTCTTCTGGTGCGATGACTCAACGAGATTTGAAGATCCAGAGATTGAGGTCGCCCGTCCCACATGGACAGGATCTCCGCTTGGAGACCCCGCGTGTGAAACTGGGCGAAGGGAATCGCCTCGAAGGCCGAGACCATCAATCCCAGACATCTCATGCACGTCCGCAGAGACGAGTGCGGAACGTCCCTGAGGGACCTGACTTCCTCCTGAAGAGTTCTGAGTTTGTCTTCCGGCAGGAAGACCTTCGCCTGCACCGAGTCCAGAATCATTCCCAGGTAGGGAAGACGAACCGACGGACTCAGTGTCGACTTTGGAAAATTTATCGTCCAACCAAACTCCTGCAGAGTTTGCATCGTGACAGACAGGTCCTTCTCCAGACCCTGGCTGGTCGCAGACCGAACCAGAATGTCGTCCAGATACCCCAGGACAGAAATGCCCTGGGCCCTCAATAATGCCAGAACCGGTGCAAGCACCTTGGTGAAGACCCGCGGAGCCGAGGCGAGACCAAAAGGCAACGCCACGAACTGGTAGTGAGCCTCCGCAATGGCGAATCGAAGGTACCTCTGGTGACCCTCGAAAATGGGGATGTGAAGATACGCATCCTTAAAATCGATGGAGGCCATGAATTCCCCCGGAACCAGGGCAGCCACCACCGACCGCAGGGATTCCATGCGGAACTTGCGAACCCGCACAGAGCGGTTCAGAGCCTTCAAGTCCAGAATTGGACGAACCTTGCCCTCCTTTCTGGGCACGGTGAACAGATTGGAATAAAACCCCCGAAATCTGTCCCGATGAGGCACCGGAACCACCACTCCCTGAGCCCTCAGGTCCCGCACCGCCAGGTGCAGGTCCCGTAAACGCTCCGGAGACAGTTGAAGATTTGAGGGAAAGAATCTGCTCTCCGGCCGAGAGAGAAACTCGATCTTGTAACCAGATCGAACGATCTCCTGAACCCATCTGTCCCGCACGCGGGCCAACCAGGGCTGAAGAAAACCGAGCAAGCATCCCCCCACCCCAAAACTGGGTGAGGGCGCCCCTTCAGGCCGCACTGTTATGGGCTGCGGATCCGGATTGACCGGACTTCTGTTTTCCAGACCAGGGCTTCTTCTGAGAGCCTTGACCTTTGAACGGTTTGCCCTTGTAGTGCGACCGAAAGGCACAAAAGGACCCCTGAGGGGGCTGAAAATTAGCATGCTTCTTCCCAGAAGCCCCATTAGCCTTGGGGAAATGGGGCAAGAGAGTGCTCTTACCTCCGGTGATCCCCTTAATCAACACATCCAAGGACTCCCCAAAAAGGCGAGACCCATCATAAGGCAGATTGGCTAAGGTCTTACGTGAAGATTGGTCCACCGACCAACATTTCAACCAAACCAGGCAGCGAGACAACACCGCCACGCTGTGCACATGTGCAGCCAACGGGACTAGGTCCAAGTCCGCATCACACAGATACATGACACCCTGGTGGATTTGATCCACCATATCCAGGGTCGCCGGCGAGGCCGAATCGGCCACTAGGACGCGCCTAAGCATCTGCGTCCAACTTGCGACAGCCTGGGCCGCCATGAGAGAGGCAAACAGAGCCTTAAGCATAGAACCCGTAACAGAATAAGTATGACGGGCAAGAGACTCCAATCTCCTATCCGTGGCATCACGGAACACAGGGGAATCCTCTGCAGGAATCGCAGTGGATTTGTTTAAAACCGCAATTGCGTGATCCACTGTGGGTGGCACACACCACCTTTCATCAGTGGAAGGCGAGAAAGGATAACGCAGCTTGAACCTACTTGGTACAGCAAAAGGTTTGCGTAGATTGCGCCATTGTTCCTTAACAGCGCGCTGAAAATCATCATTGCAGGGAAAAACCTGCGGCGTCCTGCGTTTCCTCTGCGTCCCATAAGCCGCCAAGGCAGCGGGGGGACACACTTCATCCTGCAAACGCAGCGTTTGTTTTATGGAAGCAATCAATTCATCCATGATTGCAAGCTCTTCAGGCGAGCCAGGGGGAGAATTATCAACCCCTTCAACTTCAGCCTCCACCTCGGACCCCACTAGATCCAGGGAGGAGCGGGACCCCGATAAGGAGGCCCCCGCCATAACAGCCCCATCACCTTCACCCTCAGAATCAGAGGAAAGAGAAACTCTGGGTCTTTTAGTAGATTGAGCAGCCACCAGCATCTGCACCTGAGCAGCAAGGCCAGCCACAATAGTGGCTAAATCCCCCCCCTGAGGGGGAAACAGCGGTCCCCTGGCTTTCCACCAAGGCGGTAGGAAATTTGCCCTCCTGAGAATCCATTGCCCCTATTACAAATGCCGGATAATAAAGGGTTAACTGCCCCTTTAACAAGCGCGACGAGCGCAGCCCACCGCACCACACACCAGCACAATGAGACCCCCACAGGGACAATAAAACTGACACAGGCAATGGATAAGAAGGATATAACCTGAGGAGACCCTCGCCGCTGCTGCTGCCTCGATCGGTGTTCCTGGAGAAGAGGAAGTGATGCGGCCAGGGCGCTCTATCAAAGCCTATGGGAGGCTACAAGAAAATGGCCGCCATGCATGTAGAACATGCGGCCGGAGCGAGTGTAGGCAAAATGGCGCCGTTTGGCGCCGAAACCGCCGCTCCACAGTACAGTAATGCACACATGTCATCCATGTATAAAAAAAACATGTTAGATCGCCGCAGCGATCGCTATATAGTGCCCAAACATGCCACAAAACATGCCCCACAGCACACAGCTTCTCACACTGACAAGGCTGACACACACAGTGTCACACAGCTCCCCCCCCCCCCCCCCCCTTGCAGCCCACAGCATGCAGCCGAGTGATAGGGAGACAAACAGTGTGAACAGAGGCAGGTTACACAGTCCCAGACTGACACCCCCCCAGACAGACAGGTCCCCACATAGATACACTTACCTCACAATGGCGTGGGGGACCCGCACAGACGAACAAGCCGCTGCACATGAGGCAGGGAGAGTCGCATACAAGACGCACAGAATGGGGGTTAAGAAACCGCACAGCGTCCAGTGAGGTAGCCACCTCACCAATCATCCCTGCACCGAACAGGGATGGGTCGTTCACTGTGCCAGGAGCGTTACCTGGCTGAACGCTCGATGGCAGGCTGGGAAGCCACTGACCCACGACCTGCGACCAGGGGGATCAGCCCGAGACCCAGCCCGCATGATCCTCTTCATCCGAAGAACTAACTAATGCTGACAAAAAGAACAGCTAAGTAAAGGTAGAGAGAAAACTCAAACAAAAAATCAAAAAAGAAGAAAGAGTCAGGGGCACAAAGCCCCAGCACAGAGAGAGCCAGCCACTCCTGACAAGCTAGACATTGAAACTGAGATATGGTTGCAGGAAGTAGGAGGGTATTGACTGAGGGGGAAGGAGGAACAAGCCGCTCAGGTGTGTCAGCCCGACCTGGTGCTGGTAAGACCCGTCATCCGGAAGGTTGCAGTAGAAGTAGTGAAACCGCACTCAGGTGGATGAAAGCAAATGAAGTGGTTTATTCTTCAAAATCATAGATATACAGACAGTGCAGGGAACAGATAATCCAGGTTAAGCCTGGATTATCTGTTCCCTGCACTGTCTGTATATCTATGATTTTGAAGAATAAACCACTTTCATTTGCTTTCATCCACCTGAGTGCGGTTTCACTACTTCTATTGACTGAGGGGACCACCCCTTGAGGGTGGGATATGTTAAAAGCTTTAATGTTAACATATTCTGTTGCCTAGCTACTCCTTCGGAGCAAAGTCTAATACCCCATATGTGACGAATATGAAGAGGCGGCGACTGTTGGAGGACGTAAGAGAAACTTTTGTTTAACCACTTTACCACCGGAGGATTTTGCTGTCTTCCGTCCAGGCCACTTTTTGCGATTCGGCGCTGTGCGACTTTAACTGACAATTGCGCGGTCGTGCGACGCCGTACCCAAACGAAATTTACGTCCTTTTTTTCCCACAAACAGAGCTTTCTTTTGGGGGTATTTGATCACCTGTGCGATTTTTACTTTTTGCGCTATAAACAAAAAATCGCGTTTTTTTTGAAAAAATAACAATATTTTTAACATTTTTTTATATGAAATTCCCCCCCAAAAAAATGTAAAAACCAATTTTTTTAAAATTTTTTGGCCAATTTGTTTTCTGCTACCTATGTTTGGTAAAAAAAAATCCCAATAAGCGTATTTTGATTGGTTTGCGCAAAAGTTATTGCGTTTACTAACAAAGTGAAAGATTTCTGTCATTTTTGGGGTTTTTTTTTTTAACGCGTAATGGCGGCGATCTGCGATTTTTTTTGCGGGACTGCGACATTGCGGCGGACAGATCGGACCCTTGACTGACATTTTTGACACTTTTGGGGGTACCAGTGACATTACTGCAGTAATCAGTGCTATATATATGCACTGTTACTGTAAAAATGACACTGGCAGGGAAGGGGTTAATTTTATTGGAGAGGGAGGGGTTAATGTATGCCTGGTGCTTACTGACGTGTGGGGGGGGAGGGGACTGAGTGAGTCATGGACAGATCGGATGTCCAGCTATGCTGAACAGTCCGATCTGTCACTCCCTGTCACTATGGAGATCCGCCCGCTTGTGTTTACACAGGCGGGCGGATCTCCACACTAGATACCCGACGATCGGGGGAAGAGCGGCGGCGATCGCCGCTGCTCCTCCCCTGGCCCGACTCCCGCTGTGACTGAAAACAGCGGGAGCGAGCCTCCGGCGGCACGCAAGCGCCGCCCAGAAGGGGGAGTGTCTGACGACGTAGTACTACGTCGTCAGACGATAACGAGCCACTCTGCCGCAGTAATATTACTGTGGGCGGTGGTAAAGTGGTTAATATGTTCCTAAAGCATTCACATTTTTCCTCAGTGTTCAGTGTTCCTAGGGTTTGGTCCCAATTTATTTTCTCTATTATTGAGCACAGTTCAGGAAAGTTTGCCCTTCTTAAGTTTAGGGTTCTTATGTTCCCCTCTTCCCTTGCTATCTTATGATTTACGCTAAATGTGATCATCCTGTGATCGCTAGAACCCAAGTTGTCTCGGACTCCTACATCAGTGATTAGACCTGGGTCATTCGTAAATAGATCTAGAAATGCATTCTTTCTAGTAGGAGAATCCACCAACTGAGACATGTAGTTGTCCTGTAAGACATTAATGAAATGACGGGCCTTTATAGAGTGTGCAGACCCCTCTTCCGAGTCAATATCAGCATAATTGAAGTCCCCAATATGATGACTTGTCCCTGCTTTGCTGCCTTTCCCACCTGCGATAGAAGTTCCAGCTCTACCTCCTCCATACCTATAACATTCCCCCACTATTACTTTCCCTATGGAGTTCTACCCACACTGATTCCACCTCCGCCCTCGTTCCTTCCACAATGTCACTCCTCTCTACCACCCTCACATTATTTTTGACATAGAGACATACCCCTCTTTTCCTTCCCTGTCCTTCCTATACACAGAAAACCCCTGAATATTTGCCAGCCAGTAGCCTGAGGGGATCAAACCAAGTTTCTGTTATTCCAACAAGGTCTATGTCCTCCTCGTGTACTAACAGTTACAATCCATTTTGTTAGGTAGGCTCCTGGCATTTGCCTATACCCCTCTGTGTTATAGGAGTGGATAGGGATTTATCCTTAAGTTTATTTCTGCCTGGATTCGGGTTGTCCGCACATTTCCCCCAGTGATTGTTGTTATGGTTATATTGTCGCTGCTGAACCCATAATACCTTTGGTCCTCTGCTCCCTACTATCACTACCTCTGAGCCCTCCCCCACCCCTCCTCCCCCCAACACCTGGTTTAACCGGTTGCCGACCGCCGCACGACTATATACTGCGGCGGTCAGCCCCGGCCAGGCAGAGTGACGTATCGGTACGTCACTCGCCTGTCACTGACTTGCGAGCCTATCGCGGGCGGGCGCGCGCCCACCGAGGCGCGCGCCCGCCGCGGCTCGTTCACAGGCAAGTCAGTGCGTGTGACCGGCGGACTCGATGTCCGCCAGTCACACTGCGATCGCTCCTGTGAAGGGAGAAAGACAGAGCAGTTTGTGTAAACAAGCTGCCTGTCCGTTCTCCCTGTGTAAAAGTGAAGATCTGTCCGTTCTACTATGTAGAACGATTGATCTTTGCTTTTACACCAATAGGAATGTCCCTACACAGTTAGAATCACGCCCCTAGGACACACTTAACCCCTCCCTGTCCAATAAAGTTAACCCCTTCCCTGCCAGTGTCATTTTTGCAGTAACAGTGCATATGTATAGCACTGATTACTGCAGTAATGTCACTGGTAACCCCAAAAGTGTCAAAAATGTCAGTCAAGGGTCCGATCTGTCCGCCGCAATGTCGCAGTACCGAAAAAAAAAAATCGCATTACGCGTTAAAAAAAAAAACACCAAAAATGACAAAAATCTTTCCCTTTGTTAGTAAACGCGATAACTTTTGCGCAAACCAATCAAAATACGCTTTTTGCGATTTTTTTTTACCAAACATAGGTAGCATAAAACAAATTGGCCGAAAAATGTTAAAAAATTTTGATTTTTACTTTTTTTTTTGGGGAATTTCATATAAAAAAATGTGAAAAATATTGTTATTTTTGCAAAATTGACGCTCTTTTTTTGTTTATAGCGCGTGATCAAAAAATCGCACAGGTGATCAAATGCCACCAAAAGAAAGCTCTGTTTGTGGGAAAAAAAAGGACGTCAAATTCGTTTAGGTACAGCGTCGCACGACCGCGCATTTGTCCGTTAAAGTCACGCAGTAAAAAAGCGCAAAAAAACCCCTGGTCCTTTAGCAGCCAAATCCTCCGGGGCTTAAGTGGTTAAAAGCCCCTCCAACTTGGTGGCCATCTTTTCTTCCCAATAGAGCTGTACCATCCCCATTAATGTGCAGCCCGTCCTTACTAAAGAGAAGGTAACAGACTGAGAAGTCGGCTATGTTCTCCAGGAACCCAAACCCCTCCTTCCTACACCATTTCCTCAGCCACTTGTTCAGTTCCCTAAGCGCCTTCAGCCTCTCTGGTGTGGCATGAGGTACAGGCAGTATTTCAGAGAAAACCACCTTGGAGGTCTGTTTCCTCAATATATTCCCCAAGTCCCTGAAATTAGGATCCTCCACCTTCTTCTCAGTTTGTCATTGGTGCCTACATGCACCATAACCACTGGGTCCTCCCGAGCCCCGCCCAATAATCTGTCTACCCGATCCGCTGAACTCGAGGGCCCGGTAAACATACTGTTCGAGGACCACAATCAATTTGACAGATAGCCCTCTCTGTCCTCTTGATAATTGAGTCCCCTTCTACCACTACCTGTCTAACCTTTCCTGAGTCTCTGCCCCCTCCTTCCGGGAGACGCCCCCCCCCCCCCCCCCGGCACCTAGGGGAGGGCGCCTGCTCCAGCACTGCCACCCCTGAGCCGATATGCCCATCATGCAACTTGGCATATTTGTAAGGGTGTACTAACTCAGGACTGGCCTCCCTAGCGCTCCTCCCTCTTCCCCAAGTTAAATTGATGGGAGGAAGAAGCAGTGCCTATGAACACACAGCACTGGCCGGGAGTGTGCACACATGGGTGCCTCCTTAGCCACCAAAAAGCTAAGGAGACAGCCGCAAAATAGAAATAGGTGCAAGTGGCTTGAGGGCCAGTAGCAGATCAAAAAAGGACATTTTAAAAAAAGATAAATCATCCTATAATCAAGTGTTGATTTTCAAAATAAATTAGGATAGTTTAAAATCCCTTTAAAGTAATTGCTATGAATTCCACTGTAAAGGCTCCATAAAAAAAAAAAAATAAGAATTCATGTAAACAGTGATGTAGACATGTTGCTTGATTAAACAGAAAAGGCTGGATGCAAAAAAACAATCCTAATCTATGGAACTAAGCTGAATCATTCCACACTCTTTAGAAACAAATATGAAGCCATTACAGAAATAAACCAGTTGTTCCTACCCCACTGGCAGAACATCCTAACTGACAACTAAGAATTCAGCTCTCAGTCAACAATGGCTGCCAAAAAGCCATGGAACAAAAGCTATTAGGCTTATTACCAAGTCAAGAAAATGAAGACACACTTACTTGGCATTCTCATGTTTGTCTTGATCGGAGAGTGAACCGGTCTTAACAAGGTCATAATTAATACTTCCGGGCTGTATAGCATCAATCAGATCCACTACAGGAAGACTAGTGCTGATGGATTTGTCCTGTGAAAAAAGTGGAAAAATGTTAAGGTGAATCCAGCAAAAATATGGTAATACTGGCTTAAATTCCATTAGAATTAGTTTAATCATGCCTGTCACAATTAAGCCACTTGTTGACTGCAAAATGCGCAGTAGCCGGGTGCATGCAAAAGGCATATGTGCAGTAGCAGGGTGCATGGGCCTTAACACCACGAGGCTTTGAAATTCTGCGCTGAGAACAAGTTAAACTGCACGCTCCCAGCACACTCCCCAAACTGTCCATGCAGCTGCACATCACTGTTCGTGATTAGGAGCCAACAGAATAGGATCCCGATCATAAGACTGCTTTGACATAAAGCCACAGGCATCATGTGATTGGGAAGTTACCTTCGCCTACCAGCATTAACACCCACTTAATGGGCCGTTGGGAGGTGGCAGCAAGGGGTTAAAAAGAGTAAATAAGGGGAATAAAATGCAAGCAGAACTGAAATTATATGCAAATTTCAACTTTTCCCAGTAAAGTTTGCTTGTAAAGTTTTGGTTTGACCCTGCCCCCACATATTTTGGTACTTTAACCACTTACCCACTGGGAACTTAAACCCCTTCCTAACCAGACCAAATTTTCAGCTTTCAGTGCGCTCACATTTTGAATGCCAATTACTTAGTCATGCAACACTACCCATATTAAATGTTTGCCCTTTTTTACACACAAATCAAGCTTTTGGTGGTATTTAATAATTGGGTTTATTTTTTGTGCTATAAATGGAAAGGTTTTGTAAAAATATGCATTTTTCTTTATTTCGGTTTTAAAATTTTGCAAATTTATAATTTTTCTTCATAATTTTTGGCCCAAAAAGTTATACTGCTACATATCTTTGGTAAAAAGAACCCAAAAAAAATATATATTATTTGGTCTGTGAAGGTTATCGAGTCTACAAGCTATGGTGCCAATCATTGAAAATTGATCACAACTGATGTACTGATGGCCTATGTCATTTCTTGAGACACTAACAAGACAGGAAAGTACAAATACCCCCTTTTTGGAAAGTAGACAATCCAAGGTATTTTAGTAAAGTAAAGTTTTAAAGTTGTAATATTTTCCCCACAATTCTTTGCAAAATGAAGATTTTTTTTCCACACAACTGTTATATTACCAAGTGATTTCTCACACACTGTATAGGCATACTTGCAACTACACACCCCAAAATACAATCTGCCTCTCCTTTTGAGTATGGTGATACCACATGTGTGAGACTTCCACAGCCTGACCACATACCGAAGCCCAACCACCAAGTAGCACCTCCAGGTGTTCTAGGAGCAAAAACTACACATATAATTTCCTGACAACCTATCACACTTTTGAAGGCACTGGAATTCCAGGACAATGGAAACGCCCACAAAACTACCCCATTTTGGAAAGCAACACCCCAACACATAATCTAGGAGGCATAGTGCATCTTTTGAACATGTCATTTTCCACAAGTTTTTAGAAAATTAAGAAAATGAAAATGCATTTTTTTTTTTTTTTTTTTTACACAAAGTTGTCCATTTATAAGATATTTCTAACACGTAGCATGTAAATAGCAAAAACGACACCCCAAAATACATTCTGCTACTCCTCCCGAGTATGACGATACCACATGTGAGACTTTTACACAGCCTAGCAACATACAGAGGCCCAACATGCAGGGAGCACCGTCATTTCCTGACTACCCATTACACTTTTGTGAGACACTATAGGGCACTGATAAGCACTGACATGTCACGGATGAGCACTGATGTGGCATGAATGAGCAATGGGTGAGCACGGATGGACATGAATGAGGCACAAGTGGGTATGAATGAGGCATGGATGGGCATGATTGAGGCATGGGGGAGGCAGGAGTCAGCGGTGGTGCAGCCTCCCTCCTCTCCTTGCATGCTGGACTGATTGATGTGTACAGCGTGCGAGGAGAGAACTGAACCGGACATGCGCCAGTTTGTTGACAACTGATCGCTCCATCATTGGACGGAGTGATCACGTGGTAAAGGGCTGCTGTCATAAGCCCTTTACCACCATCTGCGATGTGCCAGGTCCTTTGAACCTGGTGAGCACAGGCACTTCCATGTGTGCGTCCCAGGAGGCGAGCGGGAAACATGATTCAGGGAGGACGTCATTGTGCATCCTCCCAGAATAAGCCGACCGTGCTATAGCCATCATTTGGCTATGGCCCAGTTGGCAAGTAGTTAAAATGACTGTCGGCCTCACTGGCCAAAAAATGGATTTTTGTAAAATCTTACCGTAAAATCCTTTTCTCTTAGCTCATTGACAGACGTAGTCCTCGGTGATACACCACCTTCGGGTTATGTTGCCTCCACAGGAGCAGGACTAGACAGGAAATTAAAAAGCTCTGGCCACACCCTAGGGGCAGTCCCAGAGGGTATATCCTCTCTCTCTCTGCCTCAGCAAATCAGTTATGTGAAAAAGCAGTCTTTAGAGATTTTAACCCAACTCAAAAAAACAGAGGGGCGGGGACTACGTCTGTCAATGAGCTAAGAGAAGGATTTTACGGTAAGATTTTACAAAAATCCATTTTTCTCTAGCGCTCATTGACAGACGTAGTCCTCGGTGATACACCACCTTCGGGACGTCCCAGAGCAGTATCACAACTGAGGGGTGGGAAAATGAAATCAAATCCCAATCTAGAAGGCCCAACCGGTGCCAACTAGAAGTTTACAATGCTCATCCTTAATGATAAGACTCAAAAGAGAAAAAATTTCTTTTTTTTTTTTTTTTCAAACAGAAAAAAACCCTCGAGGTAGACCACCGGTCTCCTCAAATTGGGGCCTGCAAAACCTTGCGGCCAAATGAGGCATCCGCCGATGCCGTCACCTCAATTTTATAGAATTTTGTAAAGGTATGTACCGACGACCAAGTGGCCGCCTTACATACCTGGACCACTGACGCCTGATGGCGAAAGGCCCAGGAAGTACTGAGCGCTCGAGTGGAGTGCGCCCTAACAGGGAACGGAGGACTCTGACCCTTAATAGAATAAGCCTGTACCACCGTTTGTCTAATCCATTTGGCAATGGTCGCGGCAGATGCAGGCAAACCCTTTCTGGGGCCATCCGTGATCACAAAAAGTGAATCCGTCTTACGGAATGATTCCGTAGCTTTCAGGTATACCCTGATTGCCCGAACCACATCTAAGGAATGCAACGCATGTTCCCGATGATGCTTGGGCTGAGGACACAAGGAAGGTAGTACAATATCTTCATTCAGATGAAAATCTGAAACCACCTTAGGAAGAAAAAGATGGCTTAGGATGAAGTACTACCTTATCCCTATGAATCACTAGGTATGGGGACTGGCATGACAATGCAGCCAGTTCTGACACCCTGCGAGCAGAAGTAATAGCCACCAAGAAGGCCACCTTCTGGGATAAAGTAAGCAAGGGAATCTCCCTGATGTTTTCAAAGGGAGGTTTCTGTAGAACCGACAAAACCAAATTAAGATCCCAGGGCGGTAAGGGCGCGCGGACTGGAGGAGCCAGGTGCCGCACCCCCTGGATGAAATTCCGCACCAAGGATTTGGTAGCTAAAGGCTTCTGAAAGAAGATTGCTAATGCTGAAACTTGACCCTTGATGGTGCTCAAGGCTAGCTTCTGCTCAACCCCTTGTTGCAAAAAGGCCAATATTCGAGACACCGAATAGGTACGTGGAGGAAATCCTAAAGATTCGCACCACGCAATATAAGTCTTCCATGTGTGATAATAGACTTTGCTGGAAGTCGCTTTCCTTGCTTTAATAAGGGTAGGAATGACTGAAGTAGACAAACCTCTGTCCTTCAGTACTTGGGTCTCAATGGCCAGGCCATTAAAACCAGCGACTGTAAAGCACGAAGGTAAATTGGTCCTTGAGACCACAGACACTCCCTGAGACGAAGTTCCCACGGAACGTCTGCGACTAACATGTCCAAGTCGGCCAGGCCAGCTTGAGGAGGCCAGCCTAGAATTTCTAGGACCACTGGCGCTGATTGGATCTGAACCAGGCGTCCCTAGAGCTATCTGACCCCGACCATCCGAGAAAGTCTGGTCGTTTTCTGCTCCCACACATTTATCAGATACCTGATAGTTATCAGGAAAGGTGATCTTTTCTGGTTGAACCTCAGGGACCGAAGTCACCCGACTAGAGGCTACTTGGCCTATCTGGTCAACCAGATCCGATTCCTGTGAGGTATCGGGACTAATCTTAGGAAAAGGTAAAGGAAAAGATCTATTCAGGGAACGGTAACTACCGCTTCCTGTGGTACTAAAATGTTGGAAGGGAAGAATCGCACCGGTAGTAGTGGTTGATGCTCGATCTAATGTCCTGAATACCGGTGAAAACGTCCCCCCACCCTGAAACCGGGTGGGGGCGCACCTTCAGGCTGTGTACTCCTTTACTTCGGGTTTGGCTGGGTTGGTCCTCTGCTTGTCCGACCAGCCCTTCTTGAACCCTCCTGGAGGAGTCTTGCCTTTCCCGCTAGTACCAGCCGGGCGCCCTTTATGGGCGGTAAAGAAAGGTCCTCGCTTGTTGCGAGGTCCCTTAGCTTTAGCAGCCTGTGGCAAAAAAGTGCTCTTGCCCCCAGTGGCATCCTAATGATTTCATCTAGGTTGGCCCCAAATAGACGATTCCCCTGAAAAGGGAGATTGGTCAAGGTCTTTTTGGAACCTAGGTCAGCTGACCAGCATTTTAACCACAGCACACGTCTGAGGATCACTGCTAACTTAGATGCATGCCCTAATAAGGGAGTAGTGTCCAAGGCTGCGTCACAGATAAACCGTAGCCCCTGTATGATCTGTTCCATCAAATCAGACGTCTCCTGGGGAATATCTTTTCCCCTAAGATCTTGGCGTACCATTTTCGCCCATTCCGTAAGTGTCTGGGAAACTAGACCAATAACAATTACTGGTCTAAATGCTGACCCTATCAGAGAAAAGATAGTGCGGGACTCTGCTTCTATCTTTCGATCCACCGGATCCTTAAAGGACGAAGTGTCCTCCACTGGAATAACCGTGGCTTTATTCAGCCTGGAAATAGGCGGATCCACGACTGGTGGTACCGTCCATTTCTTAATGATGGATTCCTCAAACGGATAGCGTCTAGCAATACGCTTGGAAATAGTAAAGGTACGTTTAGAATGCTCCCATTCTCCTTTAATCTGATTACCAAAACATTTAGGTACAGGAAAAGCCTTCGCCGTCTTGATGGGCTTATTAGTACCAAAAGGCATCTCTGTTTCAGTTGCCTCTGCCGGTAAAGCCTCAAGTTTTAAGGTTTCTTGCACTGCCACAACTAGTGCGTCCACCAATGCTTCTTCCTGAATTATAGCAAGAGAAGAAGCGTCCTCCTCACTGTCTGAGGGGGCTTTACCTGGGATAACAGCCCTTGCAGAGGAACCTGCAACTGCCGTGACCATCTCTGAATCAGAGTCAGAGGTGTCAGATAATATAGGGGTAGGCGGGGGTCGCTTCCTTGACCCCCGTCCCTGACAGGCCGCCTCCACCCGGGCCACCATAGACTCCAAAATTGCTGTAAATGACTCTATACTCTGTGCACCGGCGGGTCCCGAGGCCCCCTCGAGGGAAACAGGTGGGGGAATATGTGTGGCAGGGTCCATGATAACTCCAGTTACTTCCTGGATAATATAATTCAAAAGTAAAGAAAAAAACTTTTTTTTTTTTTTTTTTCTTTTTCTGACCCCCAGCGCCACAAAAAGCCCCTTAGTGTTACCTGCTAGGGATCCCTATCGATCGAGAGAGAGAGAGATAGACCCCCAGGCTCACCACTTGATGCTCAGAGTTAAACTGCAACAGCTTACAGCGCTGTCTTGACAAACAGGAAGTCTTTTGGCTGGCTGCCCAGGAAGAAAGGAGACGGCTCCGCCCCTCTGCACGCCTTCCGGCGCCTCCCCCAAGCTCCACGAGGTGTAGGATCACCTCAAACATGGCCGCCCCCATGCTGGAGACACGAGGCTACGCCAAAACTCTCTCTGCATGGGGATATGGCGTGGTTGGCGGTACCGGCCCTGGCAGACCGCATGGCCGTTCGGGAGGCCTGCTAATAGCTGGAGATCTGATTTGGAAGGCAGTCTACATGTCCGTGGCTTCTGACTGGTAGGTAGCTTATACTTAACCCATAAGATTCCCAGAATGCCACAGATTACATTTTTTAAACATGTATACAATAGATTGTTAGCTCCCAAACCAAGCCTCCTGGCTTTTTGCACACATAAAATCACACTCAAAGTAGGAGGATCTGTGACATGTTATAGGATAGAAAGGACTCTTTCTTACCATACAGAGAGGGGCCCGCGTTCACCACAAAACCCGTCAGGGAAAAAGGGGGAACATACTACTCACCATACCGGAACCAGGCGGGCACCAACTCCTGACAGTACCCCTCTCCACCGGGGCGGGAGGGCTGTCGACCGATACGGACGCCGTGACTCATGGTCTTTGGCGTTTCAGCGAGACGTTTAACTCGCGGGTTCAGTCCTTTTAATGGGACTTTGTCGCGGCCGACCCAGCGCGGAGCTATGGCCTGCACGCGCTCGTAGGCTGAACTGGGGTGACCACCGGATCTCAACATCCAGCCCGTCGCCCAGTTCAGCTTTCTTGCTTGAAGATCTCACAGGAACACTGGAGAAAAAAAAAGCTGTCTAAAAATCCTTTAAGAAAAAAATTCTTGCCAGGACCTAAGATCCCAGCAAGGTATCTAGGTCCTTACTCCTAACTAGACAGAAAATAACTGATTTGCTGAGGCAGAGAGAGAGAGGATATACCCTCTGGGACTGCCCCTAGGGTGTGGCCAGAGCTTTTTAATTTCCTGTCTAGTCCTGCTCCTGTGGAGGCAACATAACCCGAAGGTGGTGTATCACCGAGGACTACGTCTGTCAATGAGCGCTAGAGAAAGAAAGATTGGGAATAAGAACAAGCCTAAAGACTAAGTTTACCTTTTGCAAAAAAAAATAAATGCAGATCTTTTTTGCAGGCGCATTTATTAATTTATTATTTTTACTACTCTGCAGCCTTTGAGGCATTGTCCCCACAATCAGCAATGCTAGGCTCCTGCAGACAGTCAGTACAGCTATCTACCCGTACATCATATGGGCTGGCAGTTACTCAATAGTCCACACTTCCGCGTCACTCATTCACAGAGCTCTGTAAAGGATTGAACTGCAAACTGTTTGCCATGGAGGCCGACAGTAGATGTAGTTTATTCACAGAACTCTGAATAATTGACGTGGCCTTGTGGGCAGAGCCCTGCATAGCCACACTGTTTTTAGATTCTGACAGCAGGGGCTGGGTGATGATCCCACACCCACTTTTATAGGAGGAGGGAGGAATGAAGGTAAGGGGAGAAGCTGGTAGGGGGAAGGTAGGGGGGAGGCAGAAGCTGGAACATGTTAAGTGTTTTACCCTAAATATGGGTGGAACATGTAATGTTACAAAGGTGAAACAAAACTACGCTGAGCCTGCACCCATCCAAAGCCAGCAGTTTACCCCAGAGACTCAGTTTTACCACTGAACTTTTGTATTGATTACTCACACCCTCCGCATACAGCTAATAGTGCGCCAATGATTGATTTTTTTTGTCATGTTACAAAGATGAACTTGTCCTTTAATTAAAGGAAAAGCCAAGATAACATGTTATGAAAAGGTGAGCTTATCCTTTAAAGAAACTGCTTATTTAAAATGGCCAGATAATGTTGAAAAAAGTATTACCTTAAAATTCTGAATAGATGAGGTCTTCCCAGCGCCAGCCAAAGTGCTGTTTACCCAGTTGACAATAGTGTCATCATTTACCTTGGCACCATCACCCAGATTTTCCAGCACGTTCAGTGTATACCTAGGGAACAAAAAGTCAAAATTACTTCTAAAAGTAACAGCTGGACATTAAGTTAAATTGCACTCAGTGCTTATGCACACAGCCATATTTTAGGTGTTTGGGTATACAGAGTAAATTATGGTTGTATAGTTGTGGCGCTAGGGAGCCACAGCGTATGTTTGCCTACAGACATGCATTACAAAAAATACCGTACGTGGCTATGCACGTGTAAATGTTGGAACCGGCATTTACACATGCACCCATATTACGGGTATATTTTTCAAAAAGTTAAATTTTACGCTTTGAAAAATACACTCTTACAAATGTTAGTGTAAACGTGAGTGGTTTCATATGAAATTTTCGGTGATCAGTGTAGATAAGAGATAAAGTTCCCATTGAACCCTAGACAGGTTTACTGTTTATAATCTGATTCTTTCTGGGAATTTACGAAGACTAGAGCAGACAGAACCTGGAGCAGCTATGAATGGCAACTGATCTAGCTTTCAAAGATTATTTGAACAAGCTGAACTTATTGGTTATGATGCACAGCTGCTCCAGTTATAAAAATCCCCCACCCGAATGGTTCCCTAACCAGTTGTCGCTGTACTTAAAAGTGCTACACTTACTTTCTCATGGCTTGCCAGACTAGAGCAAGTGTGAGAGTCGGGTTTCCATCATTCAGGTCCTGCCCTCCGATACCCACCAATGAGAATTTAGCAGTATTTTTTCCCAGGTCCACTGCATAATTAGAGTTCTCAAGCTGAGAGGAAAGAAAGGACATTATATAAAACCAAGCACTGGTGCTTAGTTTGATCCTAATTCACATGTGCAGAAGAACATACCAGATCTCTGGCGTTCACTTACCTTTTTCATGTTGGCTCCAAGTTTGGGATATGGGGGCTTGTTTACTTTACTCCAGTCAACGGGAACCTTAATCTTCTCGTATAATTGTAAAATTACTAGAGAGTCTTGTAGGTCACTGGAATATCAAAAATAAACCATATGTTAAATTACATTTTAAAGCCATCATACTGCAGGGGTAGGCTGAGGCACTTGTCTCAATATTCAAATCATAAAAAAGAAAGTCACATGTAAACATATTGCCAATGCGGTCCTTTTTTCAGAATATGTAAAAGTAGACTGTGTGAAAGGACATCAAAGCTCACAAAAACCAAAATGTCACTCATTCATTAAAAAAAAATAAAAATAAAAAATACCCCGGCACAAAAACAGAATAAGGGCTAGTTCACACCATAGTAACACAACCCAAATGCATTCCAGATTTTCTGCATGCACGTTTATGACAGTCCAGTGCATTCCCCCTTCCCCCTCTTTTTTCTTAATTTTCAATAAGGACACTTGTGTTCCAGTGCGTTTATAGGTGCATCTCAGTGAGTTTTAATGAGTTTTTAAAGCCATCCAGTACAGTCCAGTGCAGGAAAAATGCAGCATGTTCAACTTTTTCTGGAACTGGAACGCACAGGAACTGCAAGCACTGGTGTGAACTATGCCATTGGAAACCATATAACCTACGTTCCTGGCGCATCCATGGCAGCATACCTGTGATAGAGCTCCGCCTCTACTTCACCTTCAGGACTAGTGAATAGCTTAAAAGAAAGACACCCCCTACTCCCATCATTCTTTTTTTCCTCATACCTTCTTGATTGGTGAAGAGTTTGCAGTATGTCCTTACCTGCTGACCATCTGGCAGCTTCCGCTGGGTTAAGCCTCTCCCAAGCGCAGTCCCTGTACTCGGGCCACTCTTAGCGCTAAAAAGTCTGGGAACCCTTCTGCGGATCTTTTGGGGTATGCAGAGTTTCCTAATGAGGAACGCAGTCTGCTATAACTCTTTTGCATAAAGAGCTTTTTTGTGATTGGCATTGATGGCAGCAGCAGCAGGATCAGCATTCTTTGACCCCCACCCCCCACCCCCGCTATCTTTCTTCAGGTATCTACATTTATTCTCCCTCCTCTCCAGGCGAGTTTGTTCCATTTTGTTGTATCCCTCCATCTGCTTAATTTTCCCCTTTCTCTTTACCAGCCAGCCGTTCCTTGGGGTGTAGATTTTCCTTCCTCCATTCATTCAGAGGATCATTTATTTAAAAAACTATGCCATTGGAAACCATATACCCTACTTTACATGAGTTTGATGGAAAAAAAAAAAAAACGCACTGGACTGCATGTGGAGTGAACTGGCCCTTAGAATGCAGAGTTGACAAAACACACAAATGGTTTCCTTTATCGAAATGGGTTACCAAACTGGTCTGTAGTGCGTTAGGACAATGAAATGAAAAATGCAATTGGCAGCTATGGATGCTATTACTTTAGCTTCAAAACAAATTCTAATGCAAGCATCTTAAAAATGACTCTATCTCCAACAAAACAGTGTTCCATCCCTACCAAGATATCGTTCTGTCAGTGTCCCTCCGTCCCACTGTGGGACAGGCGCCACAAAGATTTTATGCTATATAAAAAAAGGGGTCACCAAGCCTTTAGGAGTTATTTCTATATGTCTTGGAAGAATTCAGCAGAATGCCCTTAAGAGCTGTAACACCACCTGCTTGAGTTACCACTCAGATATTAAAAGAAATAAACCCAGCATACAATGGCAGTGGTACGAGATGTTTTGGCTATGCTCTGGACATTTTTAAAAAGAGGTTGTAAACCGAAAAAAAAATTTTTTCTTTTCTTTCCATCCTGAAAGAGAAAGACATAATGAGCTAGTATGTATCGCATGCTAGCTCATTATCAAATACTTACCTTAGAACGAGCCCCCGCCGTGCCGCTCGCTTACCTCTATGACGGGCGACATGTCCAGTTACCCGTCCTCGCATGTGCCAGTGACGTCACTGGCTGCATGTAAGGTAAATATCTCCTAAACAGTACATGTTTAGGAGATATTTACAGTACCTATAGGTAAGCCTTATTATAGGCTTACCTATAGGTAAAAGTGTCAGAGGGTTTAATTTCTCTTTAACAGCCTGGCAGCACATCAACCTCTGCTAACTTCATTAAAAACAGAAATAAAAAGAATAGTAGTGCAAAAAGTCACTGGATGTGACTTTTAAAAATGTAAAACAATAAAATCATACATAAAAAGGGTGTTACTGAAAACACTCTCATAAGGGTATAAAAGTCCTTTAAAGTCCATAGACCGTCCAGGAATGAGTGATGTTACTACTGGATCACCTTTTTTGTCCACCACCAAGTGTCACACCAAGGGGTCAGCAGAAATGGCAACTCACCAGATAAAGTGGCTCAGGTGTTCTCACACAAGAGCAAAATGAGCAGATATCCAAGATACAGATGATGGGTGTAGACAAACGACCTGGATATGTCACCGCTGCACACACTTAATCAGACCTCCTTTCCACAAATGTCCCTCAGCATAGTGATCACATGCAAGGCAAAATAACCCCAATAGTGAAGTATTGTAAAACTCAGCTTTATTGAAAGATAGATTGCACTTACATTTGTAGGAAAAAATCAGGCTTCTAAGTAGTAACAAAGCGGCCAGGAAAGGATCCACACTCGTGCAATCACCCGGGTTGACTCCACGCCAACCCCGATACTTCCGGGTGGGTTCTCTTCCATGCCACGTGATGTCGGATGCGTCGTCTGGTCACGCCCCGACGCGTTTCGTCATTTCCGACTTCAACTGGGGGCGTGACCAGACGTCGCCATCCACCATCTAAATACCTCCGCTGGAACGCACCGCGACCAATCGGCACAGCGGTGGAATGGCCGGAAGATAACCAGCGCTCACAGCGGCGGAAGTAAACAAACACATCGCACTTCCGGGTATCCTCTGCATAGGGACAACCATCAAGACACCGCTGGAAAATAAAACAGCGCCAGAAATGTTCAACCTATCATACAGAGGACACAGAGATGCTCATATATAAATCAAGCTAGATAGTGACAATAAGCACAATTGAAGCATTAATCTAATGGTCTCCCCTGTGCCGATCTTAAGTCTGCAGTGCATTGCCAGCCGCATAACACACATAGCACAATATCAGCAATTGAGCACATAACAAATAGCATAAAAACATGCATAAAACAAATCAGTATATGTTTATATGGAATGATCCATATCACAAAAACCCACATATACAAAAATATACAAAAATAACACCCAAATATAAAGCATATGTATAAAATATATTACTACAAAGTCACACCCATATAAAATTGTAGTAGAGCTAAATGAAAAATCACTAACACCAAACGTTGGTAATAATGAAGATAATCCACAACCCAATAGTAAACTGGGGCCCACACACATAGAGGGTGATCCCAAAAAATAGTAAAAAGAATGAAAGAAAAGGATCTAGACAAAAAGGCTCACGAATCACTAATATAGCAATTCAGATCCAATTCTATATTTAACCCCATCGGGGCGAGGGCCTGGGTGAGAAAAATCCATTTGGTCTCACGCTTGGACAATTCCCTCACCCAATTCGCACCCCGCCACGACGGGGTAACACGCTCAATCCCCCAAAAGTGAAGACTCCTTGGGTCCCTCTGATGAAACTTTCGGAAATGAGCGGACACATTGTGTTCTCGCAAACCTTTCAAGATATTGGTGATGTGCTCACCTATTCTCACCTTTAAGGCCCGCTTGGTGCGGCCTATGTACACCAGCTTACAGGGGCACATCAATCCATAGACCACATGTGTAGTATCACATGTGATCAAGCTTTTTATCTTGAACGTTTTGTCAATTGCGGGAACTGTGAAGGATTCTCTTCTCCTGAAGTTGGTAGGTGTAAAAGAGCAGGCCCTACATCTGCCACAGGTGAAGAAACCCTTCATGTCTGGGAAAAAAGAGACATTCGGGGGGTCTAATACCTTCTTGACGATCTGATCACCAAAATTCGGGGATCGTCGATAAATAAATGAAGGTTTAGCAGGAAGAACTGGACCTAAAGTTCTACAGCCTTCAGTGAAACCTGTAAATGCTAATGATGATCCCAAACAATGGAGCTTTCTGTCAGATTTCTCCAATGACTATAAAAAGCTAGAGGAGATCTTTAGACAGCATTGGCCCATCTTACAAATGGATAGAACTTTAGGTCCAGTTCTTCCTGCTAAACCTTCATTTATTTATCGACGATCCCCGAATTTTGGTGATCAGATCGTCAAGAAGGTATTAGACCCCCCGAATGTCTCTTTTTTCCCAGACATGAAGGGTTTCTTCACCTGTGGCAGATGTAGGGCCTGCTCTTTTACACCTACCAACTTCAGGAGAAGAGAATCCTTCACAGTTCCCGCAATTGACAAAACGTTCAAGATAAAAAGCTTGATCACATGTGATACTACACATGTGGTCTATGGATTGATGTGCCCCTGTAAGCTGGTGTACATAGGCCGCACCAAGCGGGCCTTAAAGGTGAGAATAGGTGAGCACATCACCAATATCTTGAAAGGTTTGCGAGAACACAATGTGTCCGCTCATTTCCGAAAGTTTCATCAGAGGGACCCAAGGAGTCTTCACTTTTGGGGGATTGAGCGTGTTACCCCGTCGTGGCGGGGTGCGAATTGGGTGAGGGAATTGTCCAAGCGTGAGACCAAATGGATTTTTCTCACCCAGGCCCTCGCCCCGATGGGGTTAAATATAGAATTGGATCTGAATTGCTATATTAGTGATTCGTGAGACTTTTTGTCTAGATCCTTTTCTTTCATTCTTTTTACTATTTTTTGGGATCACCCTCTGTGTGTGTGGGCCCCAGTTTACTATTGGGTTGTGGATTATCTTCATTATTACCAACGTTTGGTGTTAGTGATTTTTCATTTAGCTCTACTACAATTTTATATGGGTGTGACTTTGTAGTAATATATTTTATACATATGCTTTATATTTGGGTGTTATTTTTGTATATTTTTGTATATGTGGGTTTTTGTGATATGGATCATTCCATATAAACATATACTGATTTGTTTTATGCATGTTTTTATGCTATTTGTTATGTGCTCAATTGCTGATATTGTGCTATGTGTGTTATGCGGCTGGCAATGCACTGCAGACTTAAGATCGGCACAGGGGAGACCCTTAGATTAATGCTTCAATTGTGCTTATTGTCACTATCTAGCTTGATTTATATATGAGCATCTCTGTGTCCTCTGTATGATAGGTTGAACATTTCTGGCGCTGTTTTATTTTCCAGCGGTGTCTTGATGGTTGTCCCTATGCAGAGGATACCCGGAAGTGCGATGTGTTTGTTTACTTCCGCCGCTGTGAGCGCTGGTTATCTTCCGGCCGTTCCACCGCTGTGCCGATTGGTCGCGGTGCGATCCAGCGGAGGTATTTAGATGGTGGATGGCGACGTCTGGTCACGCCCCCAGTTGAAGTCGGAAATGACGAAACGCGTCGGGGCGTGACCAGACGACGCATCCGACATCACGTGGCACGGAAGAGAACCCACCCGGAAGTATCGGGGTTGGCGTGGAGTCAACCCGGGTGATTGCACGAGTGTGGATCCTTTCCTGGCCGCTTTGTTACTACTTAGAAGCCTGATTTTTTCCTACAAATGTAAGTGCAATCTATCTTTCAATAAAGCTGAGTTTTACAATACTTCACTATTGGGGTTATTTTGCCTTGCATGTGATCACTATGCTGAGGGACATTTGTGGAAAGGAGGTCTGATTAAGTGTGTGCAGCGGTGACATATCCAGGTCGTTTGTCTACACCCATCGTCTGTATCTTGGATATCTGCTCATTTTGCTCTTGTGTGAGAACACCTGAGCCACTTTATCTGGTGAGTTGCCATTTCTGCTGACCCCTTGGTGTGACACTTGGTGGTGGACAAAAAAGGTGATCCAGTAGTAACATCACTCATTCCTGGACGGTCTATGGACTTTAAAGGACTTTTATACCCTTATGAGAGTGTTTTCAGTAACACCCTTTTTATGTATGATTTTATTGTTTTACATTTTTAAAAGTCACATCCAGTGACTTTTTGCGCTACTATTCTTTTTATTTATGTTTTCCAATATATATCGTTATTTGGTGAAGTAGCAGCAGTTTTGTAGTTTTAGCAGTTAATGAACTGACTCCTCCAACAAGCGCAGAGATATCCTGTTTGACAAATTTGTGTCCAGATATATACTTCATTAAAAACAGAGCGATCCATTTAAGCTGGTGCTGATCCATTAAAAGCGCTTTAAACACAACAGAACTACATTAACTTGTACAGCAGGGGTAGGCAACCTTTGAAGTAGAGATCTACCTGGAAAAAGATGAAAGATCAAAGTTAGGCGTTTGGTGCCCTTTTTTGAATGAAATGAACTAGCAGGGCCTAACTAAATAATAAGGAAAACCTGAGTTAGGCTTACCGGTAACTCATTTTCTAGAAAGTCTTTAAGGACAGCCTCTGAGACCTACCTAGGGCTCCTCCCCCTGGACAGGAAACACATACCCCAATTAAAATAAAAGGAGGTCCTCCAGGCCCACACTTTAGCATTACCAAGGACCATAGGAAGGCACTAGAAAACCAAACAAATCATCACAGCGTGATAACATAACGCCAGAAAAACACATCAGGGGGTAATCCCAGCTGTCCTCGAAGACTTCCTAGAAAATGAGTTAAAATTGGAGAAAACCTCCAATCATCTTCCAGGACAGCCTCGGAGATGATGCGCAAGAACTTACCACTTTGGACGTAAGGTCCTCCAGGCGGTGGTCCCGCCCTAATGCCTGATCTTTGCTTGTAAGCAGATCCAGGCGATAATGCTTCGCAAAGGTAGAGTAGTTGGACCATGTAGCAGCTTTGGATATTTGCATATTTGCTCTGGCGAAGCACCAGCTCTCTCTGCCCATGGTGCCAACAAGGCTCTGGTTGAGTGTGCGTTAATAAATGGAGGCAGGGCCCCTTGCCGGCTATAACACTTAGCAAAAGCTGATCATATCCATCTAGCTATGGTGGACTTGATGCTTTTTGACCTCTGCGTGCACCTGCAAAAACTATAGCTAAAAAAATCTGACTTTCTAAACCTCTTTAGAATTCTTGATATAGCAAATGAGACTTCTGCGAACGTCTAACCGACCAAGCATTTCCTCTTTACTGGCAGGAGAGGAGTAGAAAGTTGGTAATATAATATCCTGGGACCTATGAAAGGCTGAGGATACCTTCGGGAGAAATGCAGGATCTGTTTTAAGAACTACTCTGTCCTCGAAAATAGATAATGGCTCCCTACTGGAAAAAGCCTGTAACTCACTGACCCTTTGTGCGGATGTAACCGCTACCAAGAGAATGGTTTTTAAGGTTAGACATTTAATAGAGGCTTCCTCCATGGGCTCAAAGGGGCTTAGCATCAGAGGTGGACAGGATTGAACTGCCACTGGTTTAGGTTTGGATAAAGCCTTAAAGAAGTTTGATACAAAAAGGATCCTGCTGCCTTAAGAAACACGCTAAGGGCTGAGGCTTGCACCTGTAAGGGGCTAACCGAGAGCCCCTTGTCAGCACCCTCCTGCAAGAACTCCCAATACTGTTGGGATATCTGAAATTCCATGGCCATTATCGGACATCCAGGAGTTTACCTTTTTCCACATTTTGGAGTAGACAGCCCTTGTAACAGGCTTGCGACAGTCAACTAAGGTCTTCACCACTTTTTCTGAAAACCCCTGTGATCTTCGATGCAGTTACTCAGAAGCCAAGCGGATAGCTTTAGTGTTGACACCTGAGGGTGAAGAACTGGTTCCCTGCGTGATCAAGCCTCCCCTCTCCAGGAGGAGGATAGGGGGAACTGCAGATAGGCTTTGCAGCCTGGAGAACCATGCCTCTTGAGCCAAAAAGGGCCACCAAGCGAGATTGGTCTTCTGAGAGGATATTCTGTAGAACTTGTGGAATTAACATAACCAGGGGAAAAGCATATGTCAGGCTGAAAATCCAGGGATTGGTCAAGGCATCTATCCCTATTGTCTGATCCCAAGGGTCTAAGGAAAATAACTTTGACCTTGTTGTTCTTCTGGGATGCAAAGAGATTTCTGGCACCCCTCATTTCTGAATGATGACCGTAAACCCCTCCTGACAGACTATTTGTTGTGGCACAGCCGTTATCGACTGAGGAAATCCGCCAATGCATTTTGAGAGCCTTTCAGGTATATGGCTGAGATCCAAGCCAACTTCTGTTCTGCCCAAGCAAAAATGTTGCTCGCTATCGCTTGCAGCCGCTGACTCCTCGTACCACCCTGCTTGTTGATGTATGCAACAGTGGTAACGTTGTCCAAACAAATCTGAAGAGAAGAATCCTCCAGATCCAACCAAAAGGCACTCACCACCCTCTGGACTGCTAACAACTCTTGTTGGAAGACATTTAGGCTTCTCCCTGAGCCTGCCACCACCAAGAGGGACCTCTATCTTTGAGGGCATGAAAACTCGGTTGGTGGAAACTTGCCCAGGGAACTGCAGGAAAACAGGAACTCATAAGGCCCACTACCTGAGAAACTTCCCTTAGAGAGACCGATTGATAGCCCTGAAGCTTTGAGGCTTAACGGACCATCTTTAGAAGTTTTTCCCCTGGAAGAAAAAGCTTTCCTTCCACTGGGGCGATCTCATACCTAGGTATGAGACTCTGGGATGGAATCCAGGCAGGATTTGTCTCGGTTGATTAGCCAACCCAATGCCTGAAGAAGATTCTAAACTTCTTTCAGCTCTGCTGCTAGTTGGTGATCGGATCCGGCTATCAAAAAGGTAGATCGCCCCAAATAAGGAATGGTTGTGATCGCTCTCAAGTGTAAGGGAGCCAAGGCTTCTACTAGAATTTTTGCAAGAATTCTTTGTGCCGAAGCTAGGCAAAACAGCAAAGCCTGACATTGGAAGTGGAGTACCTCTGAGCCCCTCTTGACTGCCAATCTGAGAAATTTTTGAAAAGCTGGCTGAATCGGAACGTGGGGATACGCATCTGAGATCCAGTTTGGCCATAAAACAATTCTGATACAGGATGTTTCTCCCTGAAAAGATGGATTCCATCCTGAAGTGCTTGCAGTTGAGAGATTGATTTAGGGGCCGGAGATTGAGGATCAGGGGAAACTTGCCTGATGGCTTTTTCACCACAAAGACATGCAAATAAAATCCCTCTCCCTGCTCTTCCTGGGGAACTTGGGTGAGAACTTTTTGGTCCAAAAGATCTCCTATTAGGAGACAAAGTGCTCCTGCCTTTAACCGATCTCTGGGTAGGCTTGTCACTAAAAAGGGGGGGGGGGGCGAATTCGAACTCCAGCGTTTAACCAGTCTGAATTAGATCCAAAATGTACGCGCTGGAGGAAATTGCCACCAATTGTGGGAGAAAGTTCCCCAACCTTCTTCCTACTGGGAGACAGGAGTCCTTGAGGTTTGGCAGGTTTCAGAGGAGGATTGACTACTATCCCTCTACCCCTGCCCTTGTGCCCCGTCCAATGCTTTTTCGGATGGTTATCCCTGTCAGGTTGTTCTTGCTGCCTCTTGCCATGAAGGGAGCTGCGGCCGATTGTTCTCCTTCTGGATTCGAGGAAGGCCTTTTTTTGTCCGCAGTGTATTCTAGCACTTCCTCTAGGTCTGTTATGAAAAGATGATCCCCTGAAAAAGGGATACTGCAAAGGCGTAGTTTAGATGCGGCGTCCACTTGTCCATGTTTTAGGCACAGGGCTCGTCAGGCCGAGTTCACTATTGTAGGGGATTTCGCTGATAACTTGACTGACACTGCCGAGGCATCCACCAAATAACCTTTGAAAAGCAGAGGGAATATTTTAAAATCTGTCGTCTTGAGGTCCCAGCCGACAGGTGTGACGGAAGCTGGGAAAGCCAACACTCCAAATTACTTTCAGCGCAAGTTGCTGCTAAGGCCGGTTTTAGGCTGATAGGAGGTAGAATCCCAAGCCCTAGGAGGTAGAATCCCAAGCCCTGCAAAGTAGGATTTCAACCCTGTCCATGGGGTCTTTCAGAGCCCCCATATCATCGAAGGCCAAGTCCGATTTTTTAAGAGATCTTCGAGAGGGGTGCGTCCAGCTTTGGTACCTTGTTCCAAGGTTGAGATGCATCTTTTTAAGCCCCCAGGAAAAAAAGGCTCTTTCCGGGTTCTGCCATTACAATTTAATGGAATCCATAAGCGAGCTATGGACTAGGAATACCCTCCACTTCTTAGCAGGAGACCCCTCATACATTAGGTCATGCTTTGACAGCTGTACCTTTTCCGCTTCGATCTCTAAGGTGTTGGAAATGGCTTTAAGTAGATCGTCAACATCATCAAGAGAATTTGTATCTTGAGCCCCTGGAGGAGTCACACTCCCCTCTTAAATCATCCTCTAAAGCCTAATCGGCCTGTGAAGATGCGAATGTAGATGTGAATATAACCAGTACTGCAG
Source organism: Pelophylax lessonae (assembly GCF_965119305.1). Classification (NCBI taxonomy): domain Eukaryota; kingdom Metazoa; phylum Chordata; class Amphibia; order Anura; family Ranidae; genus Pelophylax; species Pelophylax lessonae. Next base: position 112,266,180 of record NC_138774.1, on the reverse strand, counting down.
GACCCTGCATTTTCTCTATCAAACCTTTATATGATTTAAAGGCTGAAGCAATTTCATCCTTGACTGATGTCAGAATTATGTGAAATGCGGTTACGGATTAGTCTTTTACCAGACTATGCACACAACTATGGCATAAGGGCTTTTCCCATGCAGAGTTAAGACTAGCTGCACAACCACACATTTCCTTGTGGGGGCTGCCACCTCGGTCTTATCCTGGGCTTTAACCTATGTTAAAACAGGAGACAAACCGCACTTGAGACCAGGCCCTATCCCAATTCACCACTGTGCAGGATACAACCAAAAAAAGAGTGCCCTGACTGCTGAGACTATCCCAATAGCCAATAGGTCAGGAAAAAAAAAAATATATCTCCCAGGTACATGCAAAAGGGACCCAATCCCCAGCTTACCTGAGAGGAGCTGGTGGGAGCTACAGCCGTTTCTCCTGTCTGTGAGCTTGCAGGGTTGTCCATGCAGTCTACCAGGTGGTCTTTTCACAGCCCTGCAGGATCACACCTGAATAGCACCAGTAGCCCGATCTGTTTGGTGCCTGCGCCGCTTTAAATGGAGGCCTGAGCCATAAGCCCCTGGCCCCCGCTGATGAAGTCACTCAGCCAGCCCCCACTGCCTATGCAGCTTCCTGCTTGAACAGGCTGGAAAGCACTGGCTCCGCCCCCCATAGGAAGTGACACGCCAGCCGAAAACTCACACAGTGAGGCATTCTGAGCCAGCTGGGACACATGGAAGGCCTGGGAGTCCATCAGCAGCAGTCCTTTCTCTCTCCAAGGCAGAAGGCAGTCAAAGCACAACCCTACTCCACTTCTCTAGGGAGAAATCGTGCAGGCAACAAAAAGGTACAGCCAAAACTTTGGAGGGAAGCGCCACCAGACAACCTCAGACCTAGAGCTCCCCAGGTTCCTTCATGTACAACCTATCCTTCCAGGGGAAACACTAATACCGAGATGTGAGCCTGAAGGACCGCCTTTTATTTTATTTGGGGTACGCGTTTCCTGTCCGGAGGGAGGAGCCCTAGGTCTCAGAGGATGTCCTGGGAGACGATTGGAGAATAAACCTAGCCTACCTTATGAGTGGACAGTTTGGGCAGCGGACGGTATGCGGAGAGCGCCACTAGGGCAGCGGATGGTATGCGGAGATAGTTACTAGGGCAGCGGAGGGTATGCGGAGAGTGTCACTAGGGCAGTTTTTATTTCTATTATTTTTTTACAATTTTTTTTTCGCTGCATTGGACAGTAAATAAATGGGAAGTGCTCTGTGCTAAGCGGCTTCCCATTCATTCACAAACACAGTTTGCTTTTGCTATGTTTTGGTTAGGAGCACAGTAAGTGATCAGTACCGATCACTCATTGTGTTAGTTCAGAAAGGGAAAAGCCCAGTAAATTATTTTACTGGCCCCTTCCCCCACTCTCCATTTGGAAACATCCTCCCCCCCCCAACAGCTGGTGGGGGTGGAAAGAAGGGGAAGCGGCAGCACTGCGGGGGGGAGGGCAGCAGAAGGAATAGGTAGCTGGACGGGGGGCAGAACTGGCAACCCTGCTCCTGCTCCAGGGGGCCAGTGCGGCCTCCCCTTTACACCTGACAGAAGGGACGACAGGGGCAGCATTTACTAGAACTGATCTCCTCCAGCAAAATGGGGAGAAGGAAAAGTCTGCTTTCAGCTGCTGCAGGAGAAAAAAAAAACAGCCGATTGGTTCTAGTAAATGCTGCCCCCGCCGCCCCATCTGTCCAGGTGTGACAGGGAGGCTGCACAAGCCTGCAACCCCTCAAACTATGGCCATGCCCCTGGCCACTCCAGCTGAAGGGAGTGCAGTTGGGTGGTGGTTAAAAACAGGGCTTAACCATGGGGTTTTAACCCCTCCACATACAATATATGAGCTCTTACTGCCCTGAACACCCTAAAATAGTAACACAGAGTTCAGAGTTTTAAATTCTATTTTGCCAGTTCAGTCTGACCTCAGGAAGTTAATCCAGAAGAGCACAGAGCTCTTCTCCCTCTCTTGCAGCCGCTGCTGGTACCGCTCCACATAATACTAGCAGGGATGAAGTGGAACGCAACTGGTATCACTCCACTACAGAGAAGGTATCTGCAGCCGTTTGCTCCTACCAAGGCCACCGGAACCCTCGGCAGCTGACGCCCGCTCAGCTTCAACTTAAAGTAGTCACGCTACTCAAATAGGCCTGCACTGTGCATTATGCTGTGGGGATGGCAAGACGTAGGCACGATTCACCAGTCGCCTGGGTGTGATCAACTGTGGACCCTGTACAACAGTATGAACTACCAGATTTAATTTTAAACAGATACATACCTGAACAAGTGGTTCACATGAGGATTTACTCCAAGTGAGTTCATCCAGTTACGGAATGTTCTTTCCTCTCGAGTTTCCCCTAAAAATATGCAAATATTTTAACTGAAGAATTAAAAGCTTGTTTAAAAAATAAAAAAGGAAAACATTTTGTCAAACTGCAGTCCTATGTAGAATGCCAAGCAATTAGGATTTTTAAACTGTAAACAGAAAATAATTGTTTGCTACTTGCAGAATAATGAAGAGGAGATGTCGGAATTCCATTTTTATTCTCTAGCACATGCTAATAACCAAAAGTTGCATAAGATCTTATACTTTGGGGATTATTAATAGAATATATACAGAGCTGTTCATCAAGCAAAACTGAAATGTTCATTCAGCCTTTGTAAGTGGGACAAAACTGAATATTCTCAGGCTATTCCTCTACAGGGCCAAGGTTATTCATTTATTTACACAAAAAAAAAAAAAAGCCTAGAAACAGTGTATTAGGATCGCTAGATGGAATTGGTGATCATAGCAAGTACCGTACATACTCCAGTATAAGCCGACACGACTGTACCATGCCCGCAACACTGCATCTCTTGTAGTATGCCCGCAGCCCCGCATAATGGCAGGTAGTGTGGCTGTGGAGGAGTCTCACTTACCTGTTCCTGAGGCGCCTTAGATTTAAAAATGGCACCAACACGTCATTGCACATGCGCTGCCACCGCTCAGGAAAGCTCATATAGGTTCGGCTATTCCCGGGAATAGCCGAACGTGTGTGCCCTCTCTCGAGCGGCGGAGGCGCATGCGCGCTTACATGTTGGCGCCATTTTTAAATCTAAGGCGCCTCAGGAGCACGTCGGGCCGGCCGGGGACACTTTTTGTGACTTGAGTATAAGCCAAGGGGGACGTTTTCAGCACAAAAAATGTGCTGAAAAACTCGGCTTATACTCGAGTATATACGGTACTTATTTCCTATGATAGTCAGCTCCATCTATTGTCCGTGCAATATTTTCCCCCAAACAACTATTTTTCTTTGAACAACATTTGACTTGTAGAAAATAAGTTGAGAACTTTTTATTTTGCCACATTTGAGCAGAACAATTTTTGAATAAATACGCTCCTAAGTATTAATATGTCTGCCTAATCTAGAGATTTACCTACTAAAGCTAAACTCCAAACAAACATCTTAAGGCACAAATGAAATGCATATGTGAGCACTCTATTGCCAAAACCTTTTTATTTTGGTTTACCCAGACTTTGGATTCAGGCAACCTGCTAAGCAGAATAGCCAGGTCCTAGATTCAGGCAACCTGCTAAGCAGAATAGCCAGGTCCTAGATCGCTTAGTCCAAAATATATCCCCACCAAAAGCCATGGGTCAGCAACTTAGTGCTCCTGTAAGCAATTTCCATGTGCTAGGACAGATTGTGCATTGCACCAGAGCCAGATCCTGCTTTTCTCAGTTGGAGTCCTTCTAGTTTATTTAAATATAGGGGAGGGGAGGGTAGGAGGGGGGGAGGGGTGACCAGATCAAATTAATCACAAAAAAAACAAAAAAACACAACAAAAAGCTGATTTTAAATCAGCACCATTTTTACAAACACAAAAGGAATGGTAAAGAATAATAGCTCTGTATAGATCTGGTAAGCTGAAATGTACATTTGTGGTTTTAGGTTTATAGAATAATGTCAGTATGAAAAATATTGATTTACTATACAAAAAAAAGGGTGCAGATATGTATTGTGTCATTTGTGAAGGTAGTCTTTAGTCATCTTTAAAATGAATCCTCTTGTACCCATTTCTCTGGTTGCAATGCCACTTGTGTCACAGAATGAATGCCTGTCAAAATGGTCCTTTGTCTTTACTTATTCCATAAACCCAACAAAACAATACGCAAATCCCAACGAAATACTGTTAAGAAAATTAACATGCAGTATATACCGTTACCAGTAGATGGTGCACACTGATCAGGTTAGTTTGAAGGATAGGGTTTGTTTGAAGTACAAATGACCAACTGTACAATTTTAACTTGCCCAATTTGTCACGAGGTTCATTGTAGGATATGCACAACAGAAAATGATTTAACTCCTTAAACTGATAGTATAAAAAGAGTTGAACACTGTATACAGACTTTTGGAATTGATGACCGCAAAAAAAAAATCCCAAGGAATTCTCAAAATACAGGGCTTTGCAGCACAAAGCACTCAACCAAGGCCTCATGCACACAGGACATTTTATTTCCTCCCCTGAATGCCTTTGCTCCTAGCAGGAAAAAAAGCTTAAAAAAAAAATAAAGCCATGTTTTACAGAGGCGTTTAGGCACGTTTAAAGAGCCAAGTGTTCGAGCATTTATGGATTCCAATGGCCAGAATGTTCAATATAGCCACGGCAATAATTGCTCAAGCGCTAAATGCTTTTAGTGTTTAGAAGCCTAACACATTCTCTTTCCCAAAGCTCCTCTCCTGAACGTGCTGGTGAAGGGGATTTTTTTATTTTTTTTCGTCCAGCCTGTGAACACTCCTCTAATACGCCTGTAAAAGCCTGTGTGCATGGCCACATATGCAAACATAGAAGTTTTCAGTCTGGAAAAAAAAAAAAAAAAAAGTCTGGTAAAAATGGGATTTTTGACTTGCTGTAAAATCCATTTCTCCGATGTTCATTTACAGACACCGCTCCTGATCTTAACCATTGTGTTTTATAGCAAGTCAAAAATCCCATTTTCTTTTTATTGACGGATACAGCTCCTGATCTTCTTAACCATTGGGAGGTCCCAAAGCAGTGTCAAACATGAGAGGTGGGAAGAGCAAGAAAAAAATTCCCAAGGCTAAACCATAGCCAACCAGGTAACAGGAGCTCAACCAAAAAACAACTGGAACCCACCTGAAAAACCATTACACCCTCAAAGAGGACCAGGTACTCTAAACAGCAACCTGCAAAACCTTGGGGCCAAGAGAAGCATCCGCAGATGCAAACACATCCACCTTCTAAAATTTTTGAAAATGTACACCGACGACCAGGTGGCCCCTTGCAAACCTGCATCACTGACGACTGATGAGGGAAGGCCAAGGAAGCACTGGGCACCTGAGTAGAGTGTGCCTTAACAGGGAAAGGAGTAACCCAACCCTTGATTGACTAGACCTGCGTTACCGTCTGTCTGTTCCATCTGCAAATGGTCGCAGAGGAAGCGGACCGTCCTTCCTGAGGCCCATTCATGAGCATCAATAGTGAGAGTCTGACTTCTTTAAAGACACCGTAAGCTGTCAGGAGGGTTGCCAGGTACACCCGAATTGCCTGAACCACATCCGGGGCAGGCAAAGCTATTTCCTTAGGATGTTTTGGCCTGGGACACAGGGAAGGCAACACAATGTCTGTTTAAATGGAAATCAGAGACAACCTTTGGAAGTAACGAAGGACAAGGGCGAAGCACCACCTTATCTCTGAACCACTAAGTAGGTAAACTACAAGATAACGCCGCCAGTTCTGACACTGCACACAGAAGCGATCGCCACCAAAAATGCTACCTTCTGGGACAGTGTGAGCAAAGGAATCTCTCAATATTTTCAAAGGAAGGCTTCTGGAGAACAGAGCACCATGTTGAGGTCCCAAGGTGGCAACAGAGGCCGCACTGGACATGCAAAGTGTTAAACACCCTGAAGTAAGGTAGGTACACACCAGGGAGTGGGTGGCCACAGATCGTTAAAAAAAAGACCGCCAAAGCCGACACCTGGCCCTTGATGGTACTCAAAGTCAATTTCTGCTCAAACCAATGTTGAAGGAGGGTCAAGACCTAAACCACCAAGAGTGAGGGTGAACCCCAAGAGACTCACACTATGAAATGTAAGTTTTCCACGTACGATGGTAGATCTTCCTGGCTTCCAAAAGCTTTGGAATCACCGACACAAACTCCTATCCTTCAGCACCTGGCTTTCAACTGCCAAGCCAACAAAGCCAGCGCCTGTAAAGCAGGATGGAAGATCAGGCCTTTGGGACAGAAGATTCTCCCTGTTTGACGTAACTTGGAGACTACCCATCACCAGCAGCACTAGGTTGGTGTACCAAGACCAGTGAGGCCAGTCCGGAGCCACTAAAATTATCAGAATCCCCTTTGCCTCAATCCTGCACAAGAGTCTCAGCAGAATCTTGGGAAGGAAGGCATAAATCAGATACTGGCCCCACGGGGCCACCAATGAGTCTGTGGCATCTGCCAGAGTATCCCATGACTGTGCCAAAAACCTCCGCACATTTCTGTTAAACGCCAACAGATCCACCATAGGGGTGCTCCTCTGGAGATGCAACTGATGAAACCCCTCTAGATGAAGGGACCACTCATCTTGATGAAATGCCTGCTGGCTGAGATAATCCCCCTGCCAGTTTTCCACACCCGGAATGTGTACAGCAGATGAGACTGGAATGAAACAGTTTACCCACTGTAAAACGCTGCCAAGACACTTCTTGTGCTTCCCTGGTAAATGACATAAGCCACAGCCATGGCTTTGTCCGATTGAATTTGCACTGGTAACCCCTGAAGACAGTCCATCCAATGATCCAGGCACAGTCTGCCAATCAACTTCCTGGAACTCCGAGGATCAATCTGGACTCAGTGTCCAGACCCCTGAGCAGAGTTCCTGAGATGCCTCCCCGTCCAGGCAGGCTAGCATCTGTGGCGACCACTGTCCAACACAAGGGGAGAAAGATTTGCCCTGTCGATGCGCCGGAGAATGAAGCCACCAAACCCTCTTGTTCCCCGAATCAGCCGGAACTGATTGTCCATAGACAGTGGACACTTGTCCAATTTGGCCAGAATCTCCCTTTGCAGGGACCTCTTATGGAACCATGCAAACGGAACCGCCTTGAAGGTAGAGACAATTAGACCCAGCACCCACATGCAAGTCTGGAGGGATGACCATCTTCTGGAAAGCAGATGAATTGCAGCCTGCAGTTTCTGGAGTTTGTTTAAAAGAAGGAATACTCTGGCTAGAGCAGAGTTCAGAGTCAGACCCAGATAGTCCAGTTTTGTGGAAGGAACCAGAGCAGATGACAAAATTCAAAATCCAGCCGAACTCCCTCAGAGTCTGTATAGTGAGCTCCATGTTGTCCATCAGAGCAGTAGGAGACTCTGCTCGCAGGAGAAGGTCATCCAGGTAGCCCAGTACTGCGATCCCCTGCTGATGTAACAATGCTAACAGTGAGGCCAACACTTTTGTGAAGACCCGAGGAGCAGAGGCGAAGGTGAACGACACATATTGGAATGTGTAGGCAAGCATCCTTGACGTCTTTAGAGGCAAAGAAATCCCCCTGATGCAGGGATGCCACCACCATGCAAATGGATTATATTCTGAACTTCTGTACCTGCACAAAGCAGTTTAGTGTCTTGAGGTCCAGGATTGGACGCACCTTGCCCTCCTTTCTGGGAACAATAAACAGGTTTGAATAAAACCCTGTCAAACATTCCGAAGTCGGAACTGGAACATGACTAGGTAGAAAAAAAAAAAAACTAAGTACCTAGAGTAGAGAGGGGAGTATACCCCTTGGGACTGCCCATAGGTGTAGTCAGTCTTTTTCTGCCTAGTGTCCTACTCCTGTAGGGGGCAGTATAACCCAATGTTTAAGAAGATCAGGAGCTGTGTACATCAATGAACGAAAGAAAGTGGCGGGTTTAAGCTCAGTGGGCCTGGGACCTTTAGGCCCCATTTACAACTGAGCAATTTTATGCTTGAAGCTTGTAGTTCTAAAACACTCAAAGACAAAATTGCATTTGTTTTAATGGCCCCAGTTCACAACACAATTGTGTTGCCTGAAGCAAAATGCCTGTCGCTCGAAAAAGTACTTCGAAAAGTAGCTTCTTTTTGGCACATTGGAGGCAGATTGGGCCCCATAGACTTTAATTGAAATGCCTGAAAATGTACAAAATGAGTTTTACGAGTGTTTTGTCACACGTATTCTGCTCAAACAGGAGCTCTCCACCCCTAATCTCCTCCACCTCCCCTCCTCCTAGGGCTTTCTATTGGCTAAACACCTAAAGCAGTAAAACGATTATAATAGGCTTCTAAAAACGCTCAAAAACTCTCAAATAAAAACGCCTGAAAGTTGCTCTGCTCAGGTGTGATTGCAGCCTAATTGTTAGTAAGGGTCAATAGAGGAAAAGTAACAAGGGGGAAGGGTTCCAGTAAAAAATGGGGATCATAAAGAGGAGAAGTTCAATTATCAGTAACGGAAGTATTTCAATAAAAGCTAATACAGAATGAGCTCAACCGTCCCAAAGGAGTAAAGTCCATTCTTCACAGCACAGAATACACAGGGCTACTACTACTTGCTGTGCTCCCTAAGGATATAATAAATGTCATCCCCAATTAAACTCTTAGATTAAACTAAAAAACTACATTCCAGTTGCATTAAAAATAAATAAATAAATAAAAGGGTATAAAGTCTTGTAGCTCATTTTACTTTGAAAAGTAGCCACACCTGTTGATTGGACAACCCTTGTGCTTACTTTGCAGGGGGCATGTGTGAAAGATCACTGCTTCCCCACAGAGGGTAAGGGTACTCCTCTGCAGTATGCTGGCAGAATTGAAGTGTCTCTTCTCAGGCTTTGGCTGAAAAGCTATAGGACTTTGCAGTCTTTTTGCACACCTGGAATGTTTTTAGTTGATTTAAACTGAACTTTAATGGCACTGTAGGCCAAATAAATCAGAGATCCCAGCTGTTCCTGCCAGTATGGACTCTAAACAGCACAAGATTGCAGGCTTGGCATTTCTAAGGTAATACAGACACTACTATAGCAGCAGACAGTAGTAAATACATTCCAAGACCCCATCTCTAATAGGTGCCACCTCACACCAGCCTCTAGTCCAATCTGATGGTAAGATTGATACTTTTATAGGCCTCATTCACACGGCCGTAACAGTGAGAATTTTTTTTTTACTGATTAGGGCACAGAACAAAAGTTTAATGCATAAAAATGGTCATGTTCTTTTTCCCAATACTATAAATGTGTATAGATGCAGATACTAGACCTAAAAAGTGCATGTTTATGCATTTGTGTGCATGTCTCCATTGAAAACAATGGAGCTGCTGCTTTCAAATCTGTTAAAGTAACTTTGTTTTGTTTTTTACAGCCGTAAGTGAAGCCATATAGGTACTCAGGTAAAAAAAGGTTTCTACAGTTTCCCCAGACCTAGCTTGGATTAGGGATTACTCACCTTCAAGGAGTGTCCAGTCAATATCTTGGTTCAAAGGTTTGGTAAGTGCTGGGTATTTATTGAACAGATTGGCCACAAAAGCCAAGTTTAATTTTGGATTTCCACTCATGACATCAGCGGGAGTAACGAACTGTCTGCAGCCAAGTCGGTCTGCCTGTTGGAGCATGTTCTCTGCTCTCTTCAAATCATCCTTTTCCTATTGGGACAAATAGACAGTAATTACACAATTGCAAATATATTTTGCACATTACCACTGATTGTCACTTCCTAATAAACCAGATTTTGTGTGAGTATTGGTGTGCGTGAGGTTGTCTATCCATATAAAGGAGGCAAGTAATGAGATGCTGCCTTGGTACATGACATCTGACAGCCACTGAAACATGGAGACAAAGCTGTCAGTGAGGCAAACAGTGATCTGATAGGACTGTGAACCACGGGAGGGAAGGACAGACTATCAGAGTGCATACAGAGGTAACTAGATGAATAAACAGGAATTTTATTGGCTTGATATCTGGGCTAAGCTGAAGCAGCAGTCATATATTCTTTATTACAGACTAGTCCATTCAAGATTTCTTCTTTGCAGCCAAAGGCCTGACCTGCTATAATCTGACAAATTCTTGCTGAAGTCTGTCTCAAATTAATAATATCAGGTAGGTAAAGCAAATGCAGAGGGATTATCAGCAGGGAACGTCAAAATCAAATCTGCTGTGTAGATCTGCATGGTGTATGGGTACCTGAATAAATTCCAAATCTATAATGTTTTCTGGGTCAAATAAACCCAATAAAGGAAAAACTCTGCCTAGAAACATGAAAGGTAACTCCAACCAAAACTGATTTTTTTTTCTGTACCTAGAATGGGACAAAGTATGATCCCCTTACAAATTGTTTTTAACGTTTCTATCCTTTTCCAGAATAACCTACTTGCTGAGCTCTACGGACACTGGTAACTGGCCTAATTGAATTCCTAATATATTTCTTCAAATAATCCTTTAGGGGGGGCAGAAAGGTTGTGTTATTGTCAATCTAATGTCCAAGAATGCATAGAGGAGAATTGGGCAAAGCATAGTGAAAAGAGATGTCAAGTCCTCCTTAACTCCTTCCTGTCTCCTCTTGGTTGCACTATAACTGAGTCTTAAAGTGGTTGTAAACTCTCACATAAGCCAAGTGAAGTGACTGGCCTCAGGAGATACACAGAGATTAAAACAAATCCACCTACATAGGTTGTACCTTTTATCTGCCGTCGTTTCTACATCCAAAGTGCTGAATTTATAAAGCTTGTTTGAGCTGTCCATAAAATGGGGGCAGAGAGCTGAAATTACACTATGCAGAGCTCAGTGAGCAGAGCTCTGAGAGCTGATTGGAGGAAAGGGACACCCCCCTTCACACAGCAACAAGAACAGCGGCCACTCAGCTGGAGATCCTCCCCCCCCCCCCGCGTCAACATTTTTCTTGTCAGGAAAAAAAATGTCAGAAGGGATTCCAGCTAATGGCAAAGAAACCGCAGACAAACTACACTTAGAGCGCTTAATTGAGACAAGTACACACAATAGAGGGATATACTTTGTTCATATTTCATGTCTGAGGTTTACAGCCACTTTAATGCCAGGAGGCCTTTCCAATCATGTGATTGGCTGTCACAGAGATAACAAAAGCCTGTACCACCAGCTGCCACTCAAATACACTGAATGGGAGATGCTTCTGACTGCTCAGTCTCTGTGCTGGAAGTGCAAAGTGAGAATGCTCTAAGCACAGAAACCTCAACCACCACGAACACACATGCAGCATTAAATCTAAAACGGCTCTAAACTATAAACTACAGCATATGGAGGTTGAGAAGATCATCGCTAAACAATGGGGGGATCCTATTGAAGGACAGGGTATTGGGCCCTGCGCAACCTCAGTTTATATATAGACGAGCTCCCACAATTTGGGATATGGTTGCTTTGGGTCTTGCAGATCCCCTGTTCTGAAGGAAGACAGACAGTTTTTTTTTTTTAATCAGGATTTTATGCCTGTGACCGTTGATCAGCCTGCAGACATTCAAAATGTAACATCAAAAAACGTAAAGGAATTTTCCTCCTCGGTCACTAATAGAAATGATAGAAACAAGGATCTTATTCTCTGCAATACGCATGGAGTTGTCTACATGTTAGAGTGTGATTGTGGCCTCCAATATGTAGGCAGGACTTCTAAAGGCACTCCCCATACATATAGTAGAGCATATTAATATTAAAAAAAAGGTCTTAAAACACAGTTTCCAAACATTTTGTAAATCATAACAGGGACCCTAGGGGGTTGAGGTTCTGGAGGGTGTAGAGAGTCAATAGGCATTGGGAAGGAGAAAATTTTATCAGGCTTTTACCAATATGTTTTTTTAGTATTGATACCCTTAAAATATATATTTTTAGTTAAGGTAAGATTTAGGAGGTAGGTTAGAGTTAGAGTTTTTGTAGATTCGTGTGAAGGATAGCCGTGGGTTTGGGTTTTTTTTAACGCGAGTCTATTTCTTTTAATTCCCCCTCCAGGTCTGTGAACCGACACTTGAGCTGTGCTGTCAGCCAGAATTTTAAAATTATTTTTTGTTTTTGATATATACTCCTATGCTGACATTAGAGAGCACTTAAGTGGGGTACACACTAGTAGAAAATCTGCTGAAAATTCCCATCAGAGGTAAAATTGTACGATTTTCGGCTAGTGTGTACACAACTTTCAGCAGCCGATGCCGACATTTTCAACGAAAGAAAACAGAGGGACAAAACACCAAATTTTTATCGGCAGTCCCCAGACGACGTGAAAAATCGGATACGAAAGACCGCGCATGATCTGAAGTTGCTGACAACCCGGAAGTCTAGGAACAAATGTCCCAAAAAAAAAAAAACATTGGACGAGAAATTTCGTGAACATTTATGCACTGTCAACTAAAAACGGTTATGAACGCTGAGCAAGAGACAAATCGGAGGATATTTCGTCCGATTTCCATCAAGTGTGTACGGGCCTTTAGTCTGCATTGTATCATTGTTGGCCATGTTTACATGGTAGCCTGGGTTGTTTATTAAGGAGAGGGAGACCATGCTGACAAAATCCCATTAGACGCAAAGCATATGGCAGGAGGAGCCGCACTAGACAATGTCACCCGCTGCTATCCTACAGTACCGATAGGAGATCGGCGATTGCGGTATTTCATGTTATGCTTTATACCAAGGAGTGTTTTGTGAGTAATTTTCTTTAGTAAAATTTTGCGTTTTTACATATGGAAAACACTTTGATTGTTAATTTCCCTCACATAACTGGGATCTGTTTTACGAACCCCTGCTGCTTCATATATCTTTTTCCCTGTGTGGGATAAGAGTTAATGACCTGCTGGTAACACAGGGGTCATATGATTAAGATGAGCGTGCTGTTTGTGGGTGAAAGGACCAACCACCTGGAGTGAAATGTGCTTCTGAATTTTCTGTGGAATTTTTCTAGCTCATTGCGGAACTTTTGGGCTTTATGAACTTTTATACCATATATTAATAAAGAGATCGTTAACACGTTCAAAGTGTTCTTACATATACATTTTTATGTTCATTAATTTTGCGCTGCACTCTTTGTGTTATGATATATATATATGGATACAGGGCTTTGTGATAAACCCTTTAGTGGTCACCAGGCAATATTTACCATTTCTTATTATTTGAGTAATTGTCTGCGACGATTGGTTTTTTTATACTGACACATGCTGCACTGGGGCATTAGAGTCCACCCTACCTGCCACCGCACATATGCATTATGTGCTTAGCAATAGGTTAATATACAGGGCACACACAACTAGTTTGCAGTGATGTAGGTTAATATTACATTAATACTATGTATTTATATAGCGCCAACAATTTACACAGCGCTTTGTTTACTGTGAATATACATCAGTCCTTGCCCTTAAAATTTTAATCTAAGGTCCACATCTCACATCCATGTATACTAGGATCAATTTAGGCATAAGCAAATAAGCCTACCACCAACATGTCTTTGGAATGTGAGAGGAAACTGGAGTACCAGGACAAAACCCATGCAAACACAGGGAGAACATTAACATTCCATGCAGATAGTGTTCTGAGTAGGATACAAACTGGAGACCCCAGCACACACCCTTTTCAAATGGGTAGTGCCCTTGGGAGTGGAAATACTTACATTGAACCCAGACATGTTGATATCAATCCTCTCTTCACCTTCCTTTTGTCCTTTGGGTGCAATCTGGTTGAGCAGCTGGAAATAGGCTCTGGAATCCTGAAGAATAAAAAAGAACTGTGTTAATGAACAGCAAACTGCACCAGGCAATTTATTAAGTTTATATAGTGTTAATACAGATAGTGCAGCGATACCTATATGTTTGTGTGTGTCAGGGCTACTATAGAAGGTAATAAAACTTTGTTCTCATTGATGAATTCCATTTGCATACTTTCCACCATTCCAGTGTAAAACCTTGACACAATGTTAGTTGTTCCCTAAAGCCACCTTAACCAGTCCCAATAAATCAAGTTACAGTTGAGCGGCATTTAATGTCATGACACTCCAACTCAGCCACAGAACATGGTATGGCCCCATGAAATCTGGAACTGTGGCCAGTATGCATTTGGTACTAATTGTTATTGGAGGTGTAACAGTGCCAGTCAAAGTGCATATTTTGCAGCATACAGAACACACTACTAAAAAATTGTGAGAAGTCCATGCAAAGTGGTAGTTGTGATGAAGCTGGTATGACAACCAAAACGAAAGCAAGTATTTATATAATTATTAAAGTAAACCTGTCAGGAGAGAAATAAAGGGGCAGTCAATATGTCCTTCACCTGAAAATAGTAGTTGACTGGCTGTTATGCAGCCACTCTGAACTGGAGCAAGTATGTAGATCAGGAAAGTCAAGTTCTCATCTGCATATTTGTTGCAGGCCAGGGACTAGATGTATTGAAGCCAAAGGCTCAGTGTTAAAGGTTTTTTTTGCCTTTTACTTTATCTCTCCAGGGGACCAAGAGCATCTTGCAGATTCCCACCTGTGGCCCAGTTGTTCTCTATGTGCTGGCTGTAGCTTCACCCCCCTCGGAATTCTATTTATGGGTGTTCCTGTTGGAATTATCTGTCACTATTATGGATGACCGATCAGCACTGCTGGTTTATTCATAATAGTAAAAGATCAATCAGTGCTTTGGCTGCAGATACTTTACACAGAGTTGCAGCTCTTCATGGTTTACCATTATGAATGAACAAGCAGAGCTGCTTGTTCATTTATAACACTGACCGGTTACGGTGTCTTATCAGGGTTGACTGCACACATGCACATCTCAGCGTGCAGGGTGGTTTGGAGGGGGGACTTTTTGGAAACCTGTTTGACCACACTACTCCGAAACTAAAGGGACACACTGGAAAAAGATAAGCAGCTCTTTCTTGGTCTCCTAGAAAGCTAAAAAGCTAAAACAATAAAAAAAAAATAATAATAATTCTAATATATATATATATATATATATATATATATATATATATGTATATATATATATATATATGTATATATATATATATATATATATATACACACACACACACATACATACACACATATACATACACACATATACATACACACATATACATACACACATATACATACACACATATAGTCAGGTCCATAAATATTGGGACATCGACAGAATTCTAATCTTTTTCGCTCTATACACCCCCACAATGGATTTGAAATGAAACCAATGAGCTGTGCTTTAACTGCAGACTTCCAGCTTTAATTTGAGGGTATTTACATCGAAATCAGGTGAACGGTGTAGGAATTACAACAGTTTGTATATGTGCCTCACTTTTTAAGGGACCAAAAGTAATGGGACAGATTAACAATCATGCAAACTTTCACTTAATACTTGGTTGCAAATCCTTTGCAGTCCAATTACAGCCTGAAGTCTGGAATGCATAGACATCACCAGACGCTGGGTTTCATCCCTGGTGATGCTCTGCCAGGCCTCCACTGTAACTGTCTTCAGTTCCTGCTTGTTCTTGGGGCATTTTCCCTTCAGTTTTGTCTTCAGCAAGTGAAATGCATGCTCAATCGGATTCAGGTCAGGTGATTGGCTTGGCCATTGCATAATATTCCACTTCTTTCCCTTAAAAAACTCTTTGGTTGCTTTCGCAGTATGCTTCGGGTCATTGTCCATCTGCACTGTGAAGCGCCGTCCAATGAGTTCTGAAGCATTTGGCTGAATAGGAGCAGATATTGCTCGAAACACTTCAGAATTCATCCTGCTGCTTTTGTCAGCAGTCACATCATCAATAAATACAAGAGAACCAGTTCCATTGGCAGCCATACATGCCAACGCCATGCTTCACTGATGAGGTGGTATTGCTTTGGATTATGAGCAGTTCCTTTCCTTTTCCATACTCTTCTCTTCCCATCACTCTGGTACAAGTTGATCTTGGTCTCATCTGTCCATAGGATGTTGTTCCAGAACTGTGAAGACTTTTTAGTTGTTGTTTGTCAAACTCTAATCTGGCCTTCCTGTTTTTAAGGCTCACCAATGGTCTACATCTTGTGGCGAACCCTCTGTATTCACTCTGGTGAAGTCTTCTCTTGATTGTTGACTTTGACACACATACACCTACCTCCTGGAGAGTGTTCTTGATCTGGCCAACTGTTGTGAAGGGTGTTTTCTTCACCAGAGAAAGAATTCTTTGGTCATCCACCACAGTTGTTTTCCGTGGTTTTCCGGGTCTTTTGGTGTTGCTGAGCTCACCGGTGCATTCTTTCTTTTAAAGGATGTTACAAACAGTTGATTTGGCCACACCTAATGTTTTTGCTATCTCTGATGGGTTTGTTTGTTTTTTCAGCCTAATGATGGCTTGCTTCACTGATAGTGACAGCTTTTTGGATCTCATATTGAGAGTTGACAGCAACAGATTCCAAATGCAAATAGCACACTTGAAATTAACTCTGGACCTTTTATCTGCTCCTTGTAAATGGGATAATGAGGGAATAACACACCTGGCCATGGAACAGCTGAGCAGCCAATTGTCCCATTAATTTTGGTCCCTTAAAAAGTGGGATGCACATATACAAACTGTTACAAGTCCTACACCTTTCACCTGATTTGGATGTAAAAACCCTCAAATTAAAGCTGAATGTCTGCAGTTAAAGTACATCTTGTTTATTTCATTTCAAATCAATTGTGGAGGTGTATAGAGCCAAAAAGATTAGAATTGTGTCAATGTCCCAATATTTATGGACCTGACTATCTACATACACACACTATCTCACAAAAGTGAGTGCACCCCTCACATTTTTGTAAATATTTTATTATAGCTTTTCATGTGACAACACAAAATAGCAGTGAGTGTACAGCTTGTATAACAGTGTAAATTTGCTGTTCTTTCAAAATAACCACCATTAATGTCTAAACTGCTGGGAACAAAAATGAGTACACTCCTAAATCAAAACATCCAAATTGAGCCAAACTAGCAATTTTCCCTCCCCGGTGTCATGCGGCACGTTAGTGTTACAAGGTCTCAGGTGTGAATGGGGAGCAGGTATGATAATTTGGTGTTATTGCTCTCACTCTCTCATACTGGTCATTGGAAGGTAAACATGGAACCTCATGGCAAAGAACTCTGAGGATCTGAAAAATTGGATTTTTGTACTTACTGTAAAATCAATTTCTCTGAGTTAATCTACAGACACAGTGCTCCATAAATCTACAGACACAGTGCTCCATAAATAATAACTAGTGGGTTATATTGGCCCATCCAGGCAAAACAAAAAAACACCTGGCTACGCCCATGGTCCATCCACAGCTGGTATATAACCCCTCTCTGTTCTAGGTAATCAGTTTAGTACCAAGCAGTATCAAACTCCCATTTTCGCTTTCCTTCATTGACGGATACAGCGCTCCATAAATCATAACTAGCGGGACTTCCAAAATAAGTGCCAAAAGGAAAATGAGGGGTTGGGGTAAATAACCCAAGGATAATCATAAGAGCCCTTAACCAGGACACAGGAGCCCGGTCTGAAAAATAAAGGTTTGAAGAAAAAACATGCACGTGCTCACCGTCATATCCAGAGGCTGTCTTTGGAAAATAGATGTATGAGTGCTGCCAGCATTGCTGCATAGGTTCAAGAAGTGGGTGGGGGGGGGAGGGGTCAGCCCGTCAGTGTGCAGACCACCGCCGCACACTGCATCAAATTGGTCTGCATGGCTGTCATCCCAAAAGGAAGCCTTTTCTATAGATGATGCACAAGAAAGCCGGCAAACGATTTGATGAAGACAAGACGACTAATGTCCCGTACACACGCATCGATTATTGTCCGGGAATGTTCGGCCAACGTCCGATCGGCCGTTTTTCGGCTTGTTAAGTATGATGCTTCCGACAACCGACTCCGACTTTTCGGCCGAAAAAATCTGGTGTGCAGGCTATAAAATTTTTGTTGGCCAACAACACAACGAACGATTTTCCGTCAGTCAGTACAGATTTCGGCTGACAAAAATCTGATAAGCAAGTCTGGGCATGCTCAGAGAAGAAAAAACACAAAGAAAGTTAAACACATGACATCACTTCTGAAGTAGGTTTTTGTTGGCTGAGAAAAATCATGTGCAGTCTAGGCACATTCCAACCAACAAAACACAACTCAGGACAAAAGACGGACGATCGGTCGGCCGATAATCGTTGCGTGTGTACGAGGCATAAGGACATGGATTACTGGAACAATGGCCTGTGGTCTGATGAGACCAAGATAAACTTGGTTCAGATTGCGTCAAGCGTGTGTGGTGGCAACCAAGAGAGGACTGCAAAATCAAGTGTGTCCTGCCTGGTGGTGGGAGTGTCATGGTCTAGGGCTGCATGGGAATCATGGATGCCAACGTGTACTGTGACATAATGAAGCAGAGCATGATTCCCCTCCCTTCCAAGACCGGGCCGCAGGGCAGTATTCCAACATGATAATGCCCCCAAACACACCACCAAGACAACCACTGCCCTGCTAAAGAAGCTGAGGGTAAAGGTGATGGAATGGTCAAGCATGTCTTCAGACCTAAACCCTATTGAGCATCTGTGGGGCATCGTCAAAACAGAAGGTGTAGGAACGCAAGGTCTCTAACATCCACCAGCTCAGTGAGGTCATGGAGGAGTGGAAGAGGATTCCAGTTGCAACCTGTGAAGCTCTAGTGAACTCCATGCCCAAGAAGGTTAAGGCAGTGCTAGAAAATTATGGTGGCCACACAAAATATGTACACTTTGGGCCCAATTTGGACATTTTCACTTAGGAGTGTACTCACTTTTCTAGTCAGTGGTTTAGACATTAATGGTTGTGTGTTGAGTTTTTTTGAGGGGACAGCAAATCAAAACTGACAATGTTATACAAGCTGTACACTTACTACTTTACATTGTAGCAAAGTGTACTTTCTTCAGTGTTGTCATATGAAAAGATAAAATATTTACAAAAAAGTGAGGGGTGACTGTATATATTATATGATGCATCTTATGTAATGCCAGAAAACTAGAATTCTCCAAAAAGAAAAAAAAAAAAAAAAAAAGGAAAATTCAGCACTGAAGCTACAATGCGTCTTTCATGACAGGTTCTCTTTACTGTGGAACTCCAGGTACATTTTTTCAATTGTTCTTGGTAGAGTGGGGACAGGTAAAGGTTTTTATTACTGTCCCTTTGTTAAAGCAGGAGTATGGTGGATATCTTCCAATTAGGTCACCTGTCTCCTCATTTCTTGTGTCTAACAGAAGGTGAGGGAATATCTTCCATATGAAGGGCAATAAAAGCCATCACAGGTTCTAACTCCTCTCCACTCCATAGAAAACTGGAGAAAGGGTTATTGCTGGAGTCTCACATTTGTTAAACACAGAAAAAGAAACATCAATTCAAAGCACAGCAAGTGAAGTGCACCGTGCCAATGTGCACACAGAGTAAGAATAGTGTCTGGCTCATCAAAATGTGTTGTCTTTATTACTTAAGTGATTCAGCCGGCTACACCCTTGCAGCCATCAAGTAGCAGAGCTTCATTCTGGCCCGATTACACCACTGATGTTTAAGCTTTAATGTAATAAGGAGAACAGAGGATGTATTAATCTTGCCGACAATGAACTGAATGAAGCGCATTTGTCAAGTTGGAGGTAATAGATATCTTAAAGAGTATCCAAACCCATAAACAAAATTGTAATATTTAATAAATTACCAGTCCTTGGATGTGGCAGCTGTATTCATTTTCTTTGAAGGCTTTTTGTCCTTTATTTTCACCTGGTAATTCTGAAAAAAGAACACTTACTGTCTCTGGTGGACAACGCTCACTTACTGCGATGTTTCTATAGCGGGAGCCACAGTTGTCACCCAGGCTGGGTTTCAAACATGTCTTCCTCTGTATCTCTAACACAGGATCATGATGGAATTAGTATTTTACAGAATAAAGGTAAGGATACTTATGCTTTCATTTTAGCTTACAGGTAGTGACAGGGACACTGCATTTCTGGCAAGATCCAACAGGTATTTTCTGCACTTGCTGAAATTGTTTTTTTAGCCTAAAAAATTAATGCAGGCACTACATCCAAGGACTGGTAAGCTGCAACATAATACATTTTCTACATTATTCTTGAGTCAGTGTTAACTGGGCAATAATGAACATTTCTGGGATTGGGAAGTGCTTGGAATGTTGCCCAGAGTTTTTCCAGCATGTGATAACACAATTGTTCCTCCTAATGTGCACCCCACTGCATCATGACCACAGAGTCTGCTGAAAAACTCTGTCACCATCAATTAACAGTTTAGAATGCTTATGTACACCCATTCTTAAAATGGGTTGAAAATCTGGCAGATTCAGCAGGGACTGGACGCATTTCGATCCATGTATGAGCAGGCTGGTTTCAATCTACCGACAGACTTCTGTAAAATCTGACTGTTGGGTTCTTCCCCCTGAAAGACCAGTGCTGCCAGCTAAAAAGTGATTAATGAATGGCCTGCTTACCTTCAGTCCCCAGCATCCCCCAAAAGGTAATTTTTAAAGGGTCTCCTTCACCTAGCATACGAGATTACATTTTTTTTTTTTTTTTATTTAGACCAGTAAGCACCACAGTAGCTACCACTAAGGGAAATCCTGAAAACACGACCTGCTTAGTTTACTGAACATAGAGCTGAGCAGAGCTGTATTACTGAGCTTAAAGCCCATTACCACATAAGGCAGCAATGCATGTTATGTGCATATGTGTGCTGTGGTGCCATTCATTCTAAATGGCACACCAACATACCTTTCCCATTCCACCAGTGTTTACTGTTTAGGCACATAAAGCACCACTATGAACATTTTTGCCATGTTTTGGTGCATATGGAAGCCCATTCAAATAAGCTACCTTAATGCAACACACAATTGGAAAGATGTAAAATAGCCATAAAAATATTTCACAGCATCTCAATATGTACACCTATGGCTCTTAAGCTCACCACACGTTACAATCAGACTGTACATTCTCCTTTAAACCTACCAACTATGTAGTGCTAGTGCCTTCCTCATCAGATACAGAGTGATCAGTTCGGGTGAGCACTTAAAGTTAATTAGGATTTGGTAAATCTTACATTAACTGTACAGAGCTTGTACATTCAGATTGTAAATTGTGGCGCCCATTACTAAGGCCCAGATCCCCATTCTGACAAATTCCACAGCCACACACATCACTACCTTATCCAATAAAGGCTCACAATACAAAAAGGTCTCAGCTCAGCTAAAAAATAAAACCCTTGTTACATTTTTGGCAATCGTAACCTGTTGAGCAATCAAATATCAGTTTGCACTACAGCCTTCAATATACAAACTCAGAGATAAGTAGCAATAAAAACAAGGCTTCCTTTCATTAGTCAGTTTAAAGCGATTTGTTCATTATATACCTTAACAGAGTTACCAAAGTCAGTTAGCTGCAGAGAGAAGGAGGATGAGGAAGAGCAGAAGAGACAGCAGCAAGAATCCATTTGATGCATTAGAGGGGAAAGACAGATTCAATTAGTTAAATGAAACAGACTGTGCTCCAGTCACTGTGGAAATGTATACACATGTTCAGAGTAGGAATATACAGTAACACATGATGAATATATGCTATACAGCATAATGCTAATGACACAGTGAATTCTTCACAGAAATATACATTTCAAAATTACCAATATTTCTAAAACTGTATAGGGAAGATGCACTTTGGAATACCTTTTCAACCCTTTTTATTTAACTGATTAATGGGGGTCAGAAAGATTTTTTGTTAGGAAGTGGATGGGTATGTTTAATTTATATAATTGTAAACAGGTAGCATTTCATTCAAACTAACAATACGTAATTATGTTGGAATGTGAAGTTCTAACCTTGGTGTAGCATTTATGAAGCTATGCGCTTGGCTATTGATGTTGGCCATGTGAACGTCATCATATATTAACATAGCTGCCAGCGTAAAGCTGGCCATGCAATATACAATTTTCCCTTAACTATGTACTGCAAGGTCCTCCCTAATTGCATACAATTTCAAAAGGGTTTAGGTTTGAATCCATATTTTATGGTTTCGGTAAATCTAAAGGAAAATTGTACAAGAGATTTGTATAATGTATGGCCAGCCTAAGGGGCCCTTTCACATGATTGCATTGCAGCAACACGCAATTGTGTAATGCAATGACATTCGGAATGGCTCCACTATGCACTTTGCAAATTAACGTGCGTTGCTGTAAACTAGGCAGCCAGAAATGGCACTTGAACCTTTTTTTGTGCATCTTACTGAATAAAGCAGCCCCTTCGACTGAATAGGCTGCCCTAATTCTAATGAACCACAGCAGTGTGAATGGGCCCTAAATGAAGTCAAAGGTGTCTATTCCTCAGTGGTTCATTACAGCTGCCCACACTAGGTTGGTGATTTTGAGATAGGGAACCCATCAACACCACCTCCCTCAGCAGCACAAGCATATTTCTGAAGGGCAAATGGGTTGGTAAATACCACAACAGGGGACTTAAATATTTGTGTTATGTCCAAAGTACTGGGCATGAATCATTTGGGGGAGTGCATCTTAAACCTGACAATTCAAAGAGCCCATTCAAGAAATCTATTTCAACTATAAAAACCAATGGCCAACGCCAATCAAATAAAATGCGAAAAAAATGTAAACATGCACTTATGGGGTTAAAGGTAAACTCCAGTCAGTTATAACAACCCCTCACCCCTTCCAGTATATTAAGGATTTAAAGCTTGCTTAGTCTATGGGACATGTACTAGAGGGAACGTATTGCCTTATTACGTCTTACAGGCTTCCACCCAGTTAGTTCCAGTATTGATGACTGGTTTTACAAAGCCGCTTTTTTCCAGTCATGTCCTCATGTATAATGCAGGACCTGTGCCCACCACTGGTCCTGCATTGTAGGAGACAAAAAGATTAAAACAAAACGATTAAAAAGATTGCAAAAAGGTCCCTATTTTTTTTTATTTTAAAGACGTTCTACTTCCCTAGCCTGTGCAATGTATTTGCACAGAGAATCACCAAACCTCTTTTAGGGTCTCCTGCCAGCACTTCTGGCTCCTCCTTCCTCGGGAGTACCTTCATAGCAAGTTGCTTGCTATGGGGGTACTCATGAAGGCTCGATCCCAAGCCGTGCTGTCTGCGTCTATTGATACGCACACAGTGCGGCTTGGCCCTGCCCCCTTCCCACAGGATTTGATTGACAGCAGCAGAAGCCAATGCCCCACTGAAGCCTACATGTCCTGTGAAGGGAAGAGCAGAGCCGCTGCTCTCAAGCACAGTGCTGGATTAAGATCGAGCAAAGGTAACTATTTAGGGAGGCTGATAAGAGCTTATAACCAAAGGTTTTTTACCCTATTGCAAATAATGCATTAAGGTTAAAAACCTGCCTTTACAACAACTGCGGGTCTAACCACATTCCAGAGACTGAAGCAAAAGCCAGAGGAGCAGCAGCTGCCAGTGGACTGAGGAATAAAGTATTCTTCTGCATTGTACCCATCTAAACTAAAGCAGCATTAATCATGAAAATATGGGGGAGTTAGGACAGTAAGTGATGGAAAATCTCCCCAAAATTTAGCAACATTAGCCAAGGTCAGAAATTCTAACAATGTTTTTACTGCTCTCTGTGCCCCCCCCCCCCATTTCCTTGCACAGTAAAGTACAACAGAATGAAAAGGGGAAAAAAAAAAATCTTACAAAAATTTAAAATTTTCCCTACACTAAAAAATAAAACCATGGCAACAAAAAATTCTGCTGTAGTTGGGATTTAAACAGTTGTTCTCTTGGACCTAAAGTCCATAAAATCCATCTAGAGTAAGGGATTCTACCGTACAAATGCTCTTTCAGTCTGCAGCATTGACATAAGACATTGATCCCATTTCCAAAAACAGGAAATGATATCTCACCTAGTGTGGAAATAAATATCCAATGGTGTGACAAGAAGCTCCCAGTCCAAACTGGGAAGAGAGACCCTCTCCTGCAATAATGGTATACTTCTATTTTTAGCAGTTTTAGAAATTGCAGGGCAAGATTTTTACAAATTTTTATTTCAGAGTTGCAATTTTAACTTACCATATATAAAAAGTCATGCTTTTAAGTCATATGCTCGTTTTGTAAAAACAAATGTATATTATAATCCCTAAAACAAGGATATAAAAAATACATGAAGCTTGGAAACAGCACACATTATCACTCAAATAAAATTGATGCCTTGTTTGTCCACACAATGCATTGAATGTAAAGTCTGCCCTTCCCAAAAGAGGCAAAAAGACACTACATGCATTATTAATAAGACCTAATCCCTCTTGTGCTGGTGTGCAATATTCGGCTTTGTACCACGAGTACCTTAATGTCTGAGCTAAAGTTATTGATCTTCTCTGCGCCAGCATTCTCCAGATGGAAGTTGGCCCATCTCAGCAGCAGCTCTTCAGGGGACAATTTCATCAGATCCTCCAAGGTCTCTCCATCACGAAGCAAGGCAGCCAAGGCTGAAATACACAAAAACAGAATCAGCTGCATTGTAAACCGGTTTATTAAGAAAATATTTTTTTCTTTTAAATACATAGACAATTTCTTTCATACCCTCCCTACTAGACAAAATTGGATGTCCTGACATTATATCTAATGCTTAGTTATTTACTTTAAAAAGGGAATAATCCAACTACATCAAGTTATAGATACCATTTAAATCCATGAAATACTGATATCATAAATAAATACTTAAAAAAAAAAAAAAGCCATAGATGGAATCAAAATTCGGTCATTTCAGCAGGGACCAGCTAAATTTGAAACAATGTCAGCTGTCCCTGTTCAACAGGAAGCTAAACATTAGAAATTTAGGAATGTTGGAAAATTTTTCTTGATGAGCATATTTTGACAGCAGGGAGTCCCGCTGTCTGAATATAATATCCCATTTTGCGAGGATGGAGGAATCTATTTATTTTTTCATTTAGCCCACTGGCTCTGCCCACAGGCTGATCCAACAAGTCCTCTATGGCCAGTTTAAAGCAGTTGTAAACTTTTTTTTTTTTAACTAAACTGAAAACAAGTTATACTTACCTGCTCTGTGCAAATGTTTTGAATGGAGGGCCCCAGAGCCTCCTCTTCAGAGTTTCCCACAAGCGCTCTTGGCTCCTACACTTCTCCGTGTGCAATCATAAGAAGCAGCTTCCTATAATGGCACATGTGCTGGCTAGCTCCCAAACCAGGCTGTGTGTGTCTATAGACACAGACAGACAGACAGACAGACACACAGACAGACAGACACACAGACAGACAGACAGACAGACACACAGACAGACAGACACACAGACAGACAGACAGACAGACAGACAGACAGACAGACAGACAGACACACAGACAGACACACAGACACACACAGACAGACAGACACACACAGACAGACAGACACACACAGACAGACAGACACACACAGACAGACAGACACACACAGACAGACACACACACACAGACAGACACACACACACAGACAGACACACACACACAGACAGACACACACACACAGACAGACACACACACACAGACAGACACACACACACAGACAGACACACACACACAGACAGACACACACACACAGACAGACACACACACACAGACAGACACACACACACAGACAGACACACACACACACAGACACACACACACACAGACACACACACACACAGACAGACACACACACACACAGACAGACACACACACACACAGACAGACACACACACAGACAGACACACACACAGACAGACACACACACAGACAGACACACACACAGACAGACACACACACAGACAGACAGACAGACAGACAGACAGACACACAGACAGACACACACAGACAGACAGACACACACAGACAGACAGACACACACAGACAGACAGACACACACAGACAGACAGACACACACAGAGACAGACACACAGACAGACAGACAGACAGACAGACAGACAGACACACAGACAGACACACACAGACAGACAGACACACACAGACAGACAGACACACACAGACAGACAGACACACACAGACAGACAGACACACACAGACAGACAGACACACACAGACAGACACACACACACAGACAGACACACACACACAGACAGACACACACACACAGACAGACACACACACACAGACAGACACACACACACAGACAGACACACACACACAGACAGACACACACACACAGACAGACACACACACACAGACAGACACACACACACAGACAGACACACACACACAGACAGACACACACACACACAGACACACACACACACAGACACACACACACACAGACAGACACACACACACACAGACAGACACACACACACACAGACAGACACACACACAGACAGACACACACACAGACAGACACACACACAGACAGACACACACACAGACAGACACACACACAGACAGACACACACACAGACAGACACACACACAGACAGACACACACACAGACAGACACACACACAGACAGACACACACACAGACAGACACACACACAGACAGACACACACACCCGCATCCACTCCCTTCTTGTTTAAAGATATTGACAGCAGCAGGAGCCAATGGCTCCCACTGCTATCAACCTGCCCTGTAAGACCAGGGAGAAAAAGTAGCGGACAGCACATAGCATGCACATGGCTGGACCAATAAGTATTTTAGGAATAGCTACCAAAAGATTTTGTATAGCAAAGAATGCATTAAAAAGGTAAGAATCCTTTAGACTGAACAATTTTAAGTGTCTCACTCTTTCCCAAGAACATAGTCATTTCTAGACTGAACCATTATCAGTAATTTACCTTCATTTCTGCTGAGCTCAATGTCCGCAAACAAACCAATTTTAATAATCTGCCACAGGAGCCCCAGGGCCAGGTGAGGCTTTCCAGCCTTCAAGTCTTCTGCTCCAATGTTAACCACATGACATCCAATGGCAGAAGCAGAGTTCAATGCCAAGTTCAAATTTTCCTGCAGAGATAACAGGTTATGTGTAGTGTGAAATGTTGTCTATATTTAAACACTGCATGGAATTGAGAAATGCACATACAGTATCACATGGTTGAACCATTTTCAGTGCAATTTAATTTGGAAGCAAAATAAAGACACCAAAATGAAAAGCAGCAATGTCATGAACACATAGCCCATCCATGCAGACATGGTAGTATAGTTGCTACATGTCCTAGCGGAAAAACCTTTTACAGCTTGAGACAACTGATGCAAACACAAAAGCAACCTAACTCTAAATTTACCTTAACACCTAACCCAAACCTCCCCTTAATCTTAGCCTCCCACTATGTACTGTATACCCCTTTATGTATACTCCGAACATTGTTTCGGATAGCTTTGGATAGTCTAAGGATTAGGCATTCTGTTGGAATTTTATGAATATCCATTTCCCCACAGGGGAGCTTTACCCCTCAATTTGCCTTGGTGACTATCGTCCGCAGGCCAGAAGGTGAGGAGAATACAAGATTTTTACAGTTGTAAACAAAACAGAAGGTAGGGGAACCTTCCAAAAGGGATCTGTGCTCCAACGATAACTGTACAACAGGGGATTTTCCCTTCATTTGGAGATAACTGGATTTTTCTCTTACCATTAAATCCTTTTATAAGATGTTCATTGACAGAGTGTCAGAAGAATACATAGCCCAACTCAACAGAGGGGTGGGTGCTGTGTCCGTCAATGTACATAAGAGAAAATTTTTAGTTAAGATAAAAATCCAGTTCTCTTTCGTTCATTGACGGACACCGCTCCATATCTTCTTTGACCCTTGGGATGTCCCAAAGCAGTGTCAACATGAGGGGGGGGGGGGGAACAGCAATAAATATATTTCCCAAAAAGGCTAAACCTAGCCAACCAGGTAAACCAGGAGCTCAACCAGGAACAACTGGAGCTCACCTACCAGGAAAAAATACACCCGCAAGAGGCCAGAGCCTCTACAACAGCAGCTTGCAAAACTTTGCGGCCGAACGCAGCATCCACAGATGCTAATTCATCTACCTTGTAAAACTTTGTGAATGTGTGTACAGATGACCATGGCCGCCTTGCAAATATGGACCACTGTCGCTTAATGACAGAAGGCCCAGGAGGTACTAACCGCCCTAGTAGAATGCGCCTCAACAGGGAAAAGAGGAACCTGACCCTTGATAGAATAGGCCTGCACCACCGTCTGTCTGATCCATCTGGAAATGGTTTCAGCAGATGCAGCCTGCCCCCTACGAGAACCATCCTTAAAGAATCCGATTTGCAAATCGACTCAGTGGCCGCCAAGTACACCTTGATGGCCCGAACCACATCCAGGGAAAGCAAGGCAATTTTTTTTTTTTATTTCAGATTAGGACATAAGAAAAGGCAACAAAATGTCTTCATTTAAGTGGAAAACGGAGACGACCTTAGGAAGGAACGACTGACAGGGATGTAGTACCACTTTGTCCCTGTGAACCACAAGGTGGGGTGACTGACAGGACAATGCAGCCAGCTATGACACTCTGCGTGCAGAAGTAATAGCTACCAAGAAAGCTACCTTATGTGACAGAGTAAGCAGAGGAAGTTTAAGAATATTTTCAAAAGGCAGTTTTTGAAGAACCAACAGTACCAGATTAAGATCCCACAGAGGCACTGGGAACCTTACTGGAGGAGCAAGATGGTGAACCCCATGCACAAAGGTGTGAATCAGGGAATTTGTGGCCAACGAGCGATGAAAAAAAAAATTGCCAAAGCTGAAATCTGACCCTTGATGTTGCCCCGGGCCAAACGCTGATCTACACCTCTTTGTGGAAACTCCAGCAGATGTGACACCAAAAAGGAACCCCCCCTCCGAGATTCACACCAAGTAATGTATGCCTTCCAAACACGATGATCAATCTTCATGAAGTAGATATCCTAGCTTTTAACAGACTAGGAATTACCAAATCTGACAACCCTCTGTCCCAAGTACCTGGCTTTCAATAGCTAAGCGTTAAAACCAGCAGCCGTAAAGCAGGATGGAAGATCGGTCCTTGAGACAAAAAGATCTTTTCTGAGAGGGAGTTGCCAAGGGGCATCGGCTATCAGTCTTACCCGGCCTGCATACCAAGACCGTCAAGGCCAGTCTGGGGCCACCAGAATGACTGGAATCCTGTCTGCCTTGATTTTGCGCAGAAGTCTCGGCAGAACCTGTAGAGGAGGAAAGGTATATATTAGGCGATACTGGCCCCAAGGGGCCACCAGAGCGTCTGCCAGAGGATCCAGACACCTTGCTACAAACCTCAGAACCTTCTGGTTGAGGCAAGAGGCTAACAGGTCCACATCGGGGGTGCCCCACTGGAGACACAGTTGATGAAACACCTCTGGGTGAAGGGACCATTCGCCCAGACTCAGGTCCTGCCGACTGAGGTAGTCCACCTGCCAATTTTCCATTCCTGGAATGTGCACAGCAGAAAGGGCTGGAACAAAGCATTCTTCCCACCTTGGAATGTCGGCCACTTCCTTGGCCGCTAGGGCAATTTTGGTCATATTCGCACTTAATGAATGACATATGCCACAGCCGTGGCGTTGTGCGATTGAATCCTTACCGGACACCCCTGCAGACGATCCTTCCACTGGGACAGGCAAAGCCTGATCGCCCGAATTTCCAGGATATTGATCTGTGAAACGTGACTCCTCCCGAGATCAAACTCCCTGGGTCCATTCCGGTGCCCAAGACACCTCCCTACCTGGACAGGCTGGCGTTCATGGAAGCCACAGTCCAGCACAGGGGAAGAAAGACTTTCCCTGCTGAAGCGCCGGGGAAGGGAGCCACCACAGCAGGGATCCTCTCGTACTCCAGCACAACAGTACCAGTTTGTCCAGGGACCGAGGATTTTTGTCCCATTTGGCCAAAATCTCCTTTTGCAGAGGTCTGGTATGAAACTGAGCAAATGGAACTGCCTCGAAGGTGGAGACTATCAAACCCAGCACTTGCATACAAGTCCTGAGAAATGACTGGCGGTTGGATAACAGGAGTCGAATCGCATGCTGCAATTTCAGCAGTTTTGTTTCTGGAAGAAACACCCGAGCCTGAAACCAATCAGGCACAGGTAGTCCAATTTGTTGGATGGAGTCAGAGCCGATTTTTAAAAATTCCGCGTCCAACCGAACTCTTTGCACAGTGATATCCAAATCGTCCTGTGTAACAGACGGAGACTCTGCTCGCATAAGGAGATCATCCAGGTACCCAGTAACGCAATCCCCTTCTGCCTGAGCAAGGCTACCACCAGGGCCAACACTTTTGTGAACACCGGAGGAGCTGAGGCGAGGCCAAAGGGTAACGCCACAAATTGATAGTGCTCCTCGCCTACGGCAGAGCAAAGAAAACGCTGGTGGGCGACATATTAAGATATGAAGGTAAGTGTCATTGACATCGATAGAGGCCAGAAAATCTTTTTAACCACTTACCGCAAAGTGACGTATGGGTAAGGCGGCTGACTTTGCGGGGTTATACGGGGATGATGCCTCTAGCTAGCTAGAGGCATCACCCCGGTACCATTGTTTAAAGTCGGCGGTCGGCTTTCCAGCGGTAATGACCGATGTGGCTCGGGAGCCGCTCGATCGTTATCCCAGCGAGCGGGAGGGGACGCCCACCCCTTCCGCCGCCTTCCACGGCTTTGCCCGGGTCTCCCGTCCCACTGGGAGGCCCAAGCACCCAGTCGGCACGTCTGCCAGCTGGATGGAGTCCCGATCCAAGCCGGATGTGGCTTTGATCGGGTCTCCGATGACGTAACCCAGAGGCGGCGTACATGACGTTACGTCCAGGTTACTCTGCTGCTAAAGGCGGCAGATTCAAAAAACAAGTATTCAAAAAATGCCGTTTTCGGCGTTTTGAATACATGGAAGTGGAGTGGAGGGGTCTAGGGTCTTTTAGACCCTCGATCCCTCCATAAAAAGAGTACCTGTCACTGCATATTGCTGTCACAAGGGATGTTAACATTGCTTCTGACAGCAATAAAAGTGATCAGATTTTTATTTTTTTTAAACCTGTGATAAAAATTTTAAAAAAATTAAATAAATAGGAAAAAAAAATATTTTTAGCAGCCCCCGTAGCCGTTAGCTCACGAACAAAAGAAAACGTATATGGAAGACGAGCCGCGAATGAAATCACTTTTCAAACCACACATGTGAGGTATCGCCGCAATCAGAGCATGAGCAATAATTAAAAAGAAAAAGAGCTACACTCCAACTCTAAACTGGTAACCGTTAAAAAAATTTTAAAGCGTCACCTATTGAGATTTCTATTGACAGTAGTTTGTCGCCATTCCACGGGTGTGCGCAATTTTAAACCGTAACATGTTGGGTAACTATTTACCCAGCGTGACATCTTTCACAATATACAAAAAACATTGGCTAACTTTTCGGTTTAGTTTTGTTAATTGCAGTGAAATGCGATTGTTCGTAATTTTTCCCAAAAAATGGCGTTTTAAAGACCGCTGCGTAAATACTGCGTGACAAAAAATATTGCAATGACCGCCATTTTATTCTCCAGAGTCTTTGCTATATATATATATATATATATATATATATATATATATATATATATATATATATATATATATATATATATATATATATATATATATATATATATATATATATATATATATATATATATATATATATATATATAATGTTTGGGGGTTTCATGTAGTTTTCTAGGAAAAAATACTGATTTTTTACTTTTAAACAAAAAGTGTCAGAAATAGGCCTGGGGCTTAAGTGGTTAATGAAAGGATGCCACTATTGTACGAATGGACTATTCTGAATTTCTGAACCCACACAAAGCAGTTTAGGGCCTTGAGGTCCAAGATTGGACGGGACTTGCCCTCCTTCCTGGGGACAGTAAATAGGTCTGAATAAAACCCCTGAAACTGTCCGACTCTGGAACAATGACTCCTTGTGGGAGCAAATCCTGAACTGCCCCAAGAAGGCCCTGTAGCTGACCTGGGGACAGGTGCAGGTTTAAAGTAAAGAAGCTTGCCCGGGGCATGGAACCAAACTCGATCTTGTACCTTGATCTGATCAACTCGTGGACCCATTTCTGTTGAATGAAGGAGGTCCATGGGCTGGAAAGAAATGAAGATGTCACCCCCACACCATGTATGGATGAGGGCACCCTTTCAGGCAGAGGAGGGCTTGTCTGCAGGGCCAGCAGAGGCCACTTTTGATTTACCAACCCAGGGTCTCTAAAAACCTCCCGAGAATGTACAGGAGGTTTTAGAACCCTTGTCCTGCAACCCAGCAGGACGAAAGGGCCACTTGTGGGTTGAAAAAAACAGGACCACGTTTGCGAGGAGGCTCTATGCTTTTATTACCTGCGGAAGCAGGGGGCTATTACCTCCCATGAGACCTTTAATTATCTCTTCCATATAAAAGCAGAACAAGCGGTCCCCCACAAAGGGAAGATCCAACCAGCATTTCAGCCAAATTATGCGGCGAAGAGTCAACGTTGTCACAGACACCCTCCAGGCCACAGGAGCCCCATCCAGAGAGGCCTCACCGCTATACTGTAACCCCTATATCAACTGATCTGCCAGCTCAATGGAATTGCTGACCCAGTTTCAAATTCTGGCGTAAAAGCTTTGCCCATTCAGTCAAGGTCTGGGAGACCAATGTTATGGCAAACACCAGCCTCAAAATTAAACCTGCCACAATAAAAAAAGGTAGCGGACCTGAGATTCCGCCTTCTTGTCTACATGGTCTTTAAAATCTGGAGCGTCCTCCACCAGTAGCAGTGTGGCTTTATTTTACCTGGAAACCTGAGAAATCACCACCGGTGGAACTGTCAGTTTCTTTAAGAAGGACTCCTCAAAAGGATACCTCCTATCGAAATGCTTAGGTATCCCAACCATGTGTTTTGGGGAACCCCACTGACTAGCAACAATCTCGTCGAAATATGCAGGAAAGCGGAACATCTTAGTCACCTTGGATGGTCTGCGAGTACCAGATTGCAAAGGCGCAGCCGATGCAGCATTAGCTGTGGCCTCCCATTTTTAAAGTTTCCCGCACTGATGCAATCAGTGCCTCCACCAGCACCTTTTCTTGAGCAGATGTAGTGGAAGAGGAATCATCCTCACTGTCAGAGCACTCCAAGTGCGTGGATGCAGACTCAGTGGGGTGACTCGCATCCGCGGCGGCTAAATCAGCCTCAATCTGAAGAAGCAGAGGATGTAGCTGAAGGCAGGGGGTGGTTTTTGCTACATCTTTTTTGAAGAGCATTATCCACTTTGGACACCAGGGACTTCAGGACCACCATCATGGCCGCCAGGGCAGACAGACCCAGAGGGTCCCGTAGCTTCTGAGTGGGTCAGGTTGTGACACGTGCTCTAGGGACTCCACAGTAACCTGGGGATGGCCAGCAAAAGCTGTACAAGAAAAGCTGTAAACGCTGTAAAATCCCCCACCACTGCACCACCGGTCCCAGAGCACCAAGCAGCGCTGCTATAGCAGAAGAGGGAGTATGTACAGCACAAGGCACTCACCCCCACCAACTTAGGACAGAGAGCAACAAGCTGTCTGCTGATCATAAAGGAGAAGGAAACTGAAGTACTACCACTAGAAGCCCATTGCCAAGCACCGCTCCATTTGGCTACAAGAAAATGGCCGCCACATTGATTTAAATGGGAAACCACCAAAACATGGTGCCGGAATACACAAACCTGGCCGCCGAGTTCCCATGCAGTCAGCCACGGGAAAATGGCAGCACCACATGACTTCCAGGAAACCTTCAGGTACTTAAGACCAGCAAGGGGGGCCTAACCAGGGACCTGCCCCAGCACATTGGGTCAGAGGTATGCTTCGACTCACACCGCGACCAAATTGTGTGCATCCTCGGAGGTGTTTCACTCGCAGGCCAGGCCAGCCCCCCCGGCACGGAGCTGCGGTATGCATGCACACGCTGGCCAGACTGGGGAGGATCTAGGATATTCAGTGCATCACCCAGTCTGGCAGTTGATTGTAGTTCTCACTGGAACAGAATAAACTGTAGAAAGAAAACAAAAGGAAAAAAAAATGGATTTTTGTAAAATCTTACCGTAAAATCCTTTTCTCTTAGCTCATTGACAGACGTAGTCCTCGGTGATACACCACCTTCGGGTTATGTTGCCTCCACAGGAGCAGGACTAGACAGGAAATTAAAAAGCTCTGGCCACACCCTAGGGGCAGTCCCAGAGGGTATATCCTCTCTCTCACTGCCTCAGCAAATCAGTTATGTGAAAAAGCATTCTTTAGAGATTTTAACCCAACCCAACTCAAAAAAACAGAGGGGCGGGGACTACGTCTGTCAATGAGCTAAGAGAAAAGGATTTTACGGTAAGATTTTACAAAAATCCATTTTTCTCTAGCGCTCATTGACAGACGTAGTCCTCGATGATACACCACCTTCGGGACGTCCCAGAGCAGTATCACAACTGAGGGGTGGGAAAATGAAATCAAATCCCAATCTAGAAGGCCCAACCGGTGCCAACTAGAAGTTTACAATGCTCATCCTTAATGATGAGACTCAACAAAAGAGAGAAAAAAATTTTTCTTTTTTTTTTCAAACAGAAAAAAACCCTCGAGGTAGACCACCGGTCTCCTCAAATTGCGGCCTGCAAAACCTTGCGGCCAAATGAGGCATCCGCCGATGCCGTCACATCAATTTTATAGAATTTTGTAAAGGTATGTACCGACGACCAAGTGGCCGCCTTACATACCTGGACCACTGACGCCTGATGGCGAAAGGCCCAGGAAGTACTGAGCGCTCGAGTGGAGTGCGCCCTAACAGGGAACGGAGGACTCTGACCCTTAATAGAATAAGCCTGTACCACCGTTTGTCTAATCCATTTGGCAATGGTCGCGGCAGATGCAGGCAAACCCTTTCTGGGGCCATCCGTGATCACAAAAAGTGAATCCGTCTTACGGAATGATTCCGTAGCTTTCAGGTATACCCTGATTGCCCGAACCACATCTAAGGAATGCAACGCATGTTCCCGATGATGCTTGGGCTGAGGACACAAGGAAGGTAGTACAATATCTTCATTCAGATGAAAATCTGAAACCACCTTAGGAAGAAAAGATGGCTTAGGATGAAGTACTACCTTATCCCTATGAATCACTAGGTATGGGGACTGGCATGATAATGCAGCCAGTTCTGACACCCTGCGAGCAGAAGTAATAGCCACCAAGAAGACCACCTTCTGGGATAAAGTAAGCAAGGGAATCTCCCTGATGTTTTCAAAGGGAGGTTTCTGTAGAACCGACAAAACCAAATTAAGATCCCAGGGCGGTAAGGGCGCGCGGACTGGAGGAGCCAGGTGCCGCACCCCCTGGATGAAATTCCGCACCAAGGATTTGGTAGCTAAAGGTTTCTGAAAGAAGATTGCTAATGCTGAAACTTGACCCTTGATGGTGCTCAAGGCTAGCTTCTGCTCAACCCCTTGTTGCAAAAAGGCCAATATTCGAGACACCGAATAGGTACGTGGAGGAAATCCTAAAGATTCGCACCACGCAATATAAGTCTTCCATGTGTGATAATAGACTTTGCTGGAAGTCGCTTTCCTTGCTTTAATAAGGGTAGGAATGACTGAAGTAGACAAACCTCTGTCCTTCAGTACTTGGGTCTCAATGGCCAGGCCATTAAAACCAGCGACTGTAAAGCATGAAGGTAAATTGGTCCTTGAGACCACAGACACTCCCTGAGACGAAGTTCCCACGGAACGTCTGCGACTAACATGTCCAAGTCGGCCAGGCCGGCTTGAGGAGGCCAGCCTAGAATTTCTAGGACCACTGGCGCTGATTGGATCTGAACCAGGCGTCCCTAGAGCTATCTGGCCCCGACCATCCGAGAAAGTCTGGTCGTTTTCTGTTTCCACACATTTATCAGATACCTGATCGTTATCAGGAAAGGTGATCTTTTCTGGTTGAACCTCAGGGACCGAAGTCACCCGACTAGAGGCTACTTGGCCTATCTGGTCAATCAGATCCGATTCCTGTGAGGTATCGGGACTAATCTTAGGAAAAGGTAAAGGAAAAGATCTATTCAGGGAACGGTAACTACCGCTTCCTGTGGTACTTAAATGTTGGAAGGGAAGAATCGCACCGGTAGTAGTGGTTGATGCTCGATCCAATGTCCTGAATACCGGTGAAAACGTCCCCCCACCCTGAAACCGGGTGGGGGCGCACCTTCAGGCTGTGTACTCCTTTACTTCGGGTTTGGCTGGGTTGGTCCTCTGCTTGTCCGACCAGCCCTTCTTGAACCCTCCTGGAGGAGTCTTGCCTTTCCCGGGAGTACCAGCCGGGCGCCCTTTATGGGCGGTAAAGAAAGGTCCTCGCTTGTTGCGAGGTCCCTTAGCTTTTGCAGCCTGTGGCAAAAAAGTGCTCTTGCCCCCAGTGGCATCCTTAATGATTTCATCTAGGTTGGCCCCAAATAGACGATTCCCCTGAAAAGGGAGATTGGTCAAGGTCTTTTTGGAACCTAGGTCAGCTGACCAGCATTTTAACCACAGCACACGTCTGAGGATCACTGCTAACTTAGATGCATGCCCTAACAAGGGAGTAGTGTCCAAGGCTGCGTCACAGATAAACCGTAGCCCTTGTATGATCTGTTCCATCAAATCAGATGTCTCCTGGGGAATATCTTTTCCCCTAAGATCTTGGCGTACCATTTTCGCCCATTCCGTAAGTGTCTGGGAAACTAGACCAATAACAATTACTGGTCTAAATGCTAACCCTATCAGAGAAAAGATAGTGCGGGACTCTGCTTCTATCTTTCGATCCACCGGATCCTTAAAGGACGAAGTGTCCTCCACTGGAATAACCGTGGCTTTATTCAGCCTGGAAATAGGCGGATCCACGACTGGTGGTACCGTCCATTTCTTAATGATGGATTCCTCAAACGGATAGCGTCTAGCAATACGCTTGGAAATAGTAAAGGTACGTTTAGAATGCTCCCATTCTCCTTTAATCTGATTACCAAAACATTTAGGTACAGGAAAAGCCTTCGCCGTCTTGATGGGCTTATTAGTCCCAAAAGGCCTCTCTGTTTCAGTTGCCTCTGCCGGTAAAGCCTCAAGTTTTAAGGTTTCTTGCACTGCCACAACTAGTGCGTCCACCAATGCTTCTTCCTGAATTATAGCAAGAGAAGAAGCGTCCTCCTCACTGTCTGAGGGGGCTTTACCTGGGATAACAGCCCTTGCAGAGGAACCTGCAACTGCCGTGACCATCTCTGAATCTGAGTCAGAGGTGTCAGATAGTATAGGGGTAGGCGGGGGTCGCTTCCTTGACCCCCGTCCCTGACAGGCCGCCTCCACCCGAGCCACCATAGACTCCAAAATTGCTGTAAATGACTCTATACTCTGTGCACCGGCGGGTCCCGAGGCCCCCTCGAGGGAAACAGGTGGGGGAATATGTGTGGCAGGGTCCATAATAACTCCAGTTACTTCCTGGATAATATAATTCAAAAGTAAGGAAAAAAACTTTTTTTTTTCTTTTTTTTTTTTTTCTGACCCCCAGCGCCACAAAAAGCCCCTTAGTGTTACCTGCTAGGGATCCCTATCGATCTCGAGAGAGAGAGATAGACCCCCAGGCTCACCACTTGATGCTCAGAGTTAAACTGCAACAGCTTACAGCGCTGTCTTGACAAACAGGAAGTCTTTTGGCTGGCTGCCCAGGAAGAAAGGAGGCGGCTCCGCCCCTCTGCACGCCTTCCGGCGCCTCCCCCAAGCTCCACGAGGTGTAGGATCACCTCAAACATGGCCGCCCCCATGCTGGAGACACGTGGCTACGCCAAAATGGCGGCTCGTGCGATCCAGCAAAAAAAATGGCGGCGGCCTATACTGAATAGCGGTGTGCTGCAGGGCACACAACACTCTCTCTGCATGGGGATATGGCGTGGTTGGCGGTACCGGCCCTGGCGGACCGCATGGCCGTTCGGGAGGCCTGCTAATAGCTGGAGATCTGATTAGGAAGGCAGTCTACATGTCCGTGGCTTCTGACTGGTAGGTAGCTTATACTTAACCCATAAGATTCCCAGAATGCCACAGATTACATCTTTTAAACATGTATACAATAGATTGTTAGCTCCCAAACCAAGCCTCCTGGCTTTTGCACACATAAAATCACACTCAAAGTAGGAGGATTTGTGACATGTTATAGGATAGAAAGGACTCTTTCTTACCATACAGAGAGGGGCCCGCGTTCACCACAAAACCCGTCAGGGAAAAAAGGGGGAACATACTACTCACCATACCGGAACCAGGCGGGCACCAACTCCTGACAGTACCCCTCTCCACCGGGGCGGGAGGGCTGTCGACCGATACGGACGCCGTGACTCATGGTCTTTGGCGTTTCAGCGAGACGTTTAACTCGCGGGTTCAGTCCTTTTAATGGGACTTTGTCGCGGCCGACCCAGCGCGGAGCTATGGCCTGCACGCGCTCGTAGGCTGAACTGGGGTGACCACCGGATCTCAACATCCAGCCCGTCGCCCAGTTCAGCTTTCTTGCTTGAAGATCTCACAGGAACACTGGAGAAAAAAAGCTGTCTAAAAAATCCTTTAAGAAAAAAATTCTTGCCAGGACCTAAGATCCCAGCAAGGTATCTAGGTCCTTACTCCTAACTAGACAGAAAATAACTGATTTGCTGAGGCAGTGAGAGAGAGGATATACCCTCTGGGACTGCCCCTAGGGTGTGGCCAGAGCTTTTTAATTTCCTGTCTAGTCCTGCTCCTGTGGAGGCAACATAACCCGAAGGTGGTGTATCACCGAGGACTACGTCTGTCAATGAGCGCTAGAGAAAGTTCAGTTTAAAAAAGGAAAAATGCTAGGACCAAAGATCCCAGCAGGGAGCTAGGTCCTTACTCCTGACTAGGCAGAAAAAAAAAAAACTGAAGTCCTATAGCAGGAACTGGGGGTATACCCCCTGGGACTGCCCTATAGGTGTAGTCAATTATTTTCTGCCTAGTGTCCTAATCCTAAGAAGATATGAAGCTATGTCCGTCAATGAACGAAAGAGAAAAAACTGAATTTTTGTAAAATCTTACCTGTAAAATTCCTTTCTCTGAGTCCTCCGACAGTTGTCGTCGCCTCTAAGTCATCACTGTTAGGCTACAGCAGGAGTAGCTAGGCATAAAGACTTAGTCCGTCATGGCACTGCCGAGAACCTTGCGGCCAAAGGAAGCATCAGCTGATGCCAGAACGTCTACTTTGTAGAATTTGGAAAAAGTGTGCACCGACCACCAAGTCGCAGCCTTGCACACCTGGGCCACCGAGGCCCGATGCCAATAGGCCCAGGACGCACTCACAGATCTGGTAGAGTGCGCCTTAACAGGGAAGGGCGGAACCCGTTACTTCAAGGCGTAAGCCTGTTCAATGGTCTGTCTGATCCATTTGGCAATGGTTACTGCAGACGCAGCCATGCCCTTCCGAGGCCCCTCAGGAAGGACAAAGAGGGAATCCGTCTTCCGAAAGGACTCCGTAGACGACAGGTAGACCCTGATCGCTTTGACAACATCCAAGGAATGCAGAGCAACCTCCTTAGGATGCTTAGGCTTCCTACAAAGCTAAGGCAGGACAATGTCCTCATTAAGGTGAAACTCCGAGACCACCTTAGGAAGAAAGGAGGGATGCGGGCGCAAGACCACCTTATCCTGGTGAATCACCAAGTACAGAGAACGGCAAGATAACGCTGCCAGCTCCGACACCCTGCGAGCCGAAGTGATCTTCACCAAAAAGGCAACCTTCGTGGACAGCAGAGGTAACGATATCTCCCGAATGTTTTCAAAGGGAGCACGCTGCAACACGGACAGAACCAAGTTCAAGTCCCATGGAGGTAAAGGCTCCTTCCTGGGAGGAGCCAAATGTCGCACACCTTGAATGAAGGTGCGGACCAGAGAATGAGACGCCACAGGGCGTTGGAAAATAATAGCCAGTGCGGACACCTGGCTCTTGATCGTGGCAAGCGCCAGTCGCTGGTCCACTCCCACCTGGAGAAAGGCCAACACTCTCGACACCGAGTACGAGCGAGGGGAGAACCCCCTGGACTCACACCAGGCGAAATAAGCCTTCCAGGTACGGTAATGGATTTTTCCAGAGGAGGTCTTCCTAGCCTTGACAAGGGTAGGGATGACCTCAGAAGAGAGACCCCTGTCCCTCAGGACCTGGGTTTCAACAGCCAAGCCGTTAAAGCCAGCGACTGTAAAGCAGGATGGAAGATCGGACCCTGAGACAGGAGATCTTCCCGCATGGGCAGCCGCCACGGAGACGCCACTGCCATATGAACAACGTCGGCGTACCAGGACCGGCGTGGCCAGTCCGGAGCCACCGGAATCACCAGGTGCGGTTCCGAGGCTAGCCTGCGGAGGAACCTGGATAGCAACTGAATCGGAGGAAAGGCATACATCAGATGATACTGATACCAAGGGGCCACCAACGCATCCGAGGCGACTGCCAGAGGATCGCGCGTTCTTGCCACGAACTTTTCGAGATGCGAACAGATCCACGTCCGGGGATCCCCATCTTGCACACAGCATTTGGAAGACCTCCGGGTGTAGGGACCATTCCCCCTGGTCCAGGGTCTGGCGGCTCAGATAGTCGCCTGACAATTCTCCACACCTGGAATGTCAACTGCTGAAATCACTGAGACATGAGTCTCGGCCCACAACAGAATGTCGGTCACCTCTCGGGCCGCCTGGGCACTCCTGGTGCCCCCTTGGTGGTTGATGTAAGCCACCGCGGTAGCATTGTCCGTCTGTACCCGGACAGGACGGCCCCGAAGTCGGTCCGACCACT
This sequence comes from Pelophylax lessonae, assembly GCF_965119305.1. NCBI lineage: Eukaryota > Metazoa > Chordata > Amphibia > Anura > Ranidae > Pelophylax > Pelophylax lessonae. Next base: position 112,225,384 of record NC_138774.1, on the reverse strand, counting down.
GGAAGAGACAAAGTTTTATCGCTCGCAATTCCAGCACATTTATCGGAAGGGAGGATTCCTCCTCCGACCAAGTGCCCTGGGCAGACAGGTTGCCCAGTACTCCACCCCAGCCCGACAGGCTGGCATCCGTGGTAATCACCGTCCACACCAACGGACAGAAGGACTTGCCTTCCGCCACCGACGGGGACTGGAGCCACCACAGAAGAGCCAATCTGGTCTGACGACTCAAGGAGACACTCAGATCCAGGGACTGAGGCAGTCTGTCCCACCTGGCCAGAATCTCCGTCTGGAGAGCCCGCGTGTGAAACTGAGCAAAGGGTATCGCCTCGAAGGCCGACACCATCAGCCCCAGAGACCTCATACAGGTCCTGAGTGACGAGGACGGGTTGTCCCTGAGGGACCTGATCTCTTCCTGCAAGGTCCGGAGCTTGTCCTCCGGCAAGAACACCTTTGCCTGAGCAGAGTCCAGAATCATCCCCAGATAGGGAAGACAAACCGATGAAGACAACGCAGATTTCTGAACGTTGATGGTCCATCCGAACTCCTGGAGCATCTGTACCGTGGTGGACAGATCGCGTACTAGGTCCTGGCTGGCACGTGATCTCAGAAGCAGATCGCCCAGGTAACCCAAGACCGCAATGCCCTGTGCCCTCAGCAGGCCCAGAACCGGCGCCAACGCCTTGGTAAAAACCCTTGGTGCCGAAGCGAGACCGAAAGGTAACGCCACAAACTGATAGTGGTCCTCTGCGATAGAGAAACGAATGTACCTCTGGTGACCTTCGAAAATGGGGATGTGTAGGTACGCATGCTTCAGATCTATCGAGGACGCAAGGAGGCCACCACCGAACGGAGAGACTCCATACGGAACTTGCGAACACGCACAAAGCGGTTCAGCGCTTTCAGGTCCAGAATAGGACACACTTTGCCCTCCTTTCTGGGCACAGTGAACAGATTTGAATAAAACCCCCGAAACCTGTCCCGATGAGGCACCGGGACAATCACCCCCTGAGCAAGAAGGTCCTGCACCGCTTGGTGCAGGTCCTGCAGACGCCCCGGAGGCAAATGAAGATTTGAGGGAAAGAATCTGTCCGGTGGCCTGGAAAGGAATTTATCTTGTACCCCGATCAAATGATTTCCTGAAACCACCTGTCCGATATCCGGAGCAGCCAAGGTTTGAGGAAACCGCGCAAACGTCCCCCCACCCCTGAAATGGGTGAGGGCGCCCCCTCAGGCGGAGGCGGACTGACCCGCTGAGCCGGCATTGCCCGACTTCTGCTTACCCGCCCAGGGATTCTTCTGGCTGCCCTGGGCCTTGAAGGGCTTGCCCTTGGATTGGTCCTGAAAGGCACGAAATGACCCCTAAGTGGATCTAGGCGCAGAACCCTGCTTGCCGCAAAAGGACTTATGCTTCGGGTTCTGGGGCAGCAAGGTGCTCTTACCCCCTGTGACGCCCTTCACCAGGGTATCCAGCGCTTCGCCAAAAAGGCGAGAGCCAGCATAGGGAAAATCAGCAACCGTTTTCCGAGAGGACTGGTCAGCCGACCAGCTCTTTAGCCATATCAGTCGCCGGTTAAGCACCGCGACACTAGAGAGGCGAACCACCAAGGGGGCCTCATTTAAGGCCGCATCACACAGATACAGGCTTCCTTGGTGGATCTGATACATTATTTCCAGCCGGGCAGGCGGAACACCATCAGACACGAGGTTGCTCCTAAGCACCTTAGTCCAATCAGCCACCACCTGAGTCACCAAAACGGACGCGAAAACTGGTTTGAGCAACGAGCCCGCCACCGTATAGGAATGGCGGGCAAGAGACTCCAACCGCCGGTCCGTAGGGTCCCGGAAAACCGGGGTATCCTCAGAAGGAACCAAGGTAGCCTTGTTTAACACGGCCACCGTGTGATCAACCTGTGGAGGCACACACCATCGTGATTCCGTAGCCGGCGCAAAAGGATAAAGCAATTTGAACCGGCTAGGTACCAGGAATGGACGTTTTAACGTGTGCCACATTTCATTAACAGTGTAATGAAATTCAGCTGGGCAGGGAAAAACCTGCGCCGACTTGTGAGTCCTGTGTGTCCCAAACGAGGACACAATGCCCGGAGGACTGGGCTCATCCTCCAAATGTAAAGTTTCCTTAACAGAAATAATGAACTCATCCATGGTCACCTGTTCTTCAGGCGACCCTGGGGAGGAGGTATCAACCCCCTTCACCTCTGCCTCCCCCTCAGACCCAAGTAGGTCCAAAGATGAGCGAGACCCTGAAAAGGGCATGCTCGCAGCAGCAGCCATATCACCATCTGAATCAAAGGAGAGAGACAATCTAGCCCTCTTTTTTGCAGCACGTTCAGCCATCAGCATTTCCATATTCGACACCAAAGTCGCCACCACAGCGGCCAAATGAGGTCGCAGAGGGGCCACAGGAGAACCGGGGTCCCCCCACCAGAGCGGGGGGGGGGGAATTTGCTATCCTGAGAATCCATTGCTCAAGGTTACAAAAAAGCAGTGCAAGAAAATGTGTACTGCCCCTTTAAGAGCGCTGCGGATCGCGCAGCCCACCGCTACAGGTACAGTGATAAAAGACCCCCAAAAGGAGAAAAAACTGAGCCAGAAGCGACAATACAGAGAAATATTGAGAGCGATAACCTGCAGAGCCTGCAGAGTGTTGCCACCGATGTCCTGTGCAGAGGAAAAGGAAGTGCTGCTAGAGTAGGCTGAACTTACAGGCTGCCAGACTCAGGGAAAATGGCTGCCCCATAGGATTGCATGGGAGGCTTCGCCAAAATGGCCGCCGGACATGCGGTCGGAACGATCGTTCAACTACCACAAAAATGGCAGCGGATGGCGCCAAAACAGCATGCAGTAGTGCCCATAGAGGAGCTCAACATGCCTGCCCAAATCAAAGATGGCGGACCCCGCGAAAATAACCCGCCGCGGTCGCCACACACAGTCTGTATCCCCAACAAGCACCAAGGTGACACAGGGAAGGGGACCCCCAGAAACATATAGCATTGCAGCGCATGCACAAGCGATCCCCTCAGGGACCGCATCAGGGAGTCACACAAGCACAGACATGGGGAACACACAGCAACACAGGACTGCCACCCCAGACAGAGGCCACACACAGAAGTACTTACCTGTACCAGATGGCGTGGGGTGCCTCTCAGAACGGAAAACCGCTGTCCTCATCTGACAGGGAGTGCCATTAGCCAGGGACATTACACTGCAGCATCGCAGATGAGTCCTGTGAGGTAGCCACCTCACGGCTGCATCCCTGCAGCGAGCAGGGATGGGTCGTTCATAATGCCAGGGCGAACCATAAGCTGAACGCTCGATGGCGGGCTGGGGGTCCATCTGACCCTTCTGCCCTGGAGAACCAGGGCCGTCAGTCCGAATCCCAGCACCGCATGATCCATCTTCATCCGAAGAACCGACTAAAAACTAAGCGGACAAAATAAATAGCTAGTAAAGTAAGAGAAAACTGACAGACATTTTCAAAAGAAAATCAAATAAAAAAAGAAGATTAGATAGGCTGAGGCTGTAGCCCCAGCACAGGGAAGCCTACTACTCCTGACGCTAGGCAGATTAAAAACTGAGTTGGGAGTGGTCACTGCAGGGGGGTATTGACCAGATGGGACAGCCCCCAGGGGTGTGTATATGCAAATGCCTTTGTTCTTTTGACTAAATCTTTATGCCTAGCTACTCCTGCGGAGCGGAAGTCAATACCCAACAGTGATGGCGGCGGCGACTGTCGGAGGACGTAAGAGAAACTTATTTTAAAATGGCAATGGACTTTATTTCTCAGAGAAAGCTATCCAATTTCTCTATAAATAGGGCAAAGAACTACCTGTACGGGAAAGAGCCAAAATGAAAGAGGTTTCCTTTTCCCACTTCGCAAACCATATGTAATTTCCCCATATTTTTAATATCTAATTACACTTTGATTATTTTTGTCCAATTACAAAGATCAAACAGTAACCCTTTTTGTGATGCAGAACTTATAAAGGCTCTGAATCACTGTGTGATTATTTGCTTTGACTCCAATATCAATTTGGCGTTCAGTTAAATTCTGAGACTACTGCAGTAAAAGGCAACCCTACTTATTGACTCACCTGGATGGTAAAAGGAGTTAGTTTCTTCTTGTTAATTGCTCTTTCATCAATAGTGTCAGGTACAGACAAATTAACCATTTTACTGGAAAACAAGGAAAATGTAATATTCAGATGATGCTTTGACAGCTCATGTGAAAAGCAGCTACGTTTTTAGGCTAATAAGTGCTACTGGGGCCAGGCTATGATAATTCAAATATTTACATAAAATTATTCTGATCTCCAATTTGCATCAAGTAGAGCATATTGTACAATGACAATTCCAAAAAAGTCAGGACACTGTAAAATTTACATAAACATTGTAATCATTTGCAAATCTTATAAACCCATATTTTATGCACGATAGAAAATAAAATACATATCAAATGTTTAAACTGGGAAAACATACCATTTTAAGAAAGAAATCAGGTAATTTTGAAATGGATGGCAGCAACACAGCTCAAAAAATTTGCTCAAAAACAGCTCAAATATTGTGACAGGGTCAAGTAAGCCAGAGTATAGTATCCCTTCTTTAACACTCTGTAAACATTTGGGAACTGAGGAGACCAACTGATGTGGAGTTTTGGGAGAGGAATGTTGTCCCATTCTTGCCTGAGCATATGCTGCCCGGACATATCCTTTAGTATTGATGGCGACTTTCCAGATGCGCAAACTGCCCATTCCATATGTACTCCCCTGTTATAAATTGGTCAGTAAATGACAGTAGAACTATGGTCATGGTCAGTAATGCTCTTTGGCTCGCAGTAGCTGATGGCTTGCAAGTCTACTTTCTCCAGAGTGACGGCACGGCTTTCTCTTTATAAAAATTGCTTTGACATTGCCGCTTTGCGCTAATTTTCGAAAAGGTTAAAGCTGGGGACTATAAGGTCACAGGGGGCATGACTGAAATAATTGTTAACGACCCTTACCAAGCCCTAGCTTGCCAATCACTGCATAGGACATGCCAAGGCCCTGTCCACCTTGCTCTGTTTGGCACACCTAATTCCCTGCACGCTATGGCTTTGCCATGATGAGTAGAATGATAGGAAATTAAGTTTCCTGCAGAAGATACACCAGCTAGCACAGTTCTCGGAAATGAAATGCTGGCTCTGCCAAACTCATCCCACTATCGGTATCAGGGTCCTGCAGCAGAGGCATATAAAAGGTGAAGAGGAAGTACAATTTTGATTCTAATTAAAGAATTACTTTCAAGCTAAACGCATATACGCGAGACTTATGGTTATTAATGGGGTCTGATTAAAGGCATCATGATGCCTTTACTAGAAGGGTAAATGTTAAAATCTGCCACTATTCAGGCAACTGTAAATATATTAGCTTTTCCCATTAAATACATTTATAGTAAAGTACACTTCCATCTACTGAGACATACGTTTCAGTCACGTAGCACAAGAGCACTTCTATAGTATACAATAGAACATGGATATTGAAGATAATTCTCTAATGGCAAGCTGCTTTTTAGTATACACATATGCCAGGCGCTTCACGTGTACTCACCAAAGCACAATGCCATCTCCAAGTGCCCGGAATAGGTCGTTGGCGTTTGGATTCATGGGAAGGACATGTTTGCAGTCTGGGTCATTTTCTAAGGCTTTATTTATCCAGTTGACAAAGGCAAATTTTTCTTCCTCTAAAATAGACCACAAAACGTATATGAACGACAGACAACACCCAAAACAAGATCTCCACTCTTATTAAAACTAAGTATATTGTTTTAACATGTGATATCACTGAAACCACTAAAATGTAAACAATCATCGCTTTACTTCCCCTGCAAATGGAGAACTGCTAACATTCAAATTTTATAACAACTTTATCAAGTAATGTTTTGGTTCATGTGTTTTGAGACACTATGCTGACAAATCACAGGAGCACAGAGAGTTGCCATTGCATCACAATTTACTCATAACTGTGTGCAGAGTCAAAAATCTTAAGGTAGATACAATGTAACAATATAGGCAAAAAAGGCAAACAGATTTTTATTTTTAATTTTATAATGTGCTTACATTATATGGGCAGCTATCGTCAAATTTTCAAATTATAAAATACATCTGTAAAGACATTCTGCTGTAAAGAAATTGTAAGAATGCCTTCATTAAAGCCGTAAACAAATTTTTTTAAAAACCAACCACATGTTTTATTACAAATGCATCGGCGACATTTCCCTGAAAAGCATGGCAGTTACTACTGGGTAGATAACATGCAGTAGGCATGTGTTCTTGCAGCAAGCACCTCTTGGCTCCTCCGCTTGTTCCTCTTAAACAGTTGTATAGTGGGCTGGAATTTACAAACTTTCGGGTAGTCCATATTATTCACAGTCACTTGCCAAGTCGAGAATGCATGACAAATGGCTCACCTTACTCAGTAATACTAGTATGAGGACACAACAGTATTTGGGGGGGGGGGGGGGGGGTGTGAACTCCAAACAAAAATACTTAAAATAAAAGATAGCTAATTTGGGCCGTTAAGTAGAACTATAGGCAAAACATTTTTCTTCATTCTGGATAGAGTAAGGCCCTTTCACACAGGCTGTCCGATCAGGTCTGCCTGTCAGTTTTTCGGACGGACCTGATCGGACCTTGCACTTTCCCCTATGGAGCGGTGGATGTCAGCGATGACATGTCTACCGACATCCATCGCCTTTAGATTCTGCCCGCAAAATCCAGACACAGTGATCCGATTTTCCATCCATCTGGCGGATGAGATGAAAAGGCAAAGGCAGTCCCTTTTCACCCGATTTCCTCATAGAGGAGAGTGGGATAGTGACCGTCTCCACTCTGCACAATGAGCGGAGACGGACCTGTCATCCACCTACCCAGCTGTAATCAGCGGTGCGGTCCCCCGCTGAGAAACTGCTGTCCACCGATCAGAGGCGCCCGTGTGAAAGGGGCGCAAGGGACGGTCATGAACCATCAGTTTATTTTTTGCCATTTGTGACCCATTGGGGAGATTTCCCTTCACTTCCTGTCCCTTAGCCAAAACAGGAAGTTAGAGGAAATCCCTTGGGGACCCCCAGTTCACCAGAACTAGTGACCCAATTGAAAGATTTCCCCTCTGTTACTTTTCTGGGGGACAACCCAAAATGTGGGATTTTCTTGCACTTTCAATGATAATGTAAACCGGATAAATAGAGAGGTTTAATCCCCCTGATGGGGACAGACAGCAATAAGAATTGACAGCTGTTCCAATCCCTGTCCACTCTGTCCAAAGCTAAAAAAAAAAAAAATCAAACTACAAAGTGCAGATGAATCCCAATTTTTAAAAACCTTCCAGATCTCATTAGGCTTTTCTGCTGCGCTATCTTACCAGAATATGAGTGTTGTGTCCCCTCACTAGACAACTCTGAGGTGCCTCCAATTGCACAAATCCCCTCTTTGCGGTTGATTGCTTTCCGGAATGTTTTGGCAACGTCGCTGCTCTTCAGTTCTTGTACAATCTGCAAAGAAAACAGAAAAATTATTATCTAAACCCAAGGTTAAATTGGAAAAGACACGTGTACTATCTGGCTTTTCATTTCATCTGAACAGGCCATGACCGGTTATTTAATTTAAAATCTGGTTTTGTGCCCACCAAGGAAATCTCTACTGGATCAGAACCTGCTTCTGTTTTAGCACATGGAAAAAAAAAAGCTATTTTGATGAGCCTTGGCTCATTTTAAAGCAATTGTAACCCCCCTTAATGACTTTAACCTATAGGTAAGCCTTTAATAAGGCCTATAGGTACTGTAAATATCTCCTAAACTTGCACCGTTTAGGAGATATTTACATTGCATGCAGCTGATATTGACGCATGCGTTCTGAAGGAACGTTCACCAGTGCCGTTCCTTCTGAGTTCTGAGTTCTGTGCCGTGAACTGCGGCTCCCGTGCGCATGATGTCAACGCACCTCCGGCCAATCAGATGGCCGGAGGACGCGAACCAGGACGAAGGACGGCCAAAAATGTATGCATTGTTACGGTGAGCGGGCGGTTTGTTCTAAGGTAAGTATTTCATAATGAGCTAGTATGCGATGCATACTAAAAAAAAAAAAAAAAAAAAGAGAAATTGCACTGGTTACTATAGGTTACTCTAATTGACATACTAGTAAAAACTTTTTTTTAGTTTTGAAGAATGTAGTGAAGGAATGGGACCCCTGTAAAGTTTTTTTTTTTTTATAGATGGGGTGGACGGATACATTGATAACAGTCTAAGAGGAGACGGTTACTTCCAAAAAAAAAAAAAAAAAAAAAGGCAAGGGATTACACTATGTAAAGGCTGGTATATTTGCCAAGTCCTAGCAATATGCGCTTTCTTGGGCCTCACGAACACAGGCTGTTTTTGGCTTTTTTCTACAGCCAATAAACTCCCCAGCATGTTATCCTTTGTATCCATTCACACATAGGCTTTTATCAGCAGTTTTTGGCAGGAGCATTTTCTGGTTGGAATCCCCCCCCTCCCCCCCAGAACTAGTGGGTTTGAGGGGAGTTTTTCAGCTGTAAAAATGCTTTAACTCTGAAAAATATGGCTATTGAGCCATAAGATTTTATGGAAGCATAGTTTTCTATAAAAAATAAAAACGCTGAAATCTGCTAAAAAAAAAACTTGCATTTTTAAACGCAGCATTCTACAGATAAAGCTACTAGCTTTTTTAGAACCTCCAGTGTGCATTGGGCCCTAGGCTAGACTGAAAACTTGAAATACACTTATTAGACTGTGAAATATGTCAAACAAAAAAGGTGTAATTGAAGAGTAAAGCAGTCTTGTACCAAGCTGCTGGGAATTGAAAGGTGCCCATTTGAGATCTGCAAAGTCTGACTTACAGCCAAGTTGGTATAAAAAAAAAAAAAAAATCTTTACACAGATTTTGCAGCTGTACAATTGTACAGCATAGCCCCTACAGTTATCCAAGCCACTACTAAATAAAAATGCAAACGGTTTAGGTCAAGGGCAATGTATGGGCCTCTCAGAACACCAGCATGGCATGCCTTTGTTTTTACTCCAGGCTTAACAAGGGAAACAAATGCGGCACAGTTCAGAGAACATTCCACGAGGGTCACAGGTCAAGAATCTGTTACCACAGTCAGCAAATGCTCACGTTTTACCAAATATCACTGGTGTAGGTAAACTTGTGGCCAAGTACGGTGTAATAAATAATGCTACCATATCTAGCATTAAAGGTTAGTAGACTGAGGGTCTAAAGCCCTAGCGCTCAACCTAAAGTCCATGGGTCACAAGCAGTCCTTTGACACATGCTATGGGGCTCCTACAGACTTACCTCCTGTAACACAATCCTTTGGTGATGGCCAGGGGGCCACACATTAGGCCTCCTATATCCAAAGAGTTGACAGCCACTGGTTTAAAGATACCCAAACAAAAGGCATTTGGACAAAAGGAATATATGGAGTCCGCCAATGCTAACCACCAGTTTGTCGCACCCTTTAACACCTATTCACAAGGACAGATCAGCACTGGTAACCCCCTTTTTTCCCCACGCTAAAATTTTCTTTTAAGGGTCATTTAGCCATTTCAAAATTAGATTATTTTTATGCATATTCAATGATACCAATTTTAAAGTATCAAAACTATATGAAAGGGAACCGATACAACAACCCCTGTGATGTTTTTATTGGGTCTGTCCTTAATGAGGAAATTCACCTTTATTTGTCTTTTTAAACATTGTTGCTGGGACAAAATGTGATGGGAATTCCACAATTCCAATATTTATAATCGAAACTGGAATGAAGGGGGAAATAAATAAAATCTTCCAACTGGGGCTCCTGTTCTGGTGACACCTGTCTAACAAAAAGATAGATATAATTTTGTTACAACAGAACACAAGGTGCCCAAGCTGAACAGAAATGGCGCTTACTTCTGATAACCATATACTGAAAGATACCAGCATCTGTTCAGTAGCCTTCTGCTCACCAGATGACACTAATCTTTATAACCCCAAAGCACCATGGCAGACGATTCTGTTAAGCAGCTGATGTCAGTGTGTTCAAAGCATTTCTACCTTTGTATTTTATTTATACGTTTCACATACAAACCCTTCTGTACTTTATTCTCGGTTTTTTCTGTTTTAGAGAACAACTTTTACATTTAAGTAGGTGTTAGAAATTCGTGGGTCAGCACTGCTGTACTTGAAAGTAATCCCAGGCAAGAACTGAAACCAATCAGCGAGCTCTGAATGCTATCCAGCAAACACTGCAATTGTGCTAAGATCAGATCCTTCACTCACTATTGTAAAGTTCAACAATCAGAATCCTGAGATCACCACATATGGTATCCAACAGAGTTCTTTCAGAGTCTGCAACTAAAAGGATTTTTACCTTAATGCAGATATGCGTTAAAGTGAAAAACCTTTAGCCTTTGGATCCACTTTAATGCGCAACAAAACATGCATTAATGCGCATATGCTCTATGCACTGCAAAGATGTAAATTAACTCTTGAAGAAGAACTTTACTAAAAGTAAAGTTTTCTTCTAAAAGTAACATTTTCTTTTAAAGTAAGGCAGACGGAGACAATAACGTACTCTAGGAATGAAAACCGAAAGAGAAAAAAAAAAAGTATAAGCATTAGACTTGCCTGTCACTTGAAATACCAAGAAAATGGAATGAAAAAAAAAAAAGAAATAGAAAAAACGAACAGCATCAGTAAGTGGCAAATAAGTAGTCTGTTCACCATGACTAAACTAAAAGCATTCTGTCACATGAAATGCCCAAAGTTCTATATAACCATAGACAACATTACTTGACAAGACAGAAAAGGTAAGAGTTAGAGTGACAACATATCTCCTTAACCCGCACTCCAGGGACCTCCTGGAGTTGACAAGTTGTTAGGTGACAGGCTGGAACATGCCCCAGAAGTGCAAGGCAGAGGAAGTTAATTGAGGTCTGCCCAACAAATATGAGAACGCCTCCTAATTTAATCATCAGCCATGACTTCTGAACATGCATGGCTGTTTTTTCCTTCTAGCCAAAAAGCAGCCTCCTCAGGAATAAGGAACAATTAGGTGTCTAAAAAGCTCTAATTCCAGAATACAAGCAAGGTATCCTAATTGGAGAGTGTAAAAATGTCAACCGCACTCTACAGAGTCTTGACAGATGACAAAAAAAAAATGCTGCAGCCAGGTCCCCCACCATACAGACATGGGAGTAAGTCACACATGTGCAAGTCACAAGCAAGTCTGAAGTCTTAACCTTCAAGTCTCAAGCAAGTCCCAAGTTACTGTGGCGAAAAGCAAGTCAAGTCAAGTCCCTGCTAGAAGTCAAGCAAGTCAAGTCATTTATTTTGGTCAAGTCACAAATCAAGTAAAAATACTGATCTACCCCAATTTTCACCTTTAAATCAGTTAAAAGTCAGTGGTCAGGAAAGGTTTTGTTTTATTTTCAACATTAACAAAACTGCTTAGTGCTTTTTTTCTTGGCATATTAAAGAAACACTTTGAATGCCCAAACCGCTCAAAATCCTTCGTCCGGTGATGTTTCAACACCACAGTCACTAAAAACATGTTAAGTATTTCCATTGTTAAACAGCCAGTGTCCTAAAAATCAGAACACACTGAGGTGTTTTAAGTGACTGTGGTGTCAGAAACATAACAGGCACATTCATTTTGCTTTAACACATCTTGAGAAAATGCAAATATTTATTAACTTAAAAAAGTAAAGTCATTTCGAGTCATATGTCTCAAGTCAAAGTCTCAAGTCATGAATACCAAGTCAGTCAAGTCGAGTCTCTTATTAAATTTAGTCAAGCAAGTCTCAATTCCTCAAACTGGTGAAGTCTGACCCAAGTCAAGTCATGTGACTCAAATCACCCACCTCTGCCACCATACCACCACAGAGCAGCAGTCCTGTACGGCTCATTTTCAGTTCTTTGGGCATATTTGCACCACATACACCATGAACTCCTAGAATTATCAGAAATGGCAGACATATAAACTGGGAATTAGCCAGTATACCAGCCATACAAAACTAGAAAACCATGTTTAAAAGCCAATTCCACCTTCCTGACCATTTTTCAAACATATTTAGGGTGTACCATGAACTGTCGTCCACAGCGCCCCAACACCCCCTTCTTTTAAAGGATTGTGGAGTTCTCCCTACAGCAAGCTGTCAAATTTGAAATCGACAAAGCTGTGTGTGGCTCTACCCACACAACCACAAAAGTCATTTTTTAGACGTTGTGAATGAAAATACTACAAATCCCATTTGCCATCATAGATCTTCTTAATGGTCCAAAAGTGTGGCGATATCACTGCACTTGCCGTTCACGGATACTTCGTTCAGTTCTGTAGCTAACCATCTGAGTCCACAGATTGCAGTTATATTGCTTTGCAAGCACAACCTAAATGTAGCACCCTACAGGTAGGTGCTAGGTAAATGTATAGTGGGCTTTGTCTGCCTAACAGCAAAGCCATGATTTCTATTAGTAGGGCGTCAAGGTTTCCAGGTGTGTCTGCTGAATGGGGGGAGTCTCCCCACTGGCTCTGTGAGAGGCTTCTCATAGGGCAGTGGAGGAAACCCAATCAGGGATACATTCAGGCTTGTAACTACCCCAGAAGGCAGATTCTGCCACAAAGGATTCTGGTAGTGGGTATAAGTTTGAGGGAGAGCATGACTCATTGTCTTTGGCGGGAAGCAGAGTCCCAGGAGGGAGAGGACGGCTGTCTCTCCTCCTGTCAGAGGAGGTGGATGTCTCAGGTGCTGCCGGAGAATGCAGAGTGCTGAGTTGAGCTGAGGGGGATCCGGTGTGCTGAGAACCAGTGGAGAGCAAGAGGGGGTATAGTCCCAGGAAAGCCTACACAGGTCGTGAGTACTGAGGATTGCCCCTGGGGGTCTGCCTAGAGTCAGTGGGGACCACTCCGGAGAAGGTTCTAGGATCCAAGTGTCAGCTAGCTGTAAAGGGGGTACCTAGTCAGAGGACCCTGAAGTGATAGAGGGGGTACCTACAGTTTGGGCCCTGAAGAGACCGTGTGCAGTGTCTTAGTTGAGAGTTGCAGCCATACAGGATTTCACAATAGTCTACCTCAAGCCAGTGCAAGGCTGGGGAGGAAGTTAGTGACTTTGCGGTACAGCAGTGTCCGTAGCTCATTGTTCTACAGTGCTGGATCTTCTAGACTCAAGGTCGAGGATCTAGCACTTCATTCAAGTTAGTGTGTTCTGAGCGTCAGTGAGTGTTGGCTGGCGTCGGCTAGTGTCAAGACAGCGTTAGACATTTTCCTGAGAAAGTCCCAAGTTGTACTTAGTCGAGCCTAAAGGAATATCCCACTCATTCCCTTCTCCCATCCCCTAAATCTACAATAAAACAACCATACAAAAGATGCCGGAGTTGCCAATGTCTCAGTTCTCACACCCAGGGCCGCAGCTCACATGGCCTGGAGAGGTAACCGGTAACAATGGCAGACCCACCTCAGGCCTGGAAACCTTGCTACATAAAACTGCACATTTTTGCCTTTTGTAAAGTGGGTGTATTTATTGTATTTCCTTAATGCAGAAGGTGGAATTCTCCTTTAATGGATTTGGCGAAAAATGTAAGTAAACAAGGTGGGAGAAAATGACTTTTGGTCTCTTAAAATATAGGATCAGTGAGGACAAAATCAGTGCTGTAAGTGAGTTGTTCTCAGATGCAATGAAGTACAACTTTACAAGGTAATTACCAAGCCATGTCATGGATCAGCGTATCTGAGATAAGCTGAGGTGCGTGCATCTACAGTATCAAGGCTGCTTATAAATTATAAACTACGTTCTTGTTATGAAGCACTGTAAAATACATTTTTGTAAGCAATGGTACCAACTGAAAATCAGAAACACTTTCTTGGGTTCTATTACCACTGGTTGAGTATCCGAATTGTAGATATTTAATTTTCCCGCTGCACTGACCAAAATTATAATGTTCTAGTTGTAAAAAGCGTAGATATGATGCTTTCAGCTAAATGCACTAAACCTGAAATAAGCATTATCTTTCTCTAGATCTATCTCCTTCTTGAAAGGGCAGGCACAAGAAGACATAATTATCAATATTCCTATGTATTGTCAGGATGTGTGCATCCTGTTTTTTTTTAATTTCTAGTTGGGAGTTACGGAAATACCTACAAAAAAATGTAAAACTTCTTACAGTGAAGTGCACAGAACTCAGATTAATGGTACATTCAGATAGTCACATTTAATGCGTAGAAACACATGTACAGTGGTGCAAGTGTTTTATGCCAATTATTTTGAATGCCACCCCAAACTACACAGGAGCAGCCAAAAAAACTGCATGTGCTGTGGTGGCCTACGTTAAATGGAGTATGAATGATTTTTGGGGTATTCGAGTACACTGCTAGCATATTCAAAATTAAGGGGCTGCCTTAACAGTGCACCTAATTAACGCAAGTGCTTTAATGCAATGCATAGTCTGAATGGGGCTTAGAGAAAATTTAGCAAGTTTTCCACCTTTAGCACTATTGCAGATTTGTTTGCACAGACCTGTGTGTATATTGTTTTCCTGCCAAAGGATTAGTAACTCTTCATCCCATATTGTGACCCTGCACACCCTGATCACACTGGGTAGACAGTCACATGAGACCACTATTTCCTGTGCTAGTTTTGCAGCTTCCTATGGAACCTGACTGTTCATTTAATAATGAGTCAGAGTGCTGATTCACTGGAAGATGAGCAGGCAGGATAATATTGATTTTATAACAGTCTGGTAAGTACCACCATTCTGAATATGTGCAGACTTCTGCTATATGGTTGAGTACTGATTATTCTGCAACAGTAATATAAATTTAAACAGCAAACCCTTCTGGCGGTTCAAATCAGTATTATGTATTTAAAAATCTTTGTAACACTCCAAATTCAAAAAACGTCTGGGAGGATAAGGAATAACTACCCCTTGGTTTGTCAAGCAAGGTTAGACAATGTCTGAACTAAGTCTGAACTAAATCGAAATAACCCATCAACTGCTCAGCAGATAAGATCACAGTCTAAGCAGGTGGACATCAATTGAAAGTCTGCCAGTTCCGTCTGGTCAACGTTTTAACAGAGAGCAGCAGCCGGATATTAAATTGAACATAGCAGGTATGACCGGCTTCATGCTGGTACTTCTCAGAATCTGCCATATGTTTCCTTTATACTACAAAAACACAAGGAGTTAATGGTTTCAAAAGAACTTTTTTTCCCAGCCCCAGCCCAGAAACACAGCTTGGCCAACACACAGATCTCCTGCAGAGACCTATAACCCAGAAAGTACATTTCAGAATGCACTGTGCGATTAGCTGGTTGTAGAGCTGTAGGTCTGTCAAATACTCAGGGATAGTGTCAACATAAATATATTACGTTCACACTCCATCAAAGACCAGCTGTAAACACTGCCATTGTAGGAGCTACGAATCACTATGGAAGCCTTCCAGTCATTCTAGCACTGCAAGTTCTAGCCTTCATTCCTAGTCAGTGGTAGGACTGTGCTGGCTAGTAATTGTTTAGGTTTATTGACTTCTAGTAATAGGTGAATCATGATGAACAAGTACTGGCAGGCTATTGGGTATCAATAGCCTACCAGTACTTGTTCATCGTTATTCACCTATTACTAGAAGTCAATAAACCTAAACAATTACTAGCCAGCACAGTATTGCAGCCGTATCAACATTTTAAAGTTAAACAGCGAGCAAAAAAAAAAAAAAAACGCACTGATAAAATACCTATTAGAAAGTCTTTATACCCGCCAAAGGATTTGCATGTTTATATATCCAGTCCTGAGATCTAAACAGCTCTGTCACAAAGTACGGCCCTGTCGGTCAGGGCAGAAGACCTAACTTTTCTTTGCTGCAGTTGGGTAACACTTACAGGTCTTATCCCTTCCCCAGTCTGTGAAAGGACCGTGAAATGGCAGCAGACTGATTAGGTCATCTCTCTGCTCTCTCCTCTTATCAACATGCTTATTGTTGGCACATGAACACAACTGACTTGCTCATTGTGCTGCTATTCGCTCTCCCAATACAGGCTATTTTACAATATTAATACCAAGTTAAAGAATATGTAAACCCAACATTTCATATTCCCGATATGTGCCTGCTGTACCATGTGCTTTTATAAGAAAGTATCCTGTTCTCTTTGTATTGCTTCCTTTGGGTGAAATCAATGGTGTTCCTGCCAGTCATTCTGCTTTCCTATTAAAACTGACCACACTAAGACTACATGTACACTAGCCTACCCTAATCGTGAAAAAGCAAAACACGCCAAAAACACTATGTTCTGCCGCAATTTGCATTTTACCAAGCCTGCGGTCAAAACGCTCCTATCCTGAATGTGATTCTTTGTGTTCAGGAAAGGGAGGTTTAACCTCACTTAAAACGTGGCAGCTCCTAAATTCTGCTAAAAGACTTTGTGTACATGCATGAACACAATCTTTTATGGAGTGGAGTTTAGGAGCTTTGGCAAAAAACATAACGCCAAAAGCTCCTAAAGCCAAATTTAGGAGCTGCCAGAGTACATGAAGCATAAGCAGGAGAACACACTATACTACATTCTCTAGAGGTGCTTTTCCACTGCATGGAACCGAACGGTTCGGCTCGCTTTTGCGCTTTTCCACTGCATGGTATGGTGTTGGAACGGTACGGTGGCGCTTCTCCACTACATGGAACCGAACGGTGCGGCTCGCTTAAACAGTACCACCTCGGTTGTGGTTCCAAGAGGGCCGTACCGGTACCATATCCCACAATACTTTGCATGCAGCCTTGACTGTTTGGTCAGAGAATCATTGTTATCCCACCCACTTTACTTTAGTGGAAAAGCAAACCGTTCCAACACCGTACCATGCGGTACCATGCAGTGGAAAACCAAACAGAGCCAAGCAGGGCAAAGTGGAGCTGAGCTGGTACTTGGTGGAAAAGTGCCATAGCTGTGCTGGAAAAAGCCTGCTCTACTCCAATGATCAGACTTGTCCTGACATGCTAACCCTGCACAGCCTTTCACTGGAAAGCTCAGTGTAGTGCTGTTTCTCCTCCCCCAGCTCATACGCAGCTGAGAACAGAGGGAATGTAATTACTTATAACAAAAAAAAAAAGTGGGGGGTGTTTTATGTTTTTTATATCTATACACGTTTTGCCTTTTCATTTCTATTGAAAATGGATAGAATATCTAACCCGAATGGGTGGTTTTACAAGGTGCTAGGGTTTACAATCACTAACTTCAGGTACATACACGGTCTCAATGAATTTTTCAGCTTCCTCGTTCTGTCCACAACTGTAAGGCTGGACATACACTTGAATTATCTGCTTATTTTGTATAAAGGAGAATCCAATGCAGGAAATTTGCCATGATAGCTGGACAGTCCTGGGATTTTTTTCTCCTACCAGAAGGGTCACAATAAACCAGCATTTCATTTAGTTTACCGCATCAGCTTACCAAACAGTTTTTGGTGGCGTTGGCATTTAGCAACCTAACAATGATGACATTTGCTAAAATAGTTAATGTGATCTAGCGTAGGCTGCTAGCCTTAAATAAGCTTTGTTTCAGCAAAATTGGGGAATTCTATGCATTTAACCTGCTGCGAGGAATGTGAAATTAGTACAGACTTTCTTGCTTGATTAACCACTTATCGACCGCCCTGTATATAGGTGATCCCCCCCATTTCCAGGTAGGAGGCGCGAACGCGTGCCGGCGGCAGCTCGTTTTTTCTGTAATTAGACACAGCGGGAGCCGTTAAGCGGGGTACCGCAGACATGATGTTTACCAACACCTGCCGTTCATCAGCCAGAAAGACAGAAGGAAAATCTGCCTAGGTAAACAAGGTAGGTTGTCATTCTGACAGGAGGGAAGGCATGGATCCTCTGCAAAAGCATCCCCCACAGATTATTAAAACAATGGCTAGGCATACAGTTAACCCTTTGATTGCCCCTGTTAACCCTTCCCTCCATACAGTGACAGCAGATTTTTTTTTAGCACTGATCACTGTATTAGTGTCACTGAAAAAAAAATTTCAATTTTTTTTTTCTTTTTTTTACTGGGTATGTTTTGTAGCAGAAAGTATTTTTTTTTTTTTTTTCCAAAATGGTTAGTATTTTTTTTTTTTTGTTTATATCGCAGAAAATAAAAACAGCGGTGATAAAATACGACCAAAAGAAAGCTCTATTTGTGGGAAAAAGGGACATAAATTTTATTTGGGTACAGGTTTGCAATTGTCAGTTAAAGTAACAGTGCCATATCGCTAAAAATGGCCTGGTCATGGAGGGGTAAATCTTCCGGAGGCCAAGTGGTTAAAGTGGCATTCCAGGATAAACCCAATCTTAAAAATGCCCCCACCCTTCCTTAACACCTATGCTGACTAAGTTGTGTGAGAGAGATGTATATATGTACCTATTTTCAGGCCACTCTGGTCCCAGTATAAATAATATAGTACAATTTTCATTCACAGGTTAGCGAGCACAGGTGTCAGAGGGGGGGGGGGGGGGGGGGAGAACTTTTAAAATTAGTTAGGGGTTAGCTGGGAATTCCACTTTAGGTCTAACATACAATTTTTGCACGCCTGTTTTGGCCAGGTGTGTGTTTACATTTTTCTAAGACTGAAGAATCCACAATGGCCTGTCTGCATATACAACAAGGAAAAAACATTGCGTCACTTCAACATAGAAAACAGGTCTTACAAAAACAAATTCTTCAAAGCATATCTTCCCATCCTTATTTTTGTCTCCCTCATTCATCAGCTTCTGAATGATCTCTCGCACTTTGTATCCAGGAAGAGGAAGGTTTGCTTCCTTAAATAGAGCATGAAGCTCATGATCTGAGATGCATCCACTGCCGTCCAGATCTAAAAACGGAACAAAACACAATATTGTTAGATAACCTCACAGTCAGAGCTTCTCTAAATAAACAACTTCCAACTGCAGCAAATCTGCAGGGCAGAGAAAAAAAAAAAAAAATACAGGGAAAAAAAACACATTAAAAAACTGAACATATTGAAAAAAATGGATTTTTGTAAGATCTTACCGTAAAATCCTTTTCTCTTAAGCTCATTGACAGACGTAGTCTTCTTGATTCTCAAGAGCTGGGTTATGTTGTCTCCGCAGGAGTAGGACTAGGCAGAAAGACAAAAACGTTCTGGCTCCACCTTAGGGGCAGTCCCTGAGGGTATATCCTCCCTCTCTCTGCTACAGGGAATCAGTTCTGTTTTAAAGCAGTACAGAGAATTTAACCCAACCCAACTCAATGATAGAGGGGCGGGTACTACGTCTGTCAATGAGCTTAAGGGAAAAGGATTTTACGGTAAGATCTTACAAAAATCCATTTTTCTCTATCGCTCATTGACAGACGTAGTCTTCTTGATTCTCAAGAGCTGGGACATCCAGAAGCAGTGCCACAAATGAGGGGTGGGATTGACAAAATCAAATCCAATCTAGAAGGCCCAACCGGTGCCAAACTAGAAGTTTTAAAGGCTCATTATAAACAAAGAATGAGACTAAAGAAAAATTTTCCAACGGAAAAAAGCCTCGAGGTAGACCACTGGTCTCCTCAAATTGCGGCCTGCAAAACCTTGCGGCCAAACGAGGCATCAGACGATGCCATTACATCAACTTTATAATGTTTAGTAAAGGTATGCACCGACGACCAGGTAGCCGCCTTGCACACCTGGACCACTGACGCCTGATGGCGAAAGGCCCATGACGCACTAAGTGCCCGAGTGGAGTGCGCCTTAACAGGGAACGGGGGCTCCCGACCCTTAATAGAATAAGCCTGTACTACCGTCTGTCTGATCCATCTGGAAATGGTCGCGGCAGATGCAGGCAACCCCTTTTTGGGTGCATCTGGGATCACAAAAAGTGAATCCGTCTTGCGAAACGAGTCTGTCGTTTTCAAGTATACCCTGATTGCCCGGACCACATCCAAGGAGTGTAAAGCAAACTCCCGAGGATGACTGGGCTTAGGACACAGGGAAGGGAATACAATTTCTTCATTCAGATGAAATTCTGAAACCACTTTTGGTAGGAAGGATGGATTCGGACGAAGAACCACCTTATCTCTATGAACCACCAGATATGGTGAATGACAAGATAATGCGGCCAGTTCTGACACCCTGCGTGCAGAAGTAATAGCGACCAAGAAGGCCACCTTCTGGGACAACGTGGGTAGAGGAATCTCCCTAATATCTTCAAAGGGAGGTTTCTGAAGAACCGACAACACTAAATTAAGATCCCAGGGGGGTAACGGCGCGCGCACTGGCGGAGCCAGATGTCGCACCCCCTGGATGAAATTCCGCACCAAGGAATGAGTAGCTAAAGGCTTCTGAAAGAAGATAGCCAACGCTGAGACCTGACCCTTGATAGTACTCAAGGCCAGTTTCTGCTCAACCCCTTGTTGCAGAAAAGCTAATATTCGACTAATCGAATAAGACCGAGGACGGAACCCCAACGGTTCACACCATGCAATGTAGGACTTCCATGTGCGATGATAAATCTTTCTGGAAGTCGCTTTCCTTGCTTCAACTAGAGTAGGAATAACTGAAGCTGACAAACCTTTGTCCTTCAGCACCTGGGTCTCAATAGCCAGGCCGTTAAAGCCAGCGATCGTAAAGCAGGATGGAAGATCGGTCCCTGAGACAGTAGGTCCTCCCTGAGAGGAAGTCTCCACGGGACATCCGCCACCAGTCTGACCACGTCGGCGTACCAAGCTCGACGAGGCCAGTCCGGAGCTACCAGAATTACTGGAATTCCTTCCTCCTCTATCCTGCGAAGAAGTCTTGGCAGTAACGCGAGAGGAGGGAAGGCATATATTAGCTGGTATTGCCCCCACGGGGCGATCAGTGCGTCTGCGGTTTCTGCTAGAGGATCGCGGGAGCGAGCTACGAATCTCTGAACTTTCCTGTTGAATCGTGATGCCAACAGATCCACATCTGGGGTGCCCCACCGTAGGCACAACTGGTGGAAAACGTCTGGATGGAGGGACCATTCCCCCTGATCCAGAGTCTGACGGCTGAGATAATCTGCCTGCCAATTCTCCACCCCCGGAATGAACACCGCAGAGATTGCTGGAACAAATCGTTCCGCCCAGCGAAGAATGCAAGCCACTTCTTTGGCCGCTCGGGCACTCTTGGTGCCCCCCTGGTGATTGACATAAGCCACGGCCGTGGCATTGTCCGACTGGATCCGAACCGGGCTGCCCTGGAGCTGCTCGGTCCAGTGAATCAGAAAGTCTGATCGCTCTCAGTTCCAATACATTTATCGGTAACCTGGATTCTTCCAGGGACCAAAGTCCCTGGACAGATAATTGACCGAGAATTCCTCCCCATCCGGATAGACTGGCATCCGTGGTCACTATCGTCCAATATATTGGCAGAAATGACTTTCCCTGGCTGAGCATCGGAGACCGAAGCCACCAGACCAGAGACTCTCTGGTCTGTTTGCTCAATCGGATCTGATTGTCCAGGGATTCCGGATTCCGATTCCATCTGAGAAGAATCTCTTGCTGAAGAATTCGGGTATGGGACTGGGCAAATGGGACTGCTTCGAACGAAGCCACCATCAACCCCAGAACCCTCATGCAAGTCCGAAGGGAAGACCAGCTGTTGGACAGTAACAACTGGACTGCTGATTGAATCTTTCGGAGTTTCCCTACTGGAAGAAAAACTCTTGTCCTGACTGTGTCTAAAATTAGACCCAGATATTCGAGCCTCTGGGTGGGAACCAGAAATGACTTTTGCTGGTTCACCAGCCACCCGAATTCCTGTAAAGAAATCATAGTAATTTCTATGTTTTGTAGCAAGGTCTGAGGAGACTCTGCATGAAGCAGAAGATAGTCTAGGTAACCAAGGATCGATATGCCTCTTTGGCGCAGAAGTGCCAACATTGGGGCCAACACCTTTGTGAAGACCCGCGGAGCCGTGGCGAGACCGAAAGGTAACGCCACAAACTGATAGTGGTTCTCTTCTACGGAAAAGTGTAGAAACCGCTGATGTCCTGCGAAAATGGGAATGTGAAGATAGGCGTCCTTGATGTCTATGGACGCTAGGACATCCCCTGGATGCAGGAAGGCTGCTACTGTGCGAATGGACTCCATTCTGAATCTTCTTATGTTGACAAAAGAATTGAGTGCTCTTAAGTCCAGAATTGGACGCACTTTGCCCTCTTTCCTGGGTATTGTAAATAGGTTTGAATAAAACCCTTGAAACCGTTCTGTCCAAGGAACGTGGACTACCACTCCTTGTTGTAGTAAATCTGTGACTGCTCTCCGCAGATCTTCTAAACGATCTGAGGATAGTCGGATATTGGAAGGGAAGAATCGCGCCGGTGGGAGAGATCGAAACTCGATCTTGTACCCTGACCTTATGACTTCGCAAACCCATTTGTCCGGGATTCTGGAAAGCCATGGATCCGGGAACCGGCGAAGACGTCCCCCCACCCCAGTTATGGGTGGGGGCGCACCTTCAGGCTTTGGACGGTTTATCTTCAGGTCTGGAGGGGGCGGGCTTTTGCTTGCCCGACCAACGACCCCTGACGCCTCCTGCAGGAGCTTTGGAGGACTTAGTTTTTTCACCTGCGGGACGAAAAAACCTCTTGTGAGCAGAAAAAGAAGGCCCTCGTCTTTGACGAGTTCCTCTACCTTTAAAATTTTGCGGTAAAAAGGTGCTCTTTCCACCCGTGAGATCCTTAATGATCTCATCTAAGTTGGCTCCAAATAGACGCTCTCCTGAAAAGGGGATATTAGCCAATGCTTTTTTGGAACCTTGGTCGGATAACCAACCTTTTAGCCACAGTGTACGCCTGAGAACCACTGCTGAGACTGATGCTCGCGCCAATAATGGAGTGGCGTCTAACGCCGCATCACACACAAACTGTAACCCCTGTATCATTTGTTCCAACAAATCTGATACCGCCTGAGGGACCTCTTCTAAGTCCCGGCGTAACCACTTGGTCCATTCAGTTACAGCCTGCGAAACCAGACCAATAGCCATTATAGGTCTGAAAGCTGATCCAATCAAGGAAAACATGGTGCGAGACATAGCTTCTATCTTGCGATCCACTGGATCTTTAAAAGACGGAGCGTCTTCTAAAGGAATAACCGTGGCTTTATTCAATCTAGCAATTGGTGAATCCACCACAGGTGGTTCTGTCCATTTCTTAATGAGGGTTTCCTCAAACGGATAACGCCTTTAGATAATAACGGATGCGTTTAGAAATAGTAAACGTGCGTTTTGGCAGACGCCATTCTTCTTCGATTGGATTGCCAAAACATTTGGGCAATGGAAAAACCTTCGCCACTTTGATGCGTTTTTTAGTCCCAAAAGGGATTTCAGTTTCAGCTATTTCTGATGGAATACCCTGTAACCTTAAGGTCTCTTGAACAGATACAATGAGTGCGTTTACCAACGCTTCCTCTCGGGCTATGGCGGATGCCGAAACATCCTCCTCACTGTCTGAAGAGACAGGACCCGAGACACCAATCCCAGATGAAGTACCTGCAACTGCAGAAATGGGCTCAGAGTCTGAATCCGAGGTTTCAGATAATATGGGGTTAGGCGGGGGTCGCTTTCTCGCGCCCTGTCCCTGACAAGCCACTTCCACCCGGGACACAAAAGTTTTCATAATAGCTGACAATGATTCAATTGTCAATGGGGTGCTGGAGGATCCCGCAGACCCCTCGAGGGGATCCGGAGGAGATACATGAGTGGCAGGGTCCATGTTAATTCAGGACACTTTTGCCAGCAAAACAAAAAAATTTTTTTTTTTTTTTTTTTTTTTTGTGTGTCTCCCCCTAGCGTAATAGCGCCCCTCAGAGTACCTGCTTCTCGATCCCACAGAGAGAGAGAGAGGGACCCCCAAGGCTCACCAACCGATGCAGTGCAGCTTCCAACCAACTGCAGTCAGCGTCTGTCTTACACAGACTGGAAGGAGCTGTTTGCTTTTTCCCGGGTAGAAGGACGTGGCTCCGCCCCCTGTGTACGCCTTCCGGCGTTCCCAGCTCTCCACGAGGTAGCTGGGCTCACAAAACATGGCCGCCCCCATAGAGGAGACATAAGACTCCAAAAACATGGCGGCCGGCGTGACCCGAGGACATACATGCACTAGGTCTACAGCAAAATGGCGGCGGACCGCCGAAATCCTTTTCCCAACACATCCACCTGCATCTCTGCTAAGAGGCGATATATGGATCTACAGGAGATACACTACAAATAAGGTAGGATAATACCTCCTATGTCTGCTGTAATGTTACAGTCTGCTGGGTAGAGTGTTAGCTCTTAAACCAAGTCCACTTCCCACAAACACATGCTGTATTACAAGGGGGACTTGTAAGTATCAGATATATACTGACCATATATGGAGGGGCCCATAAAACATACTGCCTCATAACGAGGAAAAAAGGGAACGTTTACTCACCATACCGAACCGACAGGCACCCTCTCTTCACAATACCCTCTCCACCGGGGTGGGGGTTTGTGGACCACTTCGGACGCCTCGACTCTCTGGTTCCTGGCGTCCAAGCGAGACTTAACTCGCAAGGTCAGTCCCTCCACTGGGACTCCGTCGCGGCCGACCCAGCGCGGAGCTCTGGTCTGCACGTGCTCGTAGGCAGAAACCGGGGTGACCACTGGATCTCAACATCCAGCCCGTCGCCCGGCCCCGCATACTTACTTGAATGTGTCGCGGCCGACCAAGCGCAATGCCATGGTCTGCGCGCGCTCGTAGGCCGGCTGGGGTGACCACAAGTGTCGCCCAGTCCGGCATTTTGCTTGAAGATCTCACAGGAAAAAACACTGGAGAAAAACTACCTAAAAAAATGTCTTTTTTTTCTTAAAGAAAAAAAGTCTTGCCAGGACCAAAAGATCCCAGCAAGGAACTTAGGTCCTTACTCCTGACTAGACAGAAAAAAACTGATTCCCTGTAGCAGAGAGAGGGAGGATATACCCTCAGGGACTGCCCCTAAGGTGGAGCCAGAACGTTTTTGTCTTTCTGCCTAGTCCTACTCCTGCGGAGACAACATAACCCAGCTCTTGAGAATCAAGAAGACTACGTCTGTCAATGAGCGATAGAGAAATCATAACATTTCGGTATAAACAATTACTGTAATTCTCATTCTGCTCATTAATAGTTGAAAGCTAAAATCTAGCCAACATTAAAATGGGCCTTTCAGTAACTTTACAAATCTGCAAGAATAAATTCATGAAATGTCACAACACACAGCCAGAATATAATCTTTCTGAAAAGTTCAACCTTTTATAAAAAGCCATCTGTGCACTCATCAGTAACCTTGTCTAGGCTGAGAGGATGTTGCTGTGTGCTGCAGGCAAGAGGAAGCATTGCCTCAGTCTTTTCTCCACCACTGATCAGACTGCAACTTTGTAGTGAGTCACATGGCGAGAGGTTGCAACTGGGGCGGATTTGAATCAGACATTCGTGAACACAGATAAAAACCTGTGCAGGTGTTCCGTGAGAATTACCTACCCGTGAGAAAAACCTACCCCTCGTCACTTCCGGTGCTCGGCACTGTATGTAATGCAGCGGGTACATTAAAACAGCTGTGCTGAAATACGAGTCATCTCCGCTCCTGTCCCTGTCACTTCCCTGCTCTCAGATAGTAAATATAAAAGCGCCGGCGGCTGTATGAGAACATAAATCATGGAGCCGAGAGCCGCTTTTATATTTACTTGCCGAGAGCAGGGAAGTGACAGGCACAGGAGCGGAGATTACTCGTATTTCTGCACAGCTGTTTTATGTAAGCGCCGCGTCGGTAGGTTTTTTTCACGGTACACCGTGATCGTTTCATACTAGTGCGCATGCGCACTAGTAAGCTCCTCAGTTCTTCCATTAGGTATCCGGGGCTCTGAGCATGCGCGCTGCTCAGCTGTTTCTGGCCGGAAGTGACGAGGGTAGGTAATTCTCACGGGGTAGGTAATGCTCACGTTACACAGGCACTGGGATTTAGGAGATTGTGTTATTCCTGATCCAG
This sequence comes from Pelophylax lessonae, assembly GCF_965119305.1. Classification (NCBI taxonomy): domain Eukaryota; kingdom Metazoa; phylum Chordata; class Amphibia; order Anura; family Ranidae; genus Pelophylax; species Pelophylax lessonae. The sequence goes on along the minus strand of NC_138774.1, from coordinate 112,199,380 downwards.
TATCCCAGTCCAAGAAATAGATGCGGACTTTGGATTATCAATAAGCAAAGATGGCACCTTCCTTCTGGCTTAAGCGGCAGATAAAGGCATTGTCAGGGGAAAACTGAAAAGTAGTAGTAGATTTCAAGAAAAGAAAAAAAATTTACACAAACATTACTTGGAATGCTAGACATGATAAAAAAAAAAAATATATATATATTATATATATATATATATATATATATATATATATATATATATATATATATATATATATATATATATATATATATATATATATATATATATATATATATATATATATATATATATATATATAAGCACACGCACATACTACACACATACACAGTTCTGCTTAAGACACCACTAACCAATGACTGCAGCACGTCTTCATCAATGCTTTTTTTTTTTTAACTGCAACTAGTCTAAGTACTTGAATCGGACTTCGGAAACCGCGTAGACTGGAATAGGGAGAGGTGGCCATTTGTCTGTGCTGCACAAACATGCTAAGTGGAGCGAGCAGAGGTGACTTAGCTGTATTGTCTAACTTCAGTATAGATCTCATGGCTAGTATAGGCTGTGTACCAAGACTGGATGGACAGAAATATTACTACTTTGGCAGGTAACACAGCTCTTATATATGTATTCTAAATTTGTAAAAAGTGAAGACTCGCTATGAGTTAAAATGGTTGTAAAGGTTTGAGGTTTTTTACCTTCAGACATTCTATGCTTAAAAAAGTAAAAAAAAAAAACTATGTACTGCCAGCCCCCCCATCCATCCCTACCGCTTAACACTCATCTGAGCCTCTTCTGAATCCAGCAATGTGTAACAGCCTCAGCTGTCCTAGGTCTCTCTCCTCATTGGCAGAGACTGGCTCCCGCTACTGTCAATTACAGCCAGTGAGCCAATGAAGAGAGCAGGGGCGGGCTGTGCTACGGCTCTGTGACTTAGGCTCCATGCACACAGGGCGTCATAAAAACGTGCTCCAAAGCAGTTTCTTGACGCCGGGAAAAAGCAGCTGTAAAAACATGCTTTCAGTAGCTTTTTCCATTCGCGTTATTGCACGTTTGGCCACGTAGCTTTCAGCAGCGTTTTTTCTGCCTCCATTCAAAATCAATGGTTCCCTATGTGAGCCTATTGATTTGAATGGAAGTCGCACTGCAAGTCGGATCAGGATGATGCGACTTGCGCTGTGAGAATCTTGAGGGGGAACTCCACGCCAAAATGGGGAAAAAAACGGCGTGGGGTTCCCCCCCAGGTTCCAAACCAGGCCCTTCGGGTCTGGTATGGAATTTGAGGGTAGCCCCACGCCGATAAAAACGGCATGGGGTCCCCCCCAAAATCCATACCAGACCCTTATCCGAGCATGCAGCCCGGCAGGCCAGGAAAGGGGAGGGGACAAGCGAGCGGCCCCACCCCCCCTGGACCATACCAGGCCACACGCCCTCAACATGGGGGGGTGTGGGTGCTTTGGGGCAGGGGGGGGGCTCTGCACCCCCCCCCCACCTCAAAGCACCTTGCCCCCATGTTGATGAGGACAAGGGCCTCATCCCACAACCCTGGCTGGTGGTTGTGGGGGTCTGCGGGCAGGGGGCTCATCGGAATCTGGAAGCCCCCTTTAACAAGGGGGCCCCCCAGATTCCGGACCCCTCCATATGTGAATGGGTATGGGGTACACTGTACCCCTACCCATTCACCCCATAAAAGGCAGTGTGTGTAAATAACGACAAGAGACGTTTTAAAAAGTTTATTAAAAATCATCTGCTCTTCTCCGCCCTCCTGCCCTTTTGCCTCCTCTGGTCTTCTTCCTCCGGTCCTCCTCCGACGCCGTCACTGGTGATTATGCCGGTCTCTGCAGCTTATTATATAGTCATTAGGGGCGAGGCCTCCCGGTGACGTCACCTGTAGGCCACGCCCCCTTATGTCACCGGCATTGTCGGTGGCATAAGGGGCGGGGCCTCACCGAGAGGCCCCACCTCTAATGGCTATATAACAAGCTGCAGAGACCGGAGAGCGGCATAATCACCGGTGACAGCGGAGGAGGACCGGAGGAAGAAGAAGACCACACTGCCTTTTTTACACACACTGCCTTTTATGGGGTGAATGGGTAGGGGTACAGTGTACCCCATACCCATTCACATAGGGAGGGGGTCCAGGATCTGGGGGGCCCCCTTGTTAAAAGGGGCTTCCAGATTCCGATGAGCCCCCTGCCCGCAGACCCCCACAACCACCAGCCAGGGTTGTGGGGATGAGGCCCTTGTCCTCATCAACATGGGGGCAAGGTGCTTTGAGGTGGGGGGTGCAGAGCCCCCCCCCCTGCAACGTTATTCAGCCTTTAGCAGCATCAGACGTTTTTACAGCTTGACGCTGCAGCTCCAGAACGCACAGTTCCTGGGATTTTTTTGGAGCTGTAAAACGCCTATGCCACTTGGAGCTCCTAAAAGCTCTATGTGTGCATGAAGCCATAGAACAACATGGATGGGCGTTCTGCAGCTGCAAAAAAAAAAAAAAAAACGTCTGACGCTGCTAACAGCAGCTCCAAAAAAGTCCAGTGTGCACGAGGCCTTATGAACGCATAGACCGAGGAGTGAGCATGCACCAGTGCCCCCATAGCAAGCGGGAGAGACAGCAGCTATGCCTGCCCCACTCCTCTGCTGCCCATTAGCAGAAGCCTTTGTATTTTGTCAATGTGTTCACATAATACCAAGGCTTCTGTGACTGGGCAAGAAGAGATAGGGATAGCTGATGCAGTGACTCTCCTGTTCATGTTGCAGAGCTCAGAAGTATCTGCATCTTTCTCCTGAAACTAGTGATAGCAGTCTTTCAGGAGTACTATAAAGCAGTCAGATATAGAGCTAAACCCAGGAGGCGTCATTCGCCTCTCTGTATAGATATTGAAATACAGCGCCTAGCCTCTATTAGGGTACTGATACCCTTTACTAAAGGATAATAGGGTCTCACCATATACATTCACCTCTTTGGACTTAACTCCGTATGTCTTCATTTTATTTTCCAAAAAAAGCTCAGTTCCTGGAATTCACCTAAACATCCGCAAAAGTGAATTTACTCTAATGTCTACCTTATGGTACTGCATTGCCTTGATATTTTTTCCCCTTCAATTATCTAGTTATTTGAAAGCAGGACATAAGCTCCAATTTCCCCCACGCAGGAGCTGAGAAACTTTCACAGAGTATCAAATATATAATAGGTCGTTGAACAGAACAAAAATTGTGTAGAATACAGTCAGGTAAAATGTCAGGGCCCTTTCCAAATCCTGGCTATGTAGGGCAACAGGTTCCCTCAAGACTGGCTTTCCTAGCATGGATGCAGCCAGGGAGGGCATTAGAGGAAGGGGGAGAAAGCAAGGGGGGAGAAGGGACAGGAGGTAACATGGACTCAGGAGCATCTTAGATGTCCATTATAAACAGCCAAAACTGATAGGGTGCAAAAAAGGAAAGGAATACTCGATCCAAGTGTAGCACTACCCCCTAGAGAGCCACTGATAATTACACTTCTTGGGTTCCCCTGGGTTACCCCTAGCAACAGAAAGCAGATGAACATCAAAAACAGTCCTTGGCTCAGTCAATGATCAGTCTAGGGGATGTGTTTTTTTGTGTTTTATTTAGAACTGGGATACTTCCACCGTTAACTATGCACAAATCCTGAGGACAACTGACTGTAGAATGCGGCAAGGCCACTGCTTCCCCTTGCCACTGAAGTGAAGTTAGATTAACTGTTCTCGCTTTAATATACTCCCCAGGGTTAATAACTTGGCACCCCCTTTATTTTCACTGCCTGTGTGCTGACTCCAGCCACTGGAGTGGTCCCCTTTCTGGGCAGACCCATTGGCAAGCTCCCCTGTACTCATGGACACGGTTTTTCCAGAGTTGCTCTGCCTTCACCTCCTCAGTCAGCTTCCACTGGACCTCTTGAATTCAGCCACACTTTGTTGGTCCACTAGACTGACTGTGACCACCTTCCACACTTTTAGAAGAAAGCCATCACCCTCCTTCTGGGACTGGGCTTCCCGCCCAAAGACCCCCTGCCACACGTGCTCCTGGCTTTTATACCCTATCCCAGGATGCACCTCCGTGCAAACCCACTGAGACAGAACAAAAGCCTGTATATCATTGGCCAGGTTTCCTCCACTGTCCAACAAGCCTCCTCACTGGATACAGTGGGGACACTCCCTCAGCCCACATGAATCACACATCGAGCACACCCAGCAGGCCTAACTACTGATCAGGCTCCCCTGATAAGCAGATAGAGCAACTACGTTTTACCTGCCTAGCACCTACCTAGGAGGGTGCTACACAGGGATCCCAGATTTTGAGAAACTTAAGACTGGGAGTTCTTGAAAATGCTAGATCTTTGTTTATGAATTCTTAGGGCAATCATACAATCTTTCACTCCTTGAAAAAGAACACTCAGTGCCTTGATATATTTATCCTTTATTGACCTATTGATGATTAAAAAAGAGCTGACAATATACATCCAAATGTTTTACAGTACTTTGCTTGGCCACCTTCTACAATAAATGGCCCGATATACCCAAAACTGATATTTCCCACATCTCTTTGGAATTCTAGTGGTTAAGGCTCCATGTACACGGGACGTTAGAAAAAACGTCCTGCAAAGCTATTTCTGACGCTGGGAAAAAGCAGCTGTTAAACGTGCTTTCAGTAGCTTTTTCCATTTGCGTTATTGCACGTTTGGCCACGTTGCTTTTAGCAGCGTTTTTCTGCCTCCATTCAAAATCAATGGCTCCCTATGGGAGCCTATTGATTTGAATGGAAGGCGCACCGCAAGTCAGATCAGGATGTTCCGACTTGCGGCGCGACCTGCACTGTGAGAATCTTGAGGGGGAACTCCACCCAAAAATGGGGAAAAAATTGCGTGGGGTTCCCCCCCCAGGTTCCAAACCGGGCCCTTCGGGTCCAGTATGGAATTTGAGGGTAGCCCCACGCCGAAAAAACGGCGTGGGGTCCCCCCCAAAATCCATACCAGACCCTTATCCGAGCATGCAGCCCGGCAGGCCAGGAAAGGGGAGGGGACGAGCGAGCGGCCCCACCCCCCCTGGACCACACCAGGCCACATGCCCTCAACATGGGGGGGTGTTGGTGCTTTGGGGCAGGGGGAGCTCTGCACCCCCCACCTCAAAGCACCCTGCCCCCACGTTGATGAGGACAAGGGCCTCATCCCCACAACCCTGGCCGGTGGTTGTGGGGGTCTGCGGGCAGGGGGCTGATCGGAATCTGAAGCCCCCTTTAACAAGGGGGCCCCCCAGATCCCGGACCCCCTCCCTGTGTGAATGGGTATTGAGGTACACTGTACCCCTACCCATTCACCCCATAAAAGATAGTGTATGTAAATAATGACAGGAGACGTTTTGGAAAGTTTATTAAAAATCTTCATCCGGCTCTTTGGGGTCTTCTCCTCTCCGGGGGTCTTCTGCTCTTTTGCTGTCCGCCCTTCTGCTGTCCTCTCTTCTTGTCTTCTCCTCTCCGGGGGTCTTCTGCTGTCTTCTCTCCGTGGGGTCTTCTGCTCTTTTGCTGTCCGCCCTTCTGCTGTCCTCTCCTCTCCGGGGGTCTTCTGCTGTCTTCTCTCCGTGGGATCTTCTGCTCTTTTGCTGTCCGCCCTTCTGCTGTCCTCTCCTCTCCGGGGGTCTTCTGCTGTCTTCTCTCCGTGGGGTCTCCTGCTCTTTTGCTGTCCACCCTTCTGATGTCCTCTCTTCTTGTCTTCTCCTCTCCGGTCTTCTGCTCTTGTGCTGTCGGCTGTCGGCTGTCGGCTCTCCTTCTTCCTCCGGTCCTCCTCCGACGACGTCTTCAGCGATTATGCCGGCCTCTGGTCTCTGCAGCTTATTATATAGCCATTAGGGGCGTGGCCGCCAGATGACGTCATCGGGAGACCACGCCCCTTGTGTCACATGTGACGTCACATGTGACACAAGGGGCGTGGTCTCCCGATGACGTCATCTGGCGGCCACGCCCCTAATGGCTATATAATAAGCTGCAGAGACCAGAGGCCGGCATAATCGCTGAAGACGTCGTCGGAGGAGGACCGGAGGAAGAAGGAGAGCCGACAGCCGACAGCACAAGAGCAGAAGACCGGAGAGGAGAAGACAAGAAGAGAGGACATCAGAAGGGCGGACAGCAAAAGAGCAGGAGACCCCACGGAGAGAAGACAGCAGAAGACCCCCGGAGAGGAGAGGACAGCAGAAGGGCGGACAGCAAAAGAGCAGAAGACCCCACGGAGAGAAGACAGCAGAAGACCCCCGGAGAGGAGAAGACAAGAAGAGAGGACAGCAGAAGGGCGGACAGCAAAAGAGCAGAAGACCCCCGGAGAGGAGAAGACCCCGAAGAGCCGGATGAAGATTTTTAATAAACTTTCCAAAACGTCTCCTGTCATTATTTACATACACTATCTTTTATGGGGTGAATGGGTAGGGGTACAGTGTACCTCAATACCCATTCACACAGGGAGGGGGTCCGGGATCTGGGGGGCCCCCTTGTTAAAGGGGGCTTCCAGATTCCGATCAGCCCCCTGCCCGCAGACCCCCACAACCACCGGCCAGGGTTGTGGGGATGAGGCCCTTGTCCTCATCAACATGGAGGCAAGGTGCTTTGAGGTGGGGGGTGCAGAGCTCCCCCTGCCCCAAAGCACCAACACCCCCCCATGTTGAGGGCATGTGGCCTGGTGTGGTCCAGGGGGGGTGGGGCCGCTCGCTCGTCCCCTCCCCTTTCCTGGCCTGCCGGGCTGCATGCTCGGATAAGGGTCTGGTATGGATTTTGGGGGGGACCCCACGCCGTTTTTTCGGCGTGGGGCTACCCTCAAATTCCATGCCGGACCCAAAGGGCCTGGTTTGGAACCTGGGGGGGAACCCCACGCAGTTTTTTTTCCCCATTTTTGGCGTGGAGTTCCCCCTCAAGATTCTCACAGTGCAGGTCGCGCCGCAAGTCGGATCCGACTTGCGGTGCGACTTCCATTCAAATCAATAGGCTCCCATAGGGAACCATTGATTTTGAATGGAAGAAAAAAAACGTATAACGTGGCTGAACGTAGGTTCATCACGTTCAGTCACGTTTAGTCACGTTCGGCCGCGTTTCTGCGTTTGAAACGTCGGGAAACACACGTTCAAACGCAATATAATTGCGTTCTAAAAAAAGTCCCTGAACGCAACTGCCTGCAAATGACTGTAAACTACCATGTGTACATGGACAGATAAGATAACATGGAGCTGCGTTCAGGGACTTCTGAAAAAAACGCCCAACTGCTCCTAAACGTCCATTTCCAGCGTCCCGTGTACATGGAGCCTAAAACTCTGTACCTACATTCTTCTTGTCTATGTTAGTTGTGCAATCGTCATTGCAAGATAATAAGATTTTCCTATTTTTGTTACACTTGACATTAAGAAGGAAGCAAGAGAGTACAGACAAGCACAGAAAATGCCAGTTGATGTTGCCTGTTATCTAGTAAGCTCCTGTCTCCTTGTAGTGAGCTGACAACGCAGCCTCTGCTGCAGTGTCATCAGCCCTCCCCAATTTCTCCCCTGCTAGGCTACAAAACCCACCAAGCGCCTCTCCTCATCCCCAGAACACCCCCATGTTCTGTAGTCCAGCAGAGGAGAAATGGGAAAAAAACTGCTAATACTGCTTGGGAGCTCACAGTGGAAAAAGCATGGTGTTACAATTATTTTTGGCAGATGTAGCAGGTATTTTTCTGTACATGCACATTTCGCCATGTCACCTCATTAAAAAAATTGCTGCATGTGTTGAGATGTACTGATATTTTGTTTTTACTTGCCCAGACATACTTCACAGTAAAACCTTCATATAATTAAAATTTCAGGTTTGGGTAGATTATTTTGAAACCAATCAGAGCAATTACCTCCCCCCCCCCCCCCCCACCCAATCCAGAAAATAGTGAAAGTTATAGAGACCAGAGTTTACAGGAAAGATTTTAGCCTTTGGCAGGTACAGCTCACATGACTAGGAATTTGAAGCCTCTGAAATCACCCCATAAAATGTTTTCACAGCGTTCCTATGTCTGATGATCTAGCTAGCAGACCAGACTGAAGCAGCTCTGCAGACTGAAAATGTACAGGAATGTTTACACTACATTACAATACTCTGTAACCCTAACCCACTCAAGAACACAGAAAGCCTTAAAGGAAAGGGGGTTATGTCAGGTGACTCGTGTCCCCTCTTGAATGCAAACACATGTGCCTTGTCTGGAAAAACATTTTCCTTCTCTCTACATGAGAAATCTGGTCACACCGGCACGTTTTCATCACATCATACTTTGATGACAGCCCCGAGGATCTCAGCTACCTAATGTGGATGGGCTAACAGGGTTAAATACGAAAAGTCAAAACAGCCTGAAGGATAGCATGCCAAAGACCTGCAGTTTAAATGAAAACTATATTGTGTGGACTCTGCAATCCAGTTGCAGGTGGTAGATTAGAGGAAGCCAAGTTATGACTGTTTTCCTAAGAACTTGAAATAGCCTGAACCACAGGATGCAAGAAGGGGAAAATGATTCTACCATATAAAGGCACTCACAATGAACTAGGAATAGTTACAAAGCAAGGGTTAGAAATCTACAGTTTAATCCAATGATCCTACAAGGGTCCAAAATGGGAAAAAAGTCAAACTTTAAGTTTTGGATAGCATGGGGAAGGGTTGACCCTCATTCAAATATTAATTACGGTCTGGCTCCATTAGTAAAAATTCCCTTAGCTCACTGTTTTGTCACGAAGACACGATGTAAATTAAAAAAAAAAAAAAACTTTCAAACTGTAATCCAGAAATAAAAACTATTTTATTTTGGATAGTGTGGGGAAGGATTAGAGCCTCTTTTAGGTTTATGTTGCCATCTCAGTGTCCATTGAGATTTTACTACTTTTGTTCAGTGACTGATACAAGGAGCAGTGGAAAATATTCCCAACCAAACACACAAAGAAAAAAACCCCTTTAGGAGGTTCTCATCTTTCCCTACTCTACCCAAAAAAAAGAAAAGCTGGATATCTGCTTTAACCTAAGCGCCAAAAGCAAAGCAATACAAAACAGGCCGGGCGTGATATTAAATTAAAAGAAAAGAAACCTTAAAGTAGATGGAAAGGCTAAAAGTGGATTTTAAAGCATTCAATGCATTCTCTGCATTAAGATAAAATAAAAAAAAAAAAAAAAACAGTATGCTGCTCTCTCCCAGCCCCTCTTATACTTACCTGAGCCCAATCTTGCTCCAGAAATGGGAATGAGAGCAGCGGCTCTCTTGGCTGTCTTTCCTCATTGGGCAGAAAGGCCGCAGCTGGAACCATTGGCTCCTGCTGCTGTAAATCACAGCCAGTGAGGAGGGAGCAGGAGGTGGGGCTAAGCCAATGCACACACAAAGCCAGCTCGGGAGCGAGCCCACACGTGTGCCCCATAGCAAGCAGCTTGATACAGGGGCACTTGTCAGGGGAGAGGAGCAGATAGTTCCAGCCAGGGACCCAAAAAGAGGAGGATTGTGGTTGCTCTGTTCATAACCATTGCACAGAGCAGGTAAGCATAACATGTTAGTTAAAAAGAAATGTAAAGATTTAAAATCACTTTAAGCTGGCCATTTATCTGTATATTTCTTTGGTTTGGCCTGTGGACTGAAGGAAAGAAATCCAACAGGTTCCCCTTATCCATGCTTAACTGCGTGGATGGGTAATTACCTGGTGCGACTACTGTATTCTGACAGAAGAATGTCAGACCGAAAGGTGCCAAGAGGGCCAACCACTGACACACACACATATATAAATTACTCTTTTTCCTACTTTGTTGCCCCTCTTTGTAGCAACTTCCTGTCTACATGCATACACTCCAATGTTAGCTCGACAATGTCAATTGGCATTTAGGGCAACCATTTACTAACCAGGGTACAGTAAAAGGGTCACCTTAATTCTTTTAGTATCTTATGTGTTAGACAGCCCATACATTATTCTTTTTTTCATTCAACCAGTGAACGACCCGATTCCAAACATTTGAGGTGGATGGGGAAATCCTTCCTGTCGAGTTTTTGTATTCTGGCAGTGTAGCGATTTCCCGGCCATCAGAATAAACTGCTCAGTGCTGTAGCCTATACCCGACAGCAGTGATCAATCGGGAAAAAACTCAATATGCTGATTGTACAGAAGTCAATCAGTAGAATAACTTCTGCACAACCGTCCTGTTCATACATGGATTGAAATTCGGCCAGTTCAGCAGGGGACAGCCAAATTTCTATCCATGAATGGCCTGCTTCAGGTGAGTGGAAAGGTGCATAAAGTGTAAAGTGCCACATGGGACAAGAGAAGCAAGTCACATTACCCATATTTGGAAATCCTAGGCATTTCACCTCCCTGTAGGTGACTGAATTGAGTAGCTAGGTAATAGAGGAAAGGGGAGATTATGCTGCTGGCAATGTGGGGAGAGGAGTTGCCCTTTACATTGGTAAAGAAAAAGGTTGCATTAAGGTCACCTGGTTTTCTACCTCCCCCCCAAAAAAAAAAAAAAAAATTAAAGGTGACCTTGGTAGCATTTTCTCGTGGTTGCATGAAGAACCTGGGTTCTTTTCTTCATTAGGTACGTACTTTGAGCATCTCTATGATAGCCTATGGCAAGAAGAGAGGCGCAAAGAAGGGCAGCAGGGTACAGCAAAAACTTACACACATTAGCCCCACATACAGAACTTTTAAAGGGAATTAGAAAAAAAAAGAAAAAATGTAGAAACAGAAATTTGTGTCTGAGTAATGACATACGTTATTTGCTTCAATTTTTATAGGTCAGTGACATGGTTTGCTGTGCTTGTTCAGAAACACATAGAACACATCACCATAATGAAAATATATATTGCAAAAACAGTGGCAATGTATTTTCCAGGGAAGGATTCACTGGCCCAGAAAATGGGTTTCTCAGCAAAAACACGTCTTTCTGGAAAGTGTAACCTGCAGGCCGACTCATCAGCTGTCTACTTACTCACCCTTCCATGAAAGCTTGTTACATTAATCATTCATAGTTTGACTCAAAATGGTAAATGATCACATATGGTTAAAGAATACCCTATTGTATCGTATGTAAAACACACACAATATAGAAGCAGCATTATATTTTTATGAATATCCTCTTAATCGCCTGTAAATGAAAAGTAATGCAACTTGGCCAGGCTGTAAACATAAGCGTGAAATTAGACAGAACTTCCACACCAGGCCTATTTAAAAAGTTTTTTTTTTCCCACACTTTACCTTTTTTTGTTCAGTTTTATTCCTATTACAATGTAAACATTCCTTGTAAAAAGTAATAGGGCATGACAGGTCCTCTTTATGGAGAGATGGGGGGGTCTTTAGGTCCCCACATCCCTCCTCTAGGCCGGAAAGCCGGGAGGAAAAAAAAAAAAAAACACGATCTCAGGCACTCCAGCCGAAAACACAGCAGTGTTTACCACTTCCGGGGTCGGATGTGAGATAATGTCGCGCCCGGCCTCAGTCAGAGATGACTCTGGACCATCTGGAGGAGGGGGTGCCACAGCCTGCAAGGGGTGCCACATCCTCTCAAGCTCAAAATCAATAAATGATAGTTTTTACATGGATCTGCTAGCTGAAAAAGATATTAAACCACATAAAAGATTTAACCACTTTAATATGATGGTCACCTAAGGAGAAGCGGTTAATAGCAATCTTCCCTTAAGATTATAAGTGAATGTAGAATTTTAGTCATGTTAATTTACCTGTATAAAGGCTTCCTTGTATAGACATCCAAAAGTCTCGAGGCTGCTGCTGGGTGTGAGGTCAGCAGTCTCAGACCTGTCCCTCAAGTGGTACTCTATATACTCTTTCTAAACCTTAACTCAGGAGAACCAGATCTGTTCTCCAGATGCTCCAGGTTTTTCGGCCCAGGATGTTTTTAGGGCTTCTTGTCGAGTGTGCTTTTAGCATGCTAATGCCAGAGAACCTGAAACTTCATAAGCCATGTTAATGGCCTATCCAAACCACCCAGGGACTGAAAGCTTTTAGGCCCGCAGTCCTATTGGTCCAGGGTAGAGGATCAGCGGATGATTGGATCTCCCAAATCCCCTGATCCTCCATAATTGAGGAGGCGGCTCCTCACATCTAATCCGTGAGATTTCATTTATCTTGCATTCTTAGGGTTACCACCCAAGGATGGTAAAATCCTACTTTCTTCCTGTAAGGAAGAGGTTACCTTGGGCAGGTCTAAGGGATCTGGCCTGCGAATACTTCTATCTGGGAAGATAAAACGTAAAAGATCTTTTACCAGAAAGATCTTATGAATCTCCTACACTTCTGGCTGAAGTGACAGTTACAGGAAGCTAGTTTTGAGGACCATAACGTAAAAAGGGAACCTCTTCTATAGGTTCAACCTTATAGATCTTGTCCAGCATAAGCAGACAGGAGCTAGATAAATTAATATTTTGGCCCTATTGTAGATATCAGGCTATAAACTAACTCCTTATAGATCTGTCCGCAATTAAGCGGAAAGGAGCTGAGCCCTTTCAATACCGTAGGGTACCCAGGAGGGATACATCCCAAGACGTAAAACTACAGTGTAGGGCATACGGGTCAGACAGGTTCTGACACTGACTCTTTAGACTACCACGTCCTTACCCTTCTGGCTGAAGTGATAAACTCCCATGCACAGAGTTCCTAAAGGCCAGAGGAGGATATTTTATCCCTCTTTTAGGGTCTTATGACCTTACCAGGCTTTTAAGCAGAGGAAGACCTCTGGTATGACCTAATAAGAAAGGGACTGTGTCTTGTGGTATCTGAAGTTTCTGCCGTCAAAGTTTGAGCCTTCCATTTCCCTGGGGATATAAGGTCTGTGACAAAAGGTGATATATGTACAAATAATATCACACGTATAGAAGATTACCGATTGTGCGTTACTGACGCACTACCCCAGAGAAAAAAGGATGTAGACATGCATGCGTATATCTGAGGCGCCGCTAGATAGACTAGCTCAGGCAGGACACAACATTAACTTCATAAGTCCATATAAGGGCAGAAGGGACACCAACTACCATGTTGCGTATTGCTGATACCTGACCAGGTACCTTCATATAACCAACACACCAGAAGGAATACAAACTTTTAAGTTTTCTCATTTCTAAGGAACAATAAGGTATAGTTATATGTCCGAACACCACTATACATCCATGTCGTGGATTTTTTGATAGTCAACAGGGCACCCAGGACACTAGCCATGTCCCTGTTGTGCGTTTATACTTGGCCACCGGATGTAATCATATGGTGGCAAAACATTGTTAACAACAAAGTTGAAAATATCTGATTAGCAACCAGGTACAGCTTGACTATCCATATTTGAATGGTGTGCGATTTGCATGGTAACATGGTATAGGCATGTACCAGGCAGGCAACAAAAGTTACAACAAAATTTGCAATATTGTGTCTTATGCCGTGCATTTCTAAATGGTCACATGGTATAGCCGTGTGACTGAAATGTTACCATAAACCTCCAGAGTTTATGTATTGTCCGAAATGATACTTTGAAATGCCACTTCCAAACCTACGGTTACGTATTTCTGAATAGTAACCTGGTACAGCTGTGTCGCCGAGGTTACCAACAATCGCTTTAAAGTCGCTCCTTTTTGTTAGCACCAGTGCAGTTATAGTAGACCTGACTCTGGCCCTTGTGCATTTCTGACTTAATAGTCAGGTTACCACCAAGTAACCAACAGAAATGTTGCTACCAACAATGTAGTGCATTTCTGAAATGCTGAAGGAAAAAGGTGTAATAGGTTTTAACCGCAGACATCCCCAATTTTCCATGTGGAGCATTTTTAGTAGACAAGATACCATATAGTCGAACTAGACAGACAAAAAGACAGACAACCAAGGTTGCGTGTTTTTGATAGTCGACCACAAAACACTTCAAAGACACCAATGAGCTTCTGCATTGTGTATTTGTAAGAAGCCACCAAACCATGCAAAAAGTCAAGTTTTTTTTTTTTTTTTTTTTTGCGTGTGAGATCTTAACGAGCACAGGTCTGGAGATCAATTACTTCAGTCTCTTCGCATGAAGGGCTGGACATAAATTTGAAGACAATCAGCCCCTTAAGAGACTGGACAAACCACCATATATATATAGCTGTTTGTACAGAGACTTTTGTACTTAATAATTTATCAACTAGAGTTGCAGACAGTAATGCATCTAGTTCGACCCGGGATGGGTAGTAGTTCAAACACTAGGGGTCCCACCCCTTAAGTTTTGTTCTACTGGTGCGACTTGTCATGCGACCTTCCCTGGTCCTGTGCGACATAAGACTGCAGCGACTCTTACCAATAAAAGGTGACTGCACCAGCCTGACACGACCTCTAGTCAGAAACTGCAATATTAGATCAAAAAATTGCATACAAAAAAAGGCGTATCCAGGTCGCACTGTAAATCGCACTGCCAATCACATGACTTTTGGCAGTGTAGATGTAGCCTTACACACCAAAGCCAAGTCTGTTTTTAATCCCTTAGGAATGAGTAGCTTGCTTAGTGGTAGCAGTAGCCTATAAGAATTCTAAGGCTGGATAAACACAATACAACCCTCGTTGTTAGATTACTTTCAGATTTATCTTCTCCATGTAGTGCACGGATCTGCCCGACTGCATACACACCGAAAAAGTCCATACAGTGCCACACCCTTCTCAGAGTTAAAAAAGCTCACAGCACTTTCTGATTTAGTCAGGAAGCTTTTTTGGCAAAGGTCCAGCTGCAGTCTTTGGTGTAATTAGGGATCTGCTGCTGAGCTCCCTAGGATTACCACGGCCCCAGGTTTGCTTACTATCCTCCTGAACACATGGAAGGGGAGACTCACATTAAACCTGAGGCCTCTTTACCAGCCAGCTTAATATCCCACCTGGGGATTTCGCAAGGGAAGAGAAAACCAACACCAGATCGCTCTTCCTGCTCATAGTAAGTCGGCTACATGCTCCCAGAGGGAGAAAGTGTTTATACTAAACCTGAGACCTTATCAGCTAGCTTAATATCCCATCTGGGGATTTCGCCCATCTGGGGATTTCGCAGGGGAAGAGGAGACCACCACCAGGTCGCTCTTCCTGCTCATAGTAAGCCGGCTACATGCTCCCCCACGGGAAGCATGGCTCTAGCTTAATATCCCATCTAGGGAATTCACAGGAGAAGAGGAAACCACTACCAGATCACTCTTCCTGTTCACAGTAAAAAATTTTTTTTTTTTTTTTTTTTTGGCTACAGGTCCCGCTGAGGGAACATATGGGCACTTACCAAGGATTGCTTAATGCTGGTATTAGTCCCAAACAGTCAAGAAACAGAGCACTCACCTGGTTCCGACTGGGCTTACCTGTAGCCACCTAAACCAACTTTCCCCCTCCTCTCACATGAGGAGGGTTGTGGTAGGCGTCCTTGCTTTGCAGCTGTCCGGATGCATCACATGAGGTGGGTTGCCTTCCCCCTCTTTCTTTTATTATACATGGACCATAGAAAGGACACTAAGTCCGACTAAGGTCTGGTAAACGGGACTCAAAATATTAGGTCCAGGTCCTTATTAATAAGACTCGGTTTTATTGGTAACAGTTCATTTACACAGATGAGGGGTAAACGCCTTTTAGCAGGACAGGACCTGACCTTGGTCCCTTGCTAAGCCAGTTTCCCCATTAAAGCCCTTTCGAGATCTTTGCGAGATCCTCCCAAGTGCTTATTTTCCTTCCTTCTCATTTTTGGAATTCCCGTTCCCTATTTTCTCAGTCTACCTACTCAACCTTCTTTCTACCCCTCTCTTTTCTTATTTGAAATATTGCAATATTTATCTTTTGGTCAGACATCCCTAGTCCTACACTTAATATAACCCCCCTACCCAACGCCTACATCCTTTGGGACTTCCAAAAATTGGGCTGCAGTCAGAGAGAGTCTCCGCCTATTACAACTGATCTATTATATTCAGCATTTTTTTACTTGTTTGTCATTATACGGTTTGCATTTCCTGGTATTGGATTACTCCTCTCACTATTCACCTTGCTTCTAATGAGTCCGATGTGGAAAATCCCAAGATGTAATGACCATTTATGCAAGTCATAGCTCTCTTAGACTGTATGCTTACTAAAAAAAATCTGAAAAAGCTATGGGAGGTTTTAGCTTACCCTCATCCTATCATATACTTCCCCTCACTTCTTGTCACACTAAAAATGTTATCAGAAAAGTAGTGAGAAGAAACCCCCAATGACACAAAACAAAATGCTGGGATTCGGTTTTCATCTCAATCCAAGGCTCAAAGAAAAGGGTTTGGCTAGAGATGTTCTTTTGAGTTCTGAAAACAGACAAATTAAAGTAGAAGGACAAAAAAAAAAAAAAAAAGCAAGACACTTTCCACTATCTAATAAGGAAAGATTATACCAAGGATGGATAACCCTAAACTTCCAGCAAAACGTCTGCTAGAACCATTTTGTTAATGTTCTGCCAAGTTCAATAAACTCCACAAGTATATTCAATCCCAGATTTCTCAGTGCCACGATATGACAGATACTTCGTGTTCTTTATTCCTTGAGTCAGTTCCTGCAATGCCACAGAGCAAGAAAACAGTGTGCATGTGGTTCCATTTATACTGTGTTCCTCTCTCATTACACACGCCCTTTCAGGACAATGAAGGCAGCCTGAATAATGTGTGCAGTAAATTAATTTTCTATGCAAAAAAAAAACACTGTGCTACAGCAATATTTTGACTACTTAGTTGAATTGACACACAGGAAATTACTGGATTGTTATGTGACTCAGAGAATAGGGAAGATTTACAGAGACATGCTTAAAATAGAATTCTGCTAGCTAGGCAAAGGAAGGAGAGTGTAAAACTTTACTTTGCATAGCACCCAAAAGAGATAATTACTTTTAGATCTGAACTCAAATCCAGGGTCCCACAGCTTCACACTTGTCTAGCCATGAGTCATCTGTAGACACTAGTCTGTGGCTCCCACATGGGCATCCATACTGTCCATCCAAGGTCCACATGCAAAATATTGATCTACATCCAGATATGCTGGCAGTGAAATAGTACTGCATGTATACCAAAGATTTTAGTCAATCGGTGCAGCAGAGATGCACCAGAAGACCAAATGAAGGACTTACACTTTGCTTGCCAACAGAAAACATAAGATGTTTTTGCGATAGATAGATAGATAGATAGATAGATAGATAGATAGATAGATAGATAGATAGATAGATAGATAGATAGATAGATAGATAGATAGATAGATAGATAGATAGATAGATAGATAGATAGATAGATAGATAGATAGATAGATAGATAGAT
Source organism: Pelophylax lessonae (assembly GCF_965119305.1). Taxonomy (NCBI): domain Eukaryota; kingdom Metazoa; phylum Chordata; class Amphibia; order Anura; family Ranidae; genus Pelophylax; species Pelophylax lessonae. The sequence goes on along the minus strand of NC_138774.1, from coordinate 112,182,072 downwards.
AGATAGATAGATAGATAGATAGATAGATATAGCAAGCTGTTGCATAGGTGCTCTGCCAACTACCCAAAAGGAAAAATTAGATTTTTTAATTACCGTAAAATCCATTTCTGATGTTCGACTGACAAAGCTCCCGGTATTCATTACCATTGGGTTATACTGCCCCCTACAGGAGTATGACACTAGGCAGAAAACAATTCTGGCTACACCCATAGGCAGTCCCAGAGGGTATACTCCCTCTCTCTGCTATAGAGACTCAGTTTTGTAACCAGCAGTGTCAGGAAAACATTAACTCCAGAGGGGTGGGTGCTGTGTCGGTCAATGAACATCACAGAAATTGATTTTACGGTAAGTCAAAAATCCCATTTTCAGAAATAGCTGCCCACAGGGCTCCACTGTCATGACCCCTGCCATATTCAGTGGCAAACCACAGCAAAATGGCCGCCAGACTACACAAATATGGCCGCCATGTATAGAACACAGGCTACAACAAAATGGAGGCACCACAAGGCATACAGGGACCAAGGATTGGGAGACCAGGCCTCAAGGAAAGATCCAGCCAGGCCAGGGGCCTTGGCAGGAGCCCCTGCCAGGTAAAACCCCCCTTGCACAGTCGATTGTCTGGTCACCGGTGGCGAACCCCCCCTGGCCCCCATCACCAGTCAGCGCCCTGCCCCCACCCTTGGAAAGTGGCCAGACCCCCCAAACAGCCCCAGTGTATGTGGAAGGGGGGGCAGGATGAGGGACTCTGCAAGGGGGTGCCTGTGGGAAGGAGGGGAACCCGGGGGTCTGACCATCCCAAGGAGGGGCCTATGTCCATCCCAAAACCCTCCAGCTACCCACCATACCAAGAACCAGGCGGGCACCGCTCCAGACAGAACCCCTCTCCAACTAAATGGGTGGCTGTTGGCCAGGAGGAACGCTGTGACTCAGGCAGAGACCCGGTTGTATGCGACCTCGCAAGGCGTTTACCTCCAAGCCAGCCCTTGTCCAGTGGGGCTAGGTCACGGTCGACCTAGCGCAGAGCTGGAGGTTTGCGCTCGCTTCCTGGCCAGACTGGAGTGACCACTGGATCTAGTTATCCAGCCTGTCGCCCTGTCTGGCAGTTGATTGTAGATCTCACAGGAAAAAAATCCAGGAGGAAAAAAATTCCCTATCGAAAAAAAATGTTGCCAGGACCAGAGATCCCAGCAAGGATCTAGGTCCTTACTCCTGGCTATAGCAGAGAGAGGGAGTATACCCCCCGGGACTGCCCATGGGTGTAGCCAGACTCTAGTGTCCTACTCCTGTAGGGGGCAGTATAACCCAATGGTTATGAATACCAGGAGCTTTATCCGTCAATGAAGAAAGAAAAATTTACACAACAGACATTTTCAGACACAACATCACTGTCTAGGACACATGAGAGTAAATAAGTCCTTGAAACTCGTCACTTTAGCAGATTAAAGTGTAAAAATAAAAGCATGAGGAATGAAGTTTTAGATTGAGTAATCAAAACAACAACAGTCTCCATTTTTCATACCGTTCCAGAATTTATTCTTATGTGAAGATGTTTCTTCCAAACCCCAAGAGCTACATGATAATAATGAATTATTTTTGTACCAGAAAATACAACTCTTGAAGACATCAGCACACAAAGTTTAAAAAAAAAACAAATTACTCACCAACTTTAGCAAAGGCCGCTCTTAGATCTTCCAGCTCATCTTTGCAGATCTGTGTTGTGTTTGCCATTGTCCGTGGCAGCTGAATCCTAAAAAGATAAAAACAAAATATTAACACTCTTAACTGCCCACATTGATTGAAAATAGCATTACAGTGCTTCAAGCAAGATTTTAAATGCACTTCAGGCTTTAATGTTATATAGCACTTGAAAATTGAGTTAAAAAAAAAAAAAAAAAAAAAAAAAAAACACATTTAATCAAATTTCTTTATACGATTTCAAAGCTTCAAAAAGGAAAAGGAAGTGTCCTTATTTCACCCAGCTTCCCAAACGTATCAAGACAGGGAGCCACAGGTCCCAATTTGACCTGTAATGTCACCTGCTGATAAACTGTTGTGGATTAGCCACCAAGACCCTGTGGCATTATATGGGCACGGTTATACTTAAGTTTTGCCTATGGCATGCTATGAGCGCCATTTTATCTGAAGTTCTGACTACAGTCCCTTCAGTTTAATGGTTTCGCTGGCAGGTCCGTACGGCATACAGACCTACAATACAGCTTCCAGGTGACCAGGTCCTTTGCGCCCTATGGACCTGCATTCCTCCTCTGCTATAAGCTCATGGTCACTTCAGTGATAATAAACCTATAGTTCAGTAAATCCCACCCCACCACCTGCCCTTGCGGTCATCTAAAATGCCCCCTCTGCCAGCTCTAACTCTACCTTACCTTCACACCTGCTGTCTCCAAAGCTTGCTACATGCAGGGAGTGTCTTTTTTGAAATGCAGATAAAAAAAAAGGCATTGCTTCCTCACCCGCCTGTCAGCCACTGGAGCATGATCCGAATGTGGATTGGACTTCAGAAGCAAGCAGTAGCACCTTATACTGGTCATGTAGTTTCAGAAAATCTACAGTTTAGGGTTTATTAATTTATTTTTTACAAACACTGAAAGCTGTATAGTGAAAAAATGAAAACAAAAACCTCCAGATTTGACAACTTTGGATATTTGCATTCTTGTGTATGTTCGATTTGACTGATTTTGCAAAAAGGCGCAATTTAAATGTTACAAATATTTGTTATTTTATTAATAATTCAATACAGGTTAAGCTTTTATATTAAGCATGAGTTTTTTGCGGTGTTTATCTGCCAATAATGATTTGTGTATTTTTAGCAAAAAAATATTCATTTTATATACATTTGCACAAATATTGCAGGGCCTTAAAAGCATGTAGCACCTTCCTTTTATTCTCCTGGTCATGTGCTTTCAGGAAATTGAAGTTGTCTTACCGTAAAATCTTTTTCTCTGATGTTCATTGATGGACACAGCTCCAGAATCTTCTTGACCATCGAGTTATGCTACCCACTACAGGAGTAGAACACTAGGCAGGAAAAAGCTTTACCACACCTATGGGGCAGTCCCAGGGGATATACTCCCACTTCCTGCTATAGCCACTCAGTTTCGTTGCAAGCAGTGCAAGAAGAAATCTAACAACTCAATAGGAGGGGTGGTAGGCCGTCTGACAATGAACATAAGAAAAAAGGATTTTACGGCAAGACGACAAAAATCCAAATTTTCTGTTTCGTTCATTGACCGACACCGCTCCAGAATCTTCTTGACCATTGGGACGTCCCAAAGCAGTGTCAAACATGAGGGGTGGGGAAAAAAAAAAAAACAGCAGAAAAAAAAAATTCTCAAAGGCTAAACCTAGCCAACCAGGTAACATGGAGTTCAACCAGTAACAACTGGAGCTCACATGAAACAAACACCCTCAGGGGACTAGTCCTCAAAAGAGCAGCCTGCAAAACCTTGCGGCCAAGCATCATCCACAGATCCCAGCACATCCACTTTGTGCACAATTTTCACAAAATTTTTACAGACGACCATTGACTGCCTCACAAACTTGCATCACTGACGCTTGATGGCGGAAGGCCCAGGAGGCACTAAGCGCCCATGTAGAATGCCTTAACAGGGAAAGAAGAACCTGACCCTTGATTGAATAAGCCTGCACCACTGTCTACCGGATCCATTGGGAAACAGTCACGGCAGACGCGGCCAACCCTTGCAAGGTCCATCTGTGAGGACAAATAGTCTGATCTCCGAAAACGACTCGGTTGCCGCCAGGTATACCCTGAAGGCCAAAACCATATCCACAGAATGCAGGGCAATCTCCTTAGGATGACTAGGCTTAAGACACAGGGAAGGCAACACCATGTCTTCTTGCAGAAGGAAACCAAAAACAACCTTAGGAAGGAATGAACAAAGACAAAGCACCACTTTCTCTCTGAACCACCAAGTAAGGTGAACAAGACAAAGCTGCCAGCCCCGACACCCTACTGCAGAAGAAATAGCCACCAGAAAGATACCTTCAGGAACAATGTAAGTAGAGGAATCTCGCAAATGTTTTCGAATGGCGGTTCTTAAAAACCGACAGAAACAAGTAGAGATCCCACCAGGGACAATGGAGATCGCACTGGGGGAAGTGGCAAACCCTCTGAACAATAGTGCAAACCAAAGAATGCATAGCCAAAGGACGTTGAAAGAAAACGACCAAGGCCGAACCTGGCCCTTGATGGTACTCAAGACTAGACGCTGCTCAATCCCTCGGAGGAAAGCTAAACTCTTGAGTCACCGAAAAAGGAGCAGGGATGAACTCTAAGAGATTCCCACTTGCAAAGTACGCTCATCCTAGAAGTAGATATACTAGCTTGCAGCAGCGTGGGAATCACCGATTCAAACAACCCTCTATCCTTCAGCATCTGGCTTCCGACAGCCAAGCTGTTAAAGCCAGCAACTGTAAGGCAAGATGGAAGATTGGCTCTTGAGCCAACAGATCTCCTCTAAGAGAAAGTCTCCAAGGGAGCATCGACGACCAACCATATCAGATCTGCATAAGACCAACCATATCAGATCTGCATACTAAATCTGGAGCCACAAGGATTGCCATAATCCCTGCCTTGATCCTACGCAGGAGTGTTGGCAGAAGTTCTAGTAGAAAGACGTACATCAGAAGATACTGGCCCCAAAGGAGCCACCAGTGCATCTGTGGCATCAGCCAAAGGATCCTGAGACCATGCCACAAACCTAAGCACCTTCCTGTTGAGATGAGAGGCCAACAGGACCACCTCAGGAGTTCCCCACCGGAGACACAACTGATGAAACACCTCCGGAGCAAAATGTCCAGTATATCGATTGGTAGTCTGGATTCTTCCAGAGTCCAGACCCCCTGAACACAATCCATGCCAAAAACGCCACCTCACTCGAACCGGCTGGCATCCGTGGTGACCACCGTCCAGTACAGGGGAAGGGAGCTTTACCCTGTCAAAGAGCCAGAAAGGGAAGTCACAGAATCAGGGACCCTCTCTTACCCCAGCTCAACAGGATCAGATTGTCTAGAAACTGTGGATTCCTGCTCCACATGGCAAGAATCTCTTTGCAGAGGTTTCATGTGGAACTGTGCAAACAGAACCACCGCAAAGATAGACACCATCAGACCCAGCACCCGCACGCAAGTCCTGAGAGCCAACTGACTGCTGGAAAACAGGAGCCAAACTGCATCCTGCAGATTTTGGAACTTGTCCCATGGGAGGAACACCCTCTGGCTGATCCAGAGTCCAGAGCATACCCAGATAGTCCAACTAGGTGGACAGAACCAGAGCCAATATCTTGAGATTAAATTTTCCAACCAAAATCCTGCGGAGTCCGCACAGTAATTTCCCGCCAACACTGGGGCCAACACTTGTGAAGACCCGAGGAGCTGAGGCGAGACCTCTTGACAATGCTCCTCGCCCATGGCAACTGGAGGAAGCGCGGATGACCGACACATCGGAAAATGAAGGTAAGCATTCTTGATATCGATAGAGGCCAGAAGATCCCCCTGATGTAAGGATACCACTACCGTACAAATGGACTCCATTCGGAACATCTGTACCCGCACAAAGCGGTTTAGAGTTTGAGGTCCAAGATTGGACGTACCTCACTTTTTTTCCTGGGACCTGCAAACATGAGTGAATCAAACCCATGAAAAAAAAAAAAAAACGTTCGATTCCTAGACCAGAACAATCACTCTTTGTAGTAGCAAGTCTTGAATGCCCTGAAGAGACCTCGCAGGCAGTCTGGGGATAAAACACAGGATGGAGGGAAAGAACCTCTCTGGAGGATAAGACTAAAAAAAACTTGATCTTGTTGCAAGACCGAACCAGCTCATGGATCCACTTGTCTTGAATCAGGGAGGTCTAGAAATAAGCAAAGACGTCCCTCCCCACCCCTGATATGAGTAAGGGCGCCCCTTCAGGCAGAAGAGGGCTGAGTGCAGGTCTGGAAGGACCAGCTCTCGGCATACCAGACCAGGTCCTCATGGAACCTCTGGAGGAGGTCCTGACAGGCTTGGATCCCTTGACTTGAGATCCTGAGGAACGAAAAATCCGGGTATGAGCCGAGAGAAGAAAAGGCTCACGACTGCGACGACACTCTTTTGCCCCTGGCAGCCCGTGATGAAGAGTACTCTTCCCTACGAAAGACCCTTAATGACATCATCCAGGGAGGCCCGAACAGGCGATCCCCCCACAAAGAAAAGAACAATAAGGCCTTCTGGAAAGTCTGGTCCACAGACCAGCATTTTAACCATATCATGCGCCGAAGGATCACTGCTGTCACGGACAGCCCAGAGACCAAGGGAGCCACATCCAGAGAGACATCACAGACAAACTGCAACCCCTGGACCAACTAGTCTGCCAGCTCTGCAAGACAGGGGGAAGCTGTTCCCCATCCAGATCCTGGTGCAAAAGCTTTACCCACTCATGAAAGTCAGGGACACCAATGCTATGGTGAACACCGGCCTAAGGAACGAATCGGCCACAGTAAACATGTGGCGGACCAAAGTTTCGGCTCTCCTGTCAAAAGGATCTTTAAAAATCGGAGACTCCTCCCAACAGAATTAGGGTGAATTTATTCAGCCTGGAGACCGGAGAGTCCACCAAAGGTGAGACTGCCCAGGTATTCAACAAACTCCTCAAGGGATACAGTCTATCGAAATGCTTCCGCACCGCCATAGTGCGTTTAGGACAACTCCACTGACTCGCGACAATTTTGTCACAGTAGGTGGGAAAAGGTAATACCTTTGCCGCTGTTGAGGATCTGCAGCACCAGCTGCATCCTCAATGTTGAAAGTTTCTCGCACCAATACAAATCGGTGCATCCACCAACACCTTTTAATGTGCAGCTGCAGCAGAAGGGAAATCATCCTCACTATCAGAGCACTCGAAATGCATGGACGCAGACCCAGTAGGGTCGCTATATACTAAGCTCATCCTGAAAACACAACAGGCAAGGAGATGCCGGCCAAAAGTCCACAAAAGGACCACCTATTAGACCCTGCAAAAAAGCAGGGTGATGCAGACGCACAGACAGAGTATCCTTGCTCACACAATAATGGCTGCTACACTCACTAAAAATGAAGCACCCCCACGACACCACCGGTTTCAAGGGAGGCGCCAGGCTGTCCATACGGCCCAGCAGGTCGCAGGACGTGGCCTAAATGTTAATGGAGGATTAGCCACATTTGCCCAAGTCCACAGTCCGGCAGATGCCCAGGGGGAGAGTTGAGGGCTTTAGCTAAACTCCGTGGCCACCCCCCCAGTGGCGGGACCCAATGTGGCCATGTGGCCTAGTAGGCCACAGCCTAAATTTTTGAGGGGGCCCAGCCGCCAGGGCACGAGCCCAGCGCAGCTGAAGCTCAGTCAGCAGGGCCGCTTAACACAGGTGCCAGTCAGCAGCTCGGTCAGCTTGGCCAGAAGCTCGGTCAGCCAAGAGTAGGCTGCAAAGCTGCGGCCTAAATTTTTGGCCTGATCCGGCTGTGTCAGGGGGGCCAAAAGATCCAGTGACTGTTCAAAGGGGCTGGGGGGGTGGAGGAGAGCCCAGGGGTGTTACCATCCCAGGAAGGGGCCCACGTCCACATCAAAACCCACCGGGGGTAGTGGGGGGACAGCTACTTTGCACACTATAGAACCAGGTGGGCACCACTCCAGGCAGACCACCGCACCATCAGAATGGGGGTGCTGCGGGCCAGAAGCACGCTGAGTCTAAGGCTGAGACCAGGTTGTTTGCATCCTTACAAGATGTCCAACTCACCTGCCAGCACCCGTCCAGTGGGGCTATGACCCGTCCAGTGGGGCTGTGTAGCTGAGATTGGGTCGCTATCTCTGGCCAAACTGAGGAGACCCTAAAATCTGTTTAAAAAAAAAAAAAAAATGCTAGGACCCCAGCAAGGAACTAGGTCCTTATTTCTGACAAGGCAGAAAAAAAAACTAAGTGCCTATAGCAGGTAGTGGAAGTTTATCCCCTGGGGATGCCCCATAAAGCTTTTTCCTGCCTGGTGTCCTACTCCTTCAGGGGGCAGCATAACCCAATGGTAAGGAAGATTCTGGAGCTGTCTGTCAATGAAAGAGAAATATGGTTTGGGTGGTCTTTTACAAACTCTGAAAGCTGTAAGAGAAAAATAAAATGGAAAAATAGCAAAAGTATTGCGGCCCGCTGTGTTCAAAAGTGTAGCGCAGGGCCTGGCAGTGAAAGGGTTAAAAGGATAAGATTATATATATATATATATATATATATATATATATATATATATATATATATATATATATATATATATATATATATATATATATATATATATATATATATATATTTTTTTTTTTTTTTAAAGATGCTAAAGGAAGGGGTGGGACATGCAACATGTTCCCCAAAGTTAACATCACCTTTAACCACTCTACCACCGCAGGATTTTGCTGTCCTACGTCCAGACCACTTTTTGCGATTCGGCACTGTGCGACTTTAACTGACAATTGCGCGGTCATGCAATGTCGTACCCGAACAAAATTTACGTCCTTTTTTCCCATAAACAGAGCTTTCTTTTGGTGGTGTTTGATCACCTCTGCGCTTTTTATTTTTTGGGATATTAATAAAAAAATGCCACAATTTTGAAAAAACAACAATATTTTTCTACTTTGACAGTTAAAAAATATCCAATATATTAAATTTTTGTTATATATTTAGGCCAACATGTATTTAGCTACATGTCTGACAAAAAAAATCTCAATGAGCGTATTTTTAACCACTTAAAAAGATTTTACCCTATTCCTGACCAGGCCATATTTTGCAATTCGGCACTGCATTACTTTAATGGACAATAGCGCGGCCGTGCGATGCTGTACCCAAATTACATTTATGTCCTTTTTTTCCCCACAAATAGAGCTTTCTTTTGGTGGTATTTGATCACCTGTGCAATTTTTACTTTTTGCGCTATATACAAAAAAAGCGACAATTTTGAAAAATTTCATTTTTCACATTTTTTTTATATGAAATTCCCCCCCCCCCCCCAAAAAAAAAAATGTAAAAATCTAAATTGTTTAACATTTTAGGCCAATTTGTTTTCTGCTACATTTTTTTTTTTTTTTGGTAAAAAAAAAAAAAAAAAAAAAAAAGTTATCGCAGCTACTAACTACGGGAAATTTATGTAATTTTTATTTATTTATTTATTTATTTTTTTTAACTAGTAATGGCGGCGATTTGCGATTTTTTTTTTGCGGGACTGCGACATAGCGGCGGACAGATCGGACCCTTGACTGACATTGACACTTTTGGGGGTACCAGTGACATTACTACAGTAATCAGTGCTATAAATATGCACTGTTACTGTAAAAATGACACTGGCAGGGAAGGGGTTAACTTATTGGTGATCAAAGGGTTAATGTATGCCTGGTGCTTACCAACGTGTGTGGGGGAGGGGACTGTGTGACACGGGCACAGATCGCAGGTTCAGCTATGCTGAATCCTGCAATCTGTCACTGCTTGTCACTTAGGAGATCCGCCTGCTTTGTTTACACAAGCGGGTGGATCTCCTCACTCGATCCCTGACGATCGGGGAAGAGCGGTGGTGATAACCGCCGTTCCTCTCCTGGCCCGACTCCCGCTGAGACTGAATACAGCGGGAGCGAGCCTCCGGCGGCGACCGCGCCGCCCACAAGTGGAGGAGCCCAGCGACGTAGGTCTAAGTCGCTGGACGATAACAAACCACTTTGCCGCAGTAGTACCAATGTGAGCGGTCGGCAAGTGGTTAAAGATTGATGTTTTTCATTTTCTTCCTGGGATAGAAGACCTCTGTGTTAATATGCCAGTGTACAACATTGTTAAAAAAAAAAAAAAAACACCCTTCTAAAAATGATGGCAGACACTAAGATGAAAGAAGAACGAATAAGCAATACAAACTACAATGCCTAGTTTCCCTGTAGCTCTCAGACTCTCATAAGAAAGGAAATGCTTCTCTACTGCATAATTAAATAACTGTCACTGCTCTGGACAACAACTAGGGTTTAGTTACTTCCATTAAATACAATTCTGACAGCTTAATCTGGACACAATAAAGACAAGCTTCTAAAGTCAGAGGCATTACAGTAAAACAGTCGTACAATCCAGTTTAATATAAGTATTTCCCAATATTTATTTGTAAAAAATGTTGAACCATTTATCATTTGCCTTCACTTCACAGTTATGCGCCACTTTGTGTTGGTCTATCACATAAAATACATTTATGTTTTTGGTTGTACCATGACAAAATGTGGAAAATTTCAAGGGGTATGAATACTTTTTCAAGGCACTGTATTCCTTCAGAATACAAAAGGTAGGAATATGCAACAGTTTGTTAAAATCCTTGCAATGAAAATCCTTGCAATGAACATAGATTACACAAAGGGGGAAGGTTATTTTCTCAACAAAAGTGGAGTTACTGTTTATTAGGATTAAATTATACATTGTAGCAACTATAATATGTTCAATAAAATTCTTCATATAACTGATGTACCATAACTTACCTAAGTGCAACGGAATTCTTAGAAAAATATCCTAGTTGGTTTAACTTTTAGCCTGTAAGAAAACAACAAAAAAACAGTATGAGGATAATGTTTTAAAAATTTAGGATACATAATAGCATCATCATTTAACAAACTAAATAAAGCAATTATGTTTAACATGAAATATTTACTGTATGTCAAAACAATACTTTTGCCTCTAATCACCCTTCTAATTGTTCACCTTCTGGTAACAAATAGCATTAGGGTCCTTTCACACGGTCCGCATCCGACGGACTCTGTTCTGCTCAACGGGGATCGATGCGACCAATCCCCGCTGAGCAGGCAGATGGCAGCGCTGTCTCCGCTCTGTGTTCGGAGATGGAGCTGTCAGATCCACACTGTCCTCTATGGGGGAAATCTGATGAGTACGGACCACCTGATTGGAAGCAGATAGCAGCGGGTGTCAGAGGAGATGTCACCGCTGACCCATAGAGATGCATGGAGGATCCGATCAGGTCCGCCTGAAAAACTGACAAGCGGATCTGATCGGATCGGTCGTGTGAAAGGACCCTTAGGCCTCTTGCACACTGCAGCTAGAAAAGCTCAGTACAGCTTTTTTTTTGTCTTTACGGAGCTAAAATACAGCCCATGAATTGTAATGTGCCTATGCACACAGGCGCGTAAATAAGCGCTGTGCATTCTTTAGTAAAAACAAAATCGAAAAAGCAGCAATTTACGCCTCATGCACGCCAATACGCACGATTGCATGCAAACGACCATTTTTCCAGAAGTCTGCCTAAAATACAAGTCAGATTTCAGGCATCCCCTGAAACAAAAAATTTCATTTTTGGTGAGATACTCCCAATAGGAACACGTCTAAATGGATGCAGGCCCAGCAGCTTTCCCCATTAGACCCCTGCAGCTGCCACACCTGACAGATAATTATGAAATCACTCCCATTTGACCCACTTAGCACAGAGAAAAACAACAATGATTTCTTCAGTATAACAAAAGGGTAGGAATCTGCAACAAAGTTTGTTAAAATCCATGTAATGTACATAGATCACACAGATGGGAATGTTTTTTTCTCAACAAAAGTTGAGTTACCCTTTAACCCATCTTCTCCCAAAGCAGAAACTTTAATTCACTCCCACATCTCTGCTCAGTGCAAGGAGCCAAAAAGGAAACAATGTGTACTTCCACTGATGGAGGAGCGTGTGAGCTGGGCCATTTAGCACGGCCACACAAATAGTCTATAGCCCTATGTAGAGGTTGGATACAACACACTAGTATAGAGTTGGTTGATGCACATATGTATGAAGTGTTTGTGTATAGAGTTCAGCAGGAAAAGCATCAAATCTTCAAATGAAAACTCAAGGGTGAATTTTTACCAAACACTGTATGCAGCTCCTCTATGAGACTGAAGGATCTCTAGGAGTACAATTAAAAATAGCAGAGGGCGCGATCTGATTGTAGTAAGCAAAGTACATTTATTATTAAAAACAGCAAATTGGAAACTAACACGAGCCTGTAATGGTTCACTTATAATCAAAGTCAGGCTTGAGTAGTGTAGATATCAGCACTATAATGAGCTAGATTCTAGTCCATAATAAAAAAAGTGTACAAGGCTGTCAGTTTGGTGTTCTCTTAGCCTTAGAGATACCCGAGGCCACCAGACTAAGTAACATACAATAGGCAACTTACAGATATGTGTAGAATCAGTGTGCATCAAAGGGTCCAGGTCAACAGCTCAATAGTGTCTGCATCAGGTGTGTCATGTACTAAAATTCATAGTTAGCCAGCGATTGTTTGTAAAATCCAGATGCTGGTGGAATCAGGAACCCAATTCTGGACTCTGCACTGATTCTTCCACATTTCGGAGTGGTCTACTGTAGGTGTGTTTACCACGCAGTTATATGCTAAAAACTTAGCCTTATAGGTATACCCAGCTGACAGCCCTGATCACTTTATCCTGTTCTGGAATCTGGCTCACTACTGTGCAGAAATTTACACCACAAAGTTGGACTTTGATTATAGGCGAATCTTTACATGAGTTGCCAATCTGCTCTTTTTATTAATAAATGTACCTTACTACACTCCGATTGCGCTATTCGGCTATTTTTATTCATAGCCCTGTGTAGGCTAAGATTCTGCCATTTTGTAGCTTGCACATGGCTTTTACCCCCATTGGATGAATGAAACTGTAGGGAAGCACGTGTCTCTGCATTAAAAAGTCAACCTGTAGCATTGGCAAGGCACAAATTCACTTTAACCACTTTCCACCTGTGTTGTAGCCAAAAGACGGCTACAGCACAGGCTTACTTATCTGGAAGGGTGTACATGGATGTTTTCCCATGATTGAGCGGCATGCCCTGTGATTGCTGGGCCAATCACAGTAGCCCTTTACCACGTGATCAGCTGTGTCCAATGACAGTGGCTTGTGTTTACATCTGTTATAGGCTTTTCTTTCCTTATGCTGACAGTGTGGGGAGAAGAGAGCCGATAACCTGTTTGTGTTAAAGGGACATCTATGCCCACCAGTGCTCATCAGCGCACATCGGTGAAGGAGAAAAATTTACCCGTTTGCAAAATTGTATAAAACTAACAAAATTCAGTCTTTTTTCTTTTTTTTTTTTTTTTAGCAAAAAATAAAAAAAAAAACCCGGTGGAGATTAAATATTAAACAAAAAAAATCTCTATTTGTGTAAAAAATTATAAACATTTCAAATGGGTACAGTGTTGCATGACTGCGCAATTGTCATTCAAAGTGTGACAGAGCTGAAAGTTGAAAAGTGGCCTGGACAGGAAGGGGGTAAACGTGCCTCGTAGGCAAGTGGTTAAAATAACAATAGCCTCGGGGAAATATGGCAGTTGCCATCACTGACCTCATTTCGAAATTCTAGTTGGCACTAGGCTCCACATTCACACCTGAGCGTATCGTTTTTCAGGTCCTTTTCAGGCATTTTTTGCAGGTGTTTGGAGGCAGGCACTAACAAAAACACTTGTAATCTGCCAAAAAAGAAGCTCATCAACTTTGAGCTTCAGGCGTTTTGCTGCAGGCAACAAAACGCTCATATATGAACAGGGGCTATTGAAATGAATAGGATTTTGCTTGTCGGGCGTTTTGAGACTTTAGAGATGAGCATTTTACTAGCTGAAAAACGCTCAGGTGTGAACAGGGCCTTATAGTGGGACATTATTTTAATACACTATTTTGAGTCAAATCAACCATGCAGATCAGGAAAGTCAGTAATGCCTAAAATCCTCATCTAGATTTGTTCTGTTTTAGTGACAAAGTAGTTCAGACAGAGTTAGCATGCCAGCAAGGTAGCTAGAATGTTATGAATGAGAAGTGACAGCTTCCATGTCCGTTTCCTTTAAACGTTCCATTCTTTGGTCAGGTTTACTCTAAATTAAATAGAGGTTTACATACAAATAATACACTAGCCATGTGTAAATTGAATCTTTCAGATTTGCATTGCTACTCTGATCCTCATCAGCTTCCTTTTCAACTCTATTGGAACAAATCCATAATCGAAGTTTTTCACTTCCAACATGACATGTCCATGCTTATTGAGCTTAGCAGTGCACAATGACTATATGCAAAGCAGATCACATTTACAGCAACCAAATCCTGCAGCGACAACAATTACCCAAACACTGGCTGATCTGGGCTATGGCACTCAGCACATTCATTGCACTTTGCACTAACTTAATAAATATGCCTGTAAATAGCAAACTATTTAAAGTGAGGATAAGCTAAAGAAAACCGCGGACAAAAAAAAAAAAAAAAAAAAGGATACTAAAGAGTTGTCTACCTGCCAAACCATAACAACCAAAAAAGCGAAGCTCAGTGACTATTTTAGCATTCAGACTACTTGTAGATCTTAAAGCCAGATCACATTTTAGGCTCCATTTAACACAAACTGTCAATTAAGAGCCCAGCAGAAGCTAAAAACAGCAGCAGCACTACCAGCAGATTGCAAAGAAATTGGGGTATTTCCGAAGCCTAGGTTTGGAAAAGAAATATCTATAAAATATGTGAAGTAGATACCAGAAGGACTCTTCCTCCAAACATGTCCATTCAAGCTTAGACCTGCACAGTCCACATTCCTTCATTCAAGTGTTTCAAAAACATCCTAGTCATAGCTATGAGGTTGCTGCAAGGTTGTGCTACAAATAATTACATGGAAAATGTGAATGACAAGGCAGAGGTAATACAAAACCACTGCCTATAGACTTTATATGAGTCGAGTATAAATGCCCCCCCCCCCCCTAGCCAAACACTCGTTCTACAAAACATGCAAGTTTGATACATACAGGGTGAATGAGGGGGAATGGGGGGGCTCAGTGTTAACAGGATAGATTATTCCCCTTGGTATGTATCCAGGGGACATCTGTGAGATGTATGAATGGATGTGTCACCACACCCCCTCTCACGTGATTAACAGACTAAATATTTAGACTCATGGAGAAGAGCCATGCCTCCCGCCACTGCATCCACAAATATCCCTCCCCCCCCCCCCCAACTCCTCTTGGATTGGCTGGTTGGTGCCTGAGCATTGTGGGACTCAAGTCAGGTGGTACCGTTCTGGGTGTCTGATTGGACAGGACTCGCCAAGGGGTGTAAACCCGCCGTGCGCGCTGCCATCCCGAGCAAGGAAGATTTGTTGGGGTGCGTAGAGCTGGGAGGGGAGTTCGGTGATGTCACGACTCCACCTACCGAGCTCCAGGCAGTAGACATGTCCATGGAACTGGACATATTCTGCAGGCTGTTACTGAACACCAGAGTGAAAAACAAAAAAGGTAAAAATTATGTGATCTAATACATTAGCTTTAGACATTAGTCTCTCTAGTTATCTGTAAAGTACGAGTTGTAGATACAATTAGCGGAGATTCCATGAAACTGGAAAGTTATTTCAAGGGTTCTTAAAACTTTGCTTTAGGTTATTCTTTTGTTGGTTTCACAAGCAATTAAAGAACCCTGTTTAATGTGTCTGGGAATCCATTCAAATAGCAAGTCTGAAATTGTTAAGAGCCTTCAAATGAAATTAGTTGTCCCAATGAAGGCATTATTGAATGCTCTAACAATTTTTAAGAATTTTGTACCCAGAACATGGGAGCATTCTTAAGATCTCAAAATTAATCAACTTAAATCTGAAAATTATAATTAGGGGCTAAAACATGGAGACATGCCATTGTCCGCTGTACAGCAAACTGTGTGGTTACAATTAAGTGGTTCTTCTCTGTGCTTCCCCCCCCTCCCTAGCATCCCCAAATACTTACCTTAGCCCATTCTCCGTCCAGTGATGAGCCTCAGCTCTCAGGGAACTCATTCATTATTGGCCAAGGCAATCGCAGGAGCCATTGGCTCAATATGCTGTCAATCACAGCAAGTGAGCCAATGAGGAGAGAGAGGGGCTGGGCCAAGCCGCAGCTCTCTGTGTGAATGGACAAGCGGGGCAGCGGCTCAGAAGCAAGCCTGCTTTGTTCCCCCTAATGCAAGCTGCTTGCTCTGGGGGTATTTGGCAGGATGGAGGACCAAAGAAGAGGAGGATCCAGGCTGCTTTGTGCAAAACCACTGCACGGTGCAGGTAGGTATAACGTTTGTTAAAAAAAAAAATGTTTAATATCACTTTGTTTTTATGAAAGTGTCATTGTACAATCCCATTGTGCAACTCTAACATTGTAAAATCACAATGTTACAATGAGCTTTAATTGTTTTACCGATTCAACTACTTCTTCCACAAACACATTTTTAATACGAATAAAAGTGATTGTAAGGTTTTTTTTTTTTTTAAACAGGTTATACTTGCCTGCTCTGTGCAAGGGTTTGCACAGAGCAACCTTGATCCTCCTCTTCTGGGGTGCCCCGGCGGCATTCCTGGCTCCTCATTCGGTGCCTCCACAGAGAGCCGCTTTCCATGGGGGCACCCGTGCAGGTACGCTCCCGAGTCCTGCTGTCTGTGTCCATTGACACAGACAGCAGGACTCAGCCCGCCCACCGATCTAGTGTCACTGGATTTGACTGACAGCAGCAGGAGCCAATGGCTCCTGCTGCTATCAATCTATCCCAAGGAGGACTTGAGACAGAGACTAGAGCTGCTGGGCTCGTGCTCGTCGCTGGAATGTTCGGATACAGGTAAGAACAACAGCTGGTCCAGGGGGCAGCTACAACCAAGGTGGTTTTTCACCATAATGCAGAAAAACCTTTAGACTTTACAACTCCTTTAATAAAGTGTGGCTCTACTAACACAATGAAATGTTTGATGAAAACAATTGATAAACCTATAATTACAAAAAATTAAATTGAACAAACAATATTTTAAACAAACATTTTATGTGCCGCGATTAGACCAAAAAGGTCTTCAGGTAATGGTGTACTGCCACCTTCCAAACGTGACAATCTACACAACCACCCTGGTACACTTCCAATAGTGAATCTGTTCACATTGAGACTGACCTCTTAAAGATCTGGGGGTCAAAATAGGCAGGATGCAATCAAATAGAAGAAATCTAAAAAAGTCCCCACTTAGGGACCGAACGCAAAAAGATGGGAGTGAAGGCCGTGACGTCATCACGTAGGCCAGCTCGGTTCAGGCGAGAGCGGTGGTTGTATACTACTAGCAGCTACCCCTCTCCAATGTATTAAAAAGGGACAGGTGTCTTAATGTGATTTGCTATTTTTGATGGCTATAATGAGAATAGTCTATTTTTAGCAATAAATATTGACTTTAAACAGAGCACTAGATCCTCTGGCATTATTGATTTGAGGGAAAATTTGTATCATCAAGTGGGTGGGCTTGTATTGGATTCTCCAGGATAGGATTTCAGGTATTCCAACCGTGGGTGTTTTTTCTTCTATTTAATGGCACCTTGCCTATTTTGCCCATCCATTATTTTATAGTCTTGAAATGAGCAGATTCACTACTGGAAATGTACCAGGGTGGTGAAGTGGAATGTCACTATTAAGAGCCCATTCAGACTAGCGCGACTTGTCAGGTGACTTGTCAGCCTGACAAGTCGCGGTAGGTCACGGTCCATTGAGTAGTACAGGAGCCGTTCTAATAGGAGCGACACAAGTCACTCCGACTTAGAAAAAGGGTCCTGTACTACTTCGGGGCGACCTGGGAGCGACTTGCATAGACTTCCATTATGTGAAGTCCCTGCAAGTCGCAGTGCACAGTGGTGCACGAGACTTCACAGGTCGCGCCCCGAAGTCAGATTCCCTCAGTGTGAACCGGCTCTTAGTGAAAAGAGCCTATTTGGAAAAGTACAGAATTATCAAAATATTTGTTCAAATGATTTGGTTTGTATTTATACTATCAATCATTTTTAGCGACAGTTTTATTATGTTGGTAGCGTCACACACAATTTATTAAATATATATACATTATATTTCTGGGAGTGATATACAGGGAGGTGCAAGCATGCCATTTTTCATGTGAATATATATTCTTTATTGTGCAGACACCTGAAATTCACAGGTGCATCCCCCGTGAACACCGTGGTCAGCACAGGTCCAAGAGTGACATGACGATTGTCTAATCCACAAGATTTGAGCTTAATTGGGAGATAATCTTATGTCAACAAGCACCAAGTGAAGCCCCAGCTGACCGCTCACAAAGACATCTCTGCACTGCTCTCAAGCATGAACAAAGATCAACAAAATGTCAGCTTTTTAGCAGCCTAATTGTGCTTACAAGCCCAACCACCAGCCTGGTTACATTTTTTGGGTGATACTAGACAGCTACATGTCATGTACAATTTACACACACTAAATCAAGTTATGTCTAGCAATAGTGACAACAACTTGGGGGCACAAAATTTGATTATCTGGGAAGGGCACAATGATACCAGATGAAGGAAAGAGCCCACTTTTCACTAAGGTGGATAAAAAAAAAAACAATTAGGTTTTATTAAAAACTGCTTTTTTTTAAAAAAAAACTGCTTTTTTTTTAATCACATTTATTTTAATAACATGCTCTTAGGAGTAAAAATCTTTCTAAAAATAATTTTCTACTTGGGTACATGAATATTTTTTTTTTTTTCCAACACGAAATTGAGCTTAGTTATTCTGCAATATTTACATTTTTGGTAAACTCCTTCAATGAATCCAAGCTCTGCAAGATGAGATAACATGCAGTGCACTGATGTAATCACACAATTTCACACAAACTACCAGCAAGAACCTTACATTTAAAGAGCACCGGTCATTTCACATCCCTCACCTTGTTGCATCACCAGCTATTCCATTGAAGTAAAAGGGATGGTTGGTGAGTCAACAGTGGGTTAGAGGAGCTGCTATGGGACAGAGACGATAGTTGCTCCTTAAAAATTACGATTGAAAATCAAGGCTTTTTACTATTGATTTTAATCCTCAATTAAATCAGGCTTTAAATCTACCTGATTCAAATCAAATCCACCCTGTGGAAAGCCTTCACAAATATACATTTCTTAATGTACTGTATATATTTTCTGCCCAAGTATTAAGACTAAGCCCCGGTTCACACTTGTGCGTGTGCGGGGTTCGCATGTAATGTTGGAGCGCACTGCTCCGACATTACATGCGATCGGCTGTGCGGTGCGAGTTTAGCCATACAAACTGTATGGCTAAATTCGCATCGCACCCGCAGCAAACACGCACAGGAGGCATTTTTGCAGCAGCATCAGGATCGGATCGCACAGCAGTTCACACTTGTGCGATCCGATCCTGTGCGAACTGCACGATCGCACTGCGATATGCGATCAAACTGGGGGTGTCGTTAAGATTACATTGACACCCCCAACGGATCGCATATGGCAGTGTGAACTGCCGGGGGTGCGTGTGCGATGCGGGAACAGGCTGCGAATTTGCAGCCTTCCCGCAGCGCATAAATGTGAACCGAGCCTAAGTGCTGTAAATACCTTAAATTCTGACAGGCCAAAGATTATATGGATGGTATGCAAACACTAGGGCCATAAATAGTTATGTTTAAAAAAAAAAAAAAAAAACACGCATCTTCATGTCAGTTTCCCAGGTACAGTTCTGCACAACTAAGAACCACGGCTAGCAACATTATAGTAAAGTTGATAGAAAGGAATCATTTTAGAAACATGAAGGTGGATTATTGCTGACTCCATCATGAAAATGCAATATACAGCCGTGGCCAAAAGTTTTGAGCCGAACACAAATATGATTTTTCACAAAGTCTGCTGCCTCCGTTTTTATGATGGCAATTTGCATATACTCTGATGATCAATTCTATAAAAAAAAAAAGAAATTTCCACTGCATTTGTGATGGTTTCAGGGGCCCGAAGAAGTCCTGCAAGCGCCAGGACCATCTCCTACAGGTGATTTAGCTGCAGGATCAGGCCACCACCAGTGCAGAGCTTGCTCCGAAATGGCAGCAGGTAGGTGTGAGTGCATCTGCATGCACTACCATGAGAAGACTTTTTGGGGATGCTCTGGTGTCAACAAGGGCAGCAAAGAAGCCACTTCTCTCTAGGAAAAACATCAAGGACAGACTGATATTCTGCAAAAGTTACAGGGATTGGACTGCTGAGGATTCGGGTAAAGTCATTATCTCTGATGAATCCCCTTTATAATTGTTTGGGGCATCCAGAAAAAATTGTCCAGAGAAGACAAGGTCAGCGCTACCATCAGTCCTGTGTCATGCCAACAGTAAAGCATCCCGAGACCATTCATGTGTGGGGTTGCTTCTCAGCCAAGGGAGTGGGCTTACCCAGAATTTTGCCTAATAACACAACCATGAAGAATGGTACAAAAACATCCTCTGAGTGTAACTTCTCCCAACTATCCAAGAACAGTTTGGTGATGAACAACGCCTTTACCAGCATGATGGAGCACCTTACCATAAGGCAAAAGTGATAACCAAGTGGCTTGGAGAACAAAACAGCGATAACAAGAGAATGAGCAAATGCAAAAACGAGAGGGCGAATGAGTACAAAAACGAAAGCGCGAGCACGACAGCGAAAGCATAGAGCAAGAAGAAGAGAGTAAGCAACAGAGCGCAAGAACGAGAGAGAGCAAGCACAAGAATAGTAAATATATATGATGCTGAAGGTGGCTCCTTATTCAATTGTTGAAGTTGGCTCCTTTTCATATTGATTCTTACTCATGTTGGGTCTTTATGCACAAAAGTGATTACTTACGATCTGCCAAGTTTATAACAAAATGAGGAAATTTTCAACAATTTTATCTCCCTAACTGCCATGCATTTAATGGGGTAATTGGGAATAAATTTTTCTCGATGAAAACCATTTTAGTTCACCCAGATGACTGAAAGGGTGCCAAGTTTGGTGCCATATTTTATGATTTAGATCACTTGACTCAGGCCAAATTGAACCTATCTAGCAGGATGCCCAATTAGTATAAAAAGTGGAATTTGGGTGAGCCAAGATGATTTTCATATATGAATAGCTTAGTTTCTTATTCAGAATTTCCCATTGAAATGCATGGCTGTCAGAGTGGCATGTTTGGTGCCTTACTTTATGAATGATCTCTTGGCTCAGCCCAAATTGAACTTTAATAGAGGGATGGATGCCCAATTATATGAAAATAAATCACAGCTGGGTGAGCCAAGATGGTTTTCATAGAGAAAAAGATTTATTCCGAATTACCCCATTAAATAAAGAATTGTTGCCAAATTTCCCAAGTTTGTTATAAATACTTTGCAGATAGTAAATCAATCACTTTCGCGCATAAAGACCCAACATGAATAAGAAGCTGTGTGGAAAGGAGGCGAACTTCTGTATTTGAATAAGGAGCCACCTTCAGCATCATTAAATATGGTACAATATAGGGTCGAAACTACTTATCGATCAATTATGAAACTAGTAGTCAAACTATTTTCATAATCGATTAGCTGGTCAGCTGATTAGTTGGCCTGCTTACAGAATGCATTATTTGTTTACATATCAGAAGACACAGTGAAGCACACATACAGCCCAGTACACCGTCTATAGATGTCAGTAAGTGCCTTAGAACTTGAATGTTTGAGGAGCAATGCATCATGGGACATGTAGTCCTGGGCAGGAAGTGAGTGGTTCTAAAAAGGCAGACTTTTTAACCTTGCTATAGGGGCACTCTATACTATACTTTGCAGCTTTCTATTGGGACATTCTGAAGGCAGGAGTAGCCAGGGGGACCCTAGAAGTGGAGAATCAGGACTGCTCAGTGCAAAGTCACTACACAGGGCAGGCAAGTATAACATGTTTGTTGTATTTTTTAATCTGCCCAACAGCAAATTGGCCAAAAAAAGCATTAAAAAAATGCAAAACACAAATCTCAGAAAAATTGCATGCGCAAAAAGCACAGCAAAAGCATGGACAGCAAACTGCATAGGTGTGAACCGAGCCATGCACATCAATTTTTGGACGAGACAATTCAGATGAAAAATCTTCGTACATTCGCTGAAAGAATGTGGTTTGAAAATTTCACTTGCTTTTAACATTGTTTTAAAATTAAATTAAAAAAAAAAAAAAAAAAAAAAAACAGATTCAGTCTGAAAATTCCTTGACCAAGAAGTTTTCTATTCTTCTCTTTCGAAGCGTCACTGGTCGAAAACGAATGTCGATTTGACCCCACTAACAATTTGAAAATCAAATGTTCTTAAAATGACTTTTTTGAAGGAAGACATTGTTTTTGTTTGTCCGGCATAAGTGACAGCAGGCACGGGTGTCTTATCAAGCCACCTGCCTTTGACAAGGGAGTCTGTCATACATCATATTACAGCTCTGTCTAATATTCAGAGAAAGAAAAGAAAAAGTATTTTTTCTTTAAATAAAAAAATTTGATCTGAGTCTGCTATTTACCAGATTCAACTAATAGTATATACAATATATGTCTGCTATCGGTTATTCTCAGAGTGGAATAAAGATTGTTCCCTAACCATATAGTTGGTCATTTAGATTTACCACTGCATATAAATATTTAGGAATAAATTGCCTTTTTTTTAAACTTTACATATTAACTAAATTTTACACCACACTTTTTTTAAGGTTATTATCCGATTAACCTAATCATTAGCTGCAGCCCTAGTACAATACCTCCATGTAAATATTCTACTTATGAGAACTGTATGAAATGCCGACTATTAGGCTACGTTCACACGTTAGCGTAGCAGATCGCAGGCAGAATCACCGCGATTCTGCCCGCCATCTGTAAATCATTGCAAATCGCGGGACGCCTGTGCGTTGCCCTTGATTTGCAATGGCACCCCAAACGCTGTGCGATATTGCCACGATTTCCGCCTGCCGAATCGCGGTAAGATCGCGCAAACTGAATTGTGGGTCGCATGACGCCCCAAAGAAGCACTTGTACCTTTTTTGGGCATCATGTGATGTGATTCTGCCCACAATCCGCTACGCTAACATGTGAACGTAGCCTTAAACTCAGATTCTTCATTTGAGTTTGTGTTGGTAAAGCACAGATTATCTTTCAAAGTGATCTCACTGTTTCGTACTATAGCATGAACCCAGTCCAGGGTTGGCCCAAGACATTGTGGCACTATAAACAAAAAAAAAAAAAAAATTTTTTTTCTTTCTGCTATAGAACATTCCTTCTGCTATAGAAAATACTTGGCACACTATTGATTGGTTGCTTGCTTCGTTCTGCACATCATTTTGGATTGATGTATTCATTGGTGAATATTTATAGATAAGTTACTATATTTAAGCACATTTATTGATAAGCAAATGCACTTTTATGAATTTAATTTATATACGCTATAAGACATTTATAACATTCCATAGTTTATAAATTATTTACCTTTGTTATCAGCAGCAGCCCATTTTCTGTTGATATTTAATTTTTACAGTCATCTATCCTAGTTTTTAATTAGAGTGTACAACAGATTTTTGGACATTTATACATTCATTACCAAGCGCGGGTATAGCCCGATTCATAGATTTAGGAAATTATTTTTTTTGTTATTAGTAATGGCAGCGATCAGCAATTTTTAGCGGGACTGCGACATTGCGGCGAACAAATCGACACTAAATTACACTTTTTGGGGACCGGTAACACCAATACAGTGATCAGTGTTAAAATTATGCAATGTTACTGTATAAATGACACTGGCAGGGAAGGGTGTTAACATCAGGTGCAATCAAGGGGTTAAGCGTGCTCTTAGGGAGTGCTTTGTAACTGTGGGGGAGTGGACTAACTGCAGGAAGAGAGATCGGTTTCCAATTAGTAGGAACACAAGAAGTCTCAATTTCTGTCTGACAGAACAGCTGTCTGCCTTGTTTACATAGGCAGACTGCCTTTCTGTCATTCTCCTGAACGATCGCAAGGTAGCCAGCGGCCATCACAGTCGCCCCCTAGAGCCCATCTACAAAATCCCAGAGGTACTTGATTTTGTGCTTAAGGGCCGCCCTGCCGCAGTAAATTTATGTGGGGCAGTCCTTTATTGGTTAAATGTCGTGGTCTAGTCATGCATTATTCAAGGAATATATTCAATCAGTCCTCATAGTTAAGGAGCAAGGACCCGCCAGCATCCTTAATAACAATGTTTACTGGTTGTTAAGGAGTGGACGGCCACCAGCGTCCTTGGCAACCAGTAAGTATAATTGTTGTTAAGCAGCAGACTTAAACACCATACCTCATCTGCTGTCAGTGGATCCAATCCATTCTAGGCCCTTCAGGTCTTGTAAGGATTTTAAGGGGAACCCGACACCAACATAAAAAAAAATAATGGGTAAGGGTCCCCCTCAAAATCCCCCCCCCCCCTCCACTTAACATGTGGGGGGGCATATAGGATTATTTGGACCCTATATGGGAAATGGCAATTGCTCTTTTGATTATTCTGTATCAGGCAGTGCCTCACCTAATCACATGTAATGTACACGGTTTAAATACCCTGCAAGGAAAAGACATAAAAACAAGAGAAATTATTTTTTTTGCAGCAAACCTAGCATGCTTGCAAGTGATGCACATAACCGAATTCTAAAATCAGATTGACATCTAGTCGATACCCAAGGTGGCTTTACACTGACTCAACCTCAAGTCGGTGAAGGGGCACAGCCATTGGACTGGGCAGGAATATGCCTTTCCAGATAAAAGGGACAATTAGCAGATCCAGAGGGACAGTGCTTGTTTATAAAATTGTGGTTGAACGTAAAATGCACACTGGCAAATATTCATTGTCCTAACAAATCACCAAACATCTGTTTTAAGAAAGTACTAAATACTTGTAACACTTTCTATTTAAATTAGGTATTTTTATAGCGAACAGCTATTTTGGGCTCTGGAGCAGGAGGAGATAAGTGTCCATCCTTGCGAGGGGTCTTTAAAAGCATCATTACCCATGATACTCACGCGATGAAAACAATGGCACAGATGCAGTACTTTGTTTTTCTATTAAGCAACACATTGTATAAGGATCAGGCCCACTCAGATTTACTGGTTTATCGGACTGCCAAAAGGCACTCATCACCTGCTAGCAGTACAGATGCGGTCCAACAAATACAAGTGAGGCTCCAATTCACAAACATTACTTCAGAGTTTCAAGTCATCTATTGTCAGTTGTCCACAAAGTCCATCAAAAGATAAAAACAACAAATCTTAAATCAATATAAAATATACCAATACTGTAGTTACAAATCCTGAATACTGTATATACACACACACCCCCCAACGTGGACAATAAATGCACTCAGTAATTTAAAAGTCCAAAGTGTATATTCAGCCCTAACAAGCCAGTAAAAAAAAAAAATTAAGTTTAGAAATCTAATGCTGTGAATTCCACGTTACCCCCACCTGGAGGAAATCTGGGTCCTGACCTGTATGGAAATGTGGGTCTCTTTACGCCTTAAAACATTTCCAAGACCTCTGGGCTTGCGGCCTTGCTTTGTGCACCTTCAGGATCCTTGGACCAGCAACCTACTCCCAATGAAAGACTCCAGCATAGAACAAAAAATAAATAAATCGCTATCATGCTTATTGTTCCAATATTCCAGAATCTTCCACTGTTGGTTCAAGGATCTCATAGTAAAGTATGCCAAGCATGAAGGAGCATTTTTGAAAGCAAACAAAAAGAAGAATTTGGATATTTTTTTTTTTTTTGTTTATTTAGCAGCTATTAAACCTGAACTCCAGACAAAGTGATCTGACACAAATATAGGTGGTTAGTAGTTCTAATTCTGTTCAGCCTTTTTGACGTCACATTAATTCATTACTACATGCATTACAGAGCACCCTCTTCCTGAAGAAATCAGAAAACCCCAATTAACTTGCCTACCGTAAACAAGGGGCTGTCTCATGTGGATTAAATTAAATACCTACAGGTTTAATGTAAAGCAATTATTGACTTTGCCTATTCTCAGTCTGCACTTTCTTGCACTACCCCATCTCACCACTAAATACCTAATAAACGCCCAATCAACAAGCCACATCACGCGAGTGCGGGGGGAGCATGTGAGAGTTTAGGCTTTCTAAGAAACAGGAATTTTGCAGAACTGGCAGCAAAACAGTGAAGGCAGTAATAGGATGCCAATTGCTTCCTCAATAAGTAAAAGTTGACTTTATGATCAAGAGTGTGAAAAATGACTGATCATAAATTTATGATGTGCAATAAGGATGCACAACCATTGCAGCAATATAAATTCCAAACAAAAAGGAGTCACCTTTGGCTCGAGAGAACATTCACCTGATGTTTATTTGAAGACTACAGGAATGTTAGAATTCTGGAGCATTTATAGCTTGGGTGCAGGCAGTGTAGTATTGTCATTGTGGATAATGTAGCAAAGGTTAATACTGTCAGAAAGTAACTGTAGCAGAATTACATTATATATACACAGCAAGCTTTTGAGGCATGGGGCTTCTTTTACTGGTTGATTGTACAACAAAATATCAATCTATGGAAGCAAGCCAGAGTGCATTTGATGCATTTCATGTAAGCAATGATATACCATCAGCAAAGCACTTCAGGGCTTTGTGTAGTAATGAACTCATTGATTAAATTAATGTTTCATCAGCAAACCCCATCATTCCTTTAAGCTCTAACCACGTTAGGGCAATCTTCACGTTTAACCCCATTTCTCATAATCCCTCTCCGCCATTTTTTGTGTATTCTTTAGAACGTTACAGTCAGTGCGAAAGATCCCACTAGTTTTCTGATGTTCCACATTCCACTACCATGTCGCATTGTTTGAAGGCATTGCTACAGTACAAAGCATTTTCAGTAGAAAGTGCAAAAAAAAAAAAATAGACATCTGGCTTACAGACCAGCAGCTATAAGCAGAGCCCCCACTGGATTGTTGGATGGTTTGGAGGAGCATCACATTGGAATGTGGAGGTCTATATCCATAATTAGATTAAGGGGGGCTTCCTAGATGCACAAAATGTTATGGTCAATAAGTACACTTTAAAAAGGCACCTCGTGGTATCAAGACTTAAACCCCACAAAAATGTTTTTACCAGAATTTACTCTTGGACCAAGTCTATGAAGTTTCTGGGACCCAGTTGAGGAGGTCTTTCCCAAACCCAACAGTGAAAGGACCCACACTGCTTTCAAGCAAGCCTGCCGAGTGCTTTATTCACCAACCAAGATGAATGTTTCACCTGCTCCTGTTGGGAATCTGTTGGAAAGCATGGGACATGAAAATGCAGCATCTATCTGCAGTGTAGGATTTGTAGGTTCTCATGCGTCTTTAAAGTGTATGTAATCCACAATCTTGGCCTTCACTAAGGCTGCATTCACATGTCAGCGCATGGATCGCTGGCAGAATCGCTGAGATTCCGCCCGCGATCCAGAGATCATTGCAAATTGCGGGACGCCTGTGCATTGCTCGTGATTTGCAATAGCACCCCAAACGCTGAGAGACGTTGCCGCGATTTCTGCCTGCCGAATCGCGGTAACATCGCGCAAAAAAAAAATTGCGAGACGCAATACGCTCCAAAGAAGCTCTTGTACTTTTTTGGGCGTAATGCGTCCCGCGATTTTTTTTTGCGCGATGTTACCACGATTCGGCAGGCGGAAATCGCGGCAACGTCGCTCAGTGTTTGGGGTGCTATTGCAAATCACGGGCAACGCACAGGCGTCCCGCTATTTGCAATGATCTCCGGATCACGGGCGGAATCGCGGCGATTCTGCCTGCGATCCATATGCGGACATGTGAATGCAGCCTTATTCGTTTCTACGTTTTAGGTTACGTGTACCACTGAAAGCGTTGTTATATCGGTTTGAGCAAACAATATAAAGCCCACTGATCCTACCAAAAATACCTGAAATTAGATCTAACTTACACTAGTGTACACCAGGCCTAATACAGTGCATCCTGAAACTATTCACAGCGCTTTACTTTTTCCACATTGTTAGATTTCAGCCTTAGTTCAAAATGGATTCAATTAATTTTCCTCAAAATTCTACAAACAATAACACATAATGACAAAGTGAAAAAAGTTTGAACTCTGTGCAAATTTATTAAAAAAAAAAAAAAAATCACATGTATATAAATATTCACAGCCTTTGCCATGACACTTAAAATTGAGGTCAGGTGCATCCTGTTTCCACTGATCATCCTTGAGATGTTTCTACAGCTTGATTGGAGTCCACGCGTTGAAAATTCAGTTGATTAGACATGATTTGGAAAGGCCCACACCTGTCTATATAAAAAGCTCTCACAGTTAACAGTGCATGTCAGAGCACAAACCAAGCCATGAAGTCCAAGGAATTGTCTGTATACCTCTGAGACAGTATTGTATCGAGGCACCGATTTGGGGAAGGGTAAAGAAAAAAAGGTCTACAGCATTGAAGGTCCCAATGAGCACAGTGGCCATCTTCATCCATAAATGAAAGTTTGGAGCCACCAGGACTTTTCCTATAGCTGGCCGTCCGATCAAACTCAGCGATCAGGGAGAAGGGCCTTAATCAGGGAGATGACCAAGAACCTGATGGTCACTCTGCCAGAGCTCCAGCATTTCTCTGTTGAGAGAGAACCTTCTAGAAGAAATCCACCAATCAGGCCTATATGGTAGAGTGGCTAGATGGAAACCACTCAAAAAAAAAAAAAAAAAAAGGCACATGACAGCCCACATGGAGTTTGCCAAAAGGCACAGAAAGGACTCTGACCATGAGAAACAAAAATCTCTGGCCTGAGGTAACGAAGATTGAACTCTTTGGCCTGAATAGCAAAAGTCATGTCTGGAGGAAACCAGGGACCTCATCACCTGGCCTATACCACCCCTACAGTGAAGCATG
Source organism: Pelophylax lessonae (assembly GCF_965119305.1). NCBI lineage: Eukaryota > Metazoa > Chordata > Amphibia > Anura > Ranidae > Pelophylax > Pelophylax lessonae. The sequence continues at coordinate 112,153,362 of NC_138774.1, read as the reverse complement.
GTGGTGGCAGCATCATGCCGTGGGGATGTTTTTCAGTGGCAGGAACTAGGAGACTACCCCGGAATGAGGGAAAGATGAATGTAGCAATGTACAGGGACATCCTTGAAGATGACCTGGTGCAAAGGTTCATCTTCCAAAAGGACAACCCTAAGCACACAGCCTAACAAAGGAGTGGCTACGGGACAACTCTGAATGTCCTCGAGTGGCCCAGCCAGAGCCCAGACATTAATCTGATTGAACATCCCTGGAGAGATCTAAAAATGGCTGTGCACCAACACTCCCCATCCAACCTGATGGATTTTGAGAGGTCCTGCAAAGAATAGCGGCATAAAATGCCCAAACCTAGGTGTGCCAAGCTTGTAGCATTATACTCAAAAAGACTTGATGCTGTATTTGGTGCCAAAGGTGCTTCAACAAAGTATTGAGCAAAGGCTTACTTATGTAGGCTTAAATACTTATGTACATCTGATTTTTTTGGGGGGGTTTTATATTTGTAATATATTTGCAAAGAATTCAAACAAAATTTCATGTCTTTTTATGGGGTATTGTTTGTAGAATTTTGAGGAAAATAATGAATTTAATCCAGATTGGAATAAGGCTGTAACATAACAAAATGTGGAAAAAGGGAAGCTCTGAATACTTTCCGGATATACTGTACTTTTAACCACTTACCGCATACTAACGTACCCATACGTCGGGTAACTTTGCGGGGTTATACCGGGATGATGCCTCTAGCTAGAGGCATCATCCGGTACCGTGGTTTGAAGCCGACGGTCGGCTTTCCGTCGGTAACGACCGATGCGGCTCGGGAGCCGCTCGATTGTTACTCGGGTGAGCATGTCACGCCCACTCCCGCCGCCTTCCGTGGCTTTGCTTGGGGCTCCCGTCCCACCGGGATCCCCGAGCACCCAGCCGACACGTCCGCCGGCTGGATGGAGTCCCGACGAATGCCGGAAACGGCATTGATCGGGTCTCCGATGACGTAACCCGGAGGCGGTGTCCATGACGTCACTTCCGGGTTACTGTGCTGCAAAAGGCGGCAGATTTGAAAAACGGCTGTATGCAAAAACGCCGTTTTCGGCGTTTTGCATACAGGGAAGTGTAGTGGAGGGGTCTAGGGTTTTTTAGACCCTCGATCCCTCCATAAAGTGTACCTGTCACTATATATTGGTGTCACAAGGGATGTTTACATTGCTTGTGACAGCAATAAAAGTGATCAGATTTTTTTTTTTTTTAAAAACCCTGTAATAAAGTTAAAAAAAAATAAAAAATAGGAAAAAAAAAAAAAAAAAAAAAAAAAAGAAGATTTAGCCGCCCCCGTCACCGTTAGCTCGTGCACACAAAAAAAAAAAAAAAAAACGTATACCCAAGTCGAGCCGCAAATGAAATCACTGTTCAAACCACACATGTGAGGTATCGCCGCGATCGCCAGAGTGTGGGCAATAATTAAAAAAAAAGAGCTACACTAACTCTAAACTGGTAACCGTTATATAAATTTAAATTGACCGTAGTTTGTCGCCATCCCACGGGGGGGGGGGGGGGGGGCGCAATTTTAAACCGTAACATGTTGGGTATCCATTTACTCGGCGTGACATCTTTCACAATATCCCCCAAAAAAAAAAATGGGCTAACTTTACTGTTTAGTATTTTTTAAATGCAGTGAAATGTGATTTTTCAAATTTTTTCCAAAAAAATGGCGTTTTAAAGACCGCTGCGCAAATGCCGCTTGACAAAAAATTTTGCAATGACCGACATTTTATTCTCCAGAGTCTTTGCTAAAAATATATATATATATATTATATTTATATTATATAAATATATTTAATTTAATTTATATTATTATATTTATATAATATATTTGGTATGTTATTCCAATTTATATCTTTTTTACGCACCATTTTTTCACATAGTTACGATCCACATTTTAAAGATTCTCTCCACACACGGAACGACCATTTTTCACATACACTGTGTGTTTTTTCTATCATGTCTACGCCACCGGGGTTTGAAGCATTCAAAAACATTTGATGATAAAGAAAAATAGTTTTTTATTCATTTTTTGGTTCCTGATTTTTCAGCCATTGTTTTATATTTCATATATGTATATTCTATTGTATTTTTTTGTATTTTTCATCAATATGGTTTTATATCGTTTGTATGTATACCTCCATTCCCCCACTGGGTGAAGGAGTTTTGTATCTATCTGCCTTTCACCGTGGGACTGTGGACTTGCTGAACTTACATCTGTTTCTCATCAATTAATTAATTCTAGGTGCAAGTAATTACATTCTTCGGTCACCTCCCTTTTCCTTGGTTTACCTACAAATGTGCGTCGGCTTCCACAGCTCCACAGTGTATGGTTATGAGTAAGCGATTTAATTCGTGAAACGCGTTAACCGGGCACGTCTGTTATGTGCATTGTACTGTCTGTCTGCTACACCGAAGAAGAATAAAGGAGTTTTGATTGTTTTCATCTTATTTTCCCGAGTGCGGTCTACTTTTTTGGATTCTTCATAGCTTGGACGGCGGATCTGACCAGCACCACCCTTTGAACTAACACCTGAGCGGCTCTCTCTTTGTTGTCAATTGTCTCCGTGAAATACAGCCAGCCCGGTGAGTTCTTTTATTTTGAACCTCTCCTGTATATTCTTCACATTATATGGACTTGTATACAGTACAGACAGATTGCACTTTATAACAGACATGGAATTACCCCCTCTCAGCCGGACGCTTAGACAGCTGAACAATAATCCTCTCAGACATGATGCACAAGCCACTTTAAAAAATACTAAGGAGGATACCTCATGTTCGGTCAAAAATATTTTCCATAAATTAGAAAAATTGATGGTAAAGGAAGTGAGGGCATACTGGGAAAAGACCACCTTAAACGAATACATCGATGTTGCACGAATTCCCAGGGGTCTCCGAATCAAAAAATTTCCAACCTTTGATTTATATAATGAAGACCTTAAGCAACAATGGACTGACACGCTTTCAAGATGTTCTTTTGATTTAATGAAACTTATTGTCAGTTCCAAATCCCTTGAATTAGACAAACTACATGAGGACATTTCTAAACTACAAACGGATTTACTTCCATTCAAAGAAACGCCCTCCTTCATTGAATTTGACCAACACTTAAATGAGAAAATTGACAAAATAGAAACAGATACCATTAAAGGCAAACAGGACAAGCTGCTCCGGGATCAGATTGACTATGAGACTAAAAACGTCTACACATGGAAAAAAGCCAACAATTGGCATCGACAACATCCCAAAAAACGAGTTAGCTTCTCTGACCCAGAGACGGGTGCGACAGATACATCTCTACCCCTTACATCGGATACATCTTTAGAGTATCCACAAACACCACGATCAGGGAATAACACTCATGTACAATCGGCATCAAAAAACGAGGCCCCCAAGAAAAACAGGAGATTCACCAGGAGAAAAGGAAAAAGGCTACCAGACGGGGAGGAAGGAGACACCGCGGGTCATTCAGATGGCCAACACCGACTCAGATCTCATCGGAAGTAACAACAAAAAATACGTCTTTAGATCCTTATCTACATACATCGAATGTTATCAATCTATCAAAAAGGCCACTCACCGCAGATGACATCAGCCTTTTATCTAAAGGCTTAAACTTTTGCCCGCACGCTCATTTTGATCCATTTGAAACTGTTCTCAACATAAATAAGTTCATCCGCAATTTAACTTTAAAGAGACATTTCTTCAATCAAGATGAGCCTTCCTCCAGCAACGATGAATTGGTTGACATCAACCACTTGAATGACTCATATGGTACTGTATCCACATTTCGTGAAGTTTGTGCCATCACTGAGTTGGAGGACTTGGCAAGGGAAAATCATGATTTTATACAAGAATATGGCCAAGATGGAATGAGGAATATTACCATCACTTCCTCTTCCAACTTCTATCCCATACAATCTAGATCCTCTAGTATGGACCTTTTTCAGAAATTGGTAGAAAAAGATCTATTTTCATTAGCATCCACAGTCCCCCCTGTAGTGACCACATTTCAAGATAACCTCACTAGACAAGAGAGAGTGTCATTGAAATCTTTAAAAGATGATACATCTATTGTCATCAGAAATGCCGATAAAGGGGGGGCAATTGTGGTGCTAGATAGCGATATTTATAAAAAAGAGGCCCTCAGGCAGTTAGGGGATACATGTACCTATCAATCCCTCAAAAATGACCCCACCAATATTTTCAAAAAACAACTCATGATTTTGATCAATAAGGGGGCATCTCTGGGGGTTTTCTCTACCAAAGACACTGAAAAATTAGTCCCTATTTCCCCTGTCACACCCATATTCCACCATCTCCCCAAGGTCCACAAAGGTTTAGACCCTATTTTGGGAAGACCTATCGTCTCAGGTATTGGGTCCCTTTGTGAGAAACTTGGGGAGTGGCTGGATGGGCAACTACAAGGTCTAGTACATAGCCTTCCAGGTTTCCTGAAAGATACCACACATCTATTAAATATCATGGATAATTTTGTCTGGAAGGAGCACTATGTATGGATCACCTGTGATGTCACCAGCCTCTATTCCTCAATACCCCATGATCTGGCTCTACTAGCTATAAAAACCACGTTGTTACATAATACCAACCTACCTGCTGATCAACAACTGTATATCCTTGAAGTTCTTCAATTTTTGTTAACACACAATTATTTTACTTTTGACGGGGATTTCTACCTCCAAAGATGTGGGGCAGCGATGGGAGCAAAGTTCTCCCCCTCTCTCGCCAACCTGTACATGGGTTGGTGGGAGAGACCCCACATCTTTGGAGGTGGAAATCCCTTCAGAGATCAGATCGCTCTGTTCTTTAGATACATTGACGATCTGATCTTTGTCTGCCATCATGATGTTGAATTAAATGCATTTCTGAAGTACCTCAATGACAATTCGGTTAATCTAAAATTCACGGGACACAGGAGCCCAGATAAAATCGAATTTTTAGATGTTTCCTTGAGCCATTCGGGTGACAGAGTTGTTTCTAATCTGTATAGGAAACCATTGTCAGGCAACAGCCTGTTACATGCAAAATCTAGCCACCCAATGCATACACTAAAAGGCATACCGGTTGGGCAATTCTTGAGATTGCGCCGAATATGCAAGAACATTGCGGATTTTAAAAAAGAATCACTTTCTTTACGATCTAGATTCCTCGCTAGAGGATATCCGCAATGGATGATTAACAGAGCATATGTTATGGCTCTAAATAGAGATCGAACTGATCTCCTAAACAAACAACCATGTTCCAACATAAATAATACTCCGAACAAACTTGCTAATCAGAAATCCAAAGCCAGTAATAAACATAAACAGCACCGCTCTTCATTTACCCACACAAAAAATTCTAAACCTATGCCCTCCATTACGTTGTCTCTCCCATATAGTTTAGAATTTTACAAAGTCAAAACAATTATTCAGAAACATTTACCGCTTCTAAATACTGATGACATATGTGCCAATATTCTAAACGAGGGAGTTAATATAGTTGCCAAAAGAGCTGTCACTTTGGGCAATGTCTTATCACCCAGCCTTTATCTTTCTAAAAAACCTAAACAATCCCCTACTTGGCTACACTGTAGAGGTAACTACAAATGTGGTATGACCGACTGTGTCACTTGCCCTTATATTCTCCATGGAAACATCTTTAAGTCTTCGGTGAGCGAAAGGACTTTTCATCTAGAAAAGTTTTTCAACTGTAATTCAGAATATGTCATATATCTTATAACCTGCAAGGCTTGTTTGATACAATATGTGGGTAGAACCACTCGCAGACTTAAAGATAGGTTCAGGGAACATCTAAGTGACATCAGACTATCTAAATCAACCAATGTGGCACGCCACTTTAATCATAACCATGGAGGCGACTTGTCCCTAGTACAGGTTCAGGTCATAGAGCGCATCATTAAACCTATTAGAGGCGGGGACATTTTTCGTATATTATGTAAAAAGGAGGTCTCTTGGATTTTTAGGCTTCAAACTCGCATTCCACAGGGATTAAACTTCGAGTGGGACGTCACTCATTTTTATGAGTAAGTCTCCCTCTCCCCTTTTCTTCTTTTTTCATATATATACATTTATTTCTGGTTTTTCTGATTTTTTGATTTTTTGAAATTTTTAATTAAAAGAAAAATTTTTTTCGGTTTTTTATTTTTATCTTTATATTTATTTTTATTTTTATTTATTTTCCAACAAAAAATTCCTTTTGGCTTTTAGCCATGGATTCCGCAGCTATTCATGGCTATATGTCAGGAGTCATTTGCTTCTGTTTTTTGATTGCCATCTAATATGGTTTGTAGGATTTGGTCACATAGCTCCATATGGCTTCGAGAGTTCCCCCCCTTTTTTTTCTCTTTTTTCTTTTTATTTTTATTTTACTTCCTTTTTTCTCTCAACAAAATGGTCTCCTTTTTCAGACTTTTTAAGTCCCATGCCAAGCCATGATTATTCCCCTGTTTCGAGGCTCCGTTCGAGTTCGTTCCGAGTTTCTCCGAGCTCCTCCTCCCTTTTTTGACACATTGTATGCACCAGTCACTTTATCTTTATTTCTATTGTCAATTTTTTGTTGCAATTAATTTGCATTCATTTAAGGCCAATAAGCTGTCTAAATTGCCAATCATGGTTACTAGTTATAATGTCTACATTCATTCATGAATTTTCGAATAACAAAGTCACCTTTGGAAGAGGGGGTCTTCCTTTTCTTTGACACTATGCCGCCATTCCAGTTTATACATTATTATATTTTCTATATATGGTGATCCTCCATGCCATATCGATGTTTACTGGATCTTCACCATATTTATATGTTCCATTATTCACTGATACACTCAAACAAGCGGATTATACTTTCATAGAATGACTTTCATGAAAGGGTTTTTCTATATTTTGCATATATGTTTCTCTATTTTCGAGTGTATTCTCTGAATTATGTATTTTCAATTAATTACTTCTAATTAGTGAGTTTATACATGGCGATTTTGGTGTCAGTTTAGATACATCTGCAAAAATTGGGAACCTATAAACTTTTTTTCGGTATTCATCCCCCGGTAAGCGTGACTATTTATGTTTTACACCTTATATATATTTTTCATACGAGTCGTCCTCATTAATATGTCAATTCACATTTCTATTGTACCTATCACTCATGATTGTTTACCATTACAATTATTTTCTATATTCATGAATTCATGAGTTCATTTTTTCATTTTTTCATTTTTTTCTTCATTTTTTCTTCATATTTTTTCTCCACACTTTTCACCATCACTACTTCATTTCATTCATGTGGTTTTAGTGCATTCAACCATTGTCAATACTGTGGTTTCTTTTCCCTCTTTTTTCACCAGCATTTTTTATTTTTATTTTTACTTTTTTTACACATTTTTTTATTTTTTATTTTAACCTTTTTTGGGATCAATATCAGTAAATATATTTGGTATGTTATTCCAATTTATATCTTTTTTACGCACGATTTTTTCACATAGTTACGATCCACATTTTAAAGATTCTCTCCACACACGGAACGACCATTTTTCACATACACTGTGTGTTTTTTCTATCATGTCTACGCCACCGGGGTTTGAAGCATTCAAAAACATTTGATGATAAAGAAAAATAGTTTTTTATTCATTTTTTGGTTCCTGATTTTTCAGCCATTGTTTTATATTTCATATATGTATATTCTATTGTATTTTTTTGTATTTTTCATCAATATGGTTTTATATCGTTTGTATGTATACCTCCATTCCCCCACTGGGTGAAGGAGTTTTGTATCTATCTGCCTTTCACCGTGGGACTGTGGACTTGCTGAACTTACATCTGTTTCTCATCAATTAATTAATTCTAGGTGCAAGTAATTACATTCTTCGGTCACCTCCCTTTTCCTTGGTTTACCTACAAATGTGCGTCGGCTTCCACAGCTCCACAGTGTATGGTTATGAGTAAGCGATTTAATTCGTGAAACGCGTTAACCGGGCACGTCTGTTATGTGCATTGTACTGTCTGTCTGCTACACCGAAGAAGAATAAAGGAGTTTTGATTGTTTTCATCTTATTTTCCCGAGTGCGGTCTACTTTTTTGGATTCTTCATAGCTTGGACGGCGGATCTGACCAGCACCACCCTTTGAACTAACACCTGAGCGGCTCTCTCTTTGTTGTCAATTGGCCCAGCCAGAGCCCAGACATTAATCTGATTGAACATCCCTGGAGAGATCTAAAAATGGCTGTGCACCAACACTCCCCATCCAACCTGATGGATTTTGAGAGGTCCTGCAAAGAATAGCGGCATAAAATGCCCAAACCTAGGTGTGCCAAGCTTGTAGCATTATACTCAAAAAGACTTGATGCTGTATTTGGTGCCAAAGGTGCTTCAACAAAGTATTGAGCAAAGGCTTACTTATGTAGGCTTAAATACTTATGTACATCTGATTTTTTTGGGGGGGTTTTATATTTGTAATATATTTGCAAAGAATTCAAACAAAATTTCATGTCTTTTTATGGGGTATTGTTTGTAGAATTTTGAGGAAAATAATGAATTTAATCCAGATTGGAATAAGGCTGTAACATAACAAAATGTGGAAAAAGTGAAGCTCTGAATACTTTCCGGATATACTGTACTTTTAACCACTTACCGCATACTAACGTACCCATACGTCGGGTAACTTTGCGGGGTTATACCGGGATGATGCCTCTAGCTAGAGGCATCATCCGGTACCGTGGTTTGAAGCCGACGGTCGGCTTTCCGTCGGTAACGACCGATGCGGCTCGGGAGCCGCTCGATTGTTACTCGGGTGAGCATGTCACGCCCACTCCCGCCGCCTTCCGTGGCTTTGCTTGGGGCTCCCGTCCCACCGGGATCCCCGAGCACCCAGCCGACACGTCCGCCGGCTGGATGGAGTCCCGACGAATGCCGGAAACGGCATTGATCGGGTCTCCGATGACGTAACCCGGAGGCGGTGTCCATGACGTCACTTCCGGGTTACTGTGCTGCAAAAGGCGGCAGATTTGAAAAACGGCTGTATGCAAAAACGCCGTTTTCGGCGTTTTGCATACAGGGAAGTGTAGTGGAGGGGTCTAGGGTTTTTTAGACCCTCGATCCCTCCATAAAGTGTACCTGTCACTATATATTGGTGTCACAAGGGATGTTTACATTGCTTGTGACAGCAATAAAAGTGATCAGATTTTTTTTTTTTTTAAAAACCCTGTAATAAAGTTAAAAAAAAATAAAAAATAGGAAAAAAAAAAAAAAAAAAAAAAAAAAGAAGATTTAGCCGCCCCCGTCACCGTTAGCTCGTGCACACAAAAAAAAAAAAAAAAAACGTATACCCAAGTCGAGCCGCAAATGAAATCACTGTTCAAACCACACATGTGAGGTATCGCCGCGATCGCCAGAGTGTGGGCAATAATTAAAAAAAAAGAGCTACACTAACTCTAAACTGGTAACCGTTATATAAATTTAAATTGACCGTAGTTTGTCGCCATCCCACGGGGGGGGGGGGGGGGGGCGCAATTTTAAACCGTAACATGTTGGGTATCCATTTACTCGGCGTGACATCTTTCACAATATCCCCCAAAAAAAAAAATGGGCTAACTTTACTGTTTAGTATTTTTTAAATGCAGTGAAATGTGATTTTTCAAATTTTTTCCAAAAAAATGGCGTTTTAAAGACCGCTGCGCAAATGCCGCTTGACAAAAAATTTTGCAATGACCGACATTTTATTCTCCAGAGTCTTTGCTAAAAATATATATATATATATATATATATATATATATATATATATATATATATATATATATATTATATATATATATATATATATATATATATATATAATGTTTGGGGGTTCTAAGTAGTTTTCTAGGAAAAAATACTGGTTATAACTTGTAAACAAAAAGTGTCCGAAATAGGGCTGGGGCTTAAGTGGTTAATACTACCTCAATTAGGAAGCCTGGTGATCTATCCAAATTACCTACGGGCATCCAAAGCTGGCTCAGGGGAAGATCTTAAGTCCCAGCAGCCCCTATAACTTGAAAGTCTTGTTACCTGGAGCACCAGAACCCAAGTACATAATGCCTGGACTATGGAGGCATTATCAATGGGCAGGTAAAATGAAGTTCTTCCAGAATATAAATGTTGATTTATCAATTTTAAAAAGTCACACTACTGAGCAATCCTTTGCAATTCATAAATGTGTGACAGCATACAAAAAATAAATAGTGATTATACAGGTGGTTTGCAATGGTAGCATTTGGTAGGGGAGCAGGTGCCAGGAGTGTCAACAGGGAAACCTAGAAGAGGAGGAGGATTGTGACTGATCTGTGCAAAACCATTGCATAGCAGAGGTAAAAATGGTATGATTTTTATTTTTTTTAAATAAATTCCTCTAGAATCACTTTAAGACAATTTTGGCTCATGTACTCAGGGCTTAAAAATGCCTTTTACAAACATTGCAGTGCTTTTACAGACTGCCAAAAAAAAAAAAAAAAAAAAGTCATGGGTAGCCTGTGTGTCCCCATGCAAGCCTTTACAAACATAGAAGAGTGTGGGGGGTTTGGGATAAGGACAGGTGATGGGGACTTTACAAATCCAAAACTGACTTGTTTGATATTGCTTAAAAGTTTGAATATTTCTGTTAAAGATGTTGCTAGCCAAGAAAGAGAAATGGAAGATTTAGAAGGTTAGTTCACCTTTAATGCATTCTGCCAAGTGACATTTTTCACTTTTTAGTGCTTCTATACTTAACTGGCAATTGCGCGGTGATGCAACACTGTACCCAAAATTTACATTGTTTTGTTCCCAGAAGTAGAGCTTTCTTTTGGTGGTATTTGATTACCACTGGGTTTTTCATTTTTATTAATTAAAAAAAAATTAAAAAAATGAAAAAAAAAATGTATTAAATATAAAATAAAGGTTATACAAATATTGTTATATAAATTATAATTTATATATAAAAATATATTTTTTTTATACTTTACATCATGCCAAGTACATTTTTATACAGTTTTGTAAAAGAATGCTAATTTTTTAAAGCTACTTCTTTCATTGCCCTCCCCCTCTGTCCTGCATTGGATGCACGACCCTGGACCTCGTCTTTGCTCCCTACCCACACATGTGCAGTCTGCTCTCTGGCAGCTCTGCGTTCTGTGAAGATAAAAGCAGGTTGGACATGCGTGGATAAGGAATAAAGCATGCTAGTTTTTGAGTAGTCCAAGCACAGGTTTGCTTTAAGGACCTATTCACAGCCACACTGCAGTAACACATTTTCATGCATTGTTTCATGTATTGCACTGCAATTTTTAAGGAGTCAATTCAACCGGCTTTTATCAGACCATGTAGTGTTTAACACTGCACAGAAAAATGATGAAAGAGTAGGAAGTCTTACATTATGTTAGACCATTTAAGGGCTTCCCACATAGTAGGATTAGGAGAAACCAGCACCAAGAGACTGAATGAGATCACACCCAGGCAGGGAGCTACAGTATCCGAACGTTGTCAGGCTTGTGATAAGACTTTCCTAAACTGCATTACACACAGAGAGGAAGAGGACATTAAAAATAGATCATGAAACAAAGGCAGTCCCCGTCAGCGCTATGAACCAGACAGCATGCCCATTAAACTAAGTGAAGCGAATTAACACAGACCCTTAGGGGAAAAAAGACACTACATTACAAGTATTCACTTTAGGCCTGCATGCGTCATTTATCTCAGGACCAGGAAAATACTTGGAGAACCAGCCAGTACACTTTTTAAAGTATCCCTAGATAACAAAAAAATTAATAGAAAAAAAAAAGAAAGGGGGGTACATAGTCCAGCTAATGTCGCAGTAAATGGGTCCAGTTTAGCAACTACAGAAGCCAGTAATATTAAGTACCTAGTGTACATTACAGAACATGCATGTATGGCATGTGATCATCATCCTCCAACTGGTCTATCTTTTTTTAAGCAGAACTCAAAGCAAAAAACAAAAATACACAGATGAAAATCCTATAGAAGAACCATTTTACCTGCCAAAGGCTTTATTTTATAATCCAGCTCGGAACCAGCTGGGATTTTTAAGTAGCCCTGCTATAAAGTAAAGTTCTGCATTCCAGAGACCTTATTTTTTCACTGCTGCAGTTACACAATTACAAGTCTTGTTTCTCCCCAGTCAGTGAAAGAAGCAGCAGACTGAAGCTTCTCTGTCACTCTGCTCTCTACCCTTTCAGCAAGTCCCTTGTACTGCAGCACCACTGTTTGGCTCCTTGTTCATGCTTCTACCTCTCACAGTCTTTGCTCCGAATTGCTAGAGCCAATGTCACGTTGAATTTAGAACACTTAGTCCCGGTTCACACTGAGGCGACCTGTGAGGCGACCTGGTCCCCTCACAGGTCGCCTCCCATAGGGAAGCTGCGGACCCGTTCTAATAGGAGCGACAAGTCGCTCCGACTTAGAAAAAGGGTCCGGAGCTTCTTTGGGGCGACCAGGAGGCGACCGCCATAGACTTCAATGTTATGAAGTCCATGGCGGCCGCTCCGAGGTCGCGGTGCGAAGTAGCGTCGCCCCTATGTGAACGGGGCCTTACACAGCCTGCACATAATGTTTTTTTTTTTTTTTTTTTTTTTTAAATGTAAACAATTAGTTACAAATTATAAAAATATAACTACTTCTGAATATAAAATATTTTCTAAGCCAGATAATGATCTCACTACTAAGCATCGGTTCACACTATGGCGATCCGACTTCGGGGGCGACTAGTGAAGTCGCCGTGTACCGCGACTTCGGTGTGACTTGCACGGACTTCACATAATGGAAGTCAATGCAAGTCGCTCCGACTTCGGTCAAAAGTAGTGCAGGAACTATTTTCTAAGTCGGAGCAACTGGAGTCGCTCCCATTAGAACAGTTCCCATAGCACTGAATGGACCGCGACTTGTCAGATGGCCAAGTCGCCTGACAAGTCGCGGTAGTGTGAACTGGGACTTAGGCCCCATTCACACAAAAAAATAAACAAATTTGGTGATGGCTCCATTCTCAAGTGTGAATGGGGCCTAAGGCTGCAAATAAATACATTTTATAAGAGGGCACTTATCAAGTGACTGACAACCATTGAGTAACCAACAATCCAATCCACCACAGCACACACACACACACACACACACACACACACACACACACACACACACACACACACACACACACACACACACACACAGACTAGCCGGCTTAAAAATTTGCGTTGAGTAAATTTTCCCTGCATGAGTGTTTCCGTTGTAAGGGGAATAGGGTCACTAGATGTGCTTGTGCACCCTGATTAATTTAAGAGTTTGCCAAGTGATATCTTTTATGATCAGCTTTCCCAAAAATACATGAGCATATCTGTAGTACAACCACTGGATAGCCATGTACTTTACCTGTTTGGAAGCACTGCAAATAAATGCAGAAACCTCTGCTAACAAAATCTGTAGGCTACTATTTCTGTTTATGGCTAGTTGGCCATTTGTCATGTTGATCCAGTGACTTCAATACTTTGTGATCTACTGGTTATGTGTAAGTAACCTTATACAGCCGGTTAAATTAGAATTTTATCAAAAAGGATTTTTAATACAGAAATGTCGGCTTGCTGAATAATATGTCCATGTACAGCATAGAATGCACTCAATACTTGGTCGAGGCTCCTTTTGCATGAATTACTGCATCAATGTAGTGTGGCATGGAGGTGATCAGCCTGTGACACTGCTGAGGTGTTATGGAAGCCCAAGGTTGCTTTGGTAGCGGCTTTCAGCTCATCTGCATTGTTGGGTCTGGTGTCTCATCCTCTTCACAATACCCCACACAGATCCTCTATGGGGATTAGGTCAGGCAAGTTTGCTGGCCAATCAAGCACAGTGATACCATGATCAATAAACCGGGCACTGGTACTTTTGGCAGTTTGGACAGGTGCCAAGTCCTGCTGGAAAATTAAATCAGCATCTCCATAAAGCGGGTCAGCAGAGAGAAGCATGAAGTGCTCTAGAATTTCCTGGTAGAGGTCTGCGCTGACTTTGGACTTGATAAAACACCATGGACCAACACTAGCAGATGCAAATCACTGACTGGAAACTTCACACTGGACCTCAAGCAACTTGGATTCTGTGCTTCTTCACTCTTTCTCCAGACTCTGGGACCTTGATTTCCAAATGAAATGCAACATTTTTCATCCAAAAAAAAGGGACTTTGGACCACTGAGCAACAGTCCAGGACTTTCTCTTTAGCCCAGGTAAGATGCTTCTGACCTCGTCTCTGGCTCAAGAGTGGTTTGACACAAGGAATGAGATAGTTGTAGACCATGTTCTGGAGACGTCTGTGTGTGGTGACTCTTGAAGCACTGAAACCAGCCCTAGTCCACTCCTTGTGAATCTCCCCCAAATTCTTAAATGGCCTTTGCTTCACAATCCTCTCAAGGCTGCGCTTATCCCTCTTGCTTTTGCACCTCTACCACATTTTTTCCTTCCACTCAACTTTTCATTAATATGCTAAGAAAGCACTCTGAACAGCCCGCTTCTTTAGCAATGACCTTTTGTGACTTACTCTCCTTGAGGAGGGTGTCAATGTCTTTTAGATAACTGTGAAGTCAGAAATCTTCCCCATGGATTGTGTAACCTACTAAACCAGACTGGGACCCCATTTAACCTCCCTGGCGGTATGATTATGTCAGGAATTCTGTACCAAAAGCGGTACAATTTTTTGCATGGAAATTTGTGTTTGTGCAACTTTTGAATTTCCCTCCCAGTTCCGCTCCCATGCACCATTGCTGCTGAAGGGAACGGAACCAGGAAGTCAGAGCGACGGACGAGCGGCGGGGATCTCAGCGGCGATGACAGGAATGGGAGATCATTGCTGGATCGCCAGGAGAAGGTAAAGAACACCGCTGAACGCTCTGCACATCTACCCCGAGCGTGACTCAGGGATACCGATCCTAGCATGAAAAATCCACCCCGAGTCACGCTCGGGGATACCGCTAAGGGAGTTAAAGTCTCAGGAAACCTCTACGGGTGTTTGGAGTGAATTAGCTGATTGTGACGTGTGACACCATGAGTCTACAATATTGAACCTTCACAATATTCTAATTTACTGAAATACTGAATTTCGGGGTTTTCACAAGCTTTAAGCCATTATCATCCAGTTAAAAAGAAAGAAATGCGTGAAAAATATATCACTGTGTATTGAATCAATATAATATGAGTTTCACTTTAATTAAATTACTGAAATAAAATTAACTTTTTGATATTAACATTTTTTGGAGATGCACCTGTATATGATGCAGATAACCATTTATGTATTTGGTTGTTATCCCTTCATGTATAACGTTTAACTTTGTGAATAAAGTCAAAACTTTAGAATTTTCCTATTGGTATTGGTACCCTATATCCAAGTCCCACTCGACTTTTTTTAAATTACATTCTAATAGGGATGAGCTACTATTTGCGATTTTGGTTGGGATCTAGCATTAAATTTATAAATTTGACTCAGGCAAACATGAAGGTCTGAGCGAAGCCAGAATCCCCAATCACCCTGTTCCTGATCAAACTTTTTCCAGGTCAAAGGATCAAGCTACTGGAGAAATTTAAATCACAAAGAATAGCCAAAAAGCTAGAATATTCAGAAAGAGGTCAGCAATGACCAACAGGCAACTAGCATTCTCAGCTGCAGAAAGGTCTACAAAAAGTAGACTCCATAGTTCTCTCACTGAGGGTTTGCCATTATTGTACTATGAGTAACCTGTACAAACATGAATCATATTGCTAGAAAGTGAAAGGGGTCAGAGTCCTCTAGGTGTTAATGATCTATTACCATTATACCTACACCTACCTTACCAACCATATATTCGTCAACAGCAGATGTAGTATTTATTATTGATCAACAACCTCCATCCTCATTCAGTATAGTTTTAGCATACTGTATGCGTTCATAAACTAAACCTCAGAAAAAAAAAAAAAAACTAAAATTATATATCATATATATATATATATATATATCTATATATATATATATATATATATATATATATATATATATATATATATATATATATATATATATATATACATACATACATATACATAGACACACACACACACACCAAATCTCTTTAGATTTGCTTATTTTGCAATTCGTAATGCTGAGTGTCGTTTAAAGAGGAAGTAAACCCTCCTCTGACACTTTTACCTATAGGTAAGCCTATGATAAGGCTTACCTATATGTACTGTAAATATCTCCTAAACATGTACCGTAGATATTTACCTTAGATGCATCCAGTGACGTCACTGGCGCATGCGCTGTGAAGGAACGGGCGCTCGTGCCGTTCCTTCAGAGCCCCGTGCCGTGACTGTCGGCTCCCGCGCGCGGGAGTGACGTCACCGCGGCTCCGGCCAATCAGATGGCCGGATGCCACGATCCCGGAAGACGGGCGACTAGACATGTCGCCCGTCATCCAGTTAAGCGGGCGGCACGGGCTCGTTCTAAGGTATTTCATAATGAGCTAGTATGCGATGCATACTAGCTCATTATGCGTTTCTCTTGCAGGGTGAAGAAGAAAAAAAAAAAAAAAAGAGTTTACAACCTCTTTAAAAGCACCTCAAAAAACGCTTGCTTTTAACATTCAATTTTATAGCGAATGGACTTTCCTGAATGAAAACATTCAATCCTTCTGAAACATTTTCTATGCTGTTCCTTCAAAAATTTTCCAGTCACTGTGGTTGAAAATGACAACTTGACCTCACCAACTGCAAAATCAAATGAACGTTCCTAAAATGAAACTTTTCTAATGAAATTCTAGGTTACGGCTAGCTTTAGGAAGTCCGAAGCATCACTTGTAAGCCTCCTTGAGTTTACTGCACAGCAATGACATTTTTCTAGGATGAAGGAAAAAAAAAAATTCCCTAATGGGGCCACAAAGGGTATTCATTAAAAAGTGGCAGAGGTTCTAACCCTTCTCCACAATTAAGTTTTGGCGGAAGATTCACTTTAATCCATAGTGGTATAATGATTAAGGGATTGAGCCAACTCAAATGGGGGGGGCTGAATGTACTACACTTTTTTTTTTTTTTTTAATTCAAGTAGAAGTTCAGCCAAAAACAAATGCTAGATCTACTTGCAGCCACATTATAAAACCTATCTGACCCTGTAAAGCAAAAAAAAAAATTGCCACACACACTTATTCTGAAGCCAATCCGGTCTGGTCTCCAGCAGTGGATTGGTCAACAACAAGACGGGACATTACCCATAGAGTTACTATGGGAAGCCCGCTGTCAGTTCTCTCCTGCACACAGAAGCCACCCGCTGACAGTTCAGCATGGGACCAGATCAGAGCAGCTGCAGAAAAGGCATGTATAGTGATTTTTACTTTACAGGGCTAGAGATAGATTTGTCGATTTAGAGTTCGTTTTTGGCTGAACTTCTACTTTAAATAGGATTAAAACACAACAGATATTTTTTTCAACCATCTACACAATTCAAATACATCCATAATGTTCCAGACATTTAAATGACTGTTCAAGCATAGGATGCAAAATATGCAATATAAACCTAAGTGTGCAGTTTTGTGGCTGCTTTTCATGCACTTTGCATTGTAGACAAGGTGTCACCAGTTACCTATGTGCACCTCAATGGTGGGGATTAACCAGCAAAAAAAGGAGTACAGCTGACCAATGACACCTCTCTACACTCTGGCATGCACAGTACAAACATTGGTTTGAAAAGCTACGATAACAATGACCCTCAACTGTGTACGGAAAACCTTGGCAAGCGGCCCCACTGCCCTCCAACTCATGCGATAGCAGAGAACAACCAGTTTATTCTAGAAAAGCAGATGATGCAGTTCAACTTCAGAGCTGTGTGTGGAGGATTATCTGCAGTGATTGGGTCTTGATGACAGATGCTAATCTTCTGTAGTCTAGACTGGGCTTGGGGTTAGTGCTCTACACTTTTAATACAGCCAAATTTATACATGTTTTAATATTCTGAAACCTCCGCTGAAACCTAGAAAACATGTTAAGCAAAGAATTTTGGGAGATTTTTAGATCTCACTAGCTGTTTGCTTGCTAGGTCAGTGACTTGGGTGGGAAAGCGAGGATCAGAGAGACAGCGCAGAGCATCCTATTTAACCACTTTACCACTGGAGGATTTTGCTGTCTTACGTCTGGGCCACTTTTTGCGATTCAGCGCTGTGGGACTTTGGGTACGGCATTGCACTATCGCGCAATTCTCAGTTAAACAAAATTTACGTCCTTTTTTTCCCCACAAACAGAGCTTTCTTTTGGTGGTATTTGATCACCTGTGCGATTTTTACTTTTTGCGCTATAAACAAAAAAACAGCGTTTATTTTGAAAAAATAACAATATTTTTCAAATTTTTTTTATATGAAATTCCCCCCCAAAAAAAAAATGTAAAAATCCAAATTTTTTTTAATTTTTGTTTTCTGCTACCTAGGTTTGGTAAAAAAAAAAAAAAAAAATCACAATAAGCGTATTTTGATTGGTTTGCGCAAAAGTTATTGCGTTAACTAAGGGAAAGATTATTTGGGTGTTTTTTTTTTTTTTTTTAACGCGTAATGGCAGCGATCTGCAATTTTTTTCTTGTGGGACTGCGACATTGCAGCGGACAGATCGGACCCGTGACTGACATTGACACTTTTGGGGGTACCAGTTACATTACTAGAGTAATCAGTTCTATAAATATGCACTGTTACTGTAAAAATGACACTGGCAGGGAAGGGGTTAATTTTATTGGAGATGGAGGGGTTAATGTATGCCTGGTGCTTACTAACGTGTGTGGGGGGAGTTGACTGAGTGACACAAGGACAGATCGCATGTTCAGCTATGCTGAACACTGCAATCTGTCACTCCTTGTCACTGAGGAGATCCGCCCGCTCTGTTTACACAAGCGGGCGGATCTCCAAACTAGATTGCCCGACGATCGGGGAAGAGCAGCGGCGATTGCCGCTGCTCCTCCCCTGGCCCGACTCCCGCTGTGACTGAATACAGCGGGAGCGACCCTCCGGCGGCATGCGCGCGCCGCCGAGAAGGGGGAGTGTCTGGCGACGTAGGTCTACGTAGTCAGACCTACAAGAGCCACTTTGCCGCAGTAGAGCTCTAGTGAGCAGCGGCAAAGTGGTTAAAATGTATTTCTACTTTTGCAATCAAATTTGGAAAAAAAAAAAAAAAAAAACACAACTATAATTCTTATATGTTCCCATTCACAATTCTAACATTTTGCAAGTTTCTCAGGAGAAGGCATCATGGATAAATAAAAAAAAAAAAAAAAAAAAAAAGATCTTTTTTTTAGCAATGTCACAATAGAATTTATTTACTAAAGCTGGAGTGTGCCAAATAAGGCTCACCTGTTCACAGAAACAGCTTATAACCTCAGCTTGTTCAATTAAGCTTTGACAATAAAACCTAGAAGCAAACTGGTTTCTATGCAGAAGGGAGTCCGATTTTGCCATCTCAATCTTTAGTACGAGTCTGTCCCAAGTCTGTCATCATTAAGCCTAGGTTCACATCTATGTGTCTCAGGAATGTGCACAAAGCATGCAATTTCCCAACACAGAGAAACAGCACTTTAGCAAAGATGCGGGGCTGCCTTTAAAGGATGATCTTTTGAATGTTACACCGTATTTTGGGTGTAACATGTTCCAGCAGCCCCCATCACACCCTGATCCCTCCCCACCTTCCCTGTGACAGCAGGCAGGGGTTCTGATCCCCCACAGCTGCTGTCATATTTAAAAATCGGTGTGGATGTGCGGGGCTCCACCCAAACAGCTGTGTCATTCATTCTCAGCAATCTTTGAATGAAGAAACTATCAGTCCTGTCTTTTAGAGCAGCAGACAGCTTATAGCTCTCAGTGGGCTACGAGTACACCGATTAGCCTGCTCATAGGTCCATTCACACTTCCTCCAGCTTTCAAACTGAAAGCCCATACTGGGGGTATAGAAAGCTGGAGTGAGTGTGCAGGAGCCTAATATTGCACCTGCAATTCACTGAATGTGGGTGCAATACTTACCAGGCTCCTGTAGAAAAATAAAATAAATGCACATTTTACCTGAAAATATATCTGCATTAATGGTTTTTAAATAAAGTGGTTATAAAGCCTAAACATTTTTTACCTTAATTTATTGCTTTAAAGGTAAAAATGTTTACGCATCTGTATCGCCCTCTCACCCCCCCATTTATACTTCCTTAAGCCCTCATTCCATCCGGCGACTGTGCCAGTCTGCAGCTCTTCTCTCTCCTCGCTTCCGGGTCTTGCTGGCTTTGTTTGGGCATTGGCTCCTGCTGCTGTCAATCAAAGCCAGTGACAAGGGAGCAGCAAATCCTGTGTGTCTATATAGGGGCAGACAGTGGGCCACTGGAGAGAGCCCACACAAGTGCACCCATAGAAAAGTAGCTATGGGGGCATTCTCCAGAGAAGAGGAGCCAGGAGTGCCAGAAGGACCTGAGAAGAGGAGGTTTGGGGCAACTCTGTGCAACTGCAAGGTGAACTGGGCCTTTAATGGTTAAGGGCACCCTACACATCTGTAAAAGCGTGTGCAAAACTGCATAGTGCTGCAGCCCCAAGCAGTTCTGTGTGCCATGTTTTTGTTAAAGTCAGGAGCAATTTTTCTTAATTCCTCCACTTAAATGAATAGGCCGCCCTACACCGAGCGCACCGGAACACGTGCAAGATGCACATGCGCACCCAGGAACACTGAGCCAAGCAATCCAGCCTACAGGCTGTTAACCCTTTGTTAGGACAGGGTTTAAATCTAGTTACAATTGACAATGAAAATCTGCCTGGCCAGCACCCAAACAAAGGAATACCTAGGATTTTCTCTTTTCTGGTCAGGTCATTTAAAAAAAGGTAAGCTACATTTTTAAAATATTTATTTTCTTTTTTTAGGCGGACCATACATACATACATACAATTTTCCTTTAGATTTACCAAAACCATAAAAATAGGTAGAGGTCAAGCCTGAACCCTTTCAATTTGTATGCAACCATGCAAACTGAACAAGAAAACAGTATAATGTATATCCAGCTAACGCAGTAGGGGGCTTGTTGGATCTCTGCAAAGAGTTTACTGCATCCCCACAGACAGCAAGGGTCCCCACTCTGCATCTGCTGGCAGGGGTCAGGCTTTTACACTCAGGTTCTAGCTGCTTTAGAAAGAAAAACTAAGGAACACGGTTTTTCAACTGGAATATACAGTTTTTATCCAATTTAAACTGAAGGCTCCGTTAGGATTTAAGGCAAGTACAGATTTTCAGGCTGACTGTTATGCAGGGCAAAATGACTCCGAAAAAAAAAAAAGCCCTAGCTGGTAAGCTACAATATATTAAGCACTTCTGGACCAGGCCATTTTTTTAAGATTCGGCACTGCAATACTTTAATGGACAATCACGCGGTCATGCGACGACGTACCCAAATAAAATTGATGTCCTTTTTTTCCCCACAAATACAGCTTTCTTTGGTGGTATTTGATCACCTGTGCGTTTTTATTTTTTTGCGTTATAAAACTAAAAAAAAAGACAATTCTGAGAAAAAAAAAATATTTTTTACTTTCTGCTATATAATGGCCCCTGGGATTGGCTACTCCGTGGGATGGCTCCTACAAACCGCCGTACAGGTACAGCGATTTGCGGAAACCTGCCTCCTTATAGGCGGCAGCTGGTCGGCAAGTGGTTAAATAATTACATGGATGATAATAATTGAAGTGCCAATTTATTTCAAACTGTAAGATATGAACTTGAGTTGTATAGAATAGCTCAGTCTTTATGATTGGTCATCAGAGTTGACATACTAGAAATGGGCTGAGGAGTACACTAAAGACATTCAACAAATAAAGCCAACACCATCCTTTTGCCTGGGAAATAAAAATCTTTGTTCTGCGAATTTTCAGAGGACTGCAAGAGTCAAACACCCTTCATAAAAGATCGGAAGACTCCGCATCTGTACAAATGATGACCCAATTAGACAAGACAATGAAATGCTTGTTTAAGACACAACAAACAAACATTTCACCAATAACATTGCTGCTCACTGAACTCCTATATGTGGTACTGTGGTTGAGCCCCACCCCTCGGTATTGCCATAGTGAATAACTAGACCAGGACAATTCATTTAGAAAACATGATAGAAAAGTAAACCCTAAAATAAAAAAAGACAGGCTATAACATGCAGGTCTGCCATGCAACTAAGAACATTGTATTACACAACAAGGTCAGGCTTGCTTCAACATTTACTCACGCTCAAGAGAAGTATCCATTTTTTTCTCTCCGTCAAAAAAAAAAAAAAAAAAGTCATTTAAAATTCACACTCTCTCAATCTACTGTATTCCTCTAAGAGGGTCATCAAGCATGTACTCAAAACCCCATAAAACTCCTAAAGAATAAAAAACTTATAAAAATGTATGTCTGAAGGTGTCCCAATGTTGCCTGTGGGGGGGCTTGAAGTGTAAATAAAGACTTCCATTTGTAGACATTACTAAATTATTTTTGAAAGTGCATGGTCAATGGTTGTACTTCCCAAAATGTAATAAGCATGGGCCAAGGTCTATATCTTACCTTGTAAAGAAAAAAAAGAAAAAAGGAAGGCGACGAGAATGTCCAGGCAAAAATGAGGTAGCAATGTCATTGACAGGTCCTTTTCAAAATCCAGGCTTAGGCATGTCAATCCTCGGTGCATGAGAAATAAGTCAAACGAGCCAGAGCACTGCAATAATAAATATGTGCCCATGCTCATCATTAATTTAGGCAATCAATGGGCAATCAATGGGCAATTCAGGGAGGAAGGCTCCGAGGTGACTACCAGAGCACAGCTTTCATTTCACAGTCCGTTCCTACACACTGGAATGTCATTGAATGGTGTTGAAAAGTAGAATTATTATAATACCATGCTCACATTCAGTTACACAGTAAATTAGGCTGGCCTTCCATCTGTAGATTTTCGATTGGACCGATAAAAAAAAAAAAAAGAGCACAACTCTTGTCTGACCATTTGATGTTGCCTTTAGGGACTCCACTAATTTTGAACAACCCATCATTTGAGTACCACATCAATATCCCAATTTTCATAGAATGAACACTTTCCAATTCAGGATTAACTTTGTGACAAGTGCATGTGCATAGGACGAGTTATGGTTTTTCTTGGCTGGGAACCAATTGAACTATTCAAAATGTATTTGTTTCCATTGGGTTCATCAAAAATGATTCATGCTTGTTCTTTTTTGCTTACTCTGGATAAAAACTGAATGTCAACTCTTGTGTAATCAAACATTCTGAAAACAACAAACTTTAACAAAATATGATGGACGTGACGGCAGCTAGGAGAGCCTTTGGCCGGGTCTTCAACTTTCCCCTTTACTTTATCTCTCTTTTTTAAATGCTTTTATTATTCATCCTTTGATTTCTTGGGAGTGATATGGTACCCTCTCCATCACAGATTGTGATGAGTTTTTTTGCTTTTGTTATGCAATAAAGAGTCCCTAGCTGTTTATATGTGTATCCCACTAACCGAGTAGTATATAATGGGTTCTTGTGTTTTTTGTATTGAACCAGTTTGTGCTCACCACTTTGATACTTCGGATATATACACCATCTGTATCTTTTGGGTCTATTGGTTCTGAATTTATTCTCCACCTGCTAATCAACTTTGTTACCTTAAAAGTGGGTGTAAACCCACTTTGACATTTACCTATAGGTAAGCCTATATTAAGGCTTACCTATAGGTGCTATAAATATCTCCTAAACATGTACTGTTTAGGAGATATTTACAGTGCATGCAGCCGATGACGTCATTGGCGCATGCGCTCTGAAGGAACGGCCACCCGTGCCGTTCCTTCAGAGCCCAGTGCCTTGAACGGCGGCTCCCACGCGAATGCGCGGGAGTGATGTTATCGCGCCAATCAGATGGCCGGAGGACACGAACAAGGAAGCAGGGTGGCCAAAAAGGTCGCCCGCCCTGTCGATTAGCGGGCGGCACTGAGGGCTTCCTTTTAAGGTAAGTATTTCATGCCTTTGTCTTTAAAGGATTTTTTTTTCTCTTTTTTTTAGGGTTTACTTCCCCTTTAAAAAAGTGATGATAAAGTCTTGTTTTTTTTCTTTATAAAGAACAAAACATGTCATACTTACTTGCCCTGTGTAGTGGTTTTGTACAGCGCCGCCCACATTCTCCTCTTCTCAGGTCCCTAGCCAGTGCTCCTGGCCTCTCCTTCCTGCCCAGTGCCCCCACAGGAAGCAGCTTTCTATGGGGGCAACCGAGCCTAGCCGCAGCTGTGTGTGTTCATTTAGACAGCCTTGGCTCGGCCCTGCCACCTCTCAGATCTCATTGGCTAACTGACTGATTGAAAGCAGCAGGAGCCAATGGCACCACTGCTGTATCACAGCAAATCAGGAGGGAGAGTCTCGGACGGCCAAGGCACTTGTGCACATGGTTGGATCGAGATGGGGCTCAGGTATTAGGAGGGCTACTGCACACTGAAGGTTTTTATCTTAATGCATAGAATGCATTAAGATAAAAAAAAAAAAAAAAAAAATTTTGAAACAGAAAAATTTCTAACAAAATCCTACAGGTGCAAGTCCAACTTTTGCCATAGACCCGAACCTCATGGGTTTCATCTGAACTCTTGTAAGACAGTTTATAGACCGCTTTCCAAGGAGCTTTGCCTCCTAAACACAAACAAAAGGCTAAGGAAAAGTATACAAGTATTTTATTAGAATAACATTTTTGCTGTACAAAAAAAATTTAATACACAACAATGGATTACAAGGAAATTATGGATTAGGTACAGTAAATACTTTCTTCGCAGATACAGCTGTCTCACTTAAGCCCCCGTTCACACTAAGGCGACCTGTGAGGCGACCTGGTCGCCTCACAGGTCGCCGCAGGTCGCCTTCCATAGGGAAGCTGCGGACCCGTTCTAATAGGAGCGACACAAGTCGCTCCGACTTAGAAAAAGGGTCCGGAGCTTCTTTGGGGCGACCAGGAGGCGACTGCCATAGACATCAATGTTATGAAGTCGGTGGCGGCCGCTCCGAGGTCGCGGCGCGCTGCTCGCACCGCGATCTCGGAGGTCGCCCCGGGAAGTAGCGTCGCGTGTATGTGAACCGGCGCTAAGGCCAGTTCACACCAGAATTACGTGTGGGAAACCCACATTCTGTGCGCGTTTCCTGCATCGTGTTCAAAATGCCCAGAACATTGGTGTCAATGTTAACTTAACATTCTAAAAATAGGTCGCAAATTCAATGAGTTTTCCTACAGCGAATCGCATTGTACAACAGTACCATGTGATCCGGTTGCTGTGCATGCACTACTTTTGGTACAGTCCAGTGCAATTTCAGCCTATACAAATGAATGGGCTAAAAACTCAGCACCCGGACCACATTTGAATCGCACAGAAACGCTAACATCTCAGACAAAAATTGTCCTGAAAGGGGTTACTCACTATTTCCCCACGTGCACGCATGTTTTGTAAATTTCATCTTAAGCTACTGAGTTTTGTAAAAGAGGAGAAAAAAAAAAAAAAAAAAAAACACACACACATATGAAACATAGAAGTATCGAAAAACACCAGCATGCCTGTGACAAAATACACCACTATTCTTAATGAATAAATACAACGAACAGTTCACAAAAAAAACAAACACTTTAAAAATTATAACCTCACCTTATCTTGTGCAAAGCAATCTTACAAAATGGGCATACAAGCACAAATATGTAGGATGTACGTGGGAGGGAGAAGATGACACATTACTGCATAATCAAACCTGTCCGACTGTCACAAACTGCAGCCACACCTTACATACAGAACAATTTAGGTGTTAAATCTACCTTAAAAAAAAAAAAAAAAAAAAAAAAAAAATTTCTCTTCACCAGAATATTTCTAGGTAACCATAAGTCAAAGAAAAAAAACAAAGAAAAAAAAAAAAAAAAAAACAAAAACACACACCAAAGCTTAGCTTAAGGCTGCATTCACATGTCAGCGTATGGATCGCGGGCAGAATCGCCGCGATTCCACCCGCGATCCGGAGATCCGGAGATTAATCGCGAAAAAAAAAATCGTGGGACGCATTACGGCCAAAAAAGTACAAGAGCTTCTTTAGAAAATCTCTGAATAGGGTCTGATCTTTCCCATCTAGGTCCTCATCCAAAGATGGGCAGTTATATCATCAGTCCTTCTTTGGATGAGATCTGCCCATCTATGCCTGCCTTGATTCTGCAGTCCAAATCCCGAGGAGGTCCCTGGCCTTTTCTCAGACAAGAAATTACAGCATGCTGAATATTCAGGGTATAGAATAGAGGTTTTTAGAATGCAGACCATCAGAAAAACACAAAAAGGAAGGGATGGAGGTCCACTGTCCCATTTACAAAATTTTGAGGTTTAGCTTTTCTCTGACATCTTTAAAAAGGAGTGTCCCTTTTTATTCAACTGTGGAACTGAGCCTTCACGGAAATGCCTCTTTTTTTTTTGACAGAGCATTTTAGCCCAGAATAGATCTGTTTTTTTTTTTCCAGGGTAAGGCTAGAAATGGAACTTTACTTCGCAAAGAAAAAAAAAAAAAAAAAAAAAAAAAAAAGAAAAGGTTATTGCTCTTTGTAAACCAAAATAAACACTGTCACAGGCTTAAAATACAAGTCATGCAAATTATTTTCTTGCCATCTCAATTTACTCTCTAAAATACAAAAGTAAAACTGGAGAACTGTTTACAGTCTCAATTAAATGACACCATAGGCAAAATATTAAAAAATAAAAGAGAAGGTTAAATAGCTTTAATCTTAACATTAGGTAGTTTCAGCTCTTGCTCCCTGTGGTTGCCTGGGTGCTTGCTCCAAAGCCGTCCTTCACAGCCAGGGCCGGACTGGCCTACAGGGATACTGTGATAGGCCAGCAAGTCCCCCTGCCATGGGGCTGCTTGAAGGCCGTACATGCTCGGCCATTCTCGGGCAGACGGTGCATGCGCAGTGATGTGATGGTGCCATTTTTAAATGCACGATGCCTCACAGATCAGTAAGTAAAACCCCTCCGCAGCCCCTGTACCATGCCCACAGCCTCTGCATCTCCTGTACCATGCCCACAGCCTCTGCATCTCCTGTACCATGCCCACAGCCTCCGCATCTCCTGTACCATTAGGGTTGCCACCTCATCCATTTAAGGACACATGAATTACACAGGTTCTGAGGATAATATAATGCAGAGAAGGCACTGAGTTTAATTACCACCTTAATCAGCCACAGAACCTGTGTAATTGTGTGTCCTGGTTTAAAGGGATGAGGTGGCAACCCTATGTACCATGCCCGCGCAGCCTCCGACATGTCCTCCTGTACCATGTTGGCACTTGTAGCGGGAATGATAGATAGAGATATATATATATATATATATATATATATATATATATATATATATATACACACACACATATATACACACACACACACACACACACACACACACACAGTGGGTACGAAAAGTATTCAGACCCCCTTAAATTTTTCACTCTTTGTTATATTGCAGCCATTTGCTGAAATCCTTTAAGTTCATTCTTCTTCCTCATGAATGTACACACAGCTCCCCATACTGACAGAAAAACACAGAATTGTTGACATTGTTGCAGATTTATTAAAAAAAGAAAAATTGAAATATCACATGGTCCTAAGTATTCAGACCCTTTGCTGTGACACTCATATTTAACTCGGGTGCTTTCCATTTCTTCTGATCATCCTTGAGATGGTTCTAGACCTTCATTTGAGTCCAGCTGTGTTTGATTATACTGATTGGACTTGATTAGGAAAGCCACACACCTGTCTATATAAGACCTTCCAGATCACAATGCATGTCAGAGCAAATGAGAATCATGAGGTCAAAAGGAACTGCCTGAAGAGCTCAGAGACAGAATTGTGGCAAGGCACAGATCTGGCCAAGGTTACAAAACAATTTCTGCTGCACTTAAGGTTCCTAAGAGCACAGTGGCCTCCATAATCCTCAAATGGAAGACGTTTGGGACGACCAGAACCCTTCCTAAAGCTGGCCGTCCGGCCAAACTGAGCTATCGGGGGAGAAGAGCCTTGGTGAGAGAGGTAAAGAAGAACCCAAAGATCACTGTGGCTGAGCTCCAGAGATGCAGTCAGGAGATGGGAGAAAGTTGTAGAAAGTCAACCATCACTGCAGCCCTCCACCAGTCGGGGCTTTATGGCAGAGTGGCCCGACGGAAGCCTCTCCTCAGTGTAAGACACATGAAAGCCCGCATGGAGTTTGCTAAAAAAACACCTGAAGGACTCCAAGATGGTGAGAAATAAGATTCTCTGGTCTGATGAGACCAAAATAGAACTTTTTGGCCTTAATTCTAAGCGGTATGTGTGGAGAAAACCAGGCTCTGCTCATCACCTGTCCAATACAGTCCCAACAGTGAAGCATGGTGGTGGCAGCATCATGCTGTGGGGGTGTTTTTCAGCTGCAGGGACAGGACGACTGGTTGCAATCAAGGGAAAGATGAATGCGGCCAAGTAAAGGGATATCCTGGACAAAAACCTTCTCCACAGTGCTCTGGACCTCAGACTGGGCCGAAGGTTTACCTTCCAACAAGACAATGACCCTAAGCACACAGCTAAAATAACGAAGGAGTGGCTTCACAACAACTCAGTGACTGTTCTTGAATGGCCCAGCCAGAGCCCTGACTTAAACCCAATTGAGCATCTCTGGAGAGACCTAAAAATGGCTGTCCACCAACGTTTACCATCCAACCTGACAGAACTGGAGAGGATCTGCAAGGAGGAATGGCAGAGGATCCCCAAATCCAGGTGTGAAAGACTTGTTGCATCTTTCCCAAAAAGACTCCTGGCTGTATTAGATCAAAAGGGGGCTTCTACTAAATACTGAGCAAAGGGTCTGAATACTTAGGACCATGTGATATTTCAGTTTTTCTTTAATAAATCTGCAACAATGTCAACAATTCTGTGTTTTTCTGTCAGTATGGGGTGCTATGTGTACATTCATGAGGAAGAAGAATGAACTTAAATGATTTTAGCAAATGGCTGCAATATAACAAAGAGTGAAAAATTTAAGGGGGTCTGAATACTTTTTGTACCGTATGCATGTATGCATACATACATATATACACACACACACACACACACACACACACACACACACACACACAATCTGTCTTATCTTATAATACACTCTTCAAATTTGCTTTAAAAATGTATGGTTTTCCCTTTTATGAAAAAAGAGAATAAAGACATTAGGAGGTTGGGCTGGTATAATAATGCTATGGGGTTGCTATGAAACCATGCCCAGGGCTGAATTTTACAACCCATTTCGGCCCGGTTCACAACTAAGCGTTTTGGCACTTGAAACCCAAAGTGCAACAATGCTAATAATCCCATCATACTCCATGGACCTGTTCACACCTAAACATTGGCACAATGTGTTGCTGGGAAGCTCAACATGCGCATCTTTGGAACAGAATCAAATTTTTGGTTCTATTTACTTTAATGGGATCTTCTTGGAAAATGCACTTATCAAGCACTTTTATTTAAAAGTCTAAGGGACCATAAATGTGATCCTGTACTACAAGTTGTGCTGAAAAATGCTAGAAAAAAGCCTTTATATCACCTTAGCTATGCTTATGGTTGAACAATGAAGAGAGATGGTTGAACAATGAAGAGAGATAACACTTAGGCTAGTCAAAGTCCACGATTCAAGGTGGGTGCTGAACCTCGGCTCGCCACCAGGAGATGCATAAAAAGAAAAAAAATGATTGCACACCACCATGGAATTCAATGAAGAAAAGTTCCTTTATTTACATAAGTGGTATAAGGTACAGCAGGGTAGGACAGTAGACGCGTTTCACGTGACTGCTACGTGCTTGTTCACTAACAAGTACGTAGCAGTCGTGTGAAACGCGTCTGTTGTACCCTGTTGTACCTTGCACCACTTCTGAATAAAGGAACTTTTGTTCATTGAAATTCCGTGGTGGTGTGCAACCATTTTCTTCTTTTAAGCTTATGGTTGTTTGACCAAGGGCTCAAACCCTACTGCTTTGTAATACTACCAATCTGCTGCCTGGTCCTATGGCCATAGCACTAAGAAAAAATCCATCTTGTGAGTTCAGGGCATGTGACACTAAGCCCCAGTTCACACTGAGGCGACCTGTGAGGCGACCTGGTCGCTGTAGGTCGCCTCCCATAGGGAAGCTGCGGAGCCGTTCTAATAGGAGCGACACAAGTCGCTCAGACTTAGAAAAAGAGTCCGGAGCTTCTTTGGGGCGACCAGGAGGCGACCGCCATAGACTTTAATGTTATGAAGTCCGTGGCGGCCGCTCCGAGGTCGCGGCACGCTGCTCGCACCGCCCCGACGTGAACGGGGCCTAAGAGGATAGATAAGATAGATCACTCCTAATTGAAGAAAGGTGACAATTTAGGAGTTTAGGTTCATTTCAATCCTGGCCATTACCAAAGCAAAGCAATGTCTAGAGACTGAACGTTTCAATCGCAAAAGCAAGTGAAAGGAACTAAGTAACCTACTACCTACCAAAAGTTGAAAATGTTCATATTGCAGGATAGTGGGTAACTTTGCCTTGATTTTATTGATTGTGCAATCTAAAGCTGGATAGAAAACATTATATAGACCATCATTGCTACAGGCACATGAAACAAATTTGTCCGGTCCCACCCTTGTTTTGTGCTATTGCATTCTTAAATTGGAGGGCAGTGTAAAGCTTACTGTTTGCTTTTGCTCTTCACACCCATATAAGGTGAACAAGTAATTCAATGTGCATTCATCAGGGTTTGGCCCAAAGTATACTTCTCTGTATGACACTACAATATAGGTTAATGATTCATGTAAGCCACCATCATCTTCTACTAATTCATCAAACTGCACTGTCACATGGCTGATCCTAGCAACGGTATTATACACAGGAGCAGCCAGAGATATTGACAATAGCCGCTGTGTAAATAGTCAGCCCAATACTCTTATCAATGCAAAATCTCTTCAAACATTAATGAGATCACCATGCTCAATCTACATCATCTCTGAACACAGGGATGGATACTCTAAAAACACAGCAAGCATAAATAACAGAAACTACTCCCCTGGACATGAGAAAGTAAAAGCAAATAGGGCAAATTGTGCCTGCAGTCAAAGTGGAGTACCTGCATACAATGCAAAGTAGCTGCTCTAAAGAAAAAGTCCTAGATTAGATCATGGTTAGACAGAGTTGGTTCTCCAAGTAAAAGGAGACACAGCTAAAATACACCGACCAAATGTATGTAGGTAGTTCAGATTCACCTGCTAAAGGATTTATACACGGCTGAAAAAAAAATTAAAGAAACACTTTTTAATCAGAGTATGGCATCCAGTCAATTAAACTCCTAGGATATTGATTTGGTCAGTTAAGTAGCAGAGGGGGTTGTTAATCAGTTTCAGCTGCTTTGGTGTTAATGAAATTAACAGGTGCACTAGATAAACCACAACGAGACAACCTCCAAAAACAGGTACAGTTTTACAGGTGGCGGCCAATTACTTTTTTTCCCCTATTCATCTTTTCTGACTGTTTTTCCACTAGTTTT
Organism: Pelophylax lessonae; assembly: GCF_965119305.1. Lineage (NCBI taxonomy): Eukaryota > Metazoa > Chordata > Amphibia > Anura > Ranidae > Pelophylax > Pelophylax lessonae. The sequence goes on along the minus strand of NC_138774.1, from coordinate 112,121,762 downwards.
GTATTTGGCTAGGGTCAGTATCACCATTTGTTGAATGAGGCGATACCTGGACAATAGAGGTTGCATAGGCAGTCCAACTCCTCCAGGATGGCACATTAATATGGGTCATTGCCAGAAGGTTTACACCAGGGCTTGACAAATTTGCCTGAAATCTAGGAGCCAGCTAAAAAAGTTAGGAGCCAGTTTTTTTTTTTTTAACCACTTTAATACCGCTCACGGTAATACTACTGCGGCAGAGCGGCACGATACCGCTCAGCCACGTAGTATTAACGTGATGCGCGATCACAGCTCCAGAGCGCGCTCCCGCGCGCCGCGGGTCCCGATCCCGATGTCATTCGGTAGGGAACCGATCAGTCATCAGATACTGACCAATGATTTTTGGTCAGTGTCTGTAGATCGGTCCCCACCAATGGCAATCTGTCCCCTGTCTGTGTAATGTAAACACAGACAGGGGAAGTGATGTCACTGTCCTTCCTGGAGTCCTTTCGGTTCCAGGAGAGAGACAGAGACACACCAAAAACGTGAGTTCCACCAAGCAGCACACTGACACACCTCACATAGGTACATTTAACCCCTTCATCACCTCTGATCACCCCCTGATCACCCCCAAAACCCCTCACAGTGAACACTATATACAGTGGTATACAGATATTTTACTGATCACTGTATAAGTGTCACTTGTGAGCGTAGTTTGCGCCTGCGTTAGGCCCAAATAGGGTTAGGGTACCCGCCACCTATCCCCTAATAAAGTTTTTACCCCTTGATCAGCCCCAGTTAACCCCTTCACTACCTATTACTCTGTGCACTAAATACAGTATATAGGTAAATACTGATCACTGTATTTAGTGTCACTAGTGACCCTAATTTGCGCTTGCGCTAAGCCCATATAGGGTTAGGGCACCCGCCACCTATTCCCTAATAAACTTTTAACCGCTTGATCTTCCCCAGTTAACCCCTTCACTCCATATAAATCAGTGCACTAATATATACAGTATATCAGATAACTACTGATCACTGTATTTAGTGTCACTGGTGACCCTAATTTGCGCTTGCGCTAGGCCCGAATAGGTTTAGGCCACCCGCCATCTATCCTCTATAAAGGTTTAACCCCTTGATCTCCCCCAGTTTAACCCCTTCACTTCCCTGTCACAGTGTTCACTATATACAGTGATTACCGATCACTGTATTAGCGTCACGGGTGACACAACTTAGGCTAGCTAGTTAGCGTCAGGGTCCCACTACACCACCGTTACTTAGCGTCAGTTAGAGTCAAGTACACTAACACACACACACCACCGTTACTAGTATAGTGTTTGAACAGATCAATATCTGATCTGATCAGAACTATACTAGCGTCCTCATAATTTAGTGTTCCCCAAACGCAGTGTTTGCACAATCAGCACTGATTCCTGCTAGCACCTGCGTTTAGCCCCCCTGCCCAGCCCACCTTACCCAGGCAAGTGTAGTAATCAATAGATTACTGACACTTCCAAAAAACACAAATCACACAAAACCGCTGCGTTAGCAGAGTCAGGCCTGATCTCTGTTAGCACTAGCAGTTTTTCTTTGTAGCGACCAAATAGTCCTCGACAACCAGGTGCTTTTATTACCTAGTAGTCGCATCACTGTACGAGTAAATTTAGCTACCAAAATGACAAAACGTTCGCTCAGTGATGATGCTATATACAGTATAATGGCCATGTCAAGTGAGAGCGATGGGGAAGCCTCACTGTCAGAATCAGGGTCAATATACGAACCAGATGACAGCAGCGGCTCCCTGACAGATAGCTCCGACAGAGGGGTCCCTGCTAGGGTCAGGCGTACCCGACCCCATTCTGGAGTTGTTGACTTGCAAGAACTGGAGGTTTCTGGTATGCAGCAGAGTGCCAGTACTAGTGCCGCTCACACTTCTCGTGAACTGGCAAGCACGAGCGGCCTAGTACACCCTGGACCTTCAACCAGCACTGCAGTATCACCTGGTGACGTGGCGAGTCACCTGAGTGCAGTTGAAGCTGGTGCGGTGGCTAGCACGAGTAGTGGCCCGCAGCCACCGCGTATCCGAAGACAGGCCCGTAGAGCCCATAGTGTCCTCCCTGAAGCGCTGGCATATCCTAATTGGCAGCCCACAGATTCCACAGCGCCAGTACTTCCCCCATTCACCGCCCAACCCGGAATCCAAGTGGAAACAGCTGGTTTTAATCCCATAAACTTTTTTGAGCTGTTTTTCACTGAAGATCTTTTCAGATCTATTGTGGACCAATCAAATTTGTACACTCAACAATTCATCGCCGCCAACCCAAATTCACCCCTTGCCAGACCATTCGCCTGGAATCCTATTACGATTCAGGAGTTTAAAACCTTTCTGGGCCTTTCCTTCAACACGGGCATTACAAGAAAGAATGAATTGCGGTTATATTGGTCCACTGACCCAATTCATCAAATGTACGTGTTCTCTGCTGCTATGTCCAGGGCTCGATACCAACAAATATTTCGGTTCATGCATTTCAACGACAATGAACTCTGTCGTCCTCGGGGAGACCCTGAATATGATCGGCTCCACAAAATTCGGCCCCTCATAGACCACTTCAATCAGCGGTTCGCAGCCTTGTTTACCCCCCAACAAGATGTCTGCGTTGACGAGTCCCTGATTAAGTTTACTGGTCGCCTTGCTATCAAACAGTACCTCCCCAGCAAGCGTGCCAGATACGGGGTCAAGTTGTATAAGCTTTGTGACAGGGCCACAGGCTATACAGTTAATTTCCGTGTCTATGAGGGAAAAGATAGCACTGTGGAGCCCCCCGACTGCCCAGGCTACATAGGGAGCAGCGGCAAGATAGTTTGGGACTTGGTGTCACCCTTATTCGGAAAGGGGTACCACTTGTACGTGGACAATTTCTATTCAAGCGTGCCACTTTTTAGACACCTCTATCAATTGCAAATTGGCGCTTGTGGCACCGTGCGATCTAATCGCCGGGGCTTCCCCCAGCGGCTAGTGAATGCCCCACTGAGCTCGGGGGAGAGAGCCTGCTTGAGGTGCGAGGAATTGCTTGCAGTGAAGTGGAGGGACAAACGAAACGTTTACGTGCTGTCCTCCATTCACCCAGACACGGCAGTCCAAATTACTACGGTCACCGGTGTTGTTGTTGAGAAACCCCTCTGTGTCCACGACTATAACCGTAAAATGGGAGGGGTGGACTTCAACGACCAGATGATGGGACCGTACTTAATTGCCCGTAAGGCCAGACGCTGGTACAAAAAAGTGTCTGTATACCTATTTCAATTGGCTGTTTACAACGCTTTTGTCTTATACAAAGCTTCTGCTGGAACATTATCCTTCTTTCAATTCCAAGAAGAGATAATCAGAGCCCTTGTGTATTCAGCTGGTGCTCCTGCCCAACTTCCCCAACCAGATGCAGTGAGGCGGCTGCATGAGAGGCATTTTCCGCAATACCTCCCGAGTACCGATACCAAACGATACCCCCAAAAAAGATGCCGTGTCTGCAGCAAGCGCGGATTTAGGCGTGACACCCGGAATTATTGTCCCGACTGTCCTGACCGACCTGGTCTTTGCCACGGTGACTGTTTCCGTCGCTACCACACACTAGTGGATTATTAGCATAGGGTACAGCACGGCACAGTTTAGGGCACATTTACACAGGGTCTCAAAAGATGTTCGATGGCTATCGTCATTTTGAGAGACCCGAACCTGGAACCTGGAACTCGACGTTTGAAGAAAAAAAAAAAAATACATAAAAGCCAAAAATAGTTGTCGTCTCAGTCATTTTTTATGTTCTTCTACACTTCCTATGTACTTTTAATGTACTTTGTTTGTTTTTCATTCTTTTGTGACCTGTTTCTCTTGCAGGTACTCGTCGGCTACCACGCATTGATTTCATATATTCTGACACAAACAGTGTTTGCGCTCAGCATACATGGATACCTTTGCTGATAGCAGCTGTGGTGATTTTCTGATTTCAGCACTGCAGTTAAAATCCTATTTTGGTATACGTGGATAGCGCCGTGTATACCCATCATTAAATTCAGTGGGTGGTTGTTTGGGCGGTTAATGATGAGAATCCAAAAACTTTTGTTGTGTCAGTCATTTTATATGTCCTACTCTTCCTAATGTACTTTTTTTTAATGTACTTTGTTTGTTTTTTCATTCTTTTGTGACCTGTTTCTCTTGCAGGTACTCGTCGGCTACCATGCATTGATTTTATATATTCTGACACAAACAGCGTTTGCGCTCAGCATATATGGATACCTTTGCTGATAGCAGCTGTGGTGATTTTCTGATTTCAGCACTGCAGTTAAAATCCTATTTTGGTATACGTGGATAGTGTCGTGTATACCCATCATTAAATTCAGTGGGTGGTTGTTTGGGCGGTTAATGATGAGTAATACTACGCATTATTCCTGTGCTGATTTCTGATAGGTTCTCTTTTTTTTCGTTCAGCCCACAGGCTGCATGAAAAAAAAAAAACCTATATGCCAAACAAAGACCAGCAATGTACTGGTACGTTGCTGGACTTTGAGTGGTTATACCAGGATGATGCCTGCAGATTTAGGCATCATCTTGGTATCGTTTTTTACAGCAAGCGGTCGGCTTACATGTAAAAGCAATCCTAGCGGATAATTGGCCGCTAGACTGCTTTTACATGCAGTGGGAGGGGACTCCCCCCCCCCCCCTCCTGCCGCCTTCCGCTGCCTTCCACGGTTTTTCTCGGGCTCTCCTGTCCCACCGGTTAACCCGAGAGTGCAGCCGGTGGTTCAATTATCTAACCATAGAGCTGATTGGAGATGAGAATGGCTCCAATCATCTCTATGGCCTAAGATGCCGGAGGCTACGAGCATTTCATAACTTCTGTTTCGCCAGAAATAAACAGCGCCATTGGGAAATTGGGAAAGTATTTTATCACACCAATTTTGGTATGGTCAGATGCGTTAAGGTCAGAGGAAAGATCTAGAGTATAAAAGACCCCAATTTTTTTTAAAAAGAGTACCTGTCACTACAGATTGCTATCATAGAGGAAATTTAAATTCACCGTGATAACAATAAAAATGATTAAAGAAAAAAAAATGAAAGAAAAGGTGTCAAAATAACATAAGAAAGCAAATTAAAAAAAAAAAAAAAAACAAAAAAAAAAATCAAGCCCCCCTGTCCCCCCGTGCTTGCGCGCAAATGCGCGCACAAGCGTTGGTCTAGTGTCATATGTAAACCGCAATTTCAGCATGCATGTGAGGTATCGCCGTGAACGCCAGGTCGAGGGCAGTAATTGTTGTGGTAGACCTCCTCTGTAAGTCCAAAGTGGTAACCTGTAAAGACTTTTAAAGGCTTTTAAAACCGTACGTAGTTTGTTGCCGCGGCACGGGCGTGCGCAATTTTTAAAGCATGTCATGTTAGGTGTCTATGAACTCGGCATAAGATCATCTTTTAAATTTTACCAAACAATTTGGAATTATATAGTGTATTTCTGCATTAAAAATAAAAAAAGTGTTTTTTTACGCAAAAATTGCGTTTGGAAAATGTGTGCGCAAATACCGTGTAACAAAAAAAATTGCAACATCCACCATTTTGTTCTGTAGGGCCTCTGCTTTAAAAAAATATATAATGTTTGGGGGTTCAAAGTAATTTTCTTGTGAAAAAAAAATATTTTTTCATGTAAACAAAAACTCACAGAAAAGGCTTGGTTTTCAAGTGGTTAGAAGAGTGGGTGATGTGTTGCTAAAATTGAGCATAAAATGCCAGGACTGTTCAAACACCCCCCAAATTACCCCTTTTTGGAAAGTAGACACCCAAAGCTATTTGCTGAGAGGCATATTGAGTCCATGGAGTATTTTATATTTTGCCCTAAGTTTCAGGAAAATGACAATTTGTTTTTTTTTTTTTTTTTTTTTACACAAAGTTGTCACTAAATAATATATTGCTCACGCATGCCATGGGTATATGTGAAATGACACCCCAAAATACATTCTGCTGCTTCTCCGGAGTACAAGGATACCCCATGTGTGAGACTTTTTTGCAGTCTAGCCGCGTACAGGACCCGGAAAACCACTCCCCACCTTCAGGCTTTCTAAGGGCGTAAATTGTTGATCTCACTCCTTACTACCTATCACACTTTTGAAGGCCATGAAATGCCAAAATGGCACAAAACCCCCCCAAATGACCCCATTTTGCAAAGTAGACACTCCAAGCTATTAGATGAGAGGCATGATGAGTCCATGGAATATTTTATATTTTGCCACAAGTTTCAGGAAAATTATTATTTTTTTTTTTTTTTTTTTTTTTACACAAAGTTGTCAGTAAATGATATAATGCTCACACATGCCATGGGTATATGTGAAATGACACCCCAAAATACATTCTGCTGCTTCTCCTGAGTACAAGGATACCCCATGTGTGAGACTTTTTTGCAGTCTAGCCGCGTACAGGACCCGGAAAACCACTCCCCACCTTCAGGCTTTCTAAGGGCGTAAATTGTTGATCTCACTCCTTACTACCTATCACACTTTTGAAGGCCATGAAACGCCAAGATGGCACAAAACCCCCCAAAATGACCTCATTTTGCAAAGTAGACACTCTAATCTATTTGCTGAGAGGCATGGTGAGTATTTTGCATCTCTCATTTTTTTTGGAAAATGAAGAAAAAACAGGAAAATGCATTTTTTTTCCTCTTTTTTCAAATTCCAAAACTTTGTGACAAAAAGTGAGATCTGCAAAACACCCAACATGCCTCTCTGCAAATAGCTTAGGGTGTCTACTTTCCGAAAAGGGGTCATTTGGAGGGGGGTTGTGCTGTCTTGGCATTTCATGGCCTCCGAAACTGTGATAGGTAGTCAGGAGTGAAATCAACAATTTACGCCCTTGGAAAGCCTGAAAGTGGGGGTTGGCTTTCGAGGACCTGTACTCGGCTAGACTGCAAAAAAGTCTCACACATGTGGTATCCCTGTACTCAGGAGAAGCAGCAGAATGTATTTTGGGGTGTCATTTCACATATACCCATGGCATGTGTGAGCAATATATCATTTAGTGACAACTTTGTGTAAAAAAACAAAAAAAAAAATAATAATAATATATTTCCCGGAACTTGTGGCAAAATATAAAATATTCCATGGACTCACCATGCCTCTCAGCAAATAGCTTGGGGTGTCTACTTTGCAAAATGGGGTCATTTGGGGGGGTTTTGTGCTATGTTGAAATTTCAGGGCCTCCGAAACTGTGATGGGTAGTCAGGAGTGAAATCAACAATTTACGCCATTAGAAAACCTAAAGATGGAGATTCATTTTCGGGGTCCCGTACACAGCTAGGCTCCCAAAAAGTCTCACACATGGGGTATCCCCATACTGAGGAGAAGCGGCAGAATGTATTTTGGGGTGTCATTCCACATATACCCATGTCATGTGTGAGAAATTTATCTTTTAGTGACAACTTTGTGTTAAAAAAAAAAAAAAAAAAAAATTGTAATTTTCCCAAAACTTGTGGCAAAATATAAAATATTCCATGGACTCACCATGCCTCTCAGCAAATAGCTTGGGGTGTCTACTTTGCAAAATGGGGTCATTTGGGGGGTTTTGTGCTATCTTGAAATTTCAGGGCCTCCGAAACTGTGATGGGTAGTGAGGAGTAAAATCAGCAATTTACGCCATTAGAAAACCTAAAGATGGAGATTGATTTTCGGGGTCCCGTACACAGCTAGGCTCCCAAAAAGTCTCACATATGTGGTATCCCTGTACTCAGGAGAAGCAGCAGAATATATTTTGGGGTGTAATTACACATATACCCATGGCATGTGTGAGAAATTTATCTTTTAGTGACAACTTTGTGTTAAAAAAAAAAAATTTTTTTTTTTTATTCATTTTTCAAACACCTGTGACAAAAAAATTAAATATTCAATGAGCTCAACATGCATCTCAGAACATTCCTTAGGATGTCTACTTTCCAAAAAGTGGTAATTTGGGGGGGTCTTGTACTGCCCTGCCATTTTAGCACTTCATGAATTGAGATAGGCAGTCAGAAATTAAAGCTGCGTAAAATTTCAGTATTTACACCATAGTTTGTAGACGCTATAACTTTTGCGCAAACCAATAAAAATACGCTCATTGAATTTTTTTTTGTCAAAGACATGTAGCTAAATATATTTTGGCCAAAAAATATGACATAAATTGAGTATATTGGATATTTTTTAAAAGACAAAGTTGAAAATTTCATTTTTTTGCAAAATTTTCGCTCTTTTTTTATTAATATCGCAAAAAATAAAAAGCGCAGAGGTGATCAAATACCACCAAAAGAAAGCTCTGTTTGTGGGAAAAAAAGGACGTAAATTTTGTTTGGGTACCACATTGCATGACCGCACAATTGTCAGTTAAAGTCGCACAGTGCCGAAGCACAAAAAGTGGTCTGGACGTAAGACAGCAAAATCCTCCGGTTGTAAAGTGGTTAAACTAACAACCAAGCTTTATTTAATAAAACGGATACTAAATTTACACAAATACCACTAGAACCCCACTCTCCTCTATAGCGCAATTGGATGGAAACAGACTGTCTCTCTTTTTCCATCCGATGCCATCTGATCCGATCACCGATCCATAGAGGAGAATGAGGGGTCCGATCAGGTCTGTCTGAAAAACTGTCAGGTGGACCCGATCAGACAGCCCGTGTGAAAGGGGCCTTCGGCTGTGGCACGGCGATAAGGAAAAAAAAAAGATATATATATATATTATATATCATATTTTTTTTTTATAAGAATTGAAAAAAAAAATGTTTTTTTTTTTTTAATAATTAAAAAAAAAAGAAAAAATGTATTTATTTTTTTTTTAATTTAAAAAATAAATTAATAATAATAAAAACACTCCCTGTCCACTTACCTTTAAGCAAAGGTAACTGGACAGAGAGATGAAGCCTGCAAAAACTTCCCATCTCCTTCCAAAGAGCAGATGAGAAGGAAGGCATTGAGAACATGCATTACTCCCAGCCACCACAAGAGGGCGCCAGTTCCCCTAGCCTCTCATCTAACAGAAGAAGGCCGAAAAGCCGGGGCCTCAATTTATGGATGGCGTGGAAGTCCGTGCACTCGGAAAAGAAGGTGGGGACGCAAAAGGGACAGGACACCTCCTGAAGGGCCCCCCAGGCGCCAGGTCGCTAATTCTAGTCGCAAATGCGACCTGGCGCCCAGGGTTTGTCGAGGCCTGGTTTACACGGTCTCCCAGCACAGGCTCAAGAGCATGGAGAAGATTCCAGGAGACAGGCAGTTACTCTAGCAGAGCTGGACAGGATCATAGAAGGTCCTTAACCCATCAGCATGACTGGTATCTGCGCCTTTGTGCAAGGAGGAGCAGTATGAGCACTGCCAGAGCCCTACAAAAGGACCTCCAGCAGGCCACTGTTGTGACAGACATGAAAGGGTCTGGAGAAACTGTGGAGATAGTTATGCTGCCTGTAACATTCAGCCTGACCTGTTTGGTGGGGGTCAGTGATGGTCTGGGGAGGCAGATGATATCCATGGAGGACACAGACTACAGGCTAGATAATGGCACTCTGACTGCCATAGGTATAAGGATGAAATCCTTTAACCCATTGTCAGATCCTACACTGGTGCAGTGGGTTCTGGTTTCCTCCTGGTGCACGACAATGCCCGGCCTCATGTGGGGAGAGTATGCAGCCAGTTCCTGGAGGATGAAGGAATCAATACCATTGAATGGCCCCCCATGCTTGCCTGACCTGAATCCAATAGAACACCTCTGGGACTTTAGGTTTCATTCCATTCGACGCTGCCAGGTTGAACCTCAGTCTGTTCAGGAGCTCAGTGATGCCCTGGTCCAGATCTGGGAGGAAATACCCCAGGACACCATTCATCGCCTCATTAGGATCATGCCCCAACATGGTCAGGCATGCATACAAGCACATGGGGGCCATACAAACTACTGAGTACCATTTTGAGTTGCTGCAATGAAATTTCACCAAAATGGACTAGCCTGCTGCATCATTTTTTCACTTTTCTTTTCGAGGTGTCTTTGAATTTAGCCCTCTGTAGGTTGATCATTTTAATTTCCATGAAACAACGTGGCATCCTTCCATTCATAACACATTACCCAGTCTATATCAGTATAGATATCCAGCATGATTATTTTTCCCCCATTGAGATCTGATGTGTTTTCAAAGTGTTCCTTGAATTTTTTGGAGCAGTGTACTTCTGTCCATCCAGTCTTGAGATTTGTACAGGTATATCACATAGCAAAATCCTGTCTGGAAGGCAGGGGGCCTGATCTTTCTCTGTGCAGTTTCTAGAGTAACTTCAGTCCCTTTATGTTTTGGTCCTGCCCCACCACCCCTGGCATCTTCACTTTTCTAGGGGGCGGAAGAATGTCACAATCTCCCCTCCTCCAATCACAGAACATCAAAATCACTGAAAATAACACAAGACATTTTATGAATGGAGGAGGTAGAGTACAAGAAACCCACAAAGCCTTCCCTGTATTCGCTGTACCACAGCTGGAATGAGGGGTCCCAGCACTGGAAGTTTGCAGCTTCCTGTACTGTGGGAGGCAGAATCAAACTGGTTTAAGTAGTGCAGCAGCCATCTACACATAGGACACACCTTCTCAGAGGTGATTAGTACGTGGCATTTAAAAATCTAGTTAATAAAGTTTTTATTCCACTGATTTGAAAGAAACTGCTCAACACCAACTTGGCTCTCAGTGTCACCATGTATAACTAGTTGGATTTATTTAGATGGGTCCCCCATGAGGGTATTGGCAGTGTCTTACTTGGTCTCAGACTCTTTTGCCTTTTTCCTGTTTAATGAATTTAGAATAGGTTGGACTTAGGAATTTCTCTTTTCCAAGAAAATTTTTGGGGTTTTATGGACTTGGGACTTTTTTTACCTTGCTTGGCGTGTTCTTTTACTTCAAGGCACAAAGAAAAAAAAAATTCAGTAAATAAGAGCAAGAATTCAGTTTTATTAAAGGACTCCAAATATACGAAACACAAATGCAGATCTGTATCTATATCTATATATTTTTTTTATGCAAACAGTGTCCTAAATTTGATTGGCTATCAGAATGTAGCAATCCCTGTACAGCACACCTCAGACTGGGAGAGGAAGAAGCAGTTTAAGATGCTAATCAGCCAACAATGGGCATGCATCTCCTTTCACTGTCCAGTCACAGGCAGGGGAAAGAACAAAGTCCTATAAGCTAATTATTGCTGCAGAGAAAAAATAAATAAATCCAAAACAAGCAAAATGTGCTGTGTGGCAGAGCTGCATAAACAACAACTTTGCCTAAAATTCAAGCTTAAATCTGTATTAAACAAATAATGTCTAAATACAAGAGTCCGGTGTATTTTACTTTACTCTTGGTGTCCTTTCAATTGCAATTAATTGATTTTTAAAATGGCTTAAAACTCGGAACCCCAAAAAAAAGACCAGACAAAGATCTCGGCAACGCAATGGAGCAACAAGTGCGATTGCACACGTTTCTGAAGGAGAGTGCTTTGGAATGCAAGTGTGCCATAAATGTGCCAATATGTAAACACCCATTACAGTCCCCAGGGGACTTCTGCATGGGGTTCAAATTTAAGGCTTGCTAAAGTGGCGCTGGAGTCACCAGTATCACAAGCAAAGCCGGGACAAGGGGTGGTAAAGAGGGGCGGCTGCCCTGGGCACAATGGTTTATTGCAGGGATGTGTGCACCCTGACTCTAATCTTAAGTGAAGGGGGGGCGCAGTTTGGCATCTTTGCCCTGGATGCTGGATGGCCTTGTCCCACAAGTATAGCATGTATACGTGTGCAAAGATTAGAAACCGTCTTTTTGCATAAGCCTGCACACTATATACACCTATATTTACTCAAGCACTAGTGTAAACCCAAGTACAGCTTCACACAGCCATTCAGGTCTATGTGCGGCTGTACACACCTTACATTTCTAAGCATGAGAAATATGTCAATTTATGTTGCATGTGCTCAGGCTCCCTTAAGCAAAAGCCTTCTATAATTCGCATGCACATTAGAGAATGCCAATTTTCACAGGTTTTGGAAAAAAAAAATAAAAAATTACACACACACACACACACACACACACACATAGGAGGACATGAAGGAGGGCAAGGAGTGTCTATAATATATATATATATATATATATATATATATATATATATATATATATATATATATATATATATATATATATATATATATATATATATATATATATATATATATACACACACACACACACACATATACACACACACACATAATGGACACTCCCTGCCCTCCTCCATGTCCTCCTATTACTATGGGGACGGGATAAAGTATGCTGAATAATTACATTAAGAAATTCACAAAAAAAAAACTAAAATTTATGGATGCGTCGGAGCAAAATGAAAGCTAGTGTCCCATCTCTGATCCTGCCTACACCATATTAATGCATACAAAAAAAAATACACAATGAATGTGCAATAAAGATTTTTTGGGAGCTGTTAAAAAAAAAAAAAAAAACACAACAGTTACTTGATATTGATAATCTAATTAGAATTGCTCTTCTGAAACAGTTTTCTAGTCCTGTAACCGTAACAGCAATCTTGGCTGGCCAGACACAGACTCATACTGTAGAGAGCATACATCAGCAGAGTAATATAAGCCCCTCCCACAGATACAGTGGATATAAAAAAAGTCTACACACCCCTGTTAAAATGTCAGGTTTCTGTGATTTAAAAAAAAAAAAAAAAGAAAAAAAAAGAAGACAAAAGATAAATCATTTTAGAACTTAAGAGCCCATTCACACTAGGGTGATTTAGGAGGTGACCAGGTCGCTTGACATAACAAAAGCAATGTTAATGAATGAGTGCCGTCTTAATTGGCACTACTGAAGTCGCTCCGACTTCAGAAAAGGGTCCTGTACTACTTAGAGGCGACCTGTGATCCGACTGTCCCATATACTTCAATGGGAGTCGCCTCCTTATCTTAATTGAAGCGACTTGTGATCCGACTTTCCATAAAAATGGTATTGAACAAGAAAAAAAGCGCATGTTTCTTTTCATTTTTATTAAAACATGAATACGGCTTCTCTGCACCAGGCGTTTTTTTTTGCAGGCATTTATCGGGCATTTTTGGAGGCAGGCATGACTTTTTTGGATTAGTGTCTGGGGGGGGGGGGGTCTAAAAAGTGTACCTGTGAAGTTTCAGCTCTGTAGCATGTCCAGAACCCACACTCCTGTATTAATAATAAGAAAAATGCTCTTTTTTATCTGGTTCTGGACAGGCTACAGAGATGAAACTTCACAGGGACACTTTTTAGACCCCCCCAGACACTGAATCCAAAAAAAGTCATGCCTGCCTCCAAAAATGCTTGATAAATGCCTGCGAGAAAAAATGCCGGGTGGAGAGGAGCCGTATTCCTGTTCTAATAAAAATAAGAAAAATTCGCTTTTTTTTTCTGGTTCTGGACATGCTACAGAGATGAAACTTCACAGGGACACTTTTTTCATATTTTGATTGGCCAAATACAAAGTCGTTCAAAGTCGTCTATCATACAAGTCGTGTAAAAAAATTCACAAGTCGCGCTGAAGTCGCGCCGAAGTCGCGCTAGTGTGAATGGGCTCTAAATGTGACCTATAAACATAATATACAACTCAGTTTAAGTGGTGGTAAGTAAAACAAAAAAAAATAAAAAATACACACACACACACAATATAAATATATACATACACACACACTATTATAATCAGAAGATTTTCCTTTACCATTTTTAGACCACAACCAGCAATACAGTTTAGGATAGAGTGCTTTTGTATATATACTGGTCACCTGTGCCTAACATTTGTTGGGAGAACACAGAAGGCTTTTGTTAAGTATTACAGAAGTGTCAGCATATCAAGAAACATTTGCCGACACAACTGTGTCCAAGAGCTTGGACTTCAACACATGCATAAAAGCCTTTTCAAAGCAATTCTTCATTTAGACTCGAGATTTGGAGGGGAGGGGGGTATTAAAAAAAAAAAAAAAAAAAAAAAAAACAACACCACATGATTTAGCTGTATTTTTGCTGCCCGCCAACTGCCTCCGCCTTTAGCTGCAATAGGCAGCGGATGGGGGTGTTTACAGGCCTCAATCGTGATGCTACGCACCCATGGCAAAGTCTACCTGACATGTAGCAGCACTCTCAGGGAAATGACACAAAGACCCCCACAATGGTTGCAGTGGGCTTATCAATAACAGGGATAAAACAGGCAGTGAAAAAGCGCAAGAGCGCTGCCTCAACACCTATCGGTAGCCTCTGAAATGCGATCAAAACATTGATCATGCTTCAGAGGAAAGGGAGATTTAGACATGTCTAAATCTACCCTAAAGGATATCTTAACTCAAGAGCAAAAATAGTATATTGCAGCTCGGCCGTCCTTCAATGTGGTGGCTGCATTCATTTCTTTTTGGCAAGTAGAGAAAAGTACCAACAATTGTTCCCTCCACAGTGTGGAGAGAAAACAAGGAAAAAAAAAACCAAGGAAATATAGATCTAAAGCTGGGCACAGATAAAGCGGGATGAATAAGTGCTGGTTCACATTTATGCGATGCGGGAAACCTATGAATATACAGCGTGTTCACGCATTGCATCCACAGCACAAGCAGTTCACAGTGCCATATGTGATACGCTGGGGGTGTCAAGTCAAACTTAACGACACCCCCAGATATGATCTAATATCGCAGTGTGATCTGAGAGTTCGCACAGAATCGGATCGCACTAGTGTGAACCATGCGATCCGATTCTGCTGCGGACCAAAAAAAGGGTCCTGTGCGTGTTCAGTGCGATTGCGGAGCGAATTCAGCCATACAAACTGTATGACTGAATTTGCACCGCACAGACATCGCATGTGATTTTAGGAGCAGTGCGCTCCAAATTACATGCGATCTCCGATAGAATAAATGTGAACTGGCACTAAAAGAAAGCAAACAGATTTTCTTCTAATCTACCCAAGCAAGGTAGATGGAGGAATCCCTCCTGCCAGTTCAGGCAATATATTCTGACAGTGGTTTACTTTCCGCTGATCAGCTTAACATGAAAAGTTTTCTAATATTCTTGACAGAAAATCGATCAACTTTTGTTGAACAGGGCTGGCCACAAACTGATCATAAATTGTGCTGTCCCTGCTGAACAGGCCAAATGGTGATAAATTCATGGTCAGCTTAAAGCGGACCTTCATCCATAACAACTTGATAAAATTTTCTTTAGCAAAGAACATGCATTCCGCATTCTTAATCATGCTACCAAAATGAGTGTGTGCTGTAAATTGCCTCCAGCATTGCGCCTGTTTCTTCTTGCTAAAGGCTGCCATTTTGCTGAAGCCCAGAGCAGCAGCAAATCAAAGTGGAACTAAACCCATTGATTTAATGAGTTAAAAAAACAGTTATATTCCTGGAATAGAAAGAATGATAGCGCTGAAACAATGTAAAAAGTCTCATAAAATAAACTGTAGCGATCCCCCAAATGACAATGTGGTTGGTGACTCAATCCTCACAGCATTCAGTGAATAGTCCCACAAGCTTATTGTGAAAACGGTATAATAAACATCAGACCCCTTCGTCCCCAGATCACTGATAACATCAAGGGTCTAAGCGTTCCTCATATCAACATAAGCAAACACTGCTAGAATGCCAATGTTCCGTGTAGTCTGGTAGGGTCACCGATATTCCACCACCAAGTGCAGGGGGAAAGTAAGAAATGGCCACTCACCGGATCCCAATGCTCATTTATTCTCATAAATTAGCACACCTCGCATGTAAAAAACAAATCCACACGTTGTCAAAACGTAGCCACAGGATAAGCAGGTACCAGCAAAGGATGGTTCAAGGTCCAGGTAAGTAGCACTCTTCCACTATTCCTCCCATATATGTGGACAATAAGAAATATCTCCACTAGTGCAATACGTCTGATACTGACTTTATTAAAGTAATAAAAACATACATCGCACTCACTTGTAGTAGAACAGCAAGCTCATTTTTGCCTCCGTGGGACGATCCGGGGTTGATATGCTAATGGGACGAAGGGGACTGATGTTTATTATACCGTTTTCACAATAAGCTTGTGGGACTATTCACTGAATGCTGTGAGGATTGAGTCACCAACCACATTGTCATTTGGGGGATCGCTACAGTTTATTTTATCAGACTTTTTACATTGTTTCAGCGCTATCATTCTTTCTATTTTTATCATCAAGTACAGTATATTCGTTATTTGTTCAAGTAGCAGCTCTATTGGTATTTTCCTCTACCAGCTGTGTGCTGGTGCATCCTGAAGCGTGGAGATAATTCTACAGGTTAGGCGTGAGGCTGAGGATTATTTAATATTCCTGGAATGTTGGGATTGCCAACTGTCACATTTTCATGTGTTCTCAACCAAACTGTCAAATGGCTGGTGTCATAACTGATCACATGAACAGCACCATGGCAGTTGCAGATCAAACAGAAGCAGCTTCCTTGGCTGTAAAGGATAGGAGGGTTTAATACCACTTTAAGGTTGTCAGCAGACTGGCCTCTACGAATTCTGCAGTGCCTAAAAATAGAGAGCAACTGAGTTTGTGCAGAGTAGGGTGAGGCAGTGTATTACTGGATTTTAAAAACAGTATAGACACTCTTTAAATGTTTTGTATCGTTATACCTACAAATGGGGCCAGCCTGAAGGGATCCAACAGAACTTAAAGCGGAGTTCCACCCCGGGAAAGCTTTTGTTAATAAAAAATACCCCCGGGACAGTCAGGGCTAGTGCATTCCACAATGGCTAGCCTCTGATCTGTCCCGGGTTGCACTTACCTTTTAGAAGAAATACTTACCTTGAAAAAGTATTGTCCAGCGCTGCCATCTCAGGTGTGGGCAGCTTGAAGCCAGCGCGATCCTCTTCTGTGTCCTCTTACGTCTTCTTCGGTCCCACGATGCACTGCACCGGCCCCGCCGTCACTTCCGGTGCCCCAGCGTCATCCCTGCACAGCTTCTGGGCATGCCCAGAAGCTGTTTAGCAAGGTATGACGGCGCCTGCACCGGAACTGACGTCTGGGCCGGTGCAGGCGCATTGATTTCTGGTAGCGATGACGTTCAGCTCCCAGGAATCATTGCAAGCCAGGAAGTGACGAATCTCCGTGGCCGCCGAGGAGAGGAAGTGAGGCAAGTATATTTTCTTCTAAACCAGGTAAGTGAAAAAAAAAAAAAAAAATTGCGATTATCCATTTGTTTTTCGTGTGACCCCGGGCATGAAGATGGAGGCAAGTTTAATTTTAGGGTGGAACTCCGCTTTAAAGTGGTTCTAAAAGGCAGAAGGCTTTTTTCTTTTCATCCTAATGCATGCTATAAAAACCTTCAGTGTGTAGCAGCCCCCCTAATATTTACTTCAGCCCCATCTCGATCCAGCGATGTTGCACGTGAGCCTTAGCTGTCCGGGACGCTCCCTCCTGATTGGCGGAGACACAGCAGCAGGCGCCAAAGTCAGTGAGCCAATGATCAGAAAGAGGGGCGGGCCCAGCCTCGGATCAGTGAACACACAGAGCAGCAGCTCAGCTCGGGTGCCCCCATAGCATGCTGCTTGATGGCACTCAGCAGGAGGGAGGGGCCAGAGATGCCGGAGAGGGACCCTAGAAGAGGAGGCTCAGGCTGTGCAAAACCCCTGCACAGAGGAGGCAAGTATAACCTGCGTTAAGTAGTGTTTTTTTTACTACAGTTCCACATTAAGGACTGGTGAGCTGCATTAAAATTACTTTTCTGTGTGTGGCTTATTCATACCAGCAGCTGTATTTTACAGCAGGGAGTGTTTTTATAATAGGTTAGGTTTGTATTACAGTATTCTGTATTAAAGGGACCCTACACATACTGGTATCTTGATAAACATATGCAATGAGAAATTTCTCAAAGGCACCTTAACACGCCAGCAGAACTGAGCAAACTTCTCTTTGCCCTTTAACCCAAGCCTGTATGCATTGTAAACACCGCAGCTATAGGTGAGGCAGAGAGATTCATAAAATGTAAGGGCCTGAGGTCCTAGAGGTAGAAAGCATACAGTAAGTGAAAAGGGGGGGGGGGGGGGGGGGGGGAGTATTACACGTATTACAAATGTGTTTTGTAGGACAGAATATGCTGCCCAGAAGCATTAAAGGCCAAGTTCACCTATTCAGGAAGAATTTCACTTTTCATAATAGAAGACTTCCCATATCTGTTCTGCCCAAGCCATCCTAATGTAACAATTTCTCAAATACCTCGTCTATAGCAGCACCGGAGGATTTTGCTGTCTTACGTCCAGGCCACTTTTTGCGATTCGGCACTGTGCGACTTTACCTGACAATCACGCGGTCATGCAACACCGTACCCAAACGAAATTTACGTCCTTTTTTCCCCACAAACAGAGCTTTCTTTTGGTGGTATTTGATCACCTCTGCGCTTTTTATTTTTTGCGATAATAAAAAATTGCGAAAATTTTGAAAAAAAAAAATGTTTCTACTTTGACAGTTAAATATCCAATATATTCAAATTTTGTCATATTTAGGCCAAAATGTATTTAGCTACATGTCTGACAAAAAAATTCTCAATGAGCTTATTTTTAACCGCTTTAGGACCGGAAGGTTTTACCCCATTCCTGACCAGGCCATATTTTGCGATTCGGCACTGCGTTACGTTAACGGACAATTGCGCTGTCGAACCCAAATTAAATTTATGTCCTTTTTTTCCCCACAAATAGAGCTTTCTTTTGGTAGTATTTGATCACCTGTGCGGTTTTTACTTTTTGCGCTATAAACAAAAAAAGAGCGACAATTTTGAAAAAAACAACAATATTTTTCACATTTTTTTTATATGAAATTCCCCCCCAAAAAAAAATGTAAAAAAAAAAAAAAAAAAAAAAAAAAAAATCAATCTAAATTTTTTATCATTTTAGGCCATTTTGTTTTCTGCTACATTTTTTTTTTTTTAACCAAAAATAATGGCAACAAGCGTATTTTGATTGGTTTGTGGAAAAGTTATTGCGTTTACTAACTAAGGGAAAGATGTCATTTTTGGTGTTTTTTTTGTTTTTCAACGAGTAATGGCAGCGATCTGCGATTTTTTTTTGCGAGACTGCAACATTGCGGTGGACAGATCGGACCCTTGACTGACATTTTTGACACTTTTGGGGGGTACCAGTGACATTACTGCAGTAATCAGTGCTATATATATGCACTGTTACTGTAAAAATGACACTGGCAGGGAAGGGGTTAATTTTTATTGGAGAGGGAGGGGTTAATATATGCCTGGTGCTTACTGACGTGTGTGGAGGAAGGTGACTGAGTGACACAGGGACAGATTGCAGGTTCAGCTATGCTGAACCCTGCAATCTGACCCTGCCTGTCACTTAAGAGATCCGCCCGCTTTGTTTACACAAGCTGGCAGATTTCCACACTAGATCCCCGACGATTGGGGAAGAGCAGCGGTGTTCACCGCCGCTCCTCCCCTGGCCCGACTCCCGCTGTAACTGAATACAGCGGGAGAGGGGATCGTCTGGTGACGTAGGTCTACGTCGCCAGATGATAACGAGCCACTTTGCCGCAGTACAGTCAACGTGACTGGTCGGCAAGTGGTTAAAATAAAATTTAAAAAAAAACAGCGCTTTCCATTTCCATCACTTCCTGTAGATCATATCCCATCATGCACTGCCTTCCAGAATAGGGCGTGCATTACCACTGTGGACCGCACCTCCCTCATCACTATACAACATCTGGTTTTATTTCCACCCACTTTCCTAGCTCTGTCCTTAAAGTGTCATTTTTAAACCCAGACTATGAAAAACTCATTATTTGCGATAACAGTGTGCATACTCAGTCACTAAAGCATTTGTGTAGGGTGAAATATACCTGATTGATCCTGCCTTCAGCTGTCCCTCCCATCATCTGTGTCCCCGCTGCAGCCTGGGATTAGGGAAACCCAACTGGTGTCCTCTACTGAGCATGCTCAATTTAAATTAAGTGTGATGCAAGTCTTCAATTTGCTCTTTTTTTTTTCTAATCTTTGCAGTCTATTTGAATACAGAGTCACACATGTGGGCATATACAGTGCTTTGCAAAGGTATTCGGCCCCCTTGAACTTTGCGACCTTTTGCCACATTTCAGGCTTCAAACAAAGATATAAAACTAATTTTTTGTGAAGAACCAACAACAAGTGGGACACAATCATGAAGTGGAACGAAATTTATTGGATATTTCAAACTTAAACAAATAAAAACTGAAAAATTGGGCGTGTAGAATTATTCGGCCCCCTTAATACTTTGTAGCGCCACCTTTTGCTGCGATTACAGCTGTAAGTCGCTTGGGTTATGTTTCGATCACTTTTGCACATCAAGAGACTGAAATTTTTGCCCATTCCTCCTTGCAAAACAGCTCGAGCTCAGTGAGGTTGGATGGAGAGCGTTTGTGAACAGCAGATTTCAGTTCTTTCCACAGATTCTCGATTAGATTCAGGTCTGGACTTTGACTTGGCCATTCTAACACCTGGATATGTTTATTTGTGAACCATTCCATCGCGGAAGGCGGCGGGAGAGGGGGGGGGGGTACGTCAGCCGCATCGGTTGTCATCACATGGCAGCTGACTGTCGGCTATGGACGCCGGTACCGGGGTGATGCTTCTAGCTGTAGGCATCACTCCGGTACAGCACTTTCCCTAAATAAATATCAGTAATATCGCTAACCTCCGGGGACCGATTCGGATATATCGGGGAAAGTGCATAGTGGCCCCCGATGCATCGGTGGTGCCGATAATCGGTCGATTTCTAGTTCACACCTCTGTACAGCGTTTTGGATCATTTCCACTTGGCACACCACATAGGGCAGCCCATTCACTTGGGCACAGTGTGGAGAGGCTACCTCGTCCCCCTCAAACACATACACTGTCCAACTACCATAAATACATACACTACCCCAATATATAGAATAATGCTTACAACCGTCCCCAGACACATGGAAATGCACAGCAAATACTTTTTTGTACGCTGTTAACTTTTCTATGCACCAAAGTTTATTGCAGCCTTCGTTCAGCAACAGCTGGAAAGCAGAGATGTGTGATAATCCATCACAAATACAACCTCTGCACTATATGTAACATACAACAGCTGCAACATATACGCATCTCAAAAGAACCAAGTTCTACCATGAAGTCAGAGAGGTTCATTTATAACAAAAAAAAAAAAAAAGCTTTTCATCCAGTACATTACAGAATGAATGATTCCGATTATAAAATGGTGTTTTTTTGTTTTTTAAATGAAATGAATTTTCCATCCATTAGCAGAGGCTGTGATTTTAATGTAGGAAGCAGAAAATGGTAGTTTCAGAATAAAGAAAGCAGTTAGTTGGTTGGGAATTGCAGGAATGCAGCGATTGTGGTAATCAAACACCATACTGAAATGTGATCATGTAGAGACAGGCACACTCACTTAGAGGAACAAGGTTGTTCACGAGTGCACACAAAGAATTCTGTTCATATTCCACCCATCAAATGCTTAGAACAATACACACCGAGATTTTATTAGAAACCTTTCATACCTCAATATTAAAATGTATTTTAATCTTTGGAGAATAGTTTTGGTAAATCAGTCCTTTTCTTGATGCACTCGTTTTCAGAGATTCATATATATGAAGCCCTGGGTGAACCTTGGGGAATGCATCCAACGGATAATCGATCATGAATCTGTTCTCAGCAGTGAACTGGCAAGGTGCTTATATATCTATAGATGGCTTGCCGTTGGAATGTTAACCCTAAAAAATTTTATGTGCTAGGTGCAATAGGAAAATGCTGCACTCAACCCTCCAGATAAAAGGACTTAGAAATGATTAAAATAAAAGGCACACAAACTCCTTAATTACTATACCCACAACTACAAAATATCTCCTCACCTGTTTATATAGTTCAAAACATTGTTTCATGAGAAAAAATGAAAAGTTCCCCCTTGAAAATCAAACATGCATTTCTTCTGCAAGTGGATGTCTTCGAGGGACAAGTAAGAAGGTTTTTTCTTGTTCGCTGAAGACGGCCACTTGTGGATTAAACATGTATTGGGCGAGATCAGCGGCCTGCGACATTATTGTGCCCCCCACCCCCAGCGACAACAGCGAGGCATTATATGCTTTATGTTCCCAGTGATTTTAGAAGAGTAGAAGGTATAGAAAATGAATGGCAAGGTTTTAGCAAGAATACTCTATGGTTTCTTCGTATTCTTTCTATCATCCCTAGGGAAAAGCTGGGCATTCAATTTTGGATTGATTTGGAAGTGCTTGGAAAGCGGCAGTGGACCCTGGGAGTGATCTTACATAAGCGTTCAAGCACTTTTGATCTTTGATTAGAGAACCTGGTAATCTGGTAAAGAGGTGGCACTTCTGGTTAGCCAAAAGCAGCCAAAAGCAAACATACCCAAGACCACATTTCTATATACCAATAATTTAGACTGCAGACCTCTGCCTAAGTATATTATTGTCAAACTGAAATAAAGTAACACAAGTGAATCTTGGAGGTTACCACTTTAAAGTTCAACATACACAATGTAACCAACAGACTTGTTCCCTTCCTCAGACAGGAAGCCTAGCTCCCGTTCAACACATTCCACTGGAATTACGTAACACTCCTTTACAGAACAGCATTATGAAGACAAGGATTAATATTCCTTGCTCAGGGTACTAGCATCAAAGAATTTCAGAAATCATAAATAAATACTTAAAATTTGCTTCAGAATGCATAATGGTCCAAAAAGGTAAAAACATTTCCCGCTGGATTTCCAGTGGGTATAGAAAAGAATCACTAGAAAAGAATCACTCCCCCCCCCCTTTAAAAATGAACACATTTGCTTTGCAGTCAAAAATGAAGACAGACATTTGTTTTATCCAGCTACACTAGTGCAACTTATAACATCCAAGAAAAGATAAACCGCATGTAAAAAAAAAAAAAAAAACCCAGTCACAGAGTCAGAATAAGGATCAACACCCCCCTTCCCCAAGTCAGTATTTGGTTGAACCACATTTTGCTTTAAATTGCAGCCTTTAGTGTGTTGGGATAGGTCTTTACTAACATTTCACAGCTAGACTTTGCTCTAAGCGCCTACTCTTTGTAGAACTACTCAAGTTCAGTTAAATTTGATGGTGACCATTGTGGACTGCAGTCTACAAGTTATTCCACAGATTTTCATTGGTGATTAAGTCTGGGCTTTGACTAAGACATGCAAGGATATTGAGCCGTTTCTCCTTCAACCACTCTGTGGTCATTTTTGCTGTGTGCTTTGCATCATGTTGGAAGGTAACCTTTATTACCATTGACAACTTTCTGGCAGAAGTCAGCATATTTTCCTCAATAAATTGATGGTATTTTACCACATCTATTTTTCCTTCTATCCTGACCAGTGCTCCAGTCCTTGCTGCAGAGAAACATAACAGAATATTATGGGCCCTTTGACTCCTAATGTAGTAAAATGTATTGTAGTTGTACCATCTACCCTCAAGTTGTAAAGCACTGCGTAAACTGTCAGCGCTTTATAAATCCTGAATAATAATAATAAATATCACCACCTCCATGCTTTGCTGTAGGAATAAGGTTATTTAGATGGTAATCTGGATTGGATTTCCGCCAAACATATCGTTTGGTGTTGAGGAAAAATAATTAAAATAATTGAATTAGTCTCATCAAACCATAACACATTTTCCATGTGACCGCAGAATCTTCAAAAAGGTGTGTTTTGGCAAAGCTCAGTCATGACTACATGTGGCCTTTTCTTGCAACCCTCCCATACAAGCCACATTTGTGGACAATTTGTGATATTGTTGTCACATGCAGACGTGTCAAAAAATCCTGCAACTGCTTCAGGAGTTGCTGTAGGCTTCTTGGTAGCCTCCTTGACCAGTTTCCGCCTGGCCCTTTAATCCAGTTTGTAGCGACATCCTGATCCAGATGGGGTCTATGTTGAACCAAATATCTTCCACTTCTTAAAAGATGTCACCGTGCTTCTAGGCATTGATAAATCCTTTGACATTTTATTGTATCCATTTCCTGACTTGTGCCTGTCCACAACTTTATCCCAGAGATCTTTTAATGTTAAAACTTATTAACACGACACAGGAAGCACCCTCATGGTTAACAGAAGACAGGCTCAGAACTAGACAAAAAAATAAAAAAATTAACATAAATAAGTCCCTGGGACCAAATGGCTTACACACGAGGGTCCATACCACTACAGCTCCCGATGTTTTTACCCCCTTAATGAACAGGCCGATTTTTTTCAATACGGCACTGCGGTGCTTTAACAATTGCGACGCTGTACCCAAATTGATGTCTTTTTCCACACAAATAGAGCTTTCTTTTGGTGGTATTTGATTACCACTGTGGTTTTTATTTTTTGCGCTATAAACAAAAAAAGACCAAATTAAAAAAAAAAAACAAAAAAAAATAAAAAAATGTACTCATCAATTTTGACCAATATGTATTCGGCAACATATTTTTGGTAAAAAAAAATCCTAATAGGTCTATTTTGATTGGTTTGTGCAAAAGTTTTAGTGACTACAAACTATGGGATAGATTTATAGCATTTCTCTTTCATTGTTTTTACTAGAAATGGTGGCGATCAGCGATTTTTAGCTGAACTGCGACATTGTGGAGGACAAATCTGACACTAAGTGACACCAATATACAGTGATCAGTGCTATAAAAAAAAAAGCACTGTTACTATATAAACACTGGCAGGGAAGGGGTTAACATTAGGGGTGATCAAGGGGTTAAGTGTGCTCCTAGGGAATGCTTTCTAACTGTGTGGGGGATGGATGTGCTAGAGGAAAAAAGATCTGTTTCAGCCTAGATGGAACACAAGATCTCACTCTTCCTCTGTGAGAGAACAGCCATCTGCCTTGTTAACATAGGCAGACGGTCATCCTGTCATTCTCCTACACGATCGCGGGTGGCCGTCGCAGCCACCGGACGGCCATCACAGCGGGGGCAGCGCGTGCACCAGATTGGTCCTGCACAAAATCACCTACTAACACATGATTTTACGCAGCCAGGCCGCCCTGCCACAGTATATATGCTAGGGGTGATCCTGAAGTGGTTAGGGAACTCAGCCAGGTGATAGCCAAACCATTCCTAATTTTTATGGATAGTTTACTTACAGGCATGGTAACAGCTGATTGGAGAAAATCCAATGTGGCAGCGATACATAAAGGGCTGAGAAATATCCCTGGGAATTACAGGCCGGTTAGCCTAACATCAATAGTCAGCAAGCTATTGGAGGGGATAAGGGACTATAGATAAGATTTTGGTAATAAAAATGGTATTATCAGTAGTAATCAGCATGGATTCATGAAAAATCGTTCTTGCAAGACCAATCTATTAACCTTCTATTAAGAAGTGAGCTGCCATCTGGGTAAAGGAAAAGCCTGTAGATGTAGCGTATCTGGACTTTACAAACTAAGGTACGTAGGTATGGACCATAGGGTGAGTACCTGGATTGAAAACTGGCTCCAGCGGAGAGTCCAGAGGGTTGTGATAAATGGGGAGTACTCCGATTGGTCTGGTGTGAAAAGTGGGGTCCCCCAAGGATCTGTCTCAAGACCAATCCGGTTCAATCTATTCATAAACTATCTAGAAGATGGGATAACCAGCGCAATCTCAGTATTTGCAGACAATCCTAAGCTAAGCAGGGCAATATCCTCTATACAGGAAGTGGAAACCTTACAAGAAGACATGAACAAAATAATGGAGTGGGCATCTACATGGCAAATCAGGTTTAATGTTGAAAAACGTAAGGTAATGCATTTGGGCACCAGAAATACGAATGCAAATTACTCACTAGGGGGGGAACCTCTAGGGGAAGCCAAGATGGAAAAGGACCTGGGGGTCCTAGTAGACGAGCTCAGCAATGGCTTTCTAATGCCAAGAGAATATTGGCATGTATAAAAAAGGGGATTCACTCAAGAGATAAACTAATAATTCTCCCACTCTATAAGACTTTGGTCTGGCCGCATCCCGAGTACGCTGTCCAGTTCTGAGCACCGGTCCTTAGGAAGGATGTGCTGGAACTGGAGAGAGTTCAGAGAAGGGCAACAAAGATAATAAGGGAAATGGAGGACATCAGTTTAAAGGAAAGACTACAAGCATTGAACTTATTCTCTCTGGAGATGAGACGCTTGAGAGGGGATATGATATCAATGTACGAATACCGTACTACTGATCCTAGCATAGGGAACAAACGTTTCAGTGAAAGGGAATTTAAAAAGACATGGCCATTCACTAAAATTAGAAGAGAAGTGGTTTAACCTTAAAACTGCGTAAAGGACAGAAAGGATGTTGAATTCTCTTCCACAAGCAGTGGTATCAGCGAGGAGCATCGATCGTTTACAAAACAAACTATTATAGATGGGCACCTTAACAACCACAACATACAGGGGTAAACGATGTACTAATAACAGCAAACACACACATCATAGGTTGGACTGGATGGACTGGTGTCTTTTCAACCTCACTATAACTATGACAGTGCCTTGCCACCCATAGTTGATTGTTTGCATCAGTTGCACCAGCAAAAGCTCCAGGAAAGCCCTTTTTAATGCTGAGATAATCAAAAGAACCACAACTGATCACAGTTGAAAGTCAAATGGCTTTGTGTGCCATTCAGAAGGTGATTAGCTACAACTGATTGAGTTTACAAGTCATTTTAAGGAGGGGGTGATCCTTTTTCCAATTCGGTTCTTGAATTTTATTTTTTTCATACATGTTGGGGTTATATCTTTCACTTGGATGTTATACAATCACCAACCACCATTAGGTACACCTGTTCAAATGCTTGGTAACACAAATTGCTAATCAGTCAATCACATGGCAGCAACTCAATGCATTTAGGCATCTAGACGTGGTGAAGAGGACTTGCTAAAGTTCAAACTGAGCATTAGAATGGGGAAGAAAGGGGATATAAGTGACTTTGAATGTGGCATGATTGTTGGTCTGAGCATTTGAAAAAAACTGCTGCTCTACTAGGATTTTCACACCCAACCATCTCTAGGGTTTACAGAGAGAGAATGGTCTGAAAAAGAAAAATATCCAGCGAGCGGCAGTTGTGTGGACGAAAATGCCTTGTTGATGTCAGTAGAATGGGCAAACTGGTTTGAGATAATAAAAAGACATAGTAACTCAAATAACCACTCCCACAAACCTTGAAGCAGATGAGCTACAGTAGCAGTAGACCACATTAAGTGTCACTCCTGTCAGCGAACAGGAAACTGAGGCTAAAATTCCCACACACAATCACAATTGGTCAATAGAAGACTGGAAAAACGTCTGGTCTGAGGAGTCTCAATTTCAGCAGCGACATTCAGATGGTAGGGTCAGAATTTGGTGAAAACAGGAAAGCATGGATCCACCCTGCCTTGTATCAACGGTTGAGGTTTGTGGTGTAATGGTGTGGGCGATGGTGCAGGGGATATTTTCTTGGCACACATTGGGTCCCTTAGTACCAATTAAGCATCGTTTAAATGCCATGCCCTACCTGAGTATTGTTGCTGACCATGTCCATCCCTTTACGACTACAATGTACCCATCTTCTGATGGCTCCTTCCAGCAGGATAATGCACCATGTCACAAAGCTCAAATCATCTCAAACTAGTTTCTTGAACATGACAAATTAGTTCACTGTACTGTGCCCCCTTGTCCTCGGTGTTGACCTTAAAGTAAAGTGAACAACTCAACACAGTTCACTATTTGGACCCCTTATGTATTTATACATGTTAATCATATCCCTTTAATCTCTTCTCAAGAGCTTCTCTAATCTTTTATTATAGTTATAGCTGAGGTACTCCATGCCTCTTATCAGTTTGATTGCCCTTCTCTGCACTGTCTCCAGTTCCCCAATATCCTTTTTAAGAACTGGTTCCCAAAACTGAACTGCATATTCCAGATAAGGTCTTACTAATGATTTGTACAGGGACAAAATTATCTCTCTCTGGAGTCCATGCCTCTGTTAACACAAGAAAGGACTTTGCTTGCTTTGGAAACTGCAGCTTGGCATTGCATTCTATTAAGCTTATGATCTACCAGAACACCCAGATCCTTCTCCACTATGGATTCCTCGAGATCTACTCCACCTAGTATGTATGATGCATGCATATTCTTAGCCTCAATTTGCATAACTTTACATTTATCAACATTATACCTCATTAGCTACATAGTTGCCCAATGAAAGTGCATTGAGGTCAGCTTGTAAGTTGGAGACGTTATGTAAGGAAGTTATTCCACTGCATAGCTTGGTGTCATCTGAAAAGACTACTTTTAATCCCAGACCCTATATCATTTATAAAGATATTAAAAAGTAAGGATCCCAACACTGAACCTTGGGGTACACCACTGATAACCTTAGCCCACTCAGAGTAAGAATCATTAACCACTACTCTGAATTCTATCGGTTAGCCAGTTTTCTATCCATTTACAAACTGATCTTTCCAAGCCTGTAGACTTAACCTTACACATTAGCCGTGTGTGGGGAACTGTGTCAAACGCTTTTGCAAAATCCAAGTATACTACATCCACCTCTGTGTCCAAGAGTAAAAAAGCATTAAAAACAAAAACAGTCTGTCTTCATTTCGAACTGCAAAGCAACCAAATGAGATTACATTAAAAAGAGGGGGGGGGGGTTATTCTTTTCTTTAACAACTGTGTAAGAAACATCCCCCCCCCCCCCAGCTTCTTACTTGCCTTTCTATGGACAACAGACCATGACATGCTAAGAAGGAGTAGAGGCCTCACTCATAAGCGAAGCATCTAATCAAATCGCTGCATGCAAGGATGGCAGAGGCACAATACCACTGAAAACCCAAGTATGTCTGTAGAGAGAGGATTCAAATTCTCCTAAATATAAATGGCGTTCAGCTACACAGATATTGCTGAAGCTTTTAAAATGTCTAAATGTCTAACAGAATGGAGTTGAAAGACTCCAGTTGACAAATAGCAGGATTCAGTAACGGCTCAATTATTACTGAATCTTATGTTCCCTTAGTGAACACACCTTCTTTATTTGTCAAGTGCTAACTGATAGCTTAATGGTCCACTATCGCATTCAATATGGTGTTCTGATAACTATATACTGTATATTCAGTATATCAAGTCTTATTTTACACACCTTTATCAATTTTTCTCTTCAACTTAACATGCAGACTAGGCTGTCCAGCAAAAATGGAAGGAGCTAAGAAAACTATAGCACTACCATTGGGTGTGTACAATAATCTCCTTTCAGACACAAAAAACGTACCTACGCCTTTAAAGTGGTTGTAAGCCTCAGAGATTAAATCTGAACATAGCATCTCCCTTTATAATGTGTACTTGTCTAAGTCCAGAGCACTAAGTGTCATTTCTGTCTGCTGCTTTGTTCCTCTGCCATCTGCATGTCACTTCTAGCAAGTTTTCTTAACAAGAGAAAAAAAAGTGACGGGAGGGAGCCTGTGATTGACTGCCCCTCAATCAGGGGTTTCCTCCAATCAGCTGTCAGAGCTCTCCTCACTGAGCTCTGCAGAGTGTGACTTCAGCTCTCTGCAAGCTCAGAAATTCTGCACTTTGAACCATGTCGATAAAAAGATACAACGTACGTAGGAGGATTTGGTTCACCTCTAGATCACCTGAGGATAGTCGCTTCACTGGATATATGTAAGGTTTTACAACCGCATCCAAATTTGCATGACAGGAGACAGGTGCACGGCTCTCAATGGAGCCAGTTCACATACCTCCGGGGCAGCCGCAGTCCGCATTGGAAAAAGATCCTGTGCGTCTTTGGCTCTGTTTTAGGTTAGAATTCAGGTAAAAGTTCAGGCCTGATACGCACCTGAAATGGTGAACAGGGACGCCCTGGACCCCCTCCTGAAAGCCACAGCATGTGTGAACCTGGCCTAAGACAGCCAAGTCCGTGCTTCCTACACAGCAAGGTCACATGACATGCCAAAGTACTGGTCATGTGGTCTCAGCAGAAGCAGATATGGGGCAATACTAGCCACCAATTTTACACAAATGTTTGTGCTATAGAACTCAACAGTGGTCAGGATGACACCACTATGCCCACTGACTCCACCTAGATTTACTAATGAGTAAAAAGTAGTCAGAAGATTAAAGTCAGCCTGGCCTCTTTTGCAAGTATAGTTATGTAAAACATTAAAAATAAGTGGCAATATTGTTTAAAATCCAGTAATACACGGTCTCACTCTGCAAATGCTCAGTTGCTCTTTTTTTAGGCACTGGGCAAAATGTGTGGAGGGTGATCTGCTGACAGCCTAAAGATTTACTGCTGTTCAGGGATTCCGGGCTTCAGCAAAATGGCAGCCTCCAGCAAGAAGAAAACCGTGAAAATGCTAGAGGCAATTCACAGCACACACTGATTTTGGTAGCATGATAATGGAACGTGGAAGGTATGTTCCTTGCTAAAGAACTTTTTTCTTTTTAATCAAGTTAATAAGAGCAAAGGTTTGCTGTAATACATATGGTTTATGGACTACAGCCTGGGTTCACCTCAAGGCTCCTTTTACATGGGTGCTTCTGTCTTGTCTCAGCAGGGGATACAGAGACTTCTCCCCTACTGAAATGAGCCAGACTAGAAAAAAAAAAAAAAAGTGCATATCACATGGCATCTGTGTCTAGTACATTTTTTTCCTCCATTTTGTGTGGAGAGAAAAAAAATGGACCAATGTAAACCCATGGGTGGATGGATGCAAGCAGAGCAGACATGAGTCTGCCCACATCCAAAATTTTTCAGGTACCTGAACGCATACTTATTGTGTTTGGTCCAACAAGCCTAAATGGACCCGGAAGTAAACGGATGCACATCTTCTAATATTCAGCTACCCATAAAGAGAGATCAAATCAGACTGAAACCTATCACAAGTCAGACACGGACTGACAGAACTCCTATGTAAAAGGGGTTCTCTTGTATGTTTGAAGACCGCTTTGGCCTGAAAAGTTTTGTGCAGTCACAAGCAGTTTATTGGAATACCATTTGTTACACTTCATACAAAATCTATATAAAGCTGTATTAAATTGCAATATATACACACACACTATTACTAAAAGTATTGGGACACCTGCCGTTCCATGCACATGAACTTTAATGGCATCCCAGTCTTAGTCCGTAGGATATAATATGGAGTTGGCTCACCCTTTGCAGCATGAACAGCTTCAACTCTTTTGGAAAGCTGTCTACAAGGTTTAGGAGTGTGTTTATGGGAATGTTTGACCATTCTTCCAGAAGTGCATTTGTGAGGTCAGGCACTGATGTGGATGAGAAGGCCTGGCTCGCAGGCTCTGCTCTAATTCATCCCAAAGGTGTCCTGTCGGGTTGAGGTCAGGACTCTGTGCAGGCCAGTTAAGCTCCTCCACCCCAAACTCGCTCACCCATGTCTTTATGGACCTTGCTTTGTGCACTGGTCTAAATCATTTGGTGGAGGGGGGATTATGGTGTGGGGTTGTTTTTCAGGGGTTGGGCTTGGCCCCTTAGTTCCAGTGAAGGGAACTCTTAAGGCATCAGCATACCAAGACATTTAGAACAATTTCATCCTCCCAAACTTGTGGGAACAGTTTGGGGATGGCTCCTTACTGGTCCAACATGACTGCACACCAGTGCACAAAGCAAGGTCTATAGAAGACATGAATGAGTGAGTTTGGGGTAGAGGAACTTGACTGGCCTGCACAGAGTAATGCGCTCAACCCGATCAAACTCCTTTGGGATGAATTAAAGCAGAGACTTTTACACAAGAAAGGTGAAGGCTACAAGAAGATCAGCAAAGCTTTGCTCATCAGTCAGAATACTGATCTTTTACTGAATACTGAAACGTTAACAAAATTGGAATGAGATGTTCCGGCAGTCCACAGAGGTCAACACCACAACGGGAGCGTCTTCTGATGAGAAGGGTTGAAGAAAATCCCCATGCGAATTCACGACAGCTGAAGTATAAAGCCAAACTGGGGTGATTGTTTCCTGTGACACAATACGGCGTACACTGGAATAGCATGCATGGGTGTTGTCCACGAAGGAAGCCTCTCCTAAAACCCATGCACACGCAAAAAAAAAAAGCCTGCCTAGAATTTGCCAGAACCCATGCTGAAAAAAATAAAATAAAGGCTACTGGGCCTCTGTACTCGGGACTGAAGACAGATAAAAGGTTTTTGGAACTGATAGTTTTCAAACTGTATGGTGTCGCAAAGGTTACGAGTACAAAAAAAAAAATGCATGGTGCCTACAGTGAAACATTGTGGTAACCGTGTCCTTCTGTGGTGCTACATAAGTGCTGCTGGTGTCAGGGCGCTTCACTTGAATGATGGCATCATGAATTCACAGATGTACTGCTCTATATTAAAAGAGAAGCTGCTACCACCACACTATACCCTTGTTTTGTCATGCACTTTTCCAACAGGACAAGGATCCAAAAACACACATCTAAAGCCACTGTTGCATTTCTGAAGAACAGGGTGAAAGGGATTATGTGGCCAAGTGTGTCTCCTGATCTGAACCCAAATAGAAAACCTATGGGGAATTCTGAAGAGACTAGTGGAGAATCACTCTCCATCCAGCATAGAGGCTAAAAGATATGTACCCTTACTATTGCTTTACATGGGGTTATACCTGATTTTTTTTTTAATATTCTGTACATTGTATTTCACTCTGTCTATGCACAAAGCCTAATAAAATCCGTAAAAAAGATAGAGGTTGCAATACGTCACTAACTTGTTCATTCCATGCCTAGAAGACTTGGTGCTGTCCTTACAAATGGAGTATATTCATTTTTGCATCAACTAATTTGAGTAAAACTTAAGATTTTGTAATCCAAGTTCTATTAACCCTACTTTTATGCAATGAGCTAAACAAATGTCCTATTAAAAATTGTCTCAAAATTTTGAAAATTGTTCTTTCGTTCATTGAGATGATTAAAATCTTACTTTTCAAAAGTGTTCTGACTTAAGCCTCGTACACACGCATCGATTATTGGCCGGGAATTTTCGGCCAACGTCCGATCAGGCCGATTTTCCGCTTGTTAGTATGATGCTTTCCACAACCGACTCCGACTTTTCGGCCAAATAAAATCTGGTGTGCAGGCTATAAAATTTTTGTTGGCCGTCAACACAACGGCCGATTTTCCATCAGTCAGTACAGATTTCGGCAGACAAAAATCTGATGAGCAAGACTGGGCATGCTCAGAGAAGAAAAAACACACGGAAAGTAAACCAGCACATGACATCACTTCTGAAGTTGGTTTTTGTTGGCCGAGAAAATTTGTGTGCAGTCTAGGCACATTCCAACCAACAAAACACCACTCTGGACAAAAGTCAGACGATCGGTCGGCCGATAATCATTGCGTGTGTACGAGGCATGAGGGTCCTTTCACAAGGGGCGGTCCGTATTTTCCTCCGCTCAAGCAAATTTTTATTTTTATTTTTTTAAAACAGACGCGGATGACACTTTGGAGTGTCCGTTCAGTTTATCATCCCAATCCGTTTGCGGATGATAAACAGAGATAATGTACGTCGATGGGATAGCGGGTGTCAGCGGCTGACATCCATTTTTTTAAACGGAAGAAAAATGGGCTTCTCTTCCGTTCCAAACGGAACTGATCGGAAAAGACACAATCGGATGTCAGCGGATGGTCATCCGCAATCCCATTGACATGCATTATGTCCGTTTTTCATACGCAAACTGATGGGATGAAAAAGGGACATAAGGTCCGCCGTGTTAAAGGACCCTAAAAGGAAGAAGGTTCGCATCCAAGATTTTACAATACATGGCCCCATCCATTGGCCCCTCAATGCGGGAAAGTCAGTTTGTACCTTTAGCAGCTAAACCGCCCCAAAGCATGTTTCCACCTTCGTGCTAAACTCTAGGGATGGTGTTCTTAAGGTTATAGCCAGCATTTTTTTTCCTCCAAACACGGCGAGTCGCCCTCCTCCAGAAGGCACATGTACACTCATGCTAATGAACATCTAAATGATTCAGAGAAGGATTAGGAGAAAGTGCTGAGGTCAGAGGAGACTAAAATTGAGCATTAACTCGACTCGCTGTGTTTGGAGGAAGAAAAAAATGTTGACTATCCCTACAGTCAAGAATGCGGATGGAAACCTGATGCTTTGGGGCAGTTTCTCCGCTATAGGTACAGTCAAACTTTACCGCATTGAGGGGCCAATAGAAGGGGCCATGTATTATAAAATCATGAATGAGAACCTTCTTCCCTAGCCAGAACACCGAAGATGGGTCTTCCAGCATGACAGTGACCCAAAACATACTGCCAAGGCAACAAAGGAGTGGCTCAAGAAGAAGCACATTAAGATCATGGAGTGACCTAGTCAGTTTCCAGACCTTAATCCAATAGAAGATTTATGGAGGGAGCTGAAACTTCGAGCTGCCAAGCGACATCCAAGAAACCTTAAGGATTTAGAGATGTAAAGAGTGGCCCAAAATCCCCTCTAGAGATGTGTGCAAACTTGGTCACCAACTACAAGAAACGTCTTACCTTGCCAACAAGGGTTTCTCCACCAAGACTTGCTTGGGGATTAAATACTTATTTTACTCGCTGAACTGCAACTTTGTTTTATGTGTTTTTTTCCTGGATTTTTGGTTGATATTCTGTCTATATCATTTAAAATACACCTATAATAAAAATTATAGACCCCTCATTTCTTTGTAAGTGGGCAAACTTACAAAATCTATCTTATCTATCTATGCAAAAGGAGCATGCACATACAGTTGATAATACAGCATATGTTGATTGAATTACCAATACTATGCAGCTCGGTACTCCAACCTCTCTCCATGTGCCAGTAAAAGGTTGGGAACCACTCCAATTTTTTTATTTTTTAAGTGTGGATTTGATCTGTTGAAATTGCTTCTATTCGTTGTCAGACTGACATGACTGTGCCAGAAACTGCAGTTTCATAACAGTTTGGCTCATCCATCAGAGCGCCTTTCATAAGAATAGGAAAAAAGGACATCTGAAAGTAATTGGTCATTATAGGGAAACAGACCTTAGGATAGACCTTACTACAAGGGACAGTTTTATCACAGTTCCCCCTTTCTCTGTTCCACAAGAAATGGGGGAATTAATGTACCTAAAAAAAGGCTTACAACTCAATTGCTGAACTGTGCGTTTTTCCTGGCAAGAGCTCATACACAACCCTGTTCAGCTTTTGAATATGTTCAACCTCTGATGCCTTTAAAGACCGCTGTCAAAAACAGAGATCAATGATCTCTACATTAAATGCATCATGCTCAATCACTGCTGCATTTAGGTTTATGGATGTTTACCATTTTAACACACCATCTGCTGACATCAATTTTCAAATAACCAACTACGAAATCTCAAATAAAAAGTGGTGTCATTTCCATTACAGATTGGCAGTACCAAGTAATGGCTCAATAGTACCTAGTAGACTCAAAGAAGCCTCTTAACTTCTGATTGAGTTGGTCACCGATTAGTGGCAGGGCCCACTGAGCTTCCAACCCACACCTACTGCTCCAGAGAACCCTTACTGTACAATTCCCCCGCAATCATAAGTCGTACAAAAAAAAAAAAAAAAAAACCCTAACCCACAAAATGCCTCCATCACATACCATCCAAACTCCTACATAACCTCCTCTAGGCAGTGTTTTCTTTTATTTGGAACCAGGGATTTAGCTATACACTTGCTCAAAGTGAAGGCCATTGAGACTTGTCTGTCCTACCTGGACACGTCAGTATCCAAAGTAAAAGATTCATTTTGAATCTAAACTCCCAGGAAAACAAACCACCGTCTTTTTTACACTGGGGCCGTCTTCACAGTACAAGTGTTAAATGGCAGTTTAGGTCTATGGTACTGAGGGGGGGGGGGGGGGGGAGAGCATGTTTACTTACCCAATCCTTCTCTCACGCAGGCTCTGTCCTAACAAGTACAATGCAGGACACATAGCCCTGCTTTGGATGTGAGGATGTCACTGGACAGTCCATCGTCAGCATAAAGGGGAGCACCCGCTGCTGGGGGTGCAGAGAAATTAGATTACATAAAAGTACATTTTTTCGGTACCCTAGGCCTAAAGAATATAAATCCTTGCAGTGCAGGAGCAGCCCCACTGCAATGGAAGATTTTTTCTTTTTCTGGAGAAAAGCTTTAAAACTCACATTCCTGGTGCTCATATTCCCCTTTTCTTCCCTCTCATGTTGCTCCATTCAGCAATGAGAAGGGAAGGAAAAAAACATGATACTTTATAGGGTAACACGTGAACCGCACTCCCTAAGCTGGCTATAGATGGCTTAAATCTTGGCGATTTCCTGTTGCAACTTAGAGCTCTAGGTCAGGGCTTTACAAACCCCGGGCGCCAGGTCGCATTGGCGACAAGAATTAGCGACCTGGTGCCTGTGGTGCCCTGCAGGAGGTGTCCTGTCCCTTTTGCAATCATGTGTGTTCACCTGAATGCACGATTTCAAACTCATCATTTCAGTGCAAGTTCAGGAGCGATTTGAAAGACACCTGTGCGGGTTCATGCACAGATGTCTAATAAAATTGCCAAAAGCAGTGCAGGAACCACTTTTGGAAATTGGTGTGGCGCCACAAAGTCGGCATCGGACAGATTGAAAGTGCTATTGCCAGCAATAGGCTGCAATTTGGCATAAAAAAAATTGCATTTCAAATCGCGCCGATGTGAACAGGAGCTTGAAGAAGCCAGGTGGAACATTTGGGGAACAGGGATTGCATCCTATCAGACAGTTCAGGTATTCAGACTGCTGCAGGTGCTTTGGCTGTCTGATTAAAACTGCAACTCCTCCAACCATGCCATTTAGCATGAATGGATGAATTAATCCATTCATTTTCGCTTATTCAGGCTGAACAAGAGCAAACTATGCATGCGTGGCTAGCTCTCCTCTCATTTGACACCACTGATGCTTGGCTCAGCATGGGGGCATGGGGAGGGACCTACCAGGATCGGGAGAATAAAACTATTTCACCAACAGAATAGACTGGGACCTTTTCCAGCAATAACAATGCTGCCATGTGAAGTATAAAGCAGGAGGCATAAACAGTGAGCATTCTGTGTCAGTATATTACCTCCCCCTGTTCTCCATATCAATATCAGGGATGGAGGCATAGAGCCATAGCTAGCTAATGCCTCATTTAAAGTCCCAATACCCTTCTTTATTAAACGTCAGTATAATTATCGTCAACTCCCACTGTGCCTCTGTTACCTGATACAGCACAAACCTATCTCACACTAGACAGCTTACACTATAAAAGAAGGTCACACACGTTTGACAGCATGCACAACTTTCTTCAATAAAACCGGTTCAGGGAGAAATGCTGGAGCTAGCTAGGTCTTCTGCAAAAAATAAGAAAGAAGATGGAGGCTTTATGGGCTAGCTAGGTCTTCATTGCTTGGAGCCACAAACCAGTAACAAGCATGCAGCAAGTCAAGTCAGAACTCCTGCATACTTGCATCAAAAAGTGACAAAGTATTGCAAACAAAGCGAACTATCACTTTTTAGAAGAGGTCAGCTACCACATCTCTTTTACGACAAGCACAACTCAAAATTTTAGCAAGTATTCTCTTGTGTGGAACTAATGAAGCCAACATTAGTGATGCCCACAACAGGAATATTTCAGGTACAATTTCAAAGTCAGTCCATGGCTGTGGGCCCCTGAACACAGACCTTAAAGGCTCGGTTCACAATAGGGTGGCTTCAAACTCTGAAGCCGCCCCGTACAGCGTGACTTCAGCGTGACTGGCAAACAACTTCTTTAGTAAAAGTCAACGCAAGCCACTCCAAAGTTGCCCCCAAGTAGTGCAGGAACCTTTTTCTAAGTCGGAACAACTTGAGTGGCTCCAATTAGAACAGTTCTATTGCACTGAATGGAGCTTGACTTGTCAGGCGACTAAGTTGTATGATGATTAGTCACCCCAGTGTGAACCGAGCCTAACATCCCAGGGACACATCTGTCCCTAACTGCAGCTAATTGCAACATGAGAGTAAGTACATGTTAACAGCTGTAGATGTGTATAGCCCTAATCAGCCAAGCGCATGATTCCTTAAGGCCCCTTTCACACAGGCTTTCCGCTCGGATTTCTTCATTTTGCTCAGTGGGGGATCGATGAGCTGATCCCTGCTGAGCAAACGGATGACAGGTCCGTCTCCGTTCTGTGCTGAGACAGACCTGTCAGAGCCCCGCTCTCCTCTATGGGGGATTGGAAGAAAATGGACCGCCTGCCCGTTTAAGTCCGATCCTCCAGACGGATGGAAAATAGGGTTTCCATGCTTCTGGATTTCACGGACGGGATCAGATTGCAGGGGTTGTCAGCGGACATATCGCCGCTGACATCAGCTGCTCCATAGGGGTGCAAGGAGCATCCAATCAGGTCCACCTAAACAACTGAGGTGGACCTGATCAGAAATCTCGTGTGAAAGGGGCCTTAGAAGCACACCCACTGCTCCTCTTTTACAATTCTCACTGTAGGGATCCAGATGGGAATAATAACAAGTGCTGCAGCAAACATGTGCCAAGTGTCCCCTTTTGAACCTGGATGTAAAGGACCAACATCTGATACTACTGAAGTTAAGTGTAGCAGAACCTAGGCTTCGTATTAAAATACAGGAGAAACAGTGGACAGAGCAAAGGTTATGGCTGCAGTTACAGTTTAACTGAACAGAAAGGACAAACTTCTAGAACCTTGTTTTTTTTCCCCCCTTTCTTGTGTTTATTGTATTGCCTATAGCAATCAGGTTCTGCCTTTTATTCATCAATACTGAGCTGGAAGCATTAAAGGGTGAGGCCGGGTTCACACTAGCTGTGGCACTGGCTCGCAGGGGGTCCGGTGTTCTCCATTTCAGGTGCGAATCAGGTCCAAAATTTTGCCTGAATTCGGAGGAAATACAGAGCCAAAGATGCACAGGACCCTTTTCCAGTGCGGACCACAAGCCGCGAAAACTGGCTCCATTGAGAGCCAGTCACAGTCTCCTGTCATGCGAATTGGATGCGGGAAAACCCTCGTCCAATTCACATAAGTGTGAACCCAGCCGGACTGATTTGAGACTGGTGGTAATGAGAACAATTTCTTTGTCAAGTCATCCATGTGTAAGGCCTTTCGCAAGGCAAGCACTGGAGAATATATTTTATACTTGCGCTGTGCAATTGAATTGCACAGAGCAACCCCAAACCTTCTCTCGGGAACCCGCAGTAGTGCTTCTGGCTCCTTCCCCCACTGAGTATCCCCATAAGAAGCCGCTTGCTATGGGGGCACTCACGCAGGCTCACTCCCAAGCCTCCTTGTCTACATTTATTAACACTGGCTTTGATTGACAGCAGCAGGAGCCAATGGTTCCCGCTGCCTCAGCAAAGCCTGTGTGGCCAGGAAGGGGCGAGAAGAGCTGCAGATATTAACAGCACTGGATTGGATGAGGGCCAAAGGCTTGTAGTCTTCAATGAACTGCAAGGGTGCTGGTGAGTGCTCTTGTAGTTGATTCTTCATGCAATTCAGTAACTGCCTGCCCATTTCGGAGGTACAGTTTACCAAGAGTCTGCAATATCCTGGCATTGCACCCATAATCATACTGCTTTAAGGGTACAACTAAAAAAACAATGTTTTCACTGCCCCAGAACTAGATGGAGACATATCTGTAAGCCTGCATTGCTCAACAAAGCTCCAAAGCAATGACATGGCAAATCGTTATGTTCTAATCTAACTCATGTTCACACTAATGCTGCTCCATTGAAAAAAATGCAGAAAAAGAAAGCATACCAGCTTTTGATGCCTTTCTGGTATTTTGTGGTTGCCTGACCCCCAGCATGCGCCTGAAACATGGACATGTGACTCAATACCACAATAAAAATGCAAACGTGGTGCATTTATGATGTGTTTGATGCAATTTCTATTCATTTCAATGGGAAGCAGTTTTGAAAAGCGCATCAAAAATGCAAAAAAGAAGACTTAAGACAACTGAAATGCAAATGACCAGTCTGAAGAGTTCCATAGGATTTAAGAGGATGCATTTTACTTGCTTCATCTTTTTTTCTAACCGAAAACTGATCAGTGTGAAAGGGCCCCAACATGCTACCTGATGTGAGCTGCTTGAAAATAAAAACATGTTGCATCAACACGTTAACGCATCACAATGCTATGCCACACAGCATATAAGATTAAAAAAAAAAAAAAAAAAAAAAAAGTCTTCTTAAAGCCCCCCCCCCCCCCCCCCCCAAAAAAAAAAAAATGTGCACACAACCACTGAATTTTAATATACATGTGTTGTGGTGTGTATGGGTCCTACTCCCAATTAAACAAGGTCATTCTAAGGG